>NW_027133740.1:0-633125 GCF_026122565.2 Emydura macquarii macquarii
GAGAGAATGGGGACCAGGCGGGTGTGGGTGGAGGGACAATAGTAAGGACAGAAGAAGGTAACAACCAGACTGCCGGTGCGAGAAAGAGACCAAAGAGGCCGGGGACTGGAGTGAAAAGGAGTCACGTGGAGATACTGTTTTCTATTTACTGAGAATGCACCCCAGAGTTTCATTCTGAAAGAGGGAGGGCAGAGGCAAAGGGAGCAATTTTGTCTTCCCATTTCCCCCCTGAACTCCATCATCCCCTCCCAAAGCTTCACCGCTGACCCCAGCCCCCTCCTCACCCATGGGCCAGGATCTCACCTGGGCATTCTATCCCAGGAGGGAGAAGGAGGGAGTGTGTTTGGAATTTTTATTTTTCGTCCTTTTTACTGGCAGTGTCCCCCCTTTTTTCCTGTCAAACCAGCTGTTCATTTAAGGTAGCACTTAGCTGTTAAGATCTGCCCAAGACAATGGCTACAAAACATAGGAATAGTCACACAAAGTGGATGTCCAACCTTTCCATTTAATTTCTCCAGAAAACAAACCTCACCTTTTCCATTTGATAGAAAGGAGTCACTGCCCTCCCAAAAACATCTTCAGGGGGAGTGGTCAGCCATCTTTGACCGCTTGGAATCCATTCAGTATGATCACAGGGCTCCCTCCAAACCACAAGGTGAAGATATTCCCATGGATTTTTGCCAGCTGTAGATTGGATCAATGCCAGAAAAGCACAAGTGGAAACACAAAACTTCCACAGCAAACAAACAGAGGATGATTTTTTCACTGATGAGGATCCCTCAGGGGCTCTATAAAGGGGATGATATTCACATTTCATCTATGGAATCGGGATACCAGCACTATCAGGCTTTTTGTTGTTGTTTCCTGAGTTGCCCCAAGAACAGGCAGATCTCTGTTCATTATATTCATTGTTAGGAATGATTTTGTGGTGGTCCTTCTAACGCTACACAGCATCAGAACTGCTCTAATTTATCCCAGGCAGCTTTTACCACAAGTGGGGAAAAGGCTTACCAGAAAGGCTGACAAAGGACTGAGCATTGGTGGACTGAGCCGTTAGGAGAGACTTTAGCAAGACTGTAGCAGAGCTTAATGCAGTCAGAAATCCAATGCGAGATTCACTGACTTGACACTAATTGACCCTTAACTCCCTCGATGGAGACTATAAAAAGCCTGGAAAAACTCCTGAAGGATCTAGTGTGGTCCAGGTAGAATGCAAAAGCTCTACAAACATCCAAGGCATGAAGTGTTTTTTCAGCTTTAGAAGAATGGAAAAACACCAGCAAATGAATAGTTTGGTTCGGAAAGAAACGTGACACTAACTTAGGCATAAACTTAGGGCGTTGCCTATGGGAAACCTGGTCTTTATGGAAGATCATAAAAGGAAGGTCAGCCAGGAAAGGTTGAAGTTATGAAACCTTTGCAGAAGTGGTGGTTGCCTGCTACAAATTGTAGCATGGATGCATCATCATCTGGAAATATGCATCCTGTAAATCGGGGGCAGCATATCAATCTCCAGTCTCCAGGGAAAGGACAGTGGAAGCAAGGTTGATCATCCTGAACTTGTAGTTTTTTTTTTTTTAAATGAAATAATTCAGTTTTCTTAGAACTAGAATGGGGGTAAGGAACTTCTATCATTCCCAATTCCAGAAGACACTGTACTTCTTGAAAGTCTCATGAGATGGGTCCCTGAAAAGGAATGGGGCAGATGGAATGGGAAAAGGGAGGGATAACATATTGGATAACATATCCTTCCTTTATTGTGCTGAGCACCCACTTGTCTGATGGGATACTTTTTCAAGAGGGATGGATATGATCCGAACGGAGGAAATGTTGTTAGTGTGCTGACGAGTCAAAATGATTGCTTTGAGTTTGCAGTTGTCTGGTGAGAAGAGCCTTCCGTAGACAAAGACGGCTGTTGACATCGAGGAGATCTTGACATTCTCTTGGAAGCATACTGTGACTTCTGTCGGAAAGAGGTCTGGAGTAGATGATGGCTTAAACTGTTTCTTCTTTGTAGCCGGCACGTAAACACCTAACAAACAAAGTCTTGCAGGAGAGTCCTTTAGTATGTGCATAGCATCATCTGCTAAGGCAGAAAACAATTTAGACCCCTCAAAAAAGTCAGTCAGTCAGTCAGCAGCTCCTTTGGAATGATAGAAGCCTGCAGCCAAGAAGAACGTCTCATGGAGCTTGCAGTGGTTATGCAATGCAAGGCCATATCAGCAGCATCTATTGCTGCCTGAAGGGATGTACAGACTGTAATATCTCCCACAGAGATCAAAGCTAAAATCTGTTTCTTATATTCCTCTGGCAACTTGTCAGCAAATTTAGAGATTGCAGAGAAATGTAAAATTATATTTTGACAAAAGAGCTTGATAATTAGCGATTCCCATTTGAAGTGTGGTTGTGGAATAAACCTTCTGGATGTATAAATCTAGCCTCTTAAATTCTTTAACCTTTGGATCGGTTTTAGTATGGGGTTGATGTGACCGCTTCTTAGCGGCAGTGACCACCAAGGAATCAGGAACTGGATGGGTAAAGAAATTGTGAAAATCATGTTGAGGGACTTGATATTGTCTGTCCACTCGCTTGGCTTAAGGAGATATAGAGGCCAGGGTTTGCAAGAGGGTTTTCACTGGCTTCAGTACGGCTTCACTGGCAGGAAGGGCAACTCTTCCTGGGGCAGAATTCTGTAAAATATCAAGGAGGGTGACTGCCTGGGTTCTCTTGCACAAGATTTGCCTGCATTCCTAGAGAAGGGACCACCCTCCTCATGAGGCCCTGAAAAACACTGAAGTCCTTGGGGGAGGGAGAGAGGTTTACTCTGGAGAGACAGCTTCATCTGGTGAAGATGAAGAAATATGGCGGTGGGTGGGCGGAACATCTGAGGGTTCCTTCATTAATTCTCCTTTCTCTTTGATGTCCATCACGGTGGGCTAAGGGATGGCAGCAGAATGCTCAGACAATGTTTCCTGCACTGGAGGAGGAGACTTCCTCCTAGAGAGTGACCGTAATGGTGGTCTAGAGTCTGTCAGAGTAGCCCAAGACCAGTAAGGCCATGGAGGATATCGCACAGTCTGAGCCATCCACGGCGAGGGAAATCACATTGGAGCTTCCCTGAAGGAAAACTAATGCTGGTCTTTTGGTCTCATAATGGTAGAAGACCTGTAAGGTAATCTAAAAGATCTTGAAGATGAAACAGTTTCCTCCCTTTCAGAGTCCGAAGAAGATATATAGGCCTCTTTAGAATAGGGAGGAGCCATTCCTGTTGGTTTCTAGGTGGTCCAGGTATAGGAGATACATTGGACTCCAAGAAAGTGGGGGCTGAGGAGGCTGGAATGCTGATGAAGTGATTGGGGCCAGGAATATTGGTTGGAGAGACAACTCTACCTGAGATGGACCAACTATGCTGGATGGATTGATGGTGCCCATGCAGGCATCAGGTGTAGCAAAAGAGAGTCCAGCAGGAAAAGGCCTTGCTGACCACAAGGATTGTGTAGTGAAGGGCACCTTAGGTAAGTGCATCGGCACCAGACAAATCAAGGAGCTCTTCTGCCTATCTGTGACAGGGATAACAACTCTGCATGTGACACACTGCTTAAAACCTGGGGATTTTTCATACCCAAATCCTCCAGGAAACTGCCGAACTATAATTAACTAACTACTAGTAACTATAATTGTACAGCCTAAAAGCTATAAAATACTGGCTAACTGATGCAAATGCTACAGGGAACTCCAGCTCTTGCCATGGGCAGTGAGAAGGAACCAAGAGAGAGGTGGTGGACATGCTCCTTTTATGCCCTTGATGGCAAAAATTTCCAACCCAAGCACTTTATGCACAGCCGCCTGCAGTGGAATATATATGGGCACAATCACTCAAAGAACAACAGTTACTGTACAGATAAGTTATCCTTTTTTTCTTTTTTAATCTTTTATGATGATGGAATCCAGCTGCCTGGACTCGCCCGCATCCCAGTAGCATTTCAGTGGTATTCACGGATTCCTGACATAATTGAAGGTTAGAGAAGATATGATGGTTGGAGGCACTAGAAGCTACCAGTGTCCCAAACAGGGGCAGATATTCACTGCTCTGCTCTTGGCTCATGATGATGTGTTTATCACATTTTCAGATTAAAGCATAGTGGATCTTTATGCAAAGAAACATTCAATTATATTATAACTGAAACTCATATTCAGTAAATGTGGATTGCAAGAGCTGCAGGACAGGGACATGTTTAAACAATGGGCCAATTTTTCCCAGACAATTTAGGCCCATATTTACATATACAAATGGTATATCAAATTTTCATGAACAATTACCATTTTGCACACAGATAACCAGATTCAGCTACGGGCACATACCAATGTTCAATATATGCATGCAAAAATGAAAACTGCAGGCATTTGTAAACCGACAGTGAGAACTTGGACTTTTTGAAAACCTGGCCTTATGTGTTCAGTAAAACTCTATATCCAAGAGGTAATGAATAATAAAATAGCAATAATAATCTCATCAAATAAGGCTTAAGGCAAGCATTGGTAAAAGTTAAATCTCCATTTTAGTAATAAACAGTTACAAGAACATCTGCTGCTTAATACGAAGTAAAAAACATGCTAGAGTTTCAAAATAAATCCAGAGTATGAGCACTATTTTAGGCTATTTGCAATATCTAATCTCATTAAGGATTCCACTTGACTCTTGTGTATATTCCACTTTCAATTTGGATTTCAGAATTCTGGATCCTATGAGCAACTAGCAAAGTTTGCAACAGGAATCAAAGAGTTACTTTTGACAATGCAAGTTTTTAAAACTAGCAAAAGACACAGAAGGACAAAACTGAGGGGAAAATTAACAGGGAGTCCAATCCTGAACTGCAGTTGAAGGTACAACCATCTTCAATCAAGATGAGACACGAGTCTGAACTTGACTGTGCCCCACCCAAGAATGCGTGAGTAATGGCAGTATTGTGCAATGCTTGTTGATAAGTCTGGAAGCATTTAGAAATAAATAAGTGACTCCCTGATATCAGTCCATTTCCTTCTCACTGGAAAGAATTTTGCAACTATCATAGGTTTTTTACATATCAATATTCACAAATGAAGATCATGTGAAAAGATGGTTTTCTAATGGTCTCGTTGACTTTATCAGTGCTATACCAACAAGCTGTTCGTTATGGTGACCGAGTGATAGTTTCACTGCTTAAGTTGGGAAAACTGTTGTATTCATTGGAGTGTTACTGTCCAGCATGAAGCTGGAAATGGGAACAGCAATGGCTGAATACTAGTTACAAAGAGGGAAAGCCTTCAATCATGGAAATCAGTGTGCTTAACACCAATTCTGCTGTATATTTCCAGGGACCTTCAGGGTTGCTTAACTTTCACTCAATTATTCTGTTACACAAAAGTGCATTTGCAGTGGGAGGCTCTGGGGGCGAAAGTGTTTTGTGGATACATTCACACACGGTTAGCCAAGTGCCAAAAGCTGATCAGTTCAAAGGCATACCCCCCGGAGTCCCTGTCATTTCAGTCTCGGAATTTAAGAGATCCCTTTCTTAACTCAGGAAAGTTTTATCCAGCATACAGTAGTAGGCAGCATCAAAACATTTTATTTATTTTTTTAGGAGAGAGAAACTTGACACCCTGGGGAGATTAAATGTGGTACTAAAATCATAGCAAGTATCCAGGTCCCTACTGACTGAGCCGGAGATGCCTAACAAATAATAAATTAAAAAACGATACGGATAATGTAATCAGTCTTGAAGACGCCACTGCCTGCAACACTATCCACTGAAAACAATCCCTCCCTGGCAGAGGCACCACATCCACATTGTGCATCGCACAGGAAAAGAAACTTATTCCAGATTCTCTCTCAGAAGTATCAGTCACTGCAGACAATAACAACACTAGTGAAGGACTGAACATCAGGCTCAGCCAGCACTTAGGCACCACGGTGATTGGTGCCTTATTAAAACCTCAGACGGATGGAGGGCCAGGTTCTCTACTGGTGTCCATTGGCAGTACTCCACTGAGCCAACAGGTGTATGGTGATTGACACCAGCTGACAACTGGTCCAGAAGCATCCAAGAAGTAAATCAGAGAGTGATGCATGAAGCAGACACTGGAATGGATGAATGAAAGATGGGAAACAAGCACTCCTGGTCAGATGAGCAGGCATTAGACAGAAATGTTCTGCTAGAGTTGCCAAAATGTTGGCCCATAGAGATGAGCCATTTTGTCATCTTTCTGCCTTTCACTCTCTGCCTGCCATTGTACATATGTTTCCCTCTCACTGCAGTAGCCCCACCATTTCTTCATTATGGGAGAGGCTCGCCCCACCCATTCAGATTGGCCATCCCCATTTTCACCCCTACAGCAGGACTGTCCTCTCATAACTGTGGGTAAGCCCCTGCACTGGGGCTGTCAGATGACAGTGGTGAAGAGTCACACGGAGAGCTGCTATTTACTGACACTGAACATTGCTAGAATAAGGAAAATGGTATTATCCCTAAAACCTCTCTCAGTCTCTCTGCTTCACTGCAGAGCTTCTGCTTAGAACCTTCCTCAATTCCCGGCACCACCGCCTACTGATTTTCTGCAGCAGATTTATAGTAGCAGTACACAGATCTTCACAGATTGAACCTCAATTCACAGTTCACATACATGAATTACAGGATTTATTATTTTAAAACCCTGTCACCTCTATATTATAATAAATGATAGCATCTACCTCTTGAAATTCTTCCTCCCAGTTGTCAGATTTCAGGTCAGTGAGAAGTAAAGTCAGACGCTATAATTCTTTGCTATAATTTTTTAATTTGTAGCACATCAGGAAGACATTTACAAAGACTTTCTGAGCATAGGACAAAGATGAAACAGTTGCACTGTTCAGGTGCATTTCCCAGGTGCATTTCCCAGGGTCTAACTGCTTGAGATAATGTCTGTCACTGGGACAGACTGACACTGACACCAGGAGGAGAAAAAGAATAAGAGATGTAAGGAGGACATGTATGGTAGCAAGCAATTATGATGAATGGTTCTTCTCCTGATCTGTGATGCACTCCAGTCTAACGAGGAACAACACTGAGCTTATATGGATGGGGCTGCATTGTGCTCCCCAAAACAAGCTTCGTGTTGATTTCCTTCACTCCCTTTGGGAGGGTGAATGTGAACGCTCGCAGCAGGTTGGTGAAGAAAATGAAGAGCTCAATTCTTGCCAGCTGCTCCCCCAAACACACACGGGGCCCTGAAGAAGAGAAGGGGAAGGACAGCAAGTACCCAAGGATTTCAGTCTCCACATGCCCTCTTCCAACGTGCAGATACTTTTTAGAAGCAAGATTGCTCAGTCTCACCAGAAAGCAAAGTGACTCCTTGATATCACTACACCTCGCACTCACTAGCAAGAACTTTGCAGCTATCATAGGCGCTTATGTGGCTACAATCACAAACGAAGACACTGTGAAAAGGTGGTTTTCTAATGACCTCGATGGACTTATCTGTGCAACGCTGGCAAGCTGATCATTATGGAGAATGCGTGGAGGGCTCAGCTGCTTGAGTTGGGAGAGACTATCATATTCAATAGGATGTTGCTGTCCAGTCAGAAGCTGGAAGTGTCAACAGCAACCACAAACGGTAGTGCCCTTCAATTATGAAGATCTGCAAGTTTGTCTTATTCTGCTATATATTTCCAGGCACTTTCAGCACTGCTTGATTTTAACCCAAATCTTCTGTTACACAAAGGCATATTCACAATGTGAAGCTCTAGCAGCTGAATAAATACTTCCTCTGTATACGTGGTCATGATTTCAATCTCCACAGGCCATCTTCTAACTTGCATGCCCTCCTCAGATGCAACATTGTTCATTCTCACCAGATAGCAAAGGTATTTCTGCTGAATTTGTAACTTTCTCTTGGGACTAACTGACTGAACAATACAAACTGGTAACGCCTCTGCCTTGAAAGATCTCATCCATGGTTACAGTAGGGAGACGGGACACCATAGAAACTGATCAGGAGGGTTTCATACTTTACTTTTCAGTCTTTAAAGGCCACTGATGCATAATTCAGTTTCACCTATTCCAAAATCCAACACTTTATCCAAATAAGACCCTTTAGTAAACTCTTGCAGGTCCCATCTGTATTCGGTACTTGAGGAACCAGCAGCCTCATGGGTACCTGGTCGGAGAGCAATGGGTGCTGGAGTCATCAGAGACCACAACTTTTTTGATGTAGATTCCCTACCCGGAGAACTCCAGAGACAGTATGTGGTAGTCTTATGAGAGAAATCTTCAGTCTGCCTCTTAGATGCCCTCCAGGAGTGCAGCTCAGACACAGTGGAGGCAGTAGACTTACTCAGAGATCAGCAGATGGGGACTGGAGGGGGCCCCCCAGCCTGAGTCAGAAGCCAGGCAGAGCGAACTCTCCATCATGAGAAGACAAAGTTTGATCTCCCTGTTTTTTCTGGCTCTAGATTTTAATGTCAGGCCGAAGTTGCACTTTTAGGAAATCTGAGGTTCCCCAAGGCAACAGATGCACTGGATGGGTCTGTTGTTCACTGAGATTGCCTCGCGGCATGATAGGCAACGCTTGAAACTGGGAGAACCAGGCATACCCTCCCGGCAAAGTAAAAACTATCTATATATTTTTTTTTTAATGTAAAGTTTTTTTAAACTACTTCTACGTACTAACTACTACTAAGAAACACTATAATAAACTAACTACTAAAAGAGCTAAGGGGACACAGTTGAGGTAAAACTCAACATAGACAATTGCAAAGGCTCCGTCTCAGGCTGAGGCAGTTGAGAAGGAACTGAGGGCAGTTTGTGCGCGCAGTGCCATAGAACAATGGCACAGAGCACAAGACTGACTAACACGCGTGCCTGAGCCTAAGCACACTGCTGTAAAAAAATCTCCAGTCAAAGGCGCAGGGGGCGCAAGCACACCTAAAGTGGTGCACCCATTGGGACACTACTCAAAGGAGTGTTAATCCATTTACCTGTGGAGAATGGTAAGAAAGCTGCTCTGCTCACAAAATTTCCATCCTTATCCAAGAAGTGACTTGGGCTGAACTGTCGAGGAGACTCCCATTTCTCAGGGTCCAACAGGACAGAGTCTAAATTTGGCAGAATGAGGGTGCCCTGCAAGGAAGAAGCCATTGGTTCAGTTCTCCTAGGGCTGGTCGACATGGTGAGTTAGTGGGATGTCATTTCTTGTCTTCACCAACGTGTCACATGCTAATTGTAGGTGGGTCCGGATCCCGCTAGCACACACTAAAAGTTCCCTAGAGCACATTAATGTAGTGCGGTTTGAAATGGGAAGACATTAGCATGCACAAGGGAACTTCTAGTGCACACCATAGGGTCTACATGGGCCACTTATTGCACGACACACCTAGTGTGGAGTAGAATTTATTCCACTCTAGTGGAGGCTATCATGCCATGTAGACAAGCCCTGAATCTCTCTCCATCAGATATGTCAATAGGGAGCGGGACACAGACAAATTTCAGTTCTAATTTATTGCATTGTACAGAAGGTCATGTGTAGAATTCGTCACATTTTTTTCATGTAAAATGGCCAATTTGTCAAAATCCAAAATTTTCATTTGAAGCCTTCACTTTTTCAAAATGTTTCAGTTTTTCATCAAAAACAAAATTTTTGAAATTTCAGGGTTTTTAGCCTTTTCTCCCCCGTCCCCCCCTTATCCTTTCTGCCACTGAATGTCATAGAAGGGATAACGTCAAGAGTTTTGTTTCGTTCCATTTGCCACTCTGCAACTTTTTAAAACTTCTCCACATTTAAAGAAGTTATACCGGACCAGACTTGCAGAAGTTTCATTTTTCCTTCTGACGTTCTGCAACTTTTGCAAAGTTGAAAATTCAAAGCTGTTGGAAAAGCATTTTGCAAAAATGTTTTTCAAAATGAACGAACAAAAATAAAACAATGGTGCCCTGCAAAATGGGAACAAAGTCGAAATTTCAAAGATTGTCATGAAATGGTTTGACCAGCTCTAGTCACACAGTGACATGCCTCTCTACCCAGGAGTAATTCAGGGGATACCAGACATTAAAACGTTTATATCAGACTGTCATTTCCAAGCTTGCTTCTGACAGTGGCCACGCTGCAGAAAAGTGATAACATTTGTGACACCAATGACATGAAGCCCACTTTTACTTCTAATATTTAAGCTTTAAAGACAATGACAAGTGTTGGGCTGTTTAGGCATTTGCTAAATAAGAACATTTGGGGCCAATTCAGAAACGCACTTAAGTCCATCTTCTTCAGGAGATCATTTAACTGTGTGCTTAACTAAAATGGATGCTTAAAGTTCCATTTAAGTTAATGGACTTAAGTGTGTGCCCTTAATATGGATGCTTCCCTGAATCCATAAGAAACTTTAAAAAGGAACACAAGAGAGAGACAGTAGTATATTTGGAACCATGAGTTGACATGGCTTCCTGGAGCACTCCACTCCTTCAGTGGGAGAAGGGGGTTAAAAACGTGCAGCGTCTATACCTATATCACAGATATTACATGGGAAGAAGAGCATATCAAAGTGAACAATATCTTTGTACCTTTGGAATGGGAAACCCCTGCAGCGTTGTGTCCTTCCCACTTTCTCTGGGGACCGCAATTAAAATAATGCTACAGTAACGCTGGATCTCATGAATCACAGCATTGGTATAGGGCAGTTTCTTTCGATCCTCGTAGCAGATTAATTGGAAGGGACCCAGCACAGCATCCAGCTCCTTCTGAACTTTCTCTAAGGAAAAGCATTCAAGATTTAGAGATGGAAGAACAGCACATATTCTGGACCTTGTGTATTTATTATGGGCACTTTAATTTCCCTTTTGGATTAATATTGTGATAAGAATAAAATACAGTAAATAATTAAAAGAATTTTAATTATTTTAAAACATAAAAGTAAATAAAGAATAAGAATATTTTCAAATTCTAGGACAAATGACTTAATTATAACCTTTCATGGCCTTTCATTTGCTTCTGGGCTGCATGTGCAGATTGTTCCTTTAAACAGACACTAAGAGGCAGTGAAGTCCTACCATCTGCCCATTTCCCATCAGGGATAGCTGATTTGGGGATCATTCATAAAATTAGTCTTGTTGTATTTATAGTTAGTCTCTGAGAGTGAACTGGAAATAAAACAATAACTGTTTATTAAGAAATTAATTCAGTGACACAATCAAGGGATCTCTTCTGCCCCAGCAGGAGACAGAGTAACAACACATTCAGACTGCAAGAAAGGCATTCACCATTGCAAAACTCTGATTGCAGGAATATACTCTGAGAAGAAGATAATATTACCTACCAACTACTGAGCACTAGCTAACGCAAGATTTTATTCAGCTTACAAATGTGAAAGGGATACTCAGAGGTAGTTTAGGCTCAAATTTTAGGTTTAGAAAAGTAACTAAGTAATAATTAACCTGAGATTAATTTTTGAAGTTCAGTTAAAACTGGAAAAAGCACGTGCTTGTCCCTCTGCTCCAGCATTCCAGAATCAAGGGTACAAAAACCTCCCCCTCACTCAACTCTCTCTCTCTCAATTCCTCTCTGAATCATGGAGCATGCTTTAGATCTCCAAGCTGAGGGGAAGAGGGAAGATCAGTGTGAATCTGGGGAGAGATTGCAATCAGTGCACAAAAGTTACTCCAGTGTATAACCTCTTTTGCATCCTTAATTGTAATAGCTACTACCTGCCCATATACTACCTGTGATAGGTACTACCTGCCCATATTACTACCTGTAATAGGTACTACTAATGCCAAGTCTTGGCCTGTTAACATCATATTTAATCTATCAGAATTCTATGCAAATCCTATGCAACTATACCTCACCCCCTCGGTCTTCCAGTCTTCCTTTTACCTTCTCTTTGTCCCCTTCTTCTCTTCCTGTAATCATCTCGCATGTCGCTATTAATGTTATTATGAAAGAGAATACTATTTCTGCTACCCAGCAAAGGAGATCCCTATCTTTCAAGTTATACTTTTCTGAGAGGTCACTGAACAGGATGATTTACTCTGACTTTACTGCAGAGGACAAACTCCCATTTTATTTTGAGCACCTTCAGCCACCATATCACAACATTATGCCTGTATTAGATTTAGACAGAGCATTGAGGCAAAGACTGTGTCTTCCTCTGTGTCGGTACAAGATTGAACACTGAGACAACAATCAATACAAGTGAAATATGTCCCCAGAGAATGACTGCCCTGAAATCAAAGCTGCATCTCTGACTGTAACTCATTTAATTCAGCACGTGCTAACAAGTAACTTTAGAACTTGAACTTTTTTCCCCCCAAAATGTGCAGAATTGCCAATTTTTATACAGGATTTGTGTGTCCCTGCCTCACCTTGGATGTCGAGATAAGCCGCCATACAAAGCAGTGCCCAACGCAGAGTGGTGGTTGTGGTCTCTGTGCCGGCCAGAAAGAGAACAAAAATAGACTGATTCATGTTGTCCTCATCATATGTAGAGGTGGGGTCATCTTTAGTCTGCAGATCTCAATGAGAAAGATGAAGTTAAAGCACAAAGTAGGACTATGTAACAATTAACACACCTACATCACTGAAACATGCACTGTATAATATTACATAACAAAAACACTTCTAAAAGAATTAGACAATAGAGGTCATAAAATAATACAAAGACAGTTGCAAATATTTTATTGAATAAATATAGAGAATTTGCTCCAGTATTATTCATGTGGTCATGTTACTTGTTCTTCCAAAACTGGTAAATTTGTATATCCACTTACTATTCTGCCTGTTAAACTCATTACATAGTGTAGCTCACCACATGCCTAGCTTTTAACATTATGCACAGAGCTAATCCAGCCAAAAAAACACCCTTCGTGTTTTTATCTCACCTGCCTTCTGTCCCACCCCTGCCCATTTGTTTGTTTCATCTAGATGTTGCATACTGTCATTAACCAAGGCTGTAAGATCTTTAAGGCAGGCACTATATTTGTATTGTTCTTAATTACATAAACACGCACACACTATTATACAAAATATATATATTTTGTATGCACAAAAAATTACATTACAAGAACATTATTAAGGTTGCAAAGTCAAGCACCGAAAAGCTGGAAAATGCCAGAATTAAGATGGTCTGTACAATTTGAATTTGGCCCTTTTGTGCATATGCACTATGATACATCATTGATTACATGATCAAATACAATTTTTACATATGACCTTTACCTCATTCAGTACTCATGATAGATGGTGCTTTGGAGATGAATTAAGGTTGTGTAATAAAGGAGGCCCTTTGTGTGGATCTGTACTGATAATCTACTTGAAAATTACAGGTAAGTAACTCCTCTTTCTCTTTTGAGTATTATCAGTGCAAATGCCCACTCTTTGGAGGCTCATAAACAATATTAGCCTGACAGGGATCTCTCATCTCTCTATTTATAACCCACAAAAACAGTGACATTCCCAACAACGATGCTCCTAACAGCACCCAGTAATAAGTTCATGACAGCCAGAGATAAAGTAACTTCACTCAAGGAGTCTTACTAGTAAGAAGGAAGGAAAACTGAGCCCAAACCCAACTATCTTCATAACATGATGCAAAAAAACACCTGTTTTACATTAAAATAATTTTTAAAGTTCTTTTCACAATAAACAAAGGCAAAGAATTTCCAGTGCTCGCATACACTAAACAGCAAGAAAAGCTGATGGAGGAGATGAACAATAGAACCATCTGGGAACTCTGCTGAGCACAATGGTATGTGAATCATAATTAATGCATTTAATTCTTAGATGTTACAGTGAGCAGTGCCCCAGAAACACTGTTTAATCTTCAAACTGACTGACTAACCCTGGCCAATTCAATTTAACTCCTAGCCTCAGTTTCCCTGTCTATAAAATAAAAGAGCTAATATTAGCAGACTCGCAGGAATGCTTTAAGATTTATTAGCAAATCTTTGTAGGGTGCTTTGAAGGTATGCCTCATTATGTAAGTGCTAAGTGTTGTTATTTTTAAGTCTGCCTGTTTGTCAGAGAAGAAAACACAAGTCGTAAATGTAGTTGGAAAAGAAAGAGTTTGAACATTAAAATGTTTTTCATGTGGACTCATGATTTTAATGGTTAATTTTACATTTAATATAATGGAATATAATTTTATACCATTTAGCAATATTTTATGTTTTAGATTTAAATAAATATTAAAAATGTACTTCTCTTAACCCCTCAGCACCTTTCCACATACTAATGTAAAATATTTTTGTCTTTGTGATAAATTAAAAATATATTTCTTTAGTTTAGACAATATGCTAACAAATCAGCCGTCCCATCTTACTGCCCCTTGATGTTTATATCAACTATACTTTATGCAAACAAAACATGTAAGCCCGTTAAAAACCCATTCAGCACTGTACTGAACTGCAGAGAGTCAAATTTGTAAAGCTGCCTAGTGGAGTCTTGCTGAGTTGCAGCTGGTAAATATAACATAGACTGTGACTGTTTATAAAAGAAAAAAAATGAATGAAGTAGCAGTTTTACTCTTGGGAGCCAGGAACAGAACAAGACCACAGGAATTGGCTTTACTGCTTAGACTCTAATCCATCCAATCCAATATCCTGTCTCCACAAGTGGCCACCACATTTATCAAGGCACAGACCAAGAAACTCCAGAGTGGAAAAGCATGGAACAAATTGGCCATAGAGGAAGTTCCTACCTAACTCCTATCACTCACTAGTTGTCTTATGCCCTGAACAATGGGGTCTTATAGCCCTTAAAAACACAATTTATTTTATCTAGTCTAGCATAACTGGGGACATTCCCCTCTAATCCCTCTGTGAACCCTGCTTGACTCTTGGCATCAGGATTATCTCACAGGAAGAGTTCCAGCCTGTAGCACCGTTCAGCTTTAGCTATTTTATATCTTGATTCGCAGTTTTTAAAAATAATCCTTAAAGTTCATCTTTAAATCCAAAAAACCAGGCGGGATATTTTCCATTTAAATCTGCAGCATCTCTTTACAGGTGTCTTTGTGTACAGGTGACCGTGGGAGGTTTAAATGAGTTTCAGAGGAGCTGAAGTAACATACTCACTTTGGCTATCTGAGCCAGGTAGAAGTCAATGAAATCCTGTGGTTCGGCTGGTGTTCCTCTCTCCTTGTGGCTTCTGATCTCTTTCCATATGAAAGAGTGCACAAACTCACAGCAAGAGTTTGCCTTCTGTTGAGGTCCTGGGAGATGATACATAAGCTGAGGGAGAATTTCAAACAGCTGTGGAAGAGACAAAAGGAAGGTGCCGAGAGTTACTTGACATTAGAAAGGTAACGATAGATCTCACTGTGGATATTTTGGTAATGGAATCAGTGACTATTATGCCAATGAGTACATTTCAGCGTCATATAGAAAAATAGCATTGGGTACATAACATTTACATTTTGGGACTGAGAGTCCGTATGGTGCATGATTTCTATACCTGTGTTTAATAAGTGATATCTCCGAATTATAGACTAATTCCAGCTCAAACACTACCTGGATTAGAATGGTCATGACAATGCTAACATAATCACATTAAGTCACTCAGAGAGCAAGACCCAGCCCTCAATAGCAGAATCATGGACCTTTTTCACCTGTCTCAATGGCTTATTAAAAAAAGTGACATATGGGTCAACTTCTGCTTTGACTTCGATGGGGTTGCACAGAGTGAAAGGCACAGCAAAATCTGGCCAATACGGTTCAGCGTAGACTCAATATATTTAAGAATCTTTGGTGTCCCTACATATTTATACAAAGCTTTCAGAGCCCAATGTAAAATATTCATGCTATAGATACGTCAAAATTGATGCACAGATAACAGAATGGGAGGTGACAGTCCATGAAATCTATAAAGAGTTCATCCGTAGCCCTCTTCCTTACTCTCCTGTATTCAAGTAGCTCACGATCACAAGTATGAAACTTCCCTATTCTCAGGTTTTCAGTCAATTCCTCCCTTATCAGTAAGAAGTAGCACCAGGTTGATATCTCCCTGGCACATTTGCTAGACTGAAAATGAAAAATTCCTGAATCAACTTTAACATTACTTAAAACCACAGAACACTATGTTCACAGAGGACTTTACTCAGACATCTGCTGGGTCACAAAATAGCCAAACATGTAATGTCTACAGGCTACATGAAGTACAGAGGACTTTATGATCTACAAATAGACAATACAACCACATAGATTCCCCATTGTGTCTCCATTCTTTCTAAGTTCACCTAAACTATTTCACATGCTTCAGTATCAAGTTATATCTCACTGACTGATCAAACACTTTTGACATTGTGTATAGTGCCATCCTTCACTTTTTATTCTCCTTCTCTCTCTTCTGCACGGATTATATAGTATCCCTCTAGTTAAGAGACTCATCCCACTGGCTTCAGTTACGCCACTAGGTCAAAATTCATCGGCTCACTTGCTTATGTGGAAGCTACACTATAAACACACATCCTCCCACAAATATTCTCAGAGTCCTGACATGGATTGTCTTGTGGCATGGGAGTTCTGTTTCCATTGCATAACTCTTAATCCTAACACCATCCACCCATTCACCAGGAGGAGAAGCCAGCAGAGGGGCATCATTACAGCATCTGCCCGCTCAACACCATTATTTGTCATCCTAAAGCATGCTGCGCATTCAGACCACCATGCCATCACAAACCCATGCTTTTGACTTAGGTATTATATGTTAATAATGTTTATCCTTTAAACACAGAATATCAAATCACATTATTAAACAGACTTTGCTGTGTTACATCTTAATAATAGCAATGTTTCCAGCACATGAGAGTTCAGCATCATAAACATATTGCCTATACTGTGAAATTTTAACAAACAGCATCAGTCCCACGCTTGAATCAGCCCCAGTCTCAGGGTGTTCTATTACAAACTCTAGTAATTCCAGGTACTGGTGAGTTCTTTAAATTATCATGTTCACAGTAAAACCTCTCTCAAAACCTGCATTTTTCATTTTACATTTCAAAAAAACAATCGAGATTATTTGCTCACATAAAAATAGAAACTGTTCCCAAAAGCCACTATACAATCAAAGGCTTCAATCAGTTAGTGGAAGGTTTCATCCTCTAAGGAGAAGCGATGTCCAAAAACCACAGCACAAATCACATTTGAGACAGCATGGACAATGGAAACAGAAGGATCCAGAGATTTTCCTGCAAACAAAGTGATTAGCGTTCACTATTAATACTTCCTGTTATTGCTTCTCTATCTAGTGGGGTAGGTAAGAATGGCACACTATCCCCAAGGCCATCTATGCCAGTTACATTGTTGGAAGAGAGATCAAAATTCAACAACAAAAATACATATAAAGAAATAAAACTACAGCCAGCCAGAAAGCAGCTTGCTCAGAAAAGGGCAAATTGTTCAACAGATTCTCCCCAGCCCTCGTGCTCACAGATAGATTCCATTATATGGATTGTAAAGTAACTTATTTATTTATTTATTTATTTTTTAAGATGCATCGCAGAATGTCAGACAGAACACAGGGGCATGGAAAAATAAACCCATGTAAGTGAACCATTCAAGCAGCCAGGAATAACCTGACTATCGAAGAACCCACCCCCTTTTTCTTTGACTTGCCCACAGCTTACTCCAGAACAATAGAAAAAACTATAAAGAAGAAAATTTACAAGTACAATCCATTAGCCAATGGCACAATCAGATCAACATTCCCCCTTCCATTAAAATAGGTTCCAGCGTCCCGGGTCGTGTGAGACCTTTTCCTGAGTATGCAATTCCTGCTGCATTTCCTATACAGTTTTTGCACGCTAGTCAGTATCTAACTCGCTGTCTTGTAAGTGAATACAAATAACTACTGTAAATAAAGCCTATATTGATTTTCTTCTATTCCCCCAGTTTGTAGCCAAGCACTTCTCTCTGGTCAGTACAACTACTGGCATTCGTTTTACAATGGAACTGAGTTGCTCTGGGCTTGAGCTGTTTCTCAAGTCATGTGGTTTTGTGGCCTGGGACAAGTCATTTAACTTCCCTCTATCTCAATTTCCCTAACTTTAGCAAGGTAAGGGATACCGCGACACTTCATTCATTACTGTTACCTATTTACTCTGAGACTTCGGTGAGGAGTGCCACAGAGCTGCCAATAAATAAATAATTAATAAATGACATTGACGAATGGGGACCCTAAAGCCTCAGTCCTAGCTCCCAACCCTGGGGTTTTATATGTAGCTCTTCTGAGCGCGAAATCTTCATGTTGGTAATAAAATACATGTTACTGAGACTCAGCTGTCTCTGTAGACTTGTATTCCACTCCACTTATTCAATGATATGGCCCCAAGAATTACAGATGCTCCATTCTGGAGCAGAGGGAGCCAGCCTGGTCTTACAATTGCACAGATTAGTTCACATACTGGAAACATGGTAGTAGTTAAAAACCACCTTAGCAGTGACGTACCTTTCATGCTCTCAAAGTACCCCACCAGGTGACGGGCCTCCTCTTGTACTTGGTGCTCCAGGACTTTCTTGCCCGGGCCCAGGTTCCGCAGCGTCATCAGCCCAAAGTGCTTCTGCTGCTTCCAGGTGTGACCGCTTGAGAACATAATGCCTGGGGCCATTGAGAATCAGTTACCTGCCACACTAATATTTATGAAAAGCAAAATCATGTGCACGTGCCTATGACATACTTTCTAGCATAAGGAATAAATCTTGCTGTGACATAGAAATGACATGGATTGGAACCATCCCAGAAAAGTCCCCAGCTAAGTTTTTCTTTTTTTTTGTTTTTGTTTTAAACTGGCGATTAAAAAGCTGAGGATAAATGAAGGCTATTCACCAACAGTAATTCTTGTTCTCTGACTGAACTGCCATCCACAGAAACCCAATTTGGGAATGATTGCAAATAAATATCTTAATTCTAAAACAGAGAAGACAAGTGAGGGAATATCTTTTATTGGACAGACTTCTGTTGATGGAAGGTACAAGCTTTCAAGCTACACAGACCTCTTTCTTAGGTCTAATTCCAAGACAGGCTTTCCCAACATATTCATAAGATGGACCACCTCCTAATAAAGAGATTGTATCTCCTGACATTCAAAATCACAAATCCATCCCTGTGGCAACTAGAGCAGCTGCTTACCTGGACAAATAACCTTAGGAGAGTACTTTTAGCTTCTTATAATGCACTTTGGTGGAGGAGAACTGGCACCATGGAGGAGAACTGGAGAGGAGAACTGGCACCAGTAGGAGGAGAACTGGAGGAGCACTGACACCATGTGACCAGCTAGGTTTCTGCTGGCCACCAGAAAGTCCTCAGCAGGCCACCAAAGGGGTCTTGGAGTTGCAGTCACTGTTAACCAAACTTTGAGCCCACTGAGTCTTGCACTCTGTGCCACCTCTTGCTGAAGATTTTCTTCTTAGTGACCAGAACCTCAGTGAGGAGAATTTTGGCACGGTAGTCCCTGATGGCCCACCCACCTGATAACATTCCACAAAGACCCGGCGGTTCCAAGACCTCATTCCAAATTTCTGTTCAACATTGTATCCAACTATATTTCAGACTATACCACCACCTGTATTTCCCACTAACCCTATTAGTTAATATTTCAACCAAAGATTCCCTAACTGCAGCCTGTGTGTAAGGAAATCTCACTGAGTTTAAGGGATGTAATTACATCCACAGGCAACTGGCAATTAGGGATGGTGAGACGGGTATGTCTATACTGATGGTGGCAAAGTCGCCGCCGTCAGATCAATCTTTCTGGATCAAGTGAGCAGTCAGTGTAGACCCGCTCAATGGATCAGGAAGTCGACGCTGGTAATACACCTCCTCAAGTAGCGTAGTGCAGTGCATTGATGACAGCGCAGAAGGGAAGCACAGCAGTCAATGGGAGTTACGCAAGCTACTCTGTAGCTACACTGCCGCCAAATTTCCAAGTAAGTGCAGACCAGGGCTAATTTCCAGCTTTGATGTTCCAGTCCTCAGCGACAAGGATCCCCATTCACCATTGCCCTGCACCTTGTGCCATCACCTACACCAAAGCAGAGTGTAAAACACAATCACTCTGATTTGCACCCACTTTGCACAGGGTGACTGTAAATGATGACACAAGATTCAACACAACTGTGAAACAGACCCTATGTTGTATCTACCTGATGGCTTGTGTAGTGCAGAGTGCAGCTCCATCTGCTGTTAATATGGATATCAGGTGGGGCAACACTTCCTTCTTCTTCGAGTCATGTCCCTGTGGGTGGAGATAAGGCCTCTGATGCTGAGCTGGGAGGGAGGGGATGTGGCTCCACCAGAGCTGCTGGGGGGGGAGGGGGCCCTGCCCCCTTCAAAACACTGAGGGAAGCCTGTAGCACAGCTGCCTCTATCAACAGAAGGGGGAAAAAACACAGGCTGCTTGGGGTGACATCCTTGAGCTGACAGTGCTTTCTCAAGAGATCGTGAGAGCTCCTTCCATAGGTAGCCTGAAACTACAAAACTTTTGACCAGAAGTGTTGGCAACAGCAGAAATTTCAGGAAGATCGAGTCCTCTGGTGAGGAGGCAAGGCGGGGGAGGTTGAAATTTTGGCTTCAAATAGGGAGCTGGCTTCAAATTTACAGTTCTGAAAACTCAGCCTGGGAACTGAAAGTTACATTGGGTTTTTTCCTTCTTACATTTCATCATCATTCAACAACAAAGGATTCTCCAGAACACCAAGTTCCCTCAGTTTCACTTGTGCAACCCTCAAGTGTACAGATTATGCCTTCATTGACACCTCTGCAACTCCCATGGTCTTTAGTGGGTTTGCATGGGTGTAACACCTGGGAACCTGGCAAATAATTCTGTTTACGATGCACAAACAGAAACAGAATCCAGCTTACTCTCTTCTAGCCATTTGGCTCTGCCTGGCTAACAGAAATAAAAAGTAAACTGATATGGGTCTGATACCCACAGGTAGTAAGTGCATTGAGTCAGAAAGGCCATCTGACCATTCACTTTAAATTAACAAGATACGGTTATGTCATTAAAAATGGGCACTGTTACCTATTTATTGTAAAAATGTAAGTATGTGATAACAAAGCAGTGTTACGAAAATTTCTAGAGACCAAAAGAATGTAGAGAACATCAGAATGTCATTCACAGCTGGTGGAATATCATCCCGAATACTCTCACAGAAGCAGGAGCAGATCCATCTGAAGACAGCTAACGTGCTGTCACTGATGAAAATGTAGGAAACAGAAGCTTCTTCAGGGAAGAGATGTTCACTGATGTGAAAGAAGTTACACAGCAAGGCCTGGCCACCAAGACTTCATGACATTAATAGGACACTCAGAGGCTATTTACAAAGGAGGAGGCATCTGTATTAGGCACTAAAACATACAACTGACATAGAACATTGATTGTTAATGGCTGAGTCTAGAATTGTCTAATACTGTTCTTATGCAAAGCCTGTAAAACCCAGTTCACAACATTATGAAACTGGTTTGATTATTAATACTTAGCATTTAGCACTCCTCCTCTGTACATCTTAAAGTGATTCATAACAGTGAGTAACACATCACTGAGCCCCAACACATGGGCTTGGTCTACACTTACCCCAGCGATTCGGCAGCATTCGACGGGAGTTACGCAAACGATGTAAAAATCTTGCGTAACTCTCGTCAACTGCTGTGCTTCTCTTCTGCGCGCCGTCTTCACTGCACTGCGCCGACGGGAACTGTATTCCCGTCGAAGCACCACTACGCCACTTGCCGGGGGGTGGATTAACAGTGTTGACTTCTGGATCAACTGAGTGGGTCTTCACTGACCGCTCAGTTGATCCAGATAAGTTGCCACCGTCAGTATAGACATAGCCATGCTCAGCCACTGTATGTGAAGGCATAAATAGACATCATCCCTGTGCCCTGTAAATCTTACAATCTAAATGGACAAAAGGCTCATCTGTCAAACCCAGAGAATAGAGCTAGCTGGTAGATTTTCTTCTCTTTCCATCACAGACATGTGTTATTACTCACATTATCCATCCAGATGGGCGACTGCTTTGTGGCTCAGAGTGGTTAAGTGAGTTAAGATCACACTGTGAATCAGTAGCATAGCTGGAAACAGAACCCAGACCTTCTGACTCCCTCTCCATTGGACCACAGCCTTCACAATACCTTTATTTTAAAAGAAACTACAATACGCTGCAGCAATAGTCCCAAACACAGCAATAATGCCACCATCAGCTGTAGCATTTGAGAATGTTGTAATATATAGGTTAACCCCATGTTTGAAACCTGCATGATTAGCAGTGTCGGACTATGGGTCAGGAACAAACTTGTAAATGACATGTAGGTAAACAAAAAGTATTAGTTCACACAACATGGCTTATTAGTCATCGTGTGGGCAAGGCCCTAGAGAGATTTTTCAGAATTCAAAGGGTTATGGACTAATGTTACCTAGAAATTCCAACGTCACTATGCCATGACTTTCCATTCAAGAGGTCAGTCGTTTAGTTCAAACTGTAACTTTTGGCATTGGCACAGAGTTATTCTGGAACTGATGACACTGATGACTACTGAAACCGTAAGGGAGAAAAATAAGCAGTAGGTACCTAAAATTGCCCCTCTCTTTTAACTCTCCAGATGCAAACTGAAAGAAGTTTTAAAACTGCTGGGTAGGAAAGGCTTTCTTTTCTGCCTTCAGACCACTCTCTGTCTCTTTCCTTCTTCTTTGGCCTCTTCACACTCCCCCTACTACCTTTTCCCTAGAGTATTAATGGGGAGAAGGAAGCACACTGGCGGACTCCTCTCCATTGTGCACAACCTTCTGTTGGCTCTTCTATCCCCACACTCCGTATGTATCATAAGGTAGGCACACATGCAAATCCTGGAGCAAAACTGCTGGGTGATATCACATAAAAGAGTAAAGTGGAGGCTGCCCCTCAGAGGAACCTCAGCATGCGTTGTGGAGCACCTCTACAGTAAGTTGTTTGGGTGGGACCCTATGTAGGCGTTTTCCTCCCAACTGGGAGTTGGAGATTAGTATGGATCTTGTGAGGTAAGTACACAGGGACATCTTTGTATACACACAGTTTGTGCAGCCCTGAGATCACAAAATTGCAACAGCTTCATTTACGTTCGGGAGGGTGAAGGAGGGGAGAAGGGGGGAAATCTTGCCATAGGTTTGAAATGAAGTTATCTATCAGATTTTTCCCAGACAGAGATAATGGAACATAATTCAGGACTGAAGGATGCAATATGCTACATATTTGGCACTCTAATTTCTCTTAATCCACCTGGAAATTGAACACAACAAAACAAAACCCTACAGTTGAAAGGCATAAATCACACCTGTAACTCAGACACTTGTTTGACATTTAAATGAATTCAGTGGAGTTCATACTTTAGTCTGTCTTAACGCATTATTGGCACTAACTTGTTGGATCCAATAGCATGTACACAATGTGCTCAGAGTCTGATTCAATAACCTTGATTATGCTGAAGAGACAGAAATCTGGAAACTGTAGCTGGCACAGTGAAACAACTGCTTAAATGAGATATAACAACGTATGGTTATAAACAGAGAGTTTACGAGAGCTTAGCTGAGCTGAATTCTACACAGAGAGTCAGAAGAAACATTCATTATTAATTTACTTTCCAAGGTGTCAAAAACAACAAACAAAAGAGAGAGCTTATCAAGAAGCTACACAAGTTGGAAGATTTGATCTTCAGCAGACGATTAATAGGGAAAGAAAGGCGGCCATTTTATAGCCAACGCAACATGAATTGAATGAAAAGATTGTACTTAAGGTCCAGTTCTGATGAACTGTACACACCACAAACAAATAATTCTAGGAAGCGCTGCATGTCTGGGAGTGGCCAAAAACACCCAACCAAACAAGGTGGCCCATGCCAAGTCTGTTAGCAGATTTGATCATCCTAGCCAGCTGCTGTTACCTGCCTCTTCCTGGATACACAACTTATTCAACACCCGTGTTTCTCTGGGTTGCCAGTACAGCCTTTTTACCCCAATCATCTTTTCAGGACTCTTGCCTGTGAATATCGAGTGATCCTGGCTACTTCTCCTAACTTTATTTCGAGGGCCCTGCAGATCTCTTTAAAGCCCACCAACTGACTACACTTCCGACTTTTGCTGGGTTTAAATAAACGTCTAGTGTTTTGTCAATCGGACTAAACATAACATAAACCTAACAATAACGTTCGGTAACCTTCCTACTTCTTACTCCAACAGGGACAGCCTATTCCTATAAGGACTCAGCCCTACTTCCCCTCATGACCGCAGTGTAGCCTCCGACTCCCTCTGGGATCCTGCTCCTTCTCCTCACAGCAGCCAACAATCCTACAAACTCAAAACTCTCCAAGTCCCAAGCAGGCAAACTGGGTGGAGCTTCCTAGAAGTCCAGGTCAATATGTCTTTGTGCACCCTGTGCCATATGTTCTTTTTGATCTTCTTCCTACAACATAACCTATCATACAATTTTGCTTAACATTTTATCCTATGACAACATCAAAGAATTTTCAACCCAACATAGTTGTTTCTCCACCCAAGTTCATGGCCCAGCTGCATCCATTTGCTTCTGCCCTTCTACGCCAGCAAACTCTGTAGGTCCTATGGTGCTCAGAGATCGATCAATCAGGTTTACAAGTGGTTTGTCTTCAGCCAATAGAATACCAATCTTGCTACTCCACCAGGAATGGGTTACGAAGGATGCTAGGGTTGAAATCCTGGCCCCATGACACTCAATGGGAGTTCTGCAATTCACGTCAATGGGGCCAGGATTTCACCCTAGGAATGCAAGGCCCGAGGTAGGTGTTTTGGTTTATTTTTTATTTTATATTTTGAATTGTGCATTTCTCCAACCCCAAGCTTTCTACATTGTGAACAGATTCTTTATTGTAGTCTTGCCCATTTGCACTGCCCTGGGATGCCCAGTACCAAAATGCTCCATTCAATAGAATCATTTTATACTCTTACTGTTTACAGTCTCCCTTCAAAGTGGCTTCAGTTTAATTTCATATTTTATCTTCAAACTATTTTCCTTATATGTTCAGTTATATTATCTGGTTTTGGTTTGTTTGCTTTTTTAAATAACGTATTAATTAACCTTATACAGTGTCTTGTGGACACCTTCCCTACGATTTGCAATTACAGCAATCATTTCATAGAAAAATAATATGATAAAGGTAATCTATTCTTAGCTGTTAACGTATTCCAGCTGCTGGGAACAAAGAGAAATATCACCACTATATGAGAGTTCAGGCACCCATAAATCACAGCTTGAAAGCCAATAGCATGGAGCCCTGGTATCCATCCTAAATAGGAGGTTTTCTCACTGAAAAAAAGAGACAGGTCACAGTGGGAGATCACAGAACAGGGTGGGCGTGGTTTGGCTAACTGAAATAGATCACCTATTTCAAAGTTTACTAAAAATGCCTTAGTTTGGCAAGTGTAGAGTGTATCAAAGAGAAGAAACAATAGAGAGTGAGAAAGAGATGGCTGGAAAGGGCAAATGTTCTTAGCAAAGAACTGGAACATAACAGAAAGCGAGCTCATTGTATGAGGCTCCAAAACAATTTTTAGAGAAATAGTGCCACAGGCAGAAAGAAAATTGATAAAAGCTGCACACTGAGATGTTGGGGATAACTGAGCTTTCAGTCACTCTGATTGTTTCTCTCCTGATTGTGCAGTTTCTGAAGCTGCAATGGACACGTAGCCGGCTTCCTCCTGGACCAACTCCCCTACCCATTATTGGCAATTTATGGCTGTTGGACTTTAAACTTCACCGAGAGAATCTTGTTAAGGTATTTCTTTTTGCAGAATTCTGTACTTGACTGAAGTAGAGAGGGTTGGAATGGTTTGGATGGATTTAAAAGAGGTACTGCAAAGGAGTTACCCAATCAATCGTGGGGTATTCTCCAACCTGACTTAATTATTACCCAAACACAAGCGATATGGGGAATGCATTACTAGGGGGGGAAAAAAAAAGAATAGCCACTTTAGGTTGCTATTTTTCACCTTTGATTTTGCTGTTCTCTCTCTCTCTCACTCCGATATAAGGCTGTCCAAATATATACATGTATACAATGTACAGTGAGAATAGCAATAAGAGCCTGATTCAAAACCTGTTGAGATCCATGGGACTCTTTCCATTGCCTTCACTGGATTTTGGATCAGGCCCTATGTTTCCAAAGTTGTTCTAAGACAATTTAGATATCCTGTTTTGCTAGAGGTTGAACAGCTTGTCACTTCTCTGGTATTTCTTCCTGACTGCAAGTAGCACTGGGCAATAGATACAGAAAACTCAGCCCACTTCTAAAAAGCAACTCATTACATTCTACTGATGTTTTGGATTCACTCTCTACTATATATATTATGGGTGTCTCATTCTATAAGGCATCTCTATGGCAGGACTTCCCTTGCAGGAGGCACTGTGATATATTGGCATTAATATCAATGGAATGTCTCCAGGCTGAGAGAACTTTGATCTCCATAACATGGCCAACTGTACACTCAAAACTGGCTGGATTTTATTTATTCATAAAACAAAACTTTGCAATACTCCCAGACAATTGATTTTAAGATGGAGTAAGAAAAACCATATTCCTGTTTTGCTGAAGTGCCAGGCTCTTGAGAAATAGTTTAAATAATTGCAATAGTAAGAAATTCACTTCAAACTCTCTTTCAGGAGAAAATACAAGTATAACCTGAGAGAAGGCAATGAGAAGGAATTTAAGAAAAATCACAACAAAGCAATAAGAAAAAAAAAGAAACGTAGAGTGCAAAAATAGTTCTTTGCCTACACTGACAGTAAGAAAAGGAAACACATACAATACTTCTCAGTAAATGAAAGCAACAGAAAAAAGCAAATACTAAAAACCACCACCAAAAATACTATGTATATCTGTTTATTCATTTTGACTTTGAGCTGATGTAATATTTTAGTAGAAGGTCTTTGGTTCTCCTTTTGTAGTGTTTTTCCCCTCCTGTTGAGTGATGTTCTAATGCTTAATATCCACGTTGCATAAAATAGAGAGGGATTGGCCTTCCACACCCAAACTGTGTTACATTAGGAGGCTAAATTCTGTTGTAAACTCTAATCCAATTCAGTCAGAGGCAAATGGGTTTAGTCAGTTAAGAGAACATCCAAAAGAACCCTTTTAACAGGTCTGCTGGTTGCTTTTCACTTTTATGACTTATGGTTATAAACTCTCCAGTTAACCAACATATATGGAAACATCTATACAGTGTGGATGGGTCAGACACCTGTGATTGTACTGAATGGATACAAAGCAGTAAAAGATGGCCTTATAACCCATTCAGAAGAGATATGTGGACGGCCTCTCACACCCTTCTATAGGGATTTGATGGGAGAAAAAGGTAAAAGATATTATTCTTTAGCAAGAAATACTATTGAAGTATAAAGATGGCACTCTAAGGAAGAAAGAGTTCTTCCCAGGACTGTCTCACTATGTGATATTTACACAGCTGGATAATGGGCTGCATGCAGAAATGGAAAACTAAAAGGAAAAAAAAAAAAGCTAAATCCTGTACTACTTACTCACACAACACACCATTGACTCTATTTTTTTTTCTTTCCAATGGATTCAGAGAAAGATTTCCCTATCAAGTTGGCCTTAATTTGGCTTAATTTTAAAGAGACGTCTCCACATACAAAACCCCCACAACTGACACGTATTCAAAGGTTTGCTTGTAGAATTAAGCGCGTTAGACACATCAGTAGATGTGCTATTCTATCCTCTCCAAAAGCTGTCACTGTGGAGTTTCTGGGGATAGGCCTCTAAAAAGATATATAATTATACTAATGGTGTTAGAAACACAAGTTACGGATCACAGCTCAAAATCTGTATAGTACGTTATTGTTTCCTCTTGTTAGAAAAATGCATCTTAATTTAAATTTACCTTCTGATATAAAAGGGTTTCCTTCCTAGCAAGAGCATAAGCATGCATCTATTGTTCTCAGGCATTTTCCTGACAAGTGGTCACACCTGGAAGCAGCAGAGACGCTTTGGCATGACGTTTCTAAAGAGCCTGGGACTGGGTAAGAAAAACCTGGAGCACCGAATACAAGAAGAGAGCAGACACCTGGTGGAAGTCTTTGCGAGTAAGAAAGGTAAGTTCTTTGAAAGATTGAAATTTAAAGTTGTTCCCTGTATACAAGTCAGGCTGTGGGAGCAATAACAAGTCTAAAAGCACTTCTGTTCATGAATGATACAGAGATAGTACTTCATGTTGGTCAGATCGTTACAGGTTTCTTAATTGCCTCAGGGAATGAAGCACCTTAAAAGGAGTGCTCAGTTTTGAGTGTACAGATTGACATTTAACATTGTTTTTTTAAATTAATACACTGAAACAAATTTTTATTTCTCGTATCAGTGTCCTAATGACAACACGGGGAGCTAGAACAACCCCTATATTTAAGTTGCCTAACACTTTCCATTATAAAAAATTCTTATATTACTGTTGCACAAAACATAACTTGCTTTTTCCCTGTTTTCTTTAAAAAAAAAGAAACACCTAGGAATTACACACAGAAAACCACGTTAAAATCATGTTATTTAGATTGCGAAGTCAAACACTCAAAAGTTAGGAAATGCCAGAAGGAAGGTTGCTGTTGCAACCTGAATTCTGCTCTCTTGTACAAATTCATTACGATAGCCTTTAATTACCTGATCATATATTCCACCACCCCCATCCCTAGGACCTCTGCGTCATTCATTACTTTATTCAGTCTGGATGCACAAAACAGCAAAATTAACCCTGTCCAGTCAACTTTTAATGGGGCATTTTCTAACTTTTGAGTGCTTCACTTTGCAACCTAAACAACATTATTGTAATGCGGTTTTGTAGTTCGTAATATCAATTTAAATTGAGACAAGGTATATATGATAATATACCTTACATTTTAAGGATTGCTTTGCAAATGTGAATACTTGGAAATATTCTGTTAAGGCCTCAATCCAGCTCCCACTGTAATCACTCAGTTTTTCCACCTCCCTAAAAGAGCAGTGATGTAACAATCTTTTTCATTTTACAAACATATTTTTGACACAGAGGAAAGCCTTGAGCTGAACCATGTTTGTCATTATACTCTCTGAAAAAAATTAACTTAAATTTTAAACTGCACCTAAGGTCCTGTGGTGATGAGACATTTTAAACCTTGGAAGAAACTGAAACTTTGGCAGTAAAAAGGGAAAATTTTAAAATTCTGCCTAGAAACTGAGGACCAATACTCCTGTTCCAATGCATGGCACAGAGGGGAGCAAAAATGCAGTCTTCCACACAAAACAGGCCACAGACCAGACAGGGAAAGGTAGATGCAAGGTTTGTTTCCTCGAAACATATATTCAGTAGCATCCTTCCATAGTTAAGGACAAGGACTAACAAAAATAAAATTCCAAAAATACCTTTTTCTAAAAGAACTGAAGGAAGTCCTCTCCAGATGCTAGTCCTTTCATTTAGTTTACATTAAACAGAATTCATTCCTTTGTAAAAGTCTCTTATCTAAAAGTAGTTCAATCCCCTTTATATTGTACAGCTGCTAACACCATTGTGCAGAGCTTCTTTAATGTCCCTTATTAACACTCCTCACCATAGTTCATTCAGTGGTTCTAACTAACACCTGCTGTATTTACAGGGAAACCCTTCGACCCCCACAACCCCATTGTCCAGGCTGTCGCAAGTGTGATTTGCACAGTGGTTTTTGGTCATCGCTTCTCCTGTGAGGATGATTCCTTCAACAGACTCATCAAAGCAATCTATTTTGTGATCTACTTCCAGGCTACTATCTGGGGCAGGGTGAGCATTCAGTTTTTCCGTTTCTTATCACTGTAAAGTTTATCTGTGTTTCCTGAATGGTCACTGTATATACATACTACAGAGAGATGGACATCTACCACAGGACCTAATTTCAAAAAGTTTTATACAGGATTTTTGCTTATAAAGTAATAAATATGCACTTCATAGATCTCATATCTCATTTATAGGACACATCAGCAGATCATATGGCCCAGATTTGAGTTATTATTACAAATCTTTACCACTTTTGGCAGTAGATTCCCATGATTTAATCTAGATTTAATGCGTTTCAAAATTAAGAAATCTTTACATATACATGAGAGTCTTGAACCAGATTTCTAAATGCTAGCATTAAACCTAACAAACACTCAATCTTGGAATACTGATTTTGTACTTGGAAACTGAGACAGGAAAATTCAGTTAATAAAATCCAAAATTTTGTCATTTTGAGCAGGTTTCTGATCAGTCATGCTCAAGATCTGATCTACAAATCCTAAACTTATATTCTATACTGCAGTCTCGCTCTCAGAATTTAGATTTAAGCATAGGCTTGTCTAAAATTTTTAATTAACCTGAATGTATATTCTGTTTGGATAGTGCTTTTTCTTCTCTTTTGAAGGCCAGAAGGGGCCATCAGAATCATCTAATCTGACCTCCTGTATAAGATAAGCCAGAGAATTTCATCATGACTAAGGCATATTTTAAAACATATCTGAAGTTTTTCTGTTTTCTGGCATTCTAGTATTCACTGATGGTATTTTTGGGTACCCTGAGGCCTTCAAGTTGGGGTGCCTTAGAAAGTAAAACATAAATGTAAGTGAACTCAGTGACAGCAAAAGTTACTCTATTGACAGCCCTTGACACTGAAATCCTCTGTCCATATAAGAAACACAGCATAAGCAATGTAAAACAAAGCTTCCCACAAATGACTCCCTAACAGTGCATCTCATCTCATCTCTGTTTCGGAGGGAACATACCTAGGAATGAGAGTTCAGCCTCCAGACCCTCTCAGTCCTCCATCTCTTTAGTGAGGAGGTTAAGCATGGTGACAATTGTCAGCATGGTTTTATAGTATAGGCACTCCACCTGCTCCCTAGAAACTAGACTCTGGATACTACCCTCAGCTCACTACATATAAGTCAATGAGCAGATGTCATCTCTCCACAACTTCTGATCAACACGCTCCATGGCCTGGGCTCATGGTGTCCCTGGGTATGTCTACACTGCAATAAAACAGCCGCAGCTGGTCCTTATCAGCTGACTCAGGCTCAGGGGGCTCAGGCTGCAGGACTATAAAATTGCCGTGTAGATGTTCAGGCTGGAGCCTGGGCTCTAGAACCCCACGAGAGGGGAGAGTCCCTGAGTCCAGGCTCCAATCTGACCCTGAACATCTGCACTGCAATTTTATATCCCAGCAGCCTGAGTGCCGGGAGCCCAAGTCAGCTGAGAGTGGTCAGACAAGGGTGTTTTATTGCAGTGTAGACATAATCTAAAAGACAGTCTAACGCTCCAGGACAAGGACCGTGGTCGACAACAATGCTCCTCTGGCACAATGGAATGCTCAACAATAAGAGTAAAGCACCTTGGACTTTCTCTGGGGGTGATCCGAGACTGCGGAATGAATTCCCCCAGCCACTAAGGTTCATGACAAACCTCGCCACTTTCCACTCCTAATGCAAGGTGCATTTCTTTAACCTCACTTTCTCTTACCAAAACACAGAGCAACAGGTATATTTACATAGAAAAATCCACCCTACCGAAACAAAAGATTCGACTGCACACACTTCTCCCTCTGGGGAGAGGATGAGGTAACGAACAATGTGATTGATGTGTAGACCCATTGCTTAATGAATACCAGAAAGCACTCAGATACTACCATGACGAGCACAGTATAAAAATCTATATAGAACAGAACATCAGTTCGGCCCAGATCAGAACTGACCACTTACAGCAGACGTTAGAGGTTTCATATCCCTGCTAGAATTGCAAGCCCTCTAGTCCCTTCATGCTTTTATTTAAGTTTTCATGACATTTTAAATTCACTCAGGTTCACTTGATTATATCAAAAAACTTACATCATCTCCCCTTTGTTTTACTATAGATGTATGATGCTTTCCCATGGTTGATGCATCGTCTCCCAGGACCTCATCAGAAAGTGTTTGTGTACAATGATTTTATGCACAATTTAGTTAAGAACGAGGTCCGAAGTCATGAAGAGAGATGGAAAGCAGAGGATCCACAGGATCTCATTGACTTCTACCTGGCTCAGATAGCAAAAGTAAGTGCCTGTACTTTGTATAATATTAGTTTCTCCTGAACCTCACTGGCCACTGCAAAGAGACAGTTTGCAAAATAATTTTATAGATTAATATTTTGAATCTTCCTGTAATGTTGGACTTCAGAAGCATTTGATTTTTGGGTTTTTTCCCTCCCATTTGTTGGACATTTCATGAGATGTTTTCATCAAACAACATAGTAGCAGGGTCAGCTGCTTCCCGCATGCCCCTCTTTGTGGCTAGGGGTGGTGCTGCAGTGCCCTGCCTCAGTTTCCCCTCTTTGTTCCTCAATAAATTCTAAAGAGGCTTTCAAAACTCCAGTAGCAGCACTTCTTTGGGCTGATTTTAACAACATAATGTTCCAAAACAAACACAAAAATTCTTCCACTCAGCCTTAAGCTGGGCAGAGACCCTGTTCGTGGAAGTATTGTCTCTTCCTCTGTTCTCTAAGCCACTGGAGAAGACATAAGGCCTGGCCCCCTTCTTTATCTCTCCCCGAAAAAAAAAAAAAAACCCACAAAAAAACACCTTCCCAATGGATCTTTCTACCCAGCCCCAATTCCCTTCCTCTGGAACCATTCTCTCTCCCTGCAACTTCACTCTGTAACCCCCACCCATTTGATCGTCCACAGGCCTCTGTTTTTCTAGCCCCCACAGAGGTATGGTTTAGTCACATACCTGCCTATTACATGACTTGATTCATTCTCTCCACCTGGGGAAGCAAATTAGCTGTGTCACAGGTGGGCTGAGATCTCTCTCTCTTTAGAAGGGCCAGACAATCTGTGAAAAATATGTTAATTACTACATAGTCACCAGGACCTCTGTAGAACCTTCTGCTTTCAAACCTTGTGAATGTCACCTACAGACCAAAGATGACCCCACCTCCACCTTTAATGAAGATAACATGGTTCAAGCTGTGGTTGATCTTTTGCTGGGAGGGACAGAAACCACAACCATCACCCTGTGCTGGGCACTTCTCTATATGCTGCAATACCCAGATATCCAAGGTGGGTGAATGCGCATCAAAAGGGACACATTAAAGTTTGCACATCATGACTAAACAAATATTAGCTCAGATTATCAGTGTGCTGTAAAATAAAATGACCTGCCAGCAATAAACATCAGTGCTCGGCTGTTAATATCTAACAACAGCTCAGAAAGGAGAATTTAATCTATGAAATTTCATGAAAGGAAATGGAAATGTGCTGTCTCCCCACCGGTTGCCCGAAATGCAACACCAGCAAGAGTTTATATAGGTTATTAGTCTCTCCCCTTCCTACTAAGACAAAAGAAAGGGGAGGTTGCAGGCTAAAGAGGCAATTTCACAAGCATATTTTCTCTAATACTTTCCTCGCTGCCAAAGTGGAAATAGTGACGAGAACATAAAAATTTACCGCATCAGGCATGTATTTATAACTTTCCTAACAAAAGAGAAGGTGAATATAATGGGAATATGTCTATGTCCCTCATTTCATTTATTTCTGGAGGCAGGAACATGCAGGCACTTCTGTAAAGATTAATTTGAAAGAAAAGTACCATTTGAGAAATTACCTTGAGCTCTGGGGATGCACACTCTCTCTCTAAAGAGCAACTTCAGACCAATGCAGGGATCAAACCACACTCCAAAGCATCTCATGGCAAAGTATTCTTATTTTATAAACCCTGGATAGTATATGTTTAGTCAAGGGACACATAGCAAGTTAACATGGCTTTGTAAAGAGACAGACATATTGAAAAAAAAATCAGAGAAAGGGATGAAAAATATTTATTATAAGTAAAACTGAGTATTTCTTGCAGAGAAAGTCCAGAAGGAGCTAGAGGCTGTTCTGGAACCTTCCCAACTAATCCACTATGGGGACCGGAAGAAACTGCCTTACACAAATGCTGTGATTCATGAGATCTTGCGCTACAGCAACATTACTGCTGTAGGGGCCCCTCGACAGTGCATGAAGAGTACAACAGTGCTGGGGTTTCCTATTGAAAAGGTACAATGGTATTCTCCATGTAAATAAACCCTGCTTCCATCTAAAAGCTTTGCATCATTATTAAGTATTTATGTTGCACTCATGTCTAGCAATCCTAATCAAGGATCCAGGCCTCACTGTGGTAAGAACTTCGGAAAAATAGCAAAGAAGATCATCCCTGTCCCAGAACACTTTCAGTTTCTACATAAGACAGGTAGACAAAACAGACAAATAGGGTAGAAGTAGGTTGGAAGTAGAAAAATTAACACAGTTCAGCAGAAAGTCTTGACTTGGCACTTGCCTAACCAATGCCAAGATGTGTAGGCATCATGGCAGAGAGTAGGTTTTTTAAAGGAGGATAGGGTGATGCGCTCTATGAATTTGATTGGGCATTTTTCCCCGCACACACGAGAGGATCATGGGAGAAAGCATGGAGGTGTTAGAGGGAGATGATGATTAGGGTTGGAGGCAAAGCAAAGGCAGGACCCAACAGATCTTATAAATGGAAAGAGATGGCTGATGTGGTTAGAGTGACAAGCCATGAATACAATCTTAGTAGCAGAATTTTTAATACACTTGAGACAGACAGTGTAGCTGACATCAAGGCCAGAGAGGACATTACAGGGCTCCTGGCATAAAACGATGAGATTAGATGACAGTCTGGACACAGATCAGGCCAAATCTTGGAAGTATTATGTTGGTGGAAAGCAGCAAGATTTGGCTGCAGTCTGGATTTGTGGGTTTGTAGAGAAGGCCAAGTTGAAAATAACATCCAAATTATGGCTTGCAGTGACCTGGAGGATGGTGCTGTTATCCGCAGTGATGTAGGAAATGGAGAAAAGAAGCCAAAACTCAGTTTTGACCACGTTGTATTTAAGGTTCCAGCTAGACATCCATGAAGAAAAGAAGTCTAAAATGTAGAACTGGATGAAGAGGAACTCAAGGCAGTGCTGAAAGAATTCTATGTGTGTGGAGGTGGAGGGGAAAGGGAGAGGGGAACTGTCACTGGAGAGGCAAGTGGGTTCAAGATTAGATTTTTTCATGATAGGGAAGAGAAAAGCATGCATTTATTGTGAAGGGAAGACACCTGGGAGGAGTGAGAGGTTAAGAGAAGAGCAAGGAAGAGGGTGAATGGGGTCAAGGGAGATATGGAGGGAGGGTAGGATCGAGTTGCTGGGACAGCTAGAAGATTAGAGGAAGGCAGATGATCAGACTCTGTATCAATGACAGAGGAGAAGGAGAGAGTGTGATAAAAGAAGAGAGAGGGCAGGAAGAGGGGAAGGCAGATAGGATCTTGTCAATTTGCAACAGAACATTTGAGGATAGTACTATCAGATGTGACCCTGGTGACCAAGCTGATATACAGAGAAATGAGGTTAGACAGTCTATGAGCCACACAGCTGCTATACAAAGGCATAGCCTTGCTGATGTCAATGAAGCTACACTGATTTACATAAGCTGAGAATCTGGTCCTGTTTTCTCTACATAACTAACAAAGACTAATTCACAAATAGAGAATTAAGTTTTGCTTCTTTTTCAGGGCACAATTGTATTGCCAAACTTACACTCTGCTGTATACGATTCTGAGCACTGGGAGACCCCATGGAAGTTTAACCCAAGTCACTTTCTCGATTCAAATGGCAACTTCGTGAATAATGAAGCATTCTTACCTTTCTCAGCAGGTAACGCATTGACATCTAAATCTGCCTCGTCTGTATATCTTGGGGTAAGAGCTAAGGAAATTGTCAGTTTCTAAAGTTAAAAACATGGATGATACACCACTCAGGTAAAATCATCTTACTAATAAACAGCAGGGTTTTAGGTCAGGAATTCTAATGTAATGGACATAAAAATATGCAGATGTCTTGCATTTCACACCTACACATAACCAAATTGAAGATGCATACAAACAAGGGAGAAATCGACCTATCTGAGGTACTTACATGCACCTCAAAATCTTTAATTGAACCCATGAGGTAGGGAAATGCTGTTATCCCCATTTTACAGATGCCAAACTGAGTGACAGAGAGAATACATGACAAGCAGGAAGTCAGTCGTGGAGCAGGAAATTGAACCTGGGTTTTCCAAGGTTTAGGGAAATACCATAACCGCTGAACAATCCTTCCTCTGTAGTAGCTAGAGAAAACTAGAACTCATTAATATCTTCAGAGGAACATCACTAGGGAGATCTTTAGTCAGAATGAGACTCTTCAACAGCAATATTACACACTACATGGCATGAGAAACAAATATCTAGCCTTTGATTGGATAGACAAACAAACAGACAAAAAGTAGTAAGGAATGGACAGTTGACCAAAAATTAGCCCTGCAAGTATGCACATCAGATTCCCTGGGAATCAGGTTGGAAACAAAAGCAGCACAAAGCAGCAAACAGGTCACAGTAACTGGAGATTTAATTGTAAAAATAAATAAAAATATTAATAGAGCAACCAGCCACCCAGACAGAATGTTAGCTGGGCAGCAGCAATGTAAAAAAGGATTGAGGGCTCAATATAGGTGGACAGATTAACTATGAATTTACTGTGTCTTGCTGTGGCAATAAAGGCAAATACTATCCTGGGAAGTATATACAGCAGCCAGATTAAACAGAGCAAATCTAATTTTCAAAAGTGGCTGCCGAAGCTGTGCAGATCCTGCAATCATGTACGCAAACAGGCCCTCTCACAACTGCAAAAAAACAATCGAGGCAACCATCTAAAAACTGGGCATGGTAATTTTTCGTTTTTGGTTTACACAGATCACAGAATAGAAAAACAGAAGTGGGTATCTCGATGTACATTCTGAAAGCACATTGCCAGGATAAATCATCATCATTAACTGGAGTTGCATGTTTACCTTCCTATGCACATCTTCAAAATGCTACCCCATGATTTTTTTCCAAAGATAAGAGAGTCTAGTAGATATAAGGTTCCTCAGAACTTAACTCTTAAACTGAAACATTTGTAACTGGCAGAGAAAAGTGGGGAGAGGGTGGAACTTCATCACTGTAAATATACCATAGTGACAGAGGCTATGCCTAAACTTGGAGCTAGGGGTGTGATTTCCAACTCAAGCCAACATATCAGCTCTGTGTAAACTAGCATGCTAAAAACAGAGTGTAGAAGCAGCAGCATGAGTGACAGGCGGAGCTAGCAGCTCCAACTACGTACTCATCTGAGATGCTAGCTACATACATGGGACAGCCGGCCCTTCCCACTGGTCCCACCATGGCAGCCACACTTTATTTTTATTGAACTAGCATGGGTATCTCCATGACCTGCCTGTGAATTACATCCCCAGCTCGAACTGTAGACATACCCAGGGCGAGATATCTATTCTTTAGTTGAGAGATGCTAGAAAGTATATAGATTATTTCTTCCTGAGGCAGCTTCTCACCTTAGAGTCCATGAGACTCAGAAGAATTTTGTTTGGAAATTCACTTTTCTATAATCATTTGTAGGAGTAATTCCCTCTCCTTGTTCCTTCTGTAGGGCATCGGGTGTGTTTGGGGGAACAGATGGCAAGAACTGAGCTCTTCATCTTCTTTGCCAACCTTCTGCGGGCGTTCAAGTTCCAGCTTCCAAAGGGAGTGAAGGAAGTCAATCTAGACTATATTTTAGGGGCTATATTGCAGCCACATCCATATAAGCTCCTTGCCGTTCCACGCTAGTCTGCAATGAACCATAGAGTGGAGACTATTCTGTCAGGGATTTTTTTTTAATATCCATCTTGTACTTTATCTTATTAGTCTTATTTGATAATTCAATATCGTGACAGTGGATGGAGATGTTTTTATTTCAGAACACACACCTATTAAATTTTAACTTTTAAAAAATAAATGCATTTGCCAAAGTTCAAGAGATCTTCAGTGTACACAAGTGCGAGGTAACACCTATTGGAAAGAATTATCTAAACTATTTCTACACAGTAAAGATGATGATGAATTAGCTGAAGCACTTTAGAAAAGATCCGCACATTATCATGCAGAACTTAGAGATGTCTGCTCAATGTACTAATAAGATATTAGACTGTATTACAAGTTAGTCAAAAACAGCATCAAATGAAATGAATGATTCAGTCCCACCACTGCTGCACAATTGTCCAGGTGCAATAAAGATGCATTATTTTAAGTGAACTTCAGTGTGCTCCATTCATTCTTCTGTGTTCACAAAACCTCTCTTCTCTCCCTCATGGTTCATTTCACACATTTTTCTCCAAAGGCTACTGATGTACTTTGGGTCCCTTTCTCTTTGCTCTCTCTGGGAGGACTATTTGCAGTAGTAACGGTAAGTATGTGCACGTCTGCAGTATCAGGGCCCCTCATAATCACCTTTCATTTGAAAATCACTTTGGATTTAGCAATGTGACATGTCACTTTCGTGTTACTGCTTCTTTTTGTCCGTCTTCTTCTCCTGGTTTCCTCATGAAATGTTTACTGTCTCTTTACAAGCTGCTTATGCATGTTTTTTTATATCAATCATGGCACCTTTAGGAACCAACTACTTTTTTCTTAGAAATCCCTCATTTCTTCTTACAACTCCATCTTCTTTTCAGAAGTTAGTGGAACATCATTCTATCATTGATTACTTTAAGTAAGGGCACTGAACTTTTGAGAACTGAAGACATTAGATCAAATTACCACCATTTCTTAGGGCCAAGCCTAGCTATAGCAACATTCTATGCAAATTAAGGGTTTGGTACACTTCATACTATCTTTTGTTGCATCACCACCCCACTCCGTTCAACAAAACATATTGTCCCCTATTGATTTCACTTCTGAAAATGTTCTGTTGTTTCCAACTCAGCTGTAAGCAGCCTAGTTTTTTCAGTTTCTGAAGTTTAATGGGAAAAAGTGTAAAAGATTCTGGAGTGTAATTTGAAACTGAAAGTATCATTCTGCATGTGAATCCACTCTAAAAATCAGAGAATTGGGCCCTCTAGCGCTGCTTTTCAACTCCCACTTAACAGAAACCTGGGGACTCCAAAAGATTGCAAAGCTTGCAACAATACAACAAATAAAGATTAAAGAAACAAAGAGATTGAAACTATCAATGATATTAATAGAAAACCTTTTAAACTCTTTAACATCACCTTACTTTTAAATAAAATACAATATCTAAAAAAACCACACTTGGGTAAGAAACATTTTTAACAGGAATTAAGAAGAATTTGCTAAACTACACGGCTTCCTGCAGCAAGGGGAGGTCCCTCAGAAAACAACATTCTGGTTACTAGTAACAAAAATACTGTCTTGTATGGAATTTCAAACCAATAGCTTTGCAAAAGTCATTTCTCCCTTTCCTCCCAGGTGTTCACATGGTGCAAGACAAACTCACAAACTCATCTTTTTCACACTTACAGTTTCATGACGAATATTCACAGTAGCAGGGACTATGATAAAGTGCTCAGTAATAAGACTGGCAGTGAAAGATATATATCTGGTCTATCCCTATTCCAGTGCACTTTTTTGGCTCCTATAGTCTTTCCTTCCTGAAAAAGGGACTCCAGTTTCTTTCCCCTACATTCCTCCGTTCCTCCCCGTGTCTCCTGAGGTTGTTCTGTAAACTTGGATATTCTTCACCAAATGTTTTTTCATTATGTATGCATAGGTCACATATTTTACTGCTTTAATTTTAAAACTGCAGTTTGCATTAAAACATGTGCACATATCCTTTGTCTGTATTTTTGAAGAACTGAGGTATAGCATGAAGTCCAGTTGTATGTTGCTGGTTGTAAAACATATGGAGGGGATGAATGCTCATCAGGATGCGTATGGTCAAGGCAGTACCTCCAACAAGAGGACATCGACTGGCTGGAGGTCAGTCTGAATGGAAAACCACTGGGCTCAGAGTATTTTCTGGTTACTTCATTTCAGATTGAAAATAGCCGGAGGTCAGACTTTTCTAGGTTCTCCACTGTTTGTTATGACACTGATGTGAGAATTCCAAATTACCTTTTCATCACAGCTGTAAAGGAGACCTGCAAAAGAAAGGGGGAATTGAAGATATTTCATAGGTTAAGACCTGTAATTTTGCAACATGTTAACAGTCTCAGGGGAAAAAAAGATTGGCAGATATGCCTTAGCTAGACAGAGAAAAGGAAAATTCAGAGATTAAGGCCAAGTATACACATTCTCTTCTTGTTAAATCAATACACTTAAATAATCTCAAGAAAGTGATGCAAACCCCATTACTTCAGTAATTTGGACCTAGACTGGACAGAACCCTAGGAATATACAATACAGTACACACCAGTGGCACCAGCGCCACATCTCTCTCTCTCAGTGCCATTATCCACTTGTCCCAGTGCCTGAGAGACAAAAGAACCTGAATGAAAAGCAATTGGTGGGGTTGGTAGGAAAGGAGAAGGCACTGCATAGTCTCATGGTCCTAGTGGACTCATCACCAAACTTACACAACCAAACAGCACCTGTAACCAAAAATGCTTTAATATTTGACTAACAAGGAGACCCAGCACTGTAAGCCATGTTTCCATCTCCTTCAAGCTAAACTACTGCAATGCTTTCCACCTGGCACAGATCAGGAACGGCACACAGAAGCTTTAGCTCTTTTAGCGCACAGCAGCCCACCTTCTAGGTAAGGCAGACTAACAAAACGGCATCACAAAAGTGGTCCATGCTCTCCACTGGTTCCCCTTCAAATACCTGAACTGCTTCAAGGTCCTAGTCTTTATAACCTTCAACCAGCTTAGGACCTGTTAAACTCAGAGATCAGCTCTTTCTGTATCTTACCCTGAAAGCTGCAATGCATGAGGAGATTGTGGCAGTCATCTCCAAACTGAAGTTCTCAGAGGTTTGAAGCAAGATATTCTCAGGGGAGGGCCACTGGCTGTTTACCCTACCACTGGGTAGCAGGGTAGGCCCAAGTCTTACTATCTTTAGGGAACAATGTAAGAATCATCTTTCTAGATAGGCCCATCCCTCAGTAACAACATCCTAGCAACATTTGCTCTAGAGATAGCCAAGAACCACATCTAAGAAAGAAGTAAGTAATGAACAAGGAATGGACATAATGCTATTCTTAATTAGGTGTTATAGCGCCTAGATTCTAAAGCAATGGCACCATTAGAAATGTACATATATGGTCTTTTCTATCTCCTATTTCTGTGAAATACACAAAGTCCAGACTTAGTTTTTTGTGTGGTTTTGAGGACAAAGTATAGTCACTGGTCAACACAACCTAGAGCAGGAAAATTACTAAGCCAACTAATACCCGGTGTGGGTGTTTTTTTGTTTGCTTCCCCCCCCCCCCCCCCTGTGTGTGATTGGCCCCTTTCCCTCTTCGAGGTTTTATCTGGTTGATATTTGTCTTGCCTAATAAGTAAACAGTATTATCAAGAACATTCTCTGATCTAAAATGCAAGAAAGATTTTATTTTAAACAGCTGCAAAAAATAACATTTATGGAGCTTTTTCCCCCTAAAATAAAAATATCGTTAAGTGCCAGGAACTCAGAATTCATGCTCAATCCTGCAACAACAGTGGGTGCATGTGTAGTGGAGCAAAAAATAAAAAAAATAAATCAGTGAATGTGAAGCATTAACTTGTCCAGAACAGCTCAGAGCCCAACATGAATCATCATCACCATAGCATATTGCGTATGTGTGTGTAAAAGGAAACACAAATGTAAACCTCCTAAAGTGTGCAGGGCAATCATCTCCAGGTTTTCCCCTCTCTCATTTCCCCCTTTATTCCTGTATTATTACTGGTCGTAGTGTTAATTTCTAAATATTGCAGTAATGCTTAAAGACCCCAGTCCAAATCAGAGCTCATTGGGTGGGAAAAAGGATTTAATATAGAAGCAAAATGATAAGAGTGATGATGGCCATACAAAGGGAGAAGAATACAGTTAAATATATATATATTATTACATACATACTTTACTAATACTAATAATTTTTAAAATGCAAATGTAGGTGCCAATTATAGCCATAAACCCATCAACATAGACATTAGTTCGCCAGTTTCTCACAGGCTTTACTACAGAGGTGGGTATTGAGGAGGGATACAAATGAGCGAGTATGGCTTTATAGATCAGTTCAGAAAGGGGATTCCATGTAGATGAGGCAGCGTGAGAGAAGACAAAGAGTTATATTATAATTGCTACTTTGCAGACTGGGAAAATGAAAAGAGAGGTTCCCTGATTTACCTAAGATCAAACAGTTAGCATCAGAGAAGAATTAGAACTTTCAAATTCCTGTCTCCCAGTCCCTGGCACAGATTAGCTAATGTGCATGTGTTTGCCTCTCTGACTTCCAATGTACCTCAATCTCACTGCTATTGATAAAATCAAATGACACCTACTTCTTGCAGTATTTGTCCAAGGGTCTCCTGGCTCTGAATGCGTTTCCTATTTGAAAAGAAAAAAGAAAACAATTACTTCAGTGCAAAGCACTAGTAGTTTCCTACTACCTCATCTCCCAGGAGACTCTGCCTGTGTCTCTCAGGGACCTAACCTCCCTATTTCCTGCAAACCTTCGATCACAGCCTCCCACAGTGCCTAACCCTACTTCCTGTAGCTCCTCTCTCTGAGTTCTCTCAGCCCTTTTTGGGGCCCAAGTGTTCAGTAGGCTAACAGCTGATCACATTTGTCCCACCCTCTCAGATGGTAATTATGGCATAGGTGGAGCCAGCTCCACTTCCCTTAGAGGGTCAGTCACTCCAGTCACCCTGTGATAGTAGTACAAAGACGTTATAATAAAAATGGAAACATATTACTATTATAAATGATTGTGTAGTGTTGTCCTATGCTCTGTTACATGTCAATTTAGAAATAGCATAAACCCAAACACATACCTATATATTTTTACCTGTCTATTTTGGTTGTTATGACCACTGTGAAATTGCCTTCAGTATTAGGCAAGTACGTTGAAGGTACAATTACATAATTCCCTGAAGAAAGTCTACACAGTTGACTCACTTCCTGTGAGTAGCAATGAGGTACACAGCTAACAAGTGGCTTCAAGTGCAGAAAAGAGGAAGTATGTGGTTTCCAACTGCTCTTAGGCACCTGAAGATATTAAAATAATTTCAGATCTCACACCTTTTAATAAACCCAGTATGTTCCATAAATAATCCACCCCTCCAAATACACATCCTATTTCATATAATGACCCATTTGCTCAGGAACACTTATCAATTGACAGGAAAAAAAATATTTGGGAGGAGGGGGATTCACACCTGATTATCAAGATTAAGACCCAATCACCAAACATTCTGAACCATTTGCATCTCTGCAAAATGAAAAAAATTCACTCACTTTTAAGAAGTGCATAATTTAATAGAGTAGGCAAGCTATAGTCTTAGTGTTAAATAACACCCTTCAGATGTTCAAAAAATCCCTAAGTGTTGGTTGCTACATGACTTCTAAACCAGATGATAAAGGTTCAGTGGAATCAGAAATGTGATTGTTATGCATTGTTATACCTTACACCCTACTATACCTGTGAACTAATACAGCTCAAATCTCTACTTGTATTGGCCCAAATGTGATCATTTATAGGCTGCATTTCCATTCTCCAAGGTAAGAGGCACCTGAATAAGTGATGGATTTAGTTTATTCATGTAAATGAAACAATCGGACTGTTTCATACCTGGAAAATATGAAACCCTATTGGATGACACTTGCTATCTTGACAGTGCTGGCGAAGGGTAACTTTCACACTGTGCTCTCCTGTTCCTGCAGAGATGGAGAGGGGAAAGCAGGGATTGGTATGGAAGGAGGGGAAGTTCCTGCTACCTCCAGCACTTTGACCGTTCTTCCAGCATCCCTGCAGCTGCACAGTCTCCCATTCACCTGGTGGGAGCTCTTCACAGAGGGCAGCATCAGTGGTTGGTGGTTTTATCTCACTATCAAATGTAAGACAAAGGGAAACTAGTGTACAAAAGGTGAAAAGTTTCCATGATTCCATCCCTAGTGCTCAGCTGTAAAAACACGAACAAATACTAGTAAAGAAATGTGTGTCAAGAAATGCAAACTCTTGCCAGTCAAGCATTCCCATTAACACTCAATCCAATGCCAAATCATTGCCACATATAAGTATAACTAAATGCAAAACCTGAACATTTGTGGAACAGAGAAAATCATAATGAAATAAAAATTAAGATCTCTACAGCACCATTAATCTGGCCACATCGCAAAATACAAATATAAAGTATAAGCACAATTAAATATGTAATTAAGAAATAGCAATAGAAAATACAACATGCTGAATTACAGTTTCTTGATTAAATTTATCTTTCGAATTCCCTAACACTGATGCATATCATTTCTTAATCTTAATTGCATGAACTTACATTTTTGCATTTAATTTCCGTATTCCCCCCCCCACACACACACCCAAATAGGGCAAGGAGGAAAAGAAAGAAGGAAATATGAAAACAATGTAGCTCTCAGAGTCCTTCCCCACTGCTGAGAGAGCTCCAGAAGATATCTGCCCTGGATGAAGTGAGCACATTACAGAACTGTGCAAAATCCAAAATGTACTGATGACTGGAGTAACTGTGCAGCAGTAAAATTCTTATATAAAACACACCAGACCTGGGATGGAGTATATTTTCCACAATGTACACATTGCAGAGAACTACACCAGTTCACCTCTGAAAAGTGTGCACTTCTTCCAGATACTGGGCCTCTCAAGTCAAAAAGGGATTCAGATGGCCACCCCCAGGTCTCCTGAGGTACTATAGAAAGGACTTCAGCAGCTCTGAGACCCCATTCACAGAGCCAAGGGAGGTACACCTTATACAGCCACACTAATTACCTGTACTCAAAAGACTTATCACCCTCCTTACATGCATCTCTCCTAACCATAGTTCACGTCACACAGCAAGCTCTCATAAAGGGCGTAATGCTTTGCATAAACTGTTGGCCGGGTTTTCATGGGGTTTGCTACATCTCTTCCTTTTTGAACATACCTGAGGGAGATTCTCCCCGTTGAGAATACACGAAGCAGAAAATCCCTCTCTGCATCCTTCAAAAAGGTGCTAGGGACAATAAGGTAATAACCAGGGACAAGATCACAGCGCAGATGTACTTCTCTGTCATAAGAATGACAAATGGTACCTACAACCGGAGGAGCAGAGAGGGTCTTTGGCAGGTTAAATCGCCTCTTCTCCACCTAAAATAGACACATAATATAGCATAGTATTGTAGGAGAGTTGACAAGATTATAGCAAAGTTAAATGGAGTCAAATATTCAGTCAACAAACCTCAAATCCGCCAAAAATGTGTGCTTTGCCACTTGGCAGACCATGAAGATGGTACAGTTATTATTTCCAAACCTGTCTGGAAGGATCAGATTCAGGATTGCCCTTGTGAGGGTGAGTAATTCGGAGTAGGAGAATTAAAGTTGCTTTCCCCTTCTTGTGCCCTTGAGCAGGTGTTGGACAGAATTTCACTGGGGACTGTAGTCCCTTCTTCCACATAACTTCCCTGTGGAAGTTAATGCCCAAAAGGGTGAGGTAAGTGCAGGGAAATGGTCCACCACCTCATCCTTGCATCAGCCAATAGAGCAGACCAGACATATATAGCACATTATATCATTTCAAAAAGTCACAGAGGATTGCTCTGACATATTCATCCTCAGAATTCCCAGGAAAAGTTCTGTCTCAGCTAAAATTGCTCTTGTGGACATCAGTTACAAACTGGCCCCATGCAGAACCGATCCAGCATGCCTCAGAGCATTCAGGGCAGAATTTTGCCCAAAGGAAACCCTGATAACGCTTTCATTCAGATTAGATCTACCCAACAGCGAACCTGGTCAGACCATAAACTATGGGAGGCTCTCATTTTTCATGCGATGCTCAAAGTTCAGTGTTGCTGAACCCCCTCATGTTCAACAGCTACTTTTTCAAACAAATACTGTTTTGGAAATCTCATGGAGTCTCAGGACAGGTTAAAGCTCAGCTCAGCACCGACCAGACCCTGAGCTCATTTTGCAAAGTGAGTAATTGCTATAAAAAAAAATTTTAAAAAAAGTGAAAACTATTTGTTTTAAATTTGCTCTCTTCAAAACAAAAACATGCCCAGCTGGAGCAATTCAGGCCCAGGTTGAAAACCTGTCTGCCAAGTTTCAGGTGAAAAGGAATGTTTTCAGTGAAGGGTAAACATTTTAACTCTTTCACAATATTTTTGGTATAACAACATGTAACTGAGATTTGTGGGAATTAAAGGAGATTTGGAGAAAAATACTGCTCCTAATTTGAATACAAAAGCTTGGCCTGAGCATCAGTAAAATAAGCCTTCATCCACAACTAATTATGTTCTTGCTTACAAAAGTATTAAGAAAAAAAGCTGTTACAAAATATTTTCGTTGTGCAAATTAAACTTGGAGATGAAATTACATTAATGAACCAAAGGGCATTAGTCACTGTGCAACTGCAAGCATAAAAACACATCTCTGAAGTTTGTGAGCACATGATGATAGCCTGAATATGCAAAACAGAGTTGCACAAAATTGCATATACAAATGAGTAGAATTATTTTCAGCTGCAGTAGGCACTTCTGAAATTAGGCAGGATTTCTTTTTATGCACATTGTGTTGCATTCTGGGTACATACATTATTAGACAGAGATTAACAAACTGGAAAGAGCCCAGAGAAAAGCAACAAAAATAAATAGGGTTGTGAAAGGACTGATTTATGAGAAAAGATTAAAGGAGATTTTAAAAGATTAATACATATATAAGAGGTGATAATTAAGGGAGGGACATAACAGTCTACAAACACGTGAAGGATGTAGACACCAGGCAAGAGAGGAACCTCTTAGGACAGTACATGGGAGCTGAACTAAGAGAAGAGAGTTGGCATTAAGAAAGGGAAAAATTAGGCAGATTATCAGGAAAAACTTTCTAATACTGACTAGGGAATAGTCTCCAAAAGAGAAGTAATGGAAGCTTCATTGATCAGAATGTTTAAAAATAAACCCAATAGAGCACTGGTAGATGTGCTACAGGCAACAATCCTCCAATGACCCTGTGAAATGGGAAGGATCATCTAATACATCTTTTACACCCCTGACGTCTATGAACAGTTGACTCATGGCATTGCTGTAGCAAATTAATGACTATGACAGATGCTCCTGGTTTTCTGGGAACATTTCTTCTTCTCCCAACTAGAAGTTTGAAAATTTACCCCTAAGTTACCTTCCAGACATGCAGTCCCACAGCCTGGTAATTCTTCCCTTGAATGCCTTCAGTCAGAAATGGACCTTCCTCTGCTATGTGAGTCAGATTCCGAATTCTTCCAGCCCAATCAGCACCATACTTCCTGGGTTTCTGCAGAAGAGCAATGCACACCTCACTCTGCTCACATACCCTCAGCCAGAACTTGGGGTTAATAGGGAAGCTGCTGTTGTTACGGCAACCACCTGCAGACTGGCCTTTCACCCAGGATCCACAGAGATTCTGAGTATGACTCAGCACTTTCTCTAATAAAGAAAAAAAGGTACCGCACATCAGCCATTGGAAACAATTCATTTTTGTGTCTTGGGAGTCCCCAGACTGAAAGCCTTGCTGTGGCAGTGCCACTTTCTCTGAGCTAACGTTCATGGCCAAAATATCCCAAGATGAAATCCAAGTCATAGTGGGAAGCTGAGGAACTTTATCCTTAGAGGTCATATGCAGAACTATTTCTACAGGTCTGAAATCTCAGATTTGGCACCCATTTGGTTCCCACATAAAACTTCTTTCAGGAAAGGACTAATCCCCATGCCAATGGGCCAGACATAGCAAGCAATTCTTCAGCCCCCAAAAAAGGCTTAAAATCTGCTGTGCAATCTCCTTCTTTCCTCCCAGCAGCAACAGACACAAGAAAGGCCTAGAAGTTGGGAAGGAAGAGAGTGAAATACTGATATTCTGCTTTTAAATACTTTGTGTCAGATACGGCAGCAAATGAGGGCCATAAAATAACCTAGCTAGAGGTCACCTCATCTGCAAACATGGACTGATGTTATGAACTTTACAGCAAGCATAGGTCAGAATTCCAATGTGCTACTAGATCATCTTGAACTGGGACGAAGGTGTAACTGCAACACCTACACATCTGAGGGTGGAAGAGGAGGACAATTTGATACATTACTTAATGTGACCTCAATTCATCAAACCATCCATATTCCACAAAGCACTTAAGCATCTACTTTAAATTTGAGCACAAGATTAAATACTTTGGTGAGCAGGGATTGATTTATAAATGCGTTTATATATTTTACCAAATCAGGGCCAAAATGCCTCTTACTGGTCTTTTCCTGAAGTGAGCACAAAATCATAGAAATGTAGAGTAGAAGAGACCTCAAGGAGTCATCAAGTCCCGCACCCTTCACTGAGGCAGGACTAAGTAAATCTGACGCTACCCCCAGGCTTCTGTTCCCCAGATGCTGTTCAGATGACCCAATTCAGAACCGGATTCTCCCCATGTATGTCAGGGAAGGTGAGGGCTTGTAGATGGCATCAGCATTATCTCCTCAGGCCTCAGCTACTGCATTGTTCTCCAAGCAACCTAGCTTGACAGCTTACACTTCTGTTTTCCCCTTCCCTGCCTGCGAGCTGGACTCCAGCTCTCATTCAAACTTCCTGATGCCTAGGCTGCACAGATAGTGCAAGGAGTATGCACTGTACCCACTAGGGCTAGAAATATTTTTTTAAATGAATGATAAGATTTCACAGCACAATTCTACAGCAAGCAGGCAAGTTCTGAAGCAATCTCCACAGCCTCAAAGTACAACCATTTTCATTTACAACTCTTAAATTTATTGGCAAATAAGAAAGAGGATTTTTCCAGTAAATCAGAGAAATGTAGAGAAAGCGAAAAGTGAGTAAGTTTAGTTTAATTACCAAGCAGGGGCCAGTTCTGTACTGCAACCTCTCCCAGAGTATGCACTCTGTATGCTCAATAAATTTTGAAAAAAGTTTGGGAATCCACAAAGGTCTAGTACTAAACATATCTAATTTTGGCTCTTTTTAATTCAAATCAGACTTCCCCATTAAACTAATCTGATTGTTAAAAACAGTCCTTTTGTCCACACACCTGTATAGAGGCTCTGAAGCTGTCCCTCTTCAGTGACTGGAAACCCAATAGTAATCTCATCAAATTCCTTGAAAAACTCCTCCTCCTCAACCCAGAATTCTCCTTCCTGGATCTGGGAAAGTAGTTCTGAAGCAACTACGGGATCCAACTGGCTCCACCCTTGACCACTGCAAATAAAAGCACAAAAGTCAATGTTTAGGCTGTTTGCTCACACTCCCAATAGAGTTCTACAAAAATCTTCTATAAACAATTGCTGTTTAGTGAAAAAAACATGGTACTTTTTCATTTTACTGTTGTGTTCATCCATATGACGTTCCCTCTAATTAATAATCAAATGGAATTGGAAACAGAAATTATATATAGGCAATCTCTGTGAAGGAAGACCTAGAAACCAGCCAAACCAGAGAGTAAGACAGGATTCTGGAACATGCTCCCAGGTAAAATAGCTAGTTTACTCACAATGAACAATGAGCAAAGTACTCGTAATTTTGTTTGTTGCTTTAAAAAAATGAGGTTTTAGAATTTGTGCGTGATGGAAAGAGGAAGGGAAAAACAAACAAAAAAAGTGGTTCAACAAATAAAATTAAATAGGATTGTTTAGAAGGGTTTTTTGGTGCCTCTTTATGAAACCCTTACCATCAGCAACACACCATTTCCATAGAGCAGTAGCGCTAGACCTTTTAGCATATTGGCTGCTAAGTTACCACAAGCTGAAGATCAGAGCCACGACTAATTATTTAGGGTCCTACTAATTGCTGGACACCTTCAACTCCCTTTAATTTCACTGACATTGAAAAACACTCTGCACTTCACAGAATGTGGCACTACAGCTTTAAATTCTTTGAGGCAAGGAGTGCGTCTTCCTTTATGTTTTGTGCAGAGCCTAGCACAATACTATTTTTTAAATTAGCCTATCTTTTCCTGTATGCAGTGTTGTCGTAGCTGTGTTGGTCTCAGGATATTAGAAAGATGAAGTGGGTGAGAATATACTTTACTGGACCAACTTCTGTGACTGAGAGAGAACCTTTCAAGCTTATAACAGAGCTCTTCTTCAGGTCTGGGAAGATATTCAGAGCTAAATACTAGATAAATACTAGATAGCTAAATACTAGATAGAACAGATTGTTTAGGACAAGTAGTTAATACGTATTTCAAAAGACCATTCAAGATGAAGTCGCCCATTAACACCTTTCCAGTGTCCGGCAGGGGGGGAGGGGGAAGCTGGGGAGGATTTAAAAAAAGCTGGGGGAGTAGTTAAATGGATTATAGATAACAACTATGTATGTCAGTGGATTTCATCTGTGGTCCGCAGACCCCCAGGGAGTCCACAAACTATGTTTAAGGGATCTGCAAAAGGTGACTATGAAAATAAAAGTTTCAGATCCCAAAAAAGCCATTGTTTTTCTGATCAATCAAAAGTATGTGAATACCCCCACCTATAGGTCAAAACCCAGCGGTGTTGTTGTTACCATAGAAGCCCAGTTTAGCACCCTTTTTCACGCTGTGCCAAATGCCAAGCAATATTTATAGTTGAATTCTGTTCAGTCAGTTCTCAGTCTAAGACTTCTATAGTAGAGGTCCACGGACCACAGGTTTAATTTCCAAAGGGGTCCACAACTCCATCTGAAATTTTTTAGAAGTCCACAAATGAAAAGAGGTTAAAAACCACTGATGTAGGTGAAATGAGATAATCACTACACTCTCAGATGAACTCACAAACATAAATATGATAAAAGACAAACACCATGTCACCTTTTGGTGAACACTTTTCACAAAGTGATCACTCTATAGCTGACCTCTCAGTCCTCATCCTCAAAGGAAACCTGCACAATCCCTTCAGAAAAAGAGCCTGGCAGCTTAAATTCATACATTTCTATATTAAAAATAAAGGATTGAATACAGACACAGGATTTATGGCTTACTACAACAATCTATAACACACTTAACCCCTCCACCTCCCAGTGCCAAAAAACATTTTCCTATCAGTGAAGGATATTTGGAAATCGTGATTACCAGAGCCAAAGGGTCAAAAAATTATGACCACAAGAACCATGATTCTGTATACTGAACTCACAAAATGGTTCCATGAAATAAGGCTATCGTACTCTGCAACTCTCCTCTGATATAGCCTATTAAGAATACTCATCTTTGTAATATACACACACACTTTGTGCTCACACACCATAATTATATTTATCTTTATAGAAGTACCTTAAGAAGAGAGTATTCTAAATAAAAACAAGCCACTTACCCTTCCCTCCAGGGTCCTTTCCAACACCGCCTCCCCCAAGGGTTTCGTATTCGTAGCAAGATGATTTCCTTGCCTGAGATTCTGGAGAGATCAAGCATATCTATGACAATAAATGCATGAAATTCTCCCAGTTCACTGGCACCTGTACAGGAAAGATAACCATTGTTAATAGGTAGAAAACTACCCAGTATTCCTTTTCAAGGAAAGAGGAAGTAAACCCTCCATGCTCTGTGAAAAAGATTCACTTTCTACTAAAGAAAGTTGCTACAAGTCCATTTCTCTGCCTGTGAACACAATAGATCAACATGAAACCCACACTGTACACAGGCAGTTACTTGTCTCTAATTTTGAAGAATGAAGAAAAAATCTGATCACCAAAATACCTACAAAATATGCCAGTTGGTTTTGAGTATCCATAGACTAGTGGTGCCGAAGCACTGCTCTCCCTTTATTTTTTACGGGAAAAGAGACACACATTGACATGCCAGTCATGATACATAAACTAGATGCCCTACCCTAAGCCTGAATAACATCCTTACATCTTAATTTCTCCAGTCTTCAACACAATTATACCATGAGGCACCTGTGGCAGAGTTTAAATTCACAAACCATTAATGCAGCTGGATTAATATACTAGAAGACTACTGCCTGCCTTGTCCTCTGAAGCATAAGACTGATTTGGCTTTGCCATGTTTAAGAATCTCTGGAATGCTCATATTACCTTGCCTGGAGCTGAGGACTGAGCAGCTTATCACACACCGTTCCTTCAGGTTCATTAGTCTTCTAAATACCATCTTCTCCAAAACTCTGCCAGGCCTCTCTCTTTCCATGCTTCTTCCAGGGTCTTTTAGGGTCCATCTCTCAGTTAGACCTCCAGTCAAATCAACTAAAGCATCTGCTACCTGCCCTGCCCACAACTGCTCATAAGACCCATGCACCCTATAAAAACAAAAAATAAACAAACAGAGGCACATATTTAAAATTTTACTCTTCAAATGAACATTATTTTGTCTTTATTTTAACCACACCTATGTGAGCCATTAGTGATTATCTTTGAAAAGTCATGGAAGACAGGAGAGATTCCAAAGGACTGGAAAAGGGCAAATATAGTGCCAATCTATAAAAAGGGGAATAAGGACAACCCAGGGAATTACAGACAAGTCATCTTAACTTCAGTACCTGAAAAGATAATGGAGCAAATAATTAAGCAAACAATTTGCAAATATCTGGAAGATAATAAGGTGATAAGTAACAGTCAGTATGGATTTAGCAAGAACAAAATCACATCAAACCAAGCTAATAGTTTCTTTGACAGGATTACAAGCCTTGTGGATGGGGAAAAGTGGTAGATGTGGTCTATCTTGACTTTAGTAAGGCTTTTGATACTGTCTCACATGACCTTCTATGAACAAACTAGGGAAATACACCCTAGATGGAGCTACTATAAGGTGGGTGCATAACTGGTTGGAAAACCATTCCCAGAGAGTAATTATCAGAGTTTCATAGTCAAGCTGGAAGGGCATATCGAGTGGGGTCCCGCAAGGATCGGTTCTGGATCTGGTTCTATTAAATATTTTCATCAATGATTTAAACAACAACATAGAGGAAAGCTTGCTACAATCGCCTTTCTGTTCAGAAACTGCTCACTGCCGCTCATTTGCACCTTATCATCATAGGATTTACATCACTTTTCACGATGCAAAATACAGCTAGTAATCTTGCAAAAATAACATTTCTAACATACCTCCCCTTAAAATATTCTTTGTTTGCTCCACACAGTAAAACCAGTTTTTTCTTTCCAGCTGTTTTATTTTGTGGGGTCAGGGAGGTTGTGTTGTTATTTGCAGTGACTACAAAGCAGAGTGAATGAACACTATAAAAGAGTATTAAGCCAGATTCATAAAAATGTTGTAAGGAATGGTAAAATAAAAATAAAATAAAATTTTACCTTACAAGCCCACAGTAAGAAGAAAGTTTAATGTGCCATAGGTGCCTTGGCAGAAACCTGTACTTTAACTTCAGCATATCTACAACTAGCTGAGTAACTTCACCTTAAAAGGCGTTTCTCATGTCCTCTGTTGCAGGCTAAACAATTCCTTCTCTAAGAACTTGTGGCAGTTTGGTGTCTACCTTATCCAAAACATTTTGTCTCTGAATTGCTTTGTTGGTCTACACTGTAGACTGGGCTGAAATAGCATTTTGCTGCTTGTTTTATAAAACAACAGCCCCACTGTCAAACATAAAATAAAAAACAATAATAATAATATTTCTGGGTCCCTAACTCCTGACAAAACCAGCGAATGAGTAAGTGACAACAGATGGTTAGGCAGCAGTATGCAAGACAGAGATATATTCAGGGCCTGAGCATCAGTTAGCATAAATTGGCGTAGCTTCATTATTTCAGTGCAGCAATTTATATTTACATTAGCTGAAGATCTAACCCGCAATGTCTACTTAATTGCCTCAAATAATGCAGTAGGGAAAACTTTCTTTATTTTGGTTTTACTAAGCTAGGTGACCTGCTGCTAGTAGCTGGCTGTGAATCACTGCAGTCTATCAGCTGCTGGGTCATTATAAAATTCATATTTTTCCACAATTCCGTTCAGTAAGAAAATCTCACCCTATGAGAGGGCGGAATGGTATCTGGGTGATCTAGGATAAACATTGGACCTCTACAAAATTCAACACAGGAAAAACTCTGGCAATTATAGTCTATATTCAATAAAATATAAAGGGCTCAAGTCCTAGAAAGGGCTCTGGGAATCCACATAGCAGGAATTAAATCCAATCAATCAAACAAAGCACTATGTAGAAGATGTGCTAGTCACTGCTACAATTTAAATCACCTCCTGCAATGAAGTTCACATACTTGGCATAGACCTTTTCCAGTAAGGGAAGCCAAAACACATCTTCTGCCTGACAATGGGAAAAGCAGAGTTTACCCCCCAGGCAAGGCAGGCGATCGTCAATGGTTACTTCCACCCAATGCCCAAACTGCCACACTTGACAAGTGAAACAGCCTGTGTATGTCTCATCTGTCCAGCTGGGCTGACCTGGAGGGATTACCTAAGAGAAGACAAGACAATATTAGCAAAATCAAGACAAACCGGGAAATCAGCATTTAAATCATGGTCAATTCTAGCTATTCTACAACATGTCATAATATCAAAGATTAAAGACAGAGCATCAGAGTACCATCTTAGAAGTTTCACTGAGTTGAAAGAGGCTAGGAAAAAATAAAAACGTTAATGGAGCATACAAAAGAGTCTGCTAGGACATGAAACGTAAACAAGAAGCATTTCTATACCTTAGTTAGCAGGTATTTACTCTTCTGCAAAGCAACACAGGCACATAGGAACCAACAATCTCCCAAAATCCCTTGCTTCACTTGCACCTCCTGCATATTGTCTGAGAATAAATGAGGAGTAGAACAAATTTCCTAAAATAAAACAAACATTAAGGTTAAATCCTGCATGACAATCTAAGCCACACAAGTCCATATTTTTTGGGACTAGAAGGCTCAGAAGACTGTTAACACATAAGGGGTCTTTCACTCCTGTTTGAATCCAATGCAGACTAGCATTGACTGAAAGTTGTTACTGTGTGATAACTATTCAATAGGTGACCTGTGTGAACTAAGTCTGGTGAGTCTCAATCCAGATTTTAGTATGAAGATTCCATCATCAATAACAGACATTACTATTGATCATCTCAGCGAAGAGACAAGGAGTGAATAAACAAAGAGAGCAATAACCCACTCCCTAGTAGTTGTGCAGGTCACAACTATAAGTAAGGTTGAGGTACATTAGTGGGGTACAAGCTATGAAAGATTCAGCATCCCCGTACAAAAAAACCTTTGTCCAGCCAAGCAAAACTCAGTTTGCCATTGCTAAGCAAGCTATTGATTTAAACTGAAAAACAACCAGTTAGTCTGATATGACATTGAAAATAAGAAATGGCTCTCCCTTCACTTTCCTTGTAAACATTACAAAGGGCAGAAAATTGAATAAATTAGCCCTTCTGAGCTGCTGCTTTGCTACTTCTCTGCTTGGCTCGCTGAGCCCCACACTGCACTCTGGGAAATAAGCTTATTAATTATTATTTGCTTTACCATAAGGTCTAGGAGCCCCAGTCATGGACAGGACCTCATTGTGCTAGATGCTGTAAAGGCAAAGATAAAAAAGATGATCCCTGCCATAAAGAATTTACAATCTAAATATACAACAAGGAACAACCAATGGATGTAGAAGACAGGGGGATACAAGGAAACAATGAGACACAACTGGCAATGATCTCAGCATATCAGCAACTTGTCAGGTTTGGGTAGGCAAAGGAAAGCAATTAGGTAGCTTTACAGCTGTTTATGGGGAGCTCCTCCCAAGCATGAGGGGCAAGCACAGGAAAAAGCACAAAGGTGCTAGTTTGAAAATTTAACAAATGGCTATGGGAGGTTGGCATTGTTGGCTGATCAGAGGTGGGCACTGACATAATACCAACTGAGAGATGACTGGAAATGAGGGTGATAGGCTATGAAGGCCCATGAAAGTGAAGATAAGTAACTTATGTTTGATGAGACAGAGAAGGGGGAGCTAGTGGAGTGATTCAAAGAGAGGGTGACATTGTCAAAATGATGAGCTAGAAGAATAATCTTTGCAGCAGTGTTCTGAATGGATATGAGAGGGTCAAAATAGCATTTGTCAAGTCCAGAGAAGAGGATGTTGCTGTAATCAAAATGTGCGATGATCAGAGCCTGCTCTGATCAGAGATGATGAGAGTTTAGCTGTGTGGATAGAAAGGAAAGATCATATCTTAGAGATGTTGTACAGAAAGAATGGGCAAGATTTAGACCTAGCCTGGATGTGAAGACCTACAGAGAGACCTGACCTGAAGATGACACCCAAGTTATGGTCCTGAATGACATTCAGGATGGTGGTGGTATCCACAGCAACTGAGAAGGGAAGAAGGAGGAAGGACTTGGGGGAGGAGACAAAGAACTCTATTTTAGTCATGTTGAGTTTGAACTGATGGCTAGACATCCACAACGAGACCTCAGAGAGACAGGCCGAGATCTTAGTCTGGACAGAAGACGACTGATCTGGAGTAGAAAGGTATACCTGTGAGTCATCGGCATAGAGATGGTAGTTGAATTTGTGTTTGCAGATGATATTATCCAGAGATAAGATATAGAGGAAGAAGAAAAGGAAAAATTAAGTAATACTTTGCTTTTGAAGAAGGCCACCAAGTTATCATATTCACCACCAGTGACAGACTGCTGAAGGGAAGAATCACAGATGCCAAATTTAGTCAGACTTGCTGGGCACATTTGATACATAGGGTATGGTCTATCTAGGGCTGGTCTAACAGGAGGAGAACTGCAGCATTACACCCCAGATGAAAAGACTCGAGGCTTGACACCTACGAGGATGCAATCAAAGAGACCAGAGATGCAGCTAGCCCAGCAACCATAACATACTACTTTTATCATTTTTGTATTTCAGTACCGTACAAAGAGCTAGAAACAGTGACTGAACACTAAGCCATCCACTCATTAATGAAAAGTCAAATTTTGCTAAACCATTGAGCTGTCACATCTCAAAAACTCACCTGAGGTCTCAGCCAGGAAATCTCCCCTCTGAATTGTGAGAGTGGGGTGGAATAATTAAAAAAAATAGAGGTGTCTCTTGCTGGAAATGTGGGGTCTTTGTAAAGATTTCCTTTTGTAGCTGACTGCACTGTGTCTCCCAGCATTTTCATCACAAGCGAAGCTTTGTCAGCCACTTCCAAAACTTTACGTCTCCAACTCAAATCTACAATATAAATTAAAATGAACCAGTAACCATAACTTTGGGAGTGGGTAAGTGAGGCTGATAAACTCACAAGCAAAAAGTCACTAACCGTTTCCACGCAGTGGCTTGAACCATGTTAGCTGCAATTTTTTTCAGAATCAGCTTTTGGCCCTGAAGAATCCAATATTGAAGGAAAAAAAATCCTAGGGCAGCCTGACACCATCCTCTCATATTCGTAATCTCACTATTAACTGACAGACCCAGCTAGAGAGAAATATGAAACAGAGATAAATCTCATTGGGAATACAGTCACCTGCTACTGCTCAGGATACAACCTCACAAGGTGTTTGGGCAAGACCCACTCCCCTCAGCCCTGCCCCATTAATCCCCCTTCCTACACAACCTTGGCCAGACCCTTCCCCATGCCAACCCAGATCCCGCCTTCACAGTTCCCCTCAGAGCTATTCATCCGGACAAATTCTCCACACAAGACACTTCTTACACAGTGCCCCTCCCGGCTCCTTCTCCCACTCACTCCCCTCATACCTGCCTTCCCAGACCTCGCCCCACCACCCCTCACTCCAGCCCTCCCAGACTCTTCATCCACATAACCCCCACAACACTTGCCTTCCCAGCCCCCCCCACACACACCCACACACACACACCTGGCCTCCCAGACCCCTCCCCCCACAACCTCCCCCACGACACGGCCTCCCAGACCCCTCCCTCCTCCACACAGCCCCTCCCCCGACACCTGGCCTCCCAGACCCCCTCCCCCCCACACACACCTGGCCTCCCAGACCCCTCCCCCCGGCAGCTCCCCCCCCCCCCCGGGCCTCCCAGACGCCTCCCCACCTCAGACCGGTTACATCCCCGCCTTGCCACCCAGGGCCCCTGAGCCGAGCCCCGAGCTCTCAGCCGCCATCCCGGGACCCACCCGCTGCCGACCCGTTACCTAGGCAACATTGGGCCCGCTCTACCCGCTCCTGAGACAGCCGACTGGTCCACCAGCCAACCAGGAGCAAGGATGAGAGCACGTGACACCACACACCAATTATAACCCTTCTAGCAGAAACTGCTGATCACAGCTACCCCCCTCCCCCGCCGCCCAGGAGACTACCAGTCCCAGCATGCACTGAAGGCCAGAAAGACTACACCTCCCAGCATGCATTGCCATTATGATTTCCCACACACACACACATCATTGGGGGATGTATTAGCAGGAGTGTTAAAAGCAAGACACAAGAACTAATTTTTCCACTGTACTCTGCGCTGATTAAACCTCAACTGGAGTATTGTGTCCAGTTCACATTTCAGGAAAGAGGTGGACAACCTGGAGAAAGTCCAGAGAAGAGCAACAAAAATGATGAAAGGTCTAAAAAACATGACCTATGAGGGAAGATTAAGGGGGGGACATGATGAGAGTTTTCAAGTACATCAAAGGTTGCTATAAAGAGGAGGGAAGTAAATTGTTCTCATTCACCTCTGAGAATAAGACAAAAATCAATGTGCTTAAATTGCAGCAAGGGCAGTTTAGGTTGGACATTAAGAATCTTTTCCTGTCAGGGTAGTCAAGCACTGGAATAAATTGCCTAGGGAGGCTGCAGAATCTCCATCACTGATGATTTTTAAGAGCAGGTTAGACAGACACCTGTCAGGGATGGTCTAGAGAATACTTAGTCCTACACCTTGAATGCAGGGGACTGGACTAGAAAACCCCTTGAGGTCCCTTCCAGTCCTACAATTCTATCTATCTAACTGTAGAGTCTAGATATAGAAATTACATTTACATCTAGTGCACCCCTGCGAGCCAGTGTAGGAGAGTTCCCATGTTATACATTTACTAGTGTTTAACGTTTTTAGTGTTTCCTAGCTATAACGGTTAATTAATGGGAACTCTCCATCAGTCTGAAGCGCACTGTAGCCTAGACAGGAACAGTTCAGATTTTATATGGATATGGCTGCAGTGTGCCACTTAAAATATACTCCAGATTTACTTCCTTTACTCCCACAGGTAAGCTGAGTGTGAACGCCCCCAGCAGGTAGGTGAAGAAGATGAAGAGTTCAGTCCTTGCCAGCTGCTCCCCCAAACATAATTGGCACGCTGAAGAGAGGGCCCATGGTTAGATTATCACAAAGCATTTGCATGGCTTCTAATTCTCATGTACAGATCCATCCGTGCATTTACCTGCTGAGAAGGACATGATGTTTCAGCAGAAAGAGTCGTGCCCAACACAAGAGTGGTTTCAGGGCCAGCAAAAAAAGATCTCTGACAACATAAACCAGGTACTCTTCAAAGAATGTGCTGTCCTTCGCTCCATCCTGCATAGGTTCATAGAGAACACACCAGCCACAGCACCTGAGCAAGAGGCTTGCAAAGATCAAAGCCATGGGGAATGGGGACTACTGTGTGGAAGCTTCTACTTTCAATACACCAGAGTTTGGAACCTCCCACGAATCTCCACGAGAACAGCACGTTGTTAGGGTCACCAGGAAGGGAGAGCAGAAATGGTTACATAGGCCTCAGCCCTCTTCCTGCTCACCCATAAAGGTCCAACTAAACTACATGAAGGAATAGGAAGTATGGCTTGCATCCAAAAGTGAACAAATGGCTTTCCTATAAATAATAATTATAATAATACCACCAGCTAGCTTTTACAGAGCACTTTTCATCCACAGATCTAATGAAAGAACTTTACAAAGGAGGGGACATATCATTAGCCCCATTTTACAGACGGGGAAACAGGCACAGAAAGGGGACGTTTGAATCGCTAAATATTTCCTTTTTCTTTTTTAGTTCTCAGTAAGATTTCACCATCCAGATCAGGCTGTTGGTCCACGAGCCCAGTATCTTGCCTCTGGCAGTTTCCAATATCCAATGCTTCATAAGAAGGCAAAAAAATTCCCAGTAGGGTTGGAAGAGAAATTATCTTCAGAGGTGACTGGCTGACCCCATGGAGCGTGAAATCTCATGGTCACACTTTAATTGGCAAACATTATTATGCACAAATTACCCCCTCCTCATTTTAAACCCTGCCAATACATTCAATCTTGCCCTTAATTTTCTCCGCAGAAAAGTTACAGGTGGCACTCCCAGCGCAGGCTGAGGAGTTTATCAATGTAACCGGCTGTTCCAGTACTGGCATCTCTAGGGTGAAAGTTCTCCCCTTTACCATCATGAGATGATCTAGTTCATTCAGTAGTCAATGACATCCGGAGGGTCCTCTGGGTCACCGCTCTCTAAATAGAAGCTGATTTCTTCCCTCACAAACTGCTTGATCTCCTCTGTTACAAAAAATCCTCTGATGTAGCCCTGGGCCCATTTCCATGAAGAATGGGAAAGCGTTGTACAGCTTCAAAAAATCCAAAGAAATTTAAAAGATAATATTGATAGAATTACAGCAGTATCTTATTGCAACAAGAACTAGCACCAAGTAAGCAGCTGCATACCAGATGTTTATTGGGTGAGAGCATAAGCTAACATTGCCAAGTCCCCAAAAGAGCTCAGGTTTATTTGGTATGACGTTTCCTCACTAGCCACAATAATTCCTGAATGACAAATTGATACTCAGGCCTCTATTAGCTGGGCTACCTTCCAATCCACTTCAGTGCAAGGTTAGTGTGTTCCACTCCTCGGTCATGCTGTACACCACTTTGGAAGCTCTGCTTTCAGATAGAGAGATCCTGAGTGCCTGGATAATGGAATATGCAGTATTTTTACAGAAACAGGACAATTCTCATGAAAATAATCTCTCCATGAGATTTCACAGAAATTGGGGGGAAACACCAATCCCAATCTTGCATTCTTTATTCAGGAAAAATATCTCCTGGTTTTGAGGAGTGTTTCCTTTCCACCCAGGCACTTGTCTCAGCTGGATTTTGTAGCCTCTGGCTTAAATAGGTTTAAAGTTAGCTTTTAAGTGGGATATAGGTATAAGGCAATTATACAAGAAGCCTACCGGCCCAAACCCATAAAATATTATCATAAGGATTTAGCGTAAGTAAGTTGACCAACAGAGATCCAAAGTCACAAGATGGCGTAAGATGTCATTCTGCAATAAGCAATTCTGAATAAAATGCTCACAGATAACTGCAAGAGATCAGTTGATATCAGTTTGGGTATTTTAGGATAGGAACATCAGCTGATGCTTAACCACAGGGTTGCTACAGTAACTAACTGACATATATGCTAATAAATTTGCGATAATAAATATATTAACCTATAGAATAAGGACACCCCAGCATTATTAGGGTGAGAAAGTTAGTTATGGACAAAGGAAGCTGAACACATCAATGAATATTCATGGCAGCCACCAGACCCTAGAATAGGGCTATCCATGGCCTAGGCCATCGAGACCTCAACCATTGGAATCGTTTGGTATGCCAGAGATAGGCTAGGACCCTTGTAGACCACCACCAGTCTCCCTGCTCCGAGGTCTCCACAAGAATTGTGTGAGCATGCCTATGACATGATGCTGGACGTAAAATTAATATCACATTCCTGTTACATTCTTGTTTGGACCAGAACTCGCGTGTGTTTACTAACCTTGTTAATAAAACTATTGAAAGCTCAGAACATTTTTCTTAAGTGTGACTATTGCAATCGTGCACATCGGGGTTTCCAGTTTAACCATAATTCTACTAACTCTGGCCCTGGTGTAGGAACTGAAACCTGTCAAACATCAGAGCGTTCATTTGTCAATTGGGGATTATTCAATTATTAATACACAATACACAGATCAGGCAACTATTTCAATCCACTGTAACGTAAATTTTATCTATTATATTAGATTGTGGACTTTTCCCTCTCTCCCAGGCTCTTGCCATGTTTTTCCAGACAGCCCTGAGGCAGCTCCTAAAATCCAGGTGTGCCGTACATCTTTTCAGAAAACAAGAAAACACAGACAACACACCCTGCTTGCTCTCCCCTCTGTTTATAACATTCCACCAATTGTCATTAAAAATTGGTGCAAAGGACAAAAATTGCGACCCTATATTAAGATTTGAAAGATGCTCAACTTGTGCAGAATCTTCATTCTTGCTCAGTCTATTTCCCACAGATTACTCGTGCACTCCCCACATAATTGTTTATTTTCCTCTCTCTCTCTCTCACATCCCAAGCCGCCCCTCTCTTTACAGCCATACTCCTTTGTCTTGTTTCCTCTCAAGTTAACGGTACTAACAGGCTCTCTGATGTCTGGCAGGGACACAGTAAAGCACACAGGCAGAAAGGCTAGACATGTCACAAAGCTTAGCTTAATTTGATATTTAATCATAAGGCATCAATGTAAATTAAAAAAATTTCCACCAGGGTCACATACATTCTCCCGCAAAATAAAATGCAATAAGACCGAGGCCCGGGGCTGCACGAGGTTGGCGGTCACTGGTTTTAGCCAGGCTGTCACTGCCGGCAGTGGTGTCCAGGATACTCAGTGCCAACAATGGAAGTGGAAAGGTCAATTTGCACCAATCAGTGTAACAAGGTAGCAATGAACGACAGGGAAGAGAATTGTATGGAAAACACCATTTTAAGGTTAATCTCATTAAAAGAGCAAAGAGCAGAGCTTGGAGATGTCAAGCTCCCGAATGCTGATGGTCCATTTTGGAAACTACTGCAGTGCTATGGAGGCCTGAGTTTATTATTGCTTTATCCCAGTTTGGCCCAGGCCAAGGCTAACGTGAAATCCAAATTCATTTAAGGCCAGAAAAATAGATCAACAACAGCACCTAAAATCCCCATCAGCACATGGGTGTAAACTGATTTCATTTGGTGGAGTTTCTCCCAAGTTTCTTTCCTTGCCTGTGCTATGTAGATCTTCAGAGCAGCGCTGAAACTTCTGTCAGAACAAATAATGTTACATGGAAATCACTTTTTAAATGGGGAGGGCACTGGGCCAGGCACGTCAGACAAACACCCCTCCTCCCCCCCCGACCCAAAAAAGTAGACAGCATTATTTTAAAAACACCCACTCTCTTCCCAAAACGGCAGCTTCTGACTCAGTTCTCCTTTAGCTGAGACAACTCCAAGGGTTTTACCTGCTAGTTTACCTGCTACAGCGTTGCATCAGTTGGAGCCCATAGGGAGGCACTTAGAGACTGCCCGCATTTTAGAACAGGAAAGGTTCTTCAGAATCTGCTCCGTATTGCCTATGTGATGTCATTTACTGGGGCTGCACTAGCAATCCCCACAACTCCCCATGTATTTATTTCTGATGAGCAACTACAACAATGCTTTGCCCACAGGTAATGGACAGTGAAGATTTTCTCTCTTTTTGTTAGTAACAGTCTGGTGTGCCTGGTGCAGCACTCTGGGTAGGTGCTGGGGCTTTGCACTGCCTTTAGGAATAAGGGAGCACACTTGGGTAAAGTGGGGTTTAGGCTCCAGCATTTCGCACCCAGAGAAAGGGTGCTTCCCTCATCTATCCTCTAACAGACTGTTATTCAGACCAAGGAAAGAATTTTACTGGTCGCCCTCTCCATGGTTGTCTTGCAGATCCAATGCACACAGATGATTTTTTTAATTAAATAAAGGTCCCATGCATTATTCCCAAAGGAGAGCAAGAAGGAAGAGCACACAAGACATTTAAAGAATGCAGATGCTCCACCTGTCAGGGAACTAGTGAAGGTTGAAACAGGGCTTGTCAAAGAAGTTTAAGGGATTTAGGTTTCCAACTTCCACTGAAATTCAATGGCATTTGGGCCCCAAACTTCATTAGGCCCCTTTGAAAATCCCAAGCTAAATGTTTGCTCGTCAGTCCCAATCAATGCAAAGGGAATACAAAGGGTAGGGTGGAGTTAATGGGAAGTATTTTAAATCCTCCATGAGGTTTCCTTGCTCTCTTTAGAGAAACTGCATATATTTATCCATCTGGAAGAAACCCAGGTGCTGTTTTAAATGAGATTCTCAATTATATGAGCATTAGTTCTCCACCTCCCAAATCACACGTTTCTGTCATAGTAAGGAACACAAGCAGAAAACATGTTCACTACCACTTTAAATTCTTAAAAGTCTACTCTTTACAGAGCTCTGGCCTAAACCCCCATTATCCTGCTTCTTGTCCCCCCGGCAACATTCACACCCCCATAGCAAGTACTGTGTTCAGTAATCTGAGGTGACACACAAACAAACCCATCCATAATGGCCCCAGAGAAGAGAACTACCCATTTGCAGTGGGGAAACAACTCCATGAAGTCCCTACCCATGATGCAGCGAATCAAAGTATCCATCCCACAGTAGTTCCTGCTCGCATCTGAAGGAGATCCCTGAAACCTGGCAGTGTCACTGTGCCGGGCACTTGAAGGCACGTTTGCTTTGTGTCTGAAGATATTTTTTAAAAATCCAGTTACAAAAGACTGCAGCTGTAGGCCTGAGGAAAAGGAGACAACACACTCTATTTTGACTCTGTTCCTGTCCCCCCGCCTCAAGCTTCATGCCTGGCATGAAATGGTGATCTAAGCAGACACGTTAACATCCCTGAGTGAAATGGCACTGTTAGCGGCCTCTGAGGGTTTGTCCTCAAGCACCATAGTTGGTGTGTCTATGGCAACGGCTGTAGCGTCTATGGTGGGAAGAGGATTCAAGCCCTGTGTCAAGATCTGCTGAATGGTTTTCCGCAAGTTGGGGTGCAGCTGGTTCTGGGTCTGGTAGAAAACTTCTAAGGCAAAGGACTTCAGGGAGCCAGTGCAGAGGTCCTCATACAGTGGAATTGTGTACATTCGAGACATCTATAATAAAAATAAAACTGGATAACACACAATACATAGAGGTTAAGAGACATTGCTATGCACCAGACAGTTCTCCGTGACTTAAGATCATAAGCAATTACTATATTTCTTCAAACCCTCTCTTCGTTAAGACTTTTATCAAATTACTTTAAATCAGCTCAATCTGAAAACAGACTGGTAAAACAACAGGCTTTTTTTTGAATGTCTGTCTGTCTAAGAATAGTTAATTCCATTACTCACGCACAACAAATAGCTCAATCAGCAGACCCAGGGGAAAGGGCACAGTGATAAAATGCATTAGTTTTTCACTTTTGCTCAATCAAGCAACTAATGAATGGAGTCTGATAGTCCTCGGCCTAGTCTATGGATATTTATCCACCGGACAATAAAACTAAAACAGATTGGTATGGGTTGCAGTCTCTGCTCTAGTGATCCCAGGCCTGGAAAAGCAGAAGCTGATTAAGGACGAGACTGAGGTGAATTGGGCAGAGCTGGGTTGGGAGTGGGATGCCAGACTAGAATAGTACAGATAGGCAAGTCCTAGCCAATCCATCATAAAAGGAAGGAGCTGAACGGAAATATAGAATCATAGAACTGGAAGGGACCTAGAGAGGTCATCTAGTCCACTCAAGGCAGGACCAAGCATTATCTAAACCTGACAGGTGTCTGTCCAACCTGCTCTTAAAAATCTCCAATGATGGAGATTTCACAACCTCCCTAGGCAATTTATTCCAGTGCTTAACTACCCTGACAGTTAGAAAGCTTTTCCCAATGTCCAACCTGAAGTGCCCTCGCTGCAATTTAAGCCCACTGCTGCTTCTCTTATCTGCAGAAGTTAAGGAGAATAATTTTTCTTCCTCCTCTTTGTAACAATCTTTTATGTACTTGAAAACTGCCATCATGTCCCCCCCCTCCGTCTTCTCCACTAAACAAACCCAATTTTTTCAATCTTCTCTCAGAGGCCATGTTTTCTAGCCCTTTAATCATTTTTGCTGCTCTTCTCTGGACTTTCTCCAGTTTATCCACATCTTTCCTGAAAGATGGTCAGGACAATGTTGTGTTCTCTCACTTTCAGCCATCCCCACCCACTAGCAGGTGAACCAAGTTCAGCCCCTTCGCAACACACCTGATCTATACTTGGCCAGGAAGCAGAAGTTCCAAGGTCCCTCTTTCACGTCGCATGTCTCATGCACACGTCTCATGCACTGAGAGGTGCAGTGCTTTTTAATCCAGCAGTTAGTACCTGGTATTCCAAGAAGTGTCGGACTTTGTAAAGATCTGGGTAATAGTCATTTCGGACTACGATCTGCAGCCAGCGGATACGGATCTCTGCGTTCATGGCGTCCAGCTGAGAGGAGTAACATTCTGAAAGCTTTTTTATCACCTCTGAAGAGAACACAGATACAAAGAGGGAGTTTGTTACTATGAGATGTTTTGCCAAGTTTAAAGGCAATTAGATAAAAGTGGATGAAAAACATTAACTGGGAGGGGGCTATGGTGTTAAGTGAGCAAAGTAAGCTATCACATTATTGCCTTCACTGTTTGTACCAGGACCGTTTGCCTGCTGCATTAGTGCAGTACTCACCATGGGGCAGCGGTGACCCATCCAGCAATCGGTCCAAAAAAAGCACAGTTTGGAACGTTCTCCATTTAGTGATGTCAACACTGCTGGCAGCAGCAACGGCATCAAGAGGCTCAGTGGTCCAGAGTCTGAAGAGGGTCTCCACCGGTGTGATCAGACTGGATCCCTGAGATAAGTCCGGCTCAGCTAACGGAGGTCCTGTAGCATTGAGCCAACGTTCAAACTCCAGTCCTGAAACGAAGAGCACCGAGAGGGTCAAGCAGGAGTCTCTGCACCTGACTTGACTGTCTCAGGGCTCAGGACTGCTTCTAGCATAGTTACAAAAAGTTCTAACAATAGCAATCGGATCATCTTCTAATTGTAGCAACGCAGCAGGGGATAAGATCCTAAGCGTGACCCTACCAGGCTTAGCTATTTTCCCAGCACTGTATAGCAGTTATCGGGTTAGTCTGTTGCTGGCTCCCTTCCAAGTGTAACACATCTCTATCTAATATTAACCCGGGTGCTATCTAGTGCTTCGTCACTATGGTGATGGTAACTCAAATACCTAAGGTGATAACGTTGAGATAGACAGAAAGGAAGATGAGGCATCTTGGCTCCAACTTTCTCTCAGACTCCCCTTCATGTGTATCTCTCTCTCTTGCTGCAATTTTAAGATTCTGACAAAGACTCAAGTAAAGACTAAAATGCAAGTAAGCAATCGGGAGAGAGCTTCAGCCCTATAGAAAGGAGGACAAGTGACTGCCCCATTAATGGGAATGTAAGTGATTTCAGATTTATTCCCACCATCAGCAGAAAGACCAAATCCTGTATAGCACAGAGCCTACAAACCCATGTGCAGAATCAATGGCAGGGTAGCCCATTAAAGAAAAGCATTTACACACGAACTCCAGAAACTTGTATCTAAATTCCACTTCTTTTTTAATTATAGAAAACATTTCTCTTCTATCCTCTTTTTCTAGGTTGGATGATTGACATTACAAGCAGAGGAATAATGGCATGAATTAAGTTTATAACTGTTTCAATGCCGAAGATGAATCGGTAAGGAAGTTTCATTTTCTTCAGATCCAGCATTTCCTTATACACCCTCTAATCCCAGCCCTAGGCTGTTCCTTTCAAACTTTCTTTGCTTAAACAGTTGACTAAACTATCTCCTTCCCACCTGCTTTGCTGTCAACACATTGGTCTTTCAGTTCTGGAAAAAAATTCAGGAAGGAGTCCAAAAGATCTTGGGCTACAACGCTGGTGAACTTGTATTTCTCAATGTATGCCTGAAACAGAGTGAAAGAGTGAATTATGGTTAGGAAGACAGTGAGAGTTTGATGAAGAATGATTGAACCTGATATAAAAATACAGAGATGGGAGAGTGAGAACAGCTATTGGAAATTGGTTCCAGTCCAAAAGGAAAGCAAGGGGAAGAAAGATCTGTACTTGAAGCTAGACCAAAACACAAGATAAAGGAAGCACCATCTTTTGCAGAAAAATAGTGCAGTCACGCAAAGGTTCCAAGCTCAGTACAATTTGCTCTAAGCAAGTGCTCTGCCACACTAAAGTAGCTGTGGAAGATGGGGAGGGTTTTAGCACATTCACGCTTGTGAAAATTAGAACACAACTGATCACCACGCTTGTCACCAACAGGTTACAAGAGATGTACAGATGTCCATGTCCAGGCTTGATATATTGAGAAGAGAAAGAAGATGAGTGAGGGAAAATATTGAGAGAAAGAGACCATAGTGCGGTGGCAGCAATGTGAAAGTAAAGGAGAGAAAAGCAAATGCTTTGTTGCCAGTTTTTAAATACAATTCAGTAGCAGACCTCAATTTATACAGCACTTGCCATGATGCCATTGGACACCCAGGCTTCCCCACCTATAACAACAAGTGCTCTACACAGGGAGTCCTGATTGTTGGGTTTGCTAGTCATGCATGCGAAAACCACAAACAAACTAGGGACTCTCAGTAGCAACATGAAAGCAACCCCAGTGATAACTAAACTGTTCCATGCAGCGTTTTTCCATTGAGTTGGAGCCTTACACAATCAGTAACAAAAATACATGGCCTTTCGGAGCACTATTAATTAAGTCATTGGTAATCTCATGACACCCTTTCAGCTTGCAGTTAGAGATGGACAGCAGCCTAGCCACGTTCAGTTCGGAGATAATCCAGGAGATACTTCTCTCTTGTGGTGTCTGTGAGAATTAGAGTAGTGGCAGTATCAATCTGCTGTCTCAGACCTAACTGCCTCCCACCCCTTCATCACTTAGCTGCAGTGAAAAAACCTGACATAACCACTAGAAACACAGATGGAAATGGGCACAGGATGAGGTACATCTTCACACTAACTCTGAGGAAGGAGTCAAAGTGTTTAGGGTCTCCGCAGAGCTGGGACAGGTAGTAAACAAAGCAGTAGCCTTTCTCGTAGGTGAATAGGTTCATCAGATTACTAGGATTCACACCTGAAAGGAAAAGAAAAACAGCAGCATTGTAGGGCACTGTATAGACTGAGATATTATCTAGACTAAGCATAAAATCCCTATGATTTGAGCCATTTCAAATTCCAGACAAGTCTCTAAAGTCTCCCTTCGGAGGCAGATCTTTTTCTCAGTCCCATACACTTCAATGCAAACCTTCAGAACCTCTAGCACACAAAAAGTGCTGCAAATTTCCTTGTCAGTAACTCTTGATACGCCAACACATGGCAATTTCAGTATTTTTCAGCCTGCTACTAAATTCTTACATGCATTTTTTATTTTGTTCTATGTAGCACTTAGACTGTAAGACTACTTCACGGTCTGGTGCTTTATGTCCCCTTTACACAATGAAAAAAAAATGTAAGTAAGGTACAAACACAGAAAACCAGCTCCAAAGAAAAGCACACCTCAGGGTACAGAAATAAACTTAGCTGAGGAAGTAATAACAGATCAGCCTCTAAATGTTGCATAGCTGAATCAACAGGAAAGCAAGTCATGTGTTTTTAATGTGTGCACATATACCTGTGTGTGCACAGCAGTATATACAAATATATAATCATTATATATGTGCACACAGGGCAGCTAACAGAGCAGACTTTCACTGAGGTTGCCAAACAAATCATTTTCATTATAACCACTTGTTTTGACATGTTCAAATTTTCAAACGCATTCAGCTTTCACAGCAGAAATTTTCTGCATTTTGTCTCTGTCCAATGATGTTTATTTTGGAAACTGGAAAAAAAAATCCATTCAAACATCTGGGTTTAGCAGAAGTTAAAAAAAAAAAAAAAAAAAAAAAAAAAGAACACACCCTGTGAAAAGAATTGTATGTATTTATTTTTAAGACAGGGCTAGAGCGAAGAATGCCAGGGGACCGGTTGCTCACCAAAGGCAAGTTCCTTCCTTTATTTTTAAATTGTTCTTCAAATTAAACAGGCTGAAAATATAGGCCAAGACTTTCAAAACCTGGGTGTCTGAACTTAGACTCCTAAATACATATTTAGCCATTTAAATATATGGTCTGTTTTTCAAAACAGCAACTCCCAGAGTATGTCTGCCCTAGAAATGTAAGGTGACCTATATTAGCTCAAGTTACAGCCAACACAGTAATTACTGCCATGGTTCACGTCCACACATCCTCACCAGGAGCGCTTCCACTGACCTAAGAGGGGCAGTAAGGGGATTGAGTGCCCAGTCTCTCAGCTGGGAACTCAGCTACCCCATAGGCTCCTGGGCTCCAGGAGGGCTGCTCCCACCCCAAGATTCCTGTTCCCCACAGGGAGTGGAGGAAGCTGCTAGGGCTTCTCCCCTCCCCTCTCCTTGCCCGGAGTTGGGCAGGGTCGAGCTGCCCCGGCTTCTCAGGACCCCGCCAGCTCCCAGTGGGGAGTGGGCAGGGAGGGCCACCCAGGCTTCTCGCCCCAGCTGCCAACCCAGAACGGGGTCCAAAACCGCCCAGGCTTCTTGCCCCGATTCCCAACCGGCGAACTGGGGTATGAAGCCGGCCAGGCTTCTCACCCCAGCTCCGGGCCTAGAGCGGATTCCAGCTGCCCAGCTCTCCAGAAAGCGGGGCGGGGGGGCAGCTGGACTCCAGCTGCTGCTTTTTTGTCCATTTCATGGCAGAGGTCTGAAATTGACAAGACAGCCAGCAGCCAATGTAAGGGAGGCAGTGTCTACAGACACTCCATCGCCCTACCTACCCCAACATCAGCCTTACGCCTCTCATGGAGGTGGAGTTATGATGTTGGTGTAATGGGGCACTTTCATCATCGGGAGGAAGGCTGTAGCGTAGATACTGACATCATTACATCGACATAAGCTGCCTTATGTCAACCTAACCGTGTAGTGTAGACCAGCCCTCAGCAGTTCCAGTACCAGCCGTACCTGGCTCCAGCTTAACCTGAAGCTTGCTAACAGGGTTGTCCTCCCCAAGCAGCTTCATCTGTCTGTGGAGAGCATCAAGACGGAATGCAGTCTCCAGGCACGTGAAGGCAGCACCTACCCGAGAAGGGGAAGTGGGGGGTGGGGAGAGAGAGAGAGAGAGATTATACACACAATCCATTCCAGGCAGATAACTGCATCACTGGTACATGTAAAAGATACAGGCTACTGAAAAATGAAAGACAAATGTCACAACAGGAGAGAATCATATGAAAGCAATTACAGGGAAACCAACCGCAGAAATCCCTTGCAATTAGTGAAAAATATTTGCAATGAAAGTCCGAATTTGAAATACTGTACTTCCAAGTTCTAGCTACGTATCAGTCTAAACAAAAGGAACCTGGGGAACTAGTCAACATGAAAACTACACTACATTTCTCACCTCAGACTCTTATCAGATTTTACAAGCTAAGCAGAGTAGTACCTGGGTAATCTTTGAATAGGAAACTTCCAAAGAACAGCCAGGTGATACAGGAAGTGATACTGGGAGTAGAGTAGAGGGCACTTTTTTTACGGTTCAGTACTTCATCAGTACCTTAGCCTGACTTGGACACTGCTTAGGAGATGCCATCTCACGGAGGAGATATAAAGAGAGGTTCTGACAAAATATGGCTGTTAAAGCTTCTTTACCTGTACTGTCCAGCCAAATTCTAATTCAAGTTATATTACTGCCTATCTCCCCTGCAGCTGCAGTTAGGTAAATTATTCTGCATTTCCTGTCCCTAACTTCTGTGCAGAATTGCTCTGTGCTGTTAAGGCATTGCTGCTTTCATCCTACAGCTGGCTGCATTTTTTGGTGAGTGAAGTGATCTTCCCCTATACCATCACAGACAGATAGAGGTGTTGGAAAGAGGTCCTAAAAGCTAAATTTTGATTAAGAAAATGGCTCTCTACAGTAGTTTTCTCTGAAAGGTTTCCAATTCCACTTGCAGAGTCAGCTACACAGGGGCAACTTCAGGGAGTCAATGTCTGGGAAGGGCTATGTAAAGAAGGGGGGCCAGCATTAAATGTATCAGGTACTGGGGAACTTTGGGAGGAAGAAAGAATCCATAAAGGGGGGGGGCCTTTGCATTAACCAAAGTGAGACCAACTGCTGGCACGGAAAATTTACAAGATTTGGGGCATTTTTTTCCAATTAGGAGCAGAGGAAGACCCAACAGAAGAGCACTGAGATTGGACAAAGACATCTGATAGCAATGTCAGTAATGCAAAAGTGTCTAGTAAAAAGACAGTACAGAAAGTACTGCAACGGCTAGATCTAAAGGGGAGAGGAGAACTCAAGACTGAAATCAGCAAGGATCTTCTTCTGTCTCACAGAGATAGAGATGGGAAGGGTAACGTGTATTGGAAAAAATAATTTGAACTGGAGGATAGCTAAGGTTAAGATGAGAGGTAGAGTCTGGAAAAAGTATAGGGTGTCAGACAAAGGAGTTTATTAAAGAGGCATACAGCAAAAAAAATAAGATCTAAAAGAGTCTAGCAACGACAGAAACTAGAAGACAAAGTTAAGTCAACTAGAACGTCTGTGGTGGAAGAGACCTGGACACGAGATCATGGCGAAATGACAAAATGTCATGAAATAATGTAATACCCGACTATAAAGCACACAGAAAGGATGGTCAGGTGACGTAGTACTAGACCTAAAAGATTCCATATGTGCTAATGAGGTTCAATTTTTGAATGCAGAGGACCATACACTAGAATATAGATACAAACACTAAATCACAAGAATACAAATAGCTTTATACTACTGGCCTTCTGGTCAGGAAAACGATATTAGGTAAACAGTGATAAGGGAGCTCAAAGAGGCAAGTAGGGCTTTGTCTACACTACGTTGTCAACAAAACTCTGTAGTATAGACCAGCCCTGAGTCTAATGAAACAACGACAGATGACTTTATATATTAATCACACATAACATGGTCAATTTCACATCAGGACAACATACAGAGGAGCAGTTTCTCAACACTTTGAACAACTGCTAGTTCTGAAGGAGAGAGGAGAAGATACTGAAACCAGCAAGGATTTTCCTCTTCCACACAGAGACAGAGGTGGGAAGGGTAACATATATTGGAAAGAATAATTTGAACTATTCATACATGTTGTTTTTCACCAATGTCATTGTAACCACTCAGGAAAGAGATCAGAGCAGTAAATGCACAATGGCAGTCAAACAAAGGAACAAAAGGTTACAACAGAATCCAAATAAGACTGAAAAATATTATAATGAATGTCTTTATGTAAACTGATGGCATCCTTTCCCCTAGAGTTCTGTTCTGGTAGCCCTACATCAAAAAACCAAAGTACAGGAGCAGCCCAGAAAAGTGATCACAGGTATGGTAAGACTGCTTAGTAGGGAAGTCTGAATAGAATGGGACTGTTTAGAGAGGAAACGTAAGAGGGGACATGATCCAGGGATAAAGAATAATGAATGGAGAGACAGAAGGTAAATTGGGCACTCCTGCTTACCCTCTCTCCTAAAGGGTAGGCAAAGGGAATCCAGTCAAATTGAAAGACAACAAATTAAGAAATGATAAAAGGAAACACTATTTTTAAACACACAAGACATAATTGACCTGTGAAATTCACCATCACAAGGTATCACTGATATAAATCACTGATATAAATATTTATATTTATATGGATAAACAATCCTGAGCTAGATTTGATAGAGTAACTTACGGGATATAAAACCTCACACTTCAGGGCATTAACGAGCTACTGACTGAGGATGATTAGAAGGAAACTATACCATGGGCAAGTTATCCCATAAGTAACGACAAGCACTTTCCTCTACAGCACCTGGCACTGGCCATGGTCGGACACAAGTTACTGAAGAGAGGGACCGTCAGCCTGATTCAATGCAGCAATTCCCATGTTTCTACTGCATGTAAATCTCTGAGATCTTTGGCTGAAGCACACTATAGGAACATCAGTATGACTGTATCAAGTGTGACTTCAGCCCAAAACAAACCAGAGATTCAGAATTCAGGATGCTATGCACATCAAATCCACTGTGGGGCATGCTCATGAAGAATAAGAAAATGAACCGGAAGAATTAACAGCAGTGTTCTCGCTGTTTTACCACACTATGGAGCTCCCAACGCTAATATTTACATTAGGACTTTGAAATCCCAACTCTTGGCTCCATGTGTTAAAAGTCAAATCTTTGAGTGCCTCCTTTCTCTTATTCTACTGAAAGCTCAAATATGCTTTAAGCCCCTTCCCTCGAGCTGGGACAAGTACAGTGCCAGTTATACATGTCAGACAAAACCAATCGCTACGTCTCTACCATAGGTCTCGGTGGTGATCCGGCGCTGTGCGTATGTGGCCAGCCCCTCACTCAGCCACATCTCCTCCCACGTGGCGTTCGTGACTGCATTGCCAAACCAGCTGTGGGCAACCTCATGAATGACGTCGATGATGAGGAATTCGTCACTCTCCAGAATGGAAGAGATTATGAAGGTCAGGCAGGGGTTCTCCATAGCAACAATGGGGAAGGATGGAGGAAGGAAAACAATATCATACCTGGAATGGAGGGAGACAGAGAGATAGAAGTTAGAGGAACCAAATACATTTAATTTATCCAAGATTACACAGCAGCTTTGTTGAAGGAAAGCTTATTTGAAGGCTAATATGTTTTCCCCATTTCACCTCCTAACCCATTACTTGAGCTCTCTAGTCAATGCACTCCAGGTCAGACTGCAACAACACTCCTGATCTCCCCCACCAGGTGATCAGAGTTGGCCCATTAAGCCATGATCAGAGAGCACTGCAACCAGCTTTGGTGGCTAGGAAAGATTTCCTCCTGCTTATCCTTAACAAAGAAATACAGCAGCCCTGTGTAAGTAGTTTACCCCAAGAACGAAAGCAATTCCTTCGAAAACAACAGGCCCATCTGATCGTACCAAGGCTTCGAGTCAAAGTCAGGCTTAACTCCAGCAATCAGTGCCGGTGGTAGCGGCTTCTCAGGGTGCTTCATAAACCGAGGGAGGAGCCATATAGACAGGCAAAGGGGGGTGGGGAGGCAGCAGCACCCTATGGCCACGGTACAGGTCCCAATGGTACCAGTGAGGCCAAGCATATGGATTTGCTGGAGTTGGTGGGCCATGATGGTACTGGAGTCATGCATCAGTAGTAGGACAGGCATCGCTGCTCTGAGCTGTAGGAGTGCGCCAGTGAAATGGCGAGTTCCTGCTCCAAAAACCACTCTGAGTCAGAGGGTTGGTGCAGAAATGGCGGTGCTGTTGGAACAGCCAGGGCCAGTGCAGGGCAGCTCTGCAAAGATGTTCTCGCTTGTCGTTCCAACGGTGCGAAGAGGAGTGGCTCGGGGCAGTGGCTTAGTAGAAGTGGCTCATCCACCAGTGATGGAGGGCACACGGTGCCTGACAGTTCGGCACACAGTGGGGAACCGGCATACAGTAGAAGAAATTCAGCCATAGGTGTCAGCGGAGACAGCTGGCCGCCAGGTGTGCATGGCAGCAGATGCAGGATTTCCAACAGCCCTGGTGGTATAGATGAAGCTGGTGGTGGAGGCGATAGTTCCGTGACAAAAGTCGAGGACGACATCAGTTGGTCTCGAAAGTGCTTTGACTCGTGCTCCGTCCAAGACTTCTTGGGTGGAGGAGCAGTCGAGTCGTCGCGCGACTTCTCGCCCACCTGGCATAGCTCAGAGAGGCAACCTCTAGAGGAGCTGCCCTTGTGTGTGCTTCTTATGAGCATGGTGCTGCTTCAGCGTTGCTACCAGAGCTGAGGATGCCGCTCTGGACACGCCGGCATGCCAGCCAAGTGCACACAAGGGCACACTGCTTCCTCCATGAGGTGTTTTCAGAGTCAGAGCTCTCAAGCCCCGTAAGTCCGTGGTGGCAAGGAGAGAGAGATGGAACAGCAGGCAACGATGTGGGCATCACGCAAATAATAGAGACAATGCTGGTGTTTGTTGCTCACAAGAAGGAGTGCCGACACGAAGCACAGCTTTTAAAGCCAGTTTGTTGGGGCACAGCCCCCAAGCGGGTGGGATGCCCTGCACGGAGCAAAAGGACGACTACTACTAAATTCCTAACTTAACAACTGCTAACTTCTAATGATTAAAAACTACGTTAAAACTGTTGTATAACTATATCCAAGAATGCTAAAAGTCTATTAATACGGAGAAAGGAAGAGGGTTCCGACTCTGGCCATGTGGCGGTAAGAGGGAACTGGAGAGGCATCAACCTGCGCAGCCTCCTAAGACCTTGGACGCACCACATGGCCGACGCACAATGAGCATGCAGGTCGATGAACAGTCCTGGCTCCGGTGCACTGCATGCACACGTTTGGAATCCACAAAGGGACCAGCACTCGAAGAAGAAAATACATTATTAGATACTTTATTTTATGTATATGTTGTGTTTATGTCCTAGATTTTCTTGTAATTTTCTTTTGGAAAATTAAACTGATAAACAAGCTTGTGTGTTTGGTCTTCCATGTTGACCACTGCCAAAAGCAAGTCCACTGCTGAACCAAGACTCTCTGGCCCGTTATTGACCCCACAACATACACTCCTGACATGCTTATCAGGCCTGCCAGATAGAGCTCCATGACAAGGGTCACTATATGCCCATTTTCGACATTGCTTTACCATGTTCCTGCCATGGGTATCCAGAAGAATTCTACTGAACTCACCTTCCCCATATGTAGGGGCCATAAAGGTTCTCTGCAGCACTCAGCCAACGCTCCACCCTACCCGACAGCTTGCTGATGGCTGTTGGCAGCAGACAAGGCTCTGCCCACACCCTGCTCCTGTCAGAAAGCAGAAAATTGGCGTCAATCATTCCAACAGAATTCATTCCCCCTCAGGAAGAAGAAAACTTCATCTTCCCACCACACTTTTCTTTAGTATTTGTTTTCCAGGAGTGAATAATGAAGTCTCAGGTCAAGATCATGGCCCTTCTATGCTAAGCACGGCATGGATACACAGTAAAAGATGGTCGCTGCCCCGAAGATCTTACAGTTTATTAAGACTCAAGTAGGTGTAACAAACAGAAGGACTATGGAAGCTTGAATGAGGGGAAGTAATAAAACATGCATTAATTTGTACGATTGTAGTGCTTAGGAGCCAGTTTTGGAGCGGGACCCCATTGTGTAGGTGCTGTGCAAACCCAGAACAAAAAGACAGTCCGAAGAGCTCACACTTTAAGTACAGTTCCTGCAGTCCAATTCTGTTGAGTTTCTTATACCCAAGTAGACCTCCTGCTCTCTGAAGGGTCACAGCTCTCACTCCCAGATGGTAGCACAATACGGTGTATTAACCCTTACGCGCGCTATTGTCCAATCCCCAACACAGCTTCATATAGACACAAGGAATAAAGAAGCAGCTGGCTGCCAATCTCACCTGGGGCCAATGTCTGCAGGTATAAGGTCCCCTGCCACCAGGGCCACGAGGTAGGCAGGAACTGGATATTCCATATAAAACTGGTATACACCCTCCTGCTCCGAGTAGGTACTTTGGGTGGCACTCATCAACACCTGGATACCCGCAGGGGCCTAAAACACCAACACACATCTGCTTAAACTGGCTCAACAGGCTGAGATGATTGGGGCCAAGGGGCCAGCCTCGCAGATCTTACTTTTCCTGGAAGGATGTAATTTAACGGATGGGAAAACATTTTATATAGAGAGACAGACAGAGTACAGGTCAGATTTTTGTTTTTTTAAATCTGGATAAGTTGTCTGTGAAGTGACAATGACTAAACATATTACAGAATGGACATATTACTATGCCTGTTCCAGAAGCATTCACATACCAAGTGGCTCCATCCACCACATTACCTGGTACTGCTTTTTCAAAACTGTGCCCCATCTAGTCATCATTCAGGAGGGTTACCCCTCAATAACCGTAACTGAAAGCTACCACCCAACCTAATTCTCTCTTTCATAATACCCACTGCAGAATTAATGGTCCCAGAGGACCTTGGCTATTGGAATGCAAGGCCTGGGAGTTGCTTCAAAGTGGCTAGGCTGGTTCTGTTCATGGAAGACCCAAGGTCTCATGTCTGCTACCAGATCACCATTTTTTCTCTCTCATCAGCTGTCACTGGAGCACTGTGCTGTTCCTATGCAAGATCGCTCATGCCACGGTAGTTACTTACCTTGACTGTAGCTGAATAGGTGCATTTCACGGCTGGTGTGTCAAAGCAGGGAAAGAAGGACCGGTTACACACTGAATGGCCCTGGGTGAAGACAAACGGCTTGGCGTTGCCACAAGTCAGCTCTGGATCCAGCCACCAGATCTGTTGGGATGTCAGATAGAGCAGAGGTGAGCAAAAGGAACAAAACTGAAACGAGGGGGAGGGGAATTGAAATGAAGAGGCATGCTTTATGTTGAAAGAATCAGAGGGAGGTTAGCTAGTTAGTGATTCATCATTCATACTCCTGGGGTAATGCATATTTCCATTTCCACCAGTCCCTTTCAGCTGCCATACATTTCCCATGGCTAGCCAAACAGGGTAATTTTCTCTCACTCTCTGGTTACATATGCAGTGCACAACAAATCATAACCCCTCTAGGCTCAAGCCCTAATTGGACATACTGATTTCCTTGGTGAATAATCACCTCCAAAATCCACAAGAAACTCTCTCCATGAGTAAAATGTAGTGACAATGTTAGTAAAAGTAAAACCATACGGGGTCAATAGTGCAAGCTTTCAAAAGCAGGTTAAAACAGGGTAAATACCATTATAGAGTGATACCTAATAGCCATACTCTCTGGCCATATTTGTCACTTTCTTACCTACATGCTATAGAGAACACAAAGAGTAGTTCTAAAATATGGTAAATTAGTTCATGACTATGTTCTACAACATTCTCTTTAGGATACAGTGTGATCTACAGGTATAAGAGATACTAAATAAGATGCAATTTATTAAAGGAGAAAAAAAATCTAAAGCATAAATTGAATTCAGTTAAAACCTATATATTACTAATCTATATTATATACTAAATAAATTAAGACCTATACTGTATGAAAGAGACAGCAACCTCAACCAGAGCTCTTCCTAAATCAAGTGTGGCTCTGATGGGTACTAATGTTAGCCAATACACATCTGTGTTATCTGTTCAGCACACCACATTAATAGATATTAAGCAATATACTCATATAGTATACATTTACAAACACACACACGCCCAAAGTCAGGAAGTTATGCTCACTGAAGAGTTAGCATAACTTCCCACAATTCTGTTCACTTATGTCAAGATAGATATCCCACAATACTCTGCAAAGCTGAACACAGGTTTTGGCATTAGCAAACATAACTCTTGTCAAAGGCAAATGGTGTGCTCTAGTGGTTGGGATGCACCTTCACCGGCCCAACTGGGGCTTGGAATGTGGTAACCCAAATAAAGATAAGGAAGTGGCTACAAAACAACAGAACCAAAAGCTGATTGGTTGATTTTGGTCTTGGGAGATATATACAGTGCTCTCTAACTTGTAAACAATAATACTATAAATATGGCTAGTTTGAATGCATCCTTTGGGCCACATCTTCTGCGTAAAGTGAACGGAAAACTGGCAGACCTGCTTCCCAGCAGGATTGATAACACATTAACGCTTTCCTTTCTGTATTGCACTGCTGTGTCTCTGACTAATACATTTGGCTAAACTTGCTCAGTGGGTTTCTCTAACATTCTTAACGATGAACCCCGAGCACAGTCATGCAATTGGCTGTGCGTAGACAAAGCCCCCTGGCCCACCTGAAATTCTAACTCTTGGGCAATGCCCATGCTTGTAAAGACTCTAGCCCTACAAAAGCCACAATGCCATGTTCCCTTTTTGTATCTGGACTCCACACCAGAGTCAAATGCATAAGATGACTTTCAATATTCCACTGACAGGATCCGAGCTTTACAATTACAGTGTGCTATTGGGCAGTGGTAGCATTTCACTCCATGGATCTCTGCATTTCACTGGCAGGGGAACAGTTTCCAATCTGATGTTACATCATGCAACTGGTGGAAGCTTCTCCATAGTTAAGATGGAGGCTAGGGTCTCATTACAATCCCAATTTTCAAACCCTCCCTCCACTTTCCCAAAAAGAAACGGATTCCCCTAAAGTTTCAAATGCCACGTCTTACTCCAGGTGATATTTTTCTGGGAACCGTGGAAAAGGTCAGAAAGGGAGCTTTAAAATTATGGTGATTAAAGATTTGTCCTTGTGCTGACTTTTTGAAAACGCTCCTCCTGTGCTCATATCTCAAAAAAAGGCCTACCCAACAAACTGCACATCTGTTCTGCTGGCCTTGCTGAAGAAGTGTCCTTCAGGGTTTTGTTTGTTTCTTTTGTTATGTTTTCTGAAGGGGAGACAAAGTTAGTGAAGGAAATTCAGAGAGAGAGAACTCTACAGAGATCTTATGATGGGGAAAATATTCCCCATACTAGAGTAAGCAGGGAAAGGAGTTAACAAAGGACATATTAGTGCAGGGATACAAAGAGGAAGTTTCCTCTGCCCAGCACAGGAAGCAAACAGAATCAGGAAGCAAGAAGGAACTGAGAAATTGGCTAACTTGTTTACAAGAGACTTCGTAAATTAAGGACCATTTGTTTTCAAGTAGCTGTTTCCATGATCAAAATATTCTAAAACACTTCTACTGTAAACGGACCTGTTACGGAGTCCAGACTGTGCTGCTACAGATGCTGGACAGAACCTGAGGTAGGGACATAGGCTGGGGGAAATGTGAAGCAGAAGTCCAAAGGCAGTGAGACATGAATTAGCGATAAGGGTGGACTTAGCGATTAGCGAATGGGGGTGGACATGAGGCCGTACTTCCTACTCTTCGAATGCAAGAGCTCTGTGAGTGGCAGGGGTGCACGAAGAGGGAAGATGAAGGAAAATGATGGAGCGGTATGGATGGAATGGGGTGAAAATGACCAAAGAGGTAAGGAGGAGTGAAAGGCTAGGGCTGATTTACCCTCACTCCAACACACTTCACCATGGTATTAAGTCCACACACCACTAGGGTAGTACTGTGCTTAGCACACGCTTGGTCCTGGAGCATAACGGTGGTCTGCAGGTCACTAACAGAACACAGACACAGAAAGGAACTGGAAAGCTCTGTGAAAGGCTGAGTTAATCTCCCAACTGTCTCTTAACAGCTATCCACCATAAACCAGATATTGGCTCCCACCAGATCAGCATGAGGAATAATGGACAGCTGTACAACATACGCAGACAGCTCAAGCCAAATAAATAAATGCAACACAATTCCATTTTTAATCAGATATTTCCAGCCTTTCTAGCTACCTCACTGCTGCTACCTCTATGCAGGATTGAAACACTAATTTATTATTTTATAACAAAGATTTTGCAAAGCCTGGAAAGGATTCAAGGAAGGGCAGTAAAGATGGTTCTAAGTCTAGGTAGGATTTATATGAGAGAGAAGTCTCAAAATCCAAAGATATTTAGCCTGCAAAGAGAAGAGCGTTTGTGAGGAATTTACTAATGTATTGACAATTATAGAGCGTGACAATAAAGCACTCTGAACACAGCGTCACTTGTGCTATACTCAGAACAACTGCAAGAAATGGCACCACATTCCCAGCATTCAATTGCTTTGGAGCCAATAAGACTGAAAAAGCGTAAGTGACGGCATACACTTACACATGATGGGGTTGAGCAGGTGTTAGCTGAAGGCAGAGTTTGGCTTGCAGAGTATTTATGACAACGTGCAAGTCAGAAAACACAATATGGCTTTGAGATGGCAAAGCAAGAGTGAGACCACTTGAAGAAATAGGGATATGCCACGGGCTCTGCTGCCAACAATACCCTCAGGACATCAGGCTTTGTAGCTCTGTTTCAGCAGAATTAGCCAAAGCTACCAGAAAGATGGCAAGAGACAAGCCCCAGGAAAAAGAACAGCTGCCTCACACACAAGCCAGGAAAGTCCACAACAATGAGGTGGGACTGGAGAATCTGGATGAGGGTCTGGACACGGCATCCATGCGTTTGTCAACTCTAGACTAGATTATGGCAATACATTGTATCCACGGCGAAAGGCAGAAGCTCATGCACAACAAGGCAGACCACATATGCCGGATGAGACAATAAGAGAACATCACCCAAGTGCTCTGCGTTCTCCACTGGTTCTCAGTGCTAACGCCAACAGCCTTGGCTCAGGATGCAGCTACGTGTGAGACCATGCCTCCATCCAGAACCCAAGACAATTTTGCCTGTGGCACAATGCAGCTGGCAAAATCCAGCAGAAAGATAAAACATTCTCAGTCAAGATGACTAGACTATGGAACAAGCTACCAGAATAAGCATGTCGACCTCTTTTACCTTTTCTTTACTTAGAAGTTACACTGAGGAGCTCTGTAAGAACATCCAAGACAGAATATATATCATTATATAGTTCACAGAGGTGACAGATAGAGTACTCTCCTCTTACTTGCAGGGTGAGCAAATTTGATATGGAGTTGTGGGGCCATTTTTACTGTCACTTCTCAGGACAGAACTGCACTTGACAGGTCGGCACATTTAGACCAAAAGGAAGCATTACTTTAAGTAGCAAATAACATGCAATTCACTGCTGTGGTTGAGTCAAATGTTTAAGTAGCTGGATAATTTTAGACCACAAAGTATTTTTGTAGAGTTATAAACTCTGATAAGACCTAGATACCACTGTGTTCACAGTGCTTTAGAAATGCTGTGTGAGTCGGTAATTTTATGTCCTATGGCCTGCCATTGTCATGAGAGAATCCCCAGCTAGCAAATGCATTCTGGAGTTTTGGGGATCCATCAGGCATCAAGCTACATTAGCGGCAAGATGATGAAATGGAGCTGATCTGATCATATCAATATGGCAAATCCTATAAGAACCTTTATCTTAGGGACTGCCAGTTTCATAACATGGTGAGAAGTGGTAACATGATACACACGTATCAGACAGTTTGGGCTTGATGGAGACAGAGATCACAGCAACTAGAAAAGGAATTTCTCTGTGTTCTGAATTTTAACCACTTTCTCAAGTGGCAACATCTAAATCAGGCAGAGAGAGATGGCTCTTCATGGGACATTTCCAGGACAATCACCATTCCTGACCCAGTAGCTGTGCACTTAATGAGAAAAGTTTGTATAGTATCCAAGCAAAAGGCTCTAGAGTCAAAACGTGAGGCTCTGTAGAAAGATGAATACAGAAAGGAAGGTCCAGTGGTTAGGGTGCTATTCCAGAACTCAGGTTCAATACCGAGCTCTGCCACAGGCTTCCTGCATGACCTTGAGCAAGTCACTTAGCTTCTCTGCCCATTCCCCGTCTGTCCAGCGGGGACAACAGTACTGCCCAGACTGTAAGGTGCTCAGTACTACAGTAATGAGGACCCGATAAGTACCTAAGATACAGAGACAAAGGAAAACCCAGTAAATCACTTCTACCTGGAAATCTGTTCTTTTCACAAGTGTGTGGCCTATCACCTGTTGTCCGGTAGATTATTTTGCCATAAACTGATTTTTTTCTGTTTTCTTCCCCCTTAGAGTTTTTGTCAGAATAATTTTCAGCAAGTAAAGCAATTACATATGCTAGTCTCGTTCCTTTTGTGACCCAAAAACTAGATGCAGCACATTATACTAAACAAACAAGCTGAGATAGGTAAGGGTAAGTCACATCAGATAAAATGAGTGTATCCATCACATTAGAGTATCAAAGCTTTGTGAGTCTCACAAAACCCCCACGAGATGTTACTACCTTTTGCAAAGGGACGAATGTGGCCAAAAGGAGCAAAACACCTTTGTATTACTGCCAAATACAAAGAAAATGGATACTGAACTTTTCAGCTAGAGAGGACTAAATTTAAGTTAATTTAATAAAGTGCAGGGTTGCTTAGATGTGTTTATCTCCATAACCCCCTGAAATTTCCAGATCAGCCACGTATTGACTGAAAGTTCAGGGTCCAAGTGGTTAGAGCAAAATGAGCAGCAAAATTTGTAAATCTCTCTTTTTACTGCAGCAAAAGTTTGCTTGTTGCAGCAGATGAGCCAGTCTGGGCCCATCACAAGGCAGGCCCGTTGAGCCAACTGTGTTATAATCCAATCAAACATTGCCAAAGCCATACACATCCAATCGAGCGTCTTCCCAAAAGAATATGCCTGAACTGTGTGTTAACTGCAAGCACCACAATTCCAGCTCCCTGCTATTGTTTACCAAAATGTAACAACCACAACTGGCTACATAAAGCCTAGTTTTTGCAAACATTTGGCAAAAGTCCACTCATAGCTTACTAGTGTGGCTTACTAGCAAATACCTGACCTGGCCAAAAGCATTCTGAATGAGACAGAAAAGAGGAAGGAGCGTTGAAACTCTTACCGAGGCCAGGTCCACATTACAGACTTTCGCTGGCATAGCTGTGTCAGTCAGGGGTGCGATGAGGTGTGATTTGTGACAAGTGCCAGCAAAAGCCCTTCGTGTAGATGCAGCTATACTGGCGAAACTGCATCTGGGCCTTAAAATAAGCTATCCCAGCAACAAGCAAGGACTGCTCCAGCAGCACAGCATACCAATACGGCTAGTGGCAAAGCACTCAGTGTAGACCTGAGTGTACACCATTTGCCAACAACTCTGTTAAATGTAAGGGTTTACGAACTCTATGCTGCTCATGCCCATAGTGGCAATGAACAGAGGTATCAACTTCAGCCAAGAAGGCAGAGAGAAAGCAAGTGGCTCAGTCAATGCTAAAGTCTTTGAACCCATCACAGGAGATGCTTCAGAAGAGGGCTCATGTTTATTCAATGTCACACCCTGAGGTACTTCCTTGTTGGTGGAGATGTCACAAACACATGGGAATCAGAAAGAGCAAGCTGAGTAGGCAGGGGAAAGCTGCTGTTTACACACAGACCATCTGGTAAATTAGAAAAAACGGCAGGAGAAGGTAGCAGTGAAATACTGATTTAAAAACCCTAATGCCAGCTCACACACTCGAACCAGCTTAAGAGGCAGTGAATTATAGGGCAACGATGAAAAAAAAAAAACTGATATGAAAATAAGTAACCTCATGACATTACACAAGGTAGACTCTCGTTCCTACGTGTCTGCTGTCATCTCTCCCTTGGGTCAAGCGATGGTTCATGTAACCTGGACTGCAAGTGCCTCAGACGGGGGCTGTGTCTTCGCAGATGGCGAAAGAGCTACCCACACTTACCACCACATACGGATAACAAGGAACAAGATCCACTGTCCCCCCCCAACACAATCAAACCGCCTCCCGCCACCACCCCCAGAAACGTTCTTCTCAAAATGACAGGCCAGGTTATTTGGGCTGGGCCCAGCCAGACCCCCACAGCACAAACTAGTGAGGACTGTCTTGCAGGCCTGCTGTATCAGGGAAAGAGTAATTCATCCAGCAGAGAAATCAAGACCTAAGTCTCTGTCCGTCTGGGAAGATAACCGAGGGCATGCAGCCTATAACCTCCACCCCAGGCTCCCTCCCAGCCGGCCGCTGGTACTTCTGCTGCCAGGCAGGGTGAACCAGATCCCCCTGGCAGACCCAGCCCAGCATGCAGCCAGCGGGGGGGCTCCCAAAGGCTACTCACGGCCGGGCCGTCGGTGCTGGTGTAGCGGATGATGATCTGGAAGGGCTGGTGCGGCTGCAGGGCGGCGGGCAGGGAGAGGGTGAGGGCGGAGCCATAGTCCGTGAAGGGGTCTACCCTGAAGAGGAGAGGGCAGGAGGAGGGGGCCGGGGCCGGGGGGGCTGCGGGAGGGTCGGGGAAGGTGGGGAAGGGAGGGGGCGGCAGGTCGGGGGCAGGGGGGAAGTCAGGCGAGGGACAAGGCCGGTGGTTGGCAGAGAGATCGGCGAGCCCGGGCTCGGGGCTCAGGACGGGGGTGGAGGGCGCAGAGAGCGGGGTGGAGGCCGTGGAAGGGGCGGACAGGGAGGACGAGGAGACGGCGGAGGGGTCGGCCAGGAGCGGGGGGAAGGCAGCGGCAGCGCCGCCGGGCAGGGGGCCGGGGGAGGCGCAGGGGGCCGGGGACTCCGGCCCGAAGGCCTCGAGGGGCGGCGGTGGGGGGGGGGGGGGGTCGCCGGGGCCCGCGGGGAAGGCGAAGGCGCAGGGCCCCTCGCCGGGCGGGGCGCGGCGGTAGCCGGCCGAGAGGACGCGCAGGGCCGGGTGCGTGTCCAGCACCAGGGCCCCGGGCCGGGCCCGCAGGGCGCAGAGCTCCAGCACCAGGCAGCCCGCCAGCGCCCGGGCCGCGGGCCGCAGCTCCAGCCCCAGCTGCAGGTGGCGGAGAAGGAAGAGCGGCGAGCTGGCGGCCGAGGCCACGTCCGGGGGGGCTCGGGCGGGGGAGGCGGCGGGGCCGGCGGCGCCTCGGGGCCGGGCGGGGGCCCCTTGCGGCAGCAGCACAGGCCGGGCGGCCGCGGAGCCGGAGCCGGAGCCGCCATGGAGCGGAGGAGGCCGAGGAGGAGGCGGCGGCCGCTATGTGAAATCCATGGGCGGGCGGGGAGGAGGGAGGCCCGGCGGCACCGGGCGGGGAGGGGGGGGAAAGGAAGAGCCGCGCAGGCCCCGCTCAGCACCGGCCCGCGGGAGCGCCGGGCCCGGCCGCTTGCACGGCTCGGAGACGGGGCGCGATGTGGCGGCTGCTGGCCGCCAGGGGGCGGCGGGGAGCGACGATGCCGAGCGCGGCCGCCAGGGGGCGGACGGGCGGCAAGGGAACGTGGCGCGGGCGGCCGCCCTGGGACGGCCCCGGGGGCCGGGCGAGTCTGCCGCGGCAACGCCCCCTGCTGGCGCCGCGCTGGACAGACACCCCCCCCCGGGGGGCAGCCCACACCCAGCCCCCACCCACCACACAGACACACCCCCCCCGGGGGGCAGCCCCCACACCCAGCCCCCACCCACCACACAGACACCCCCCCCTCAGGGGGAAGCCCACACCCAGCCCCCACCCACCACACAGACACCCCCTCCTCCTACGGGGGGCAGCCTGGACCTGGCATCTCCCCACCTCACTAATGCCCCCTTCATCCGGGGAACAGGCCAGACCCAGTGTCCACCCGCCACCCCGACACCCCCACTTCTCCAGAGACCAGCCCTGAGCCAACATCCCTCCACCACACAAATTCCTCGAGGGGGACAGCCCAGACCCAGTGTCCACCCACGACCCAGACACCCAGCTCCTCCAGGGGCCTGTCCGGACCCACTGAGCCGCTCCGAGCCGACTATCCCCCAAAGAGGGATTTACCCCTGGCCCATGGTCCCCAGAGGATGGCGCTGAGGCTGTGTGCCCTCGCAGGGGTGCGGTGCGGACGCTGATGGACGGACTCTCTCCTCACCCCCTGCCCGGTGCCGCTGGCTTCACCCTTGGTCAGTCACCTCCCTTCTTCTCATGGCTTGTCTCTCTGATGCTGTGTCCTTCGCACCCACTCCACCCAGCCGCCAGTTAGCTCTCCACAGACTCACACACACATGCAGCGCTCCCCGTCCACGTGCCCGACTCAGACTGCCCGCGTTCGAACCGCCCCATTCCCAACCATCACCTCCCAAAGACCCCCATTCAAAATGTCCTTTGCAACAAGTGCCAGGGAGACCATCGCGCCCCACAACCAAACTCCAGCTGTCACGGTCCCAACTGCCGCAAGTCAGCCAACCCTAAGCCCATCTGTTGCTCCCAACTGTCACCCCTGTCCAAATTGCCCCTTTCAACTGCCCCCCTTCAAAAGGACCCTTTCTTACTGGCCATTTCTAATTCACCCGCCCAGCTCCCAACGGCTCAGCTCCCTCACTTCACATGGCAAATGCAAACTCTTAGGCCTGGTCTACACTACAAAGTTAGGGCAGCCCAGCTATGTCACTCAGGGGGTGTGAAAATCCACACCACCACCCCCAAGCAACATGGCTGTACCGACCTAATCCCCAGTGTCGCCACACAAGGCCAATGGAAGAATTCTTCTGTTGACCTAGCTACTGCTTCTTGGGGAAGTGGATTTTCTATCCCAGTAGGAGACAGACACCTCCCATGGGTTTAAACTACTTCCTGACCAGCTGTTCGCACCAGCCAAGGTCCAACTGCTCTTCCCAACTGTCCCAGTTCAAACAGATCCATCACCACTCCAAACTGCTGCCACCACCAGCCCTGGTTCCCCCTATCCCTGCTGGTGTTCCTCCTGGGCTGTTTGGGCGTGTAAAATGGCAGCGCCGCAGTTCAAATCCCATGGTCACAGCAGCACGGGCAGGTAGGGTGGGAGACCAGCGTGGTAGCAGCAGGACGGAGCATTGGGAGCCAGTGCAATGCTCAAGGTTTGTGGTGGATGCAGAGAGCCTGGCGCTAGCTTCCTGTGTAGCAGGAGAGGGAGCCTACTCGAGAGTGGAGCATCGAGTAGCATTGACTGAACTCCATGAAGGGGGCAGGGCTGCCTCTAGATGGACATGCAGCCACTGCCCACTTGGAATTGTGACAGGGCCCCGGGAACCTTTGATCTCTTTGACCCAAATCATCCAGTTTCAAATTCGCAGCCTCTGTCTTGCCAGGGTACAGTAACATTGCTGATCTCCATGGCTCTCTTCCTAGCCCTTCCACCCCCTCGGCTTTCTTGAAGTTAAGCGAGGGGGACACAGTTTTGCTGGTATGTATGCAGGGCAGATAGAAATGTAGCTATCCTCCCTTCCCAGGCACAGTGATAAGTGCCCATCACCTGCCCAACCCCCTCCGTATTAAGAAAACAGGCCCTGTTTAATTTTCAAAATCTGGTTACCCTCTGTGCTGCGGCTGTGATGGAAACTTGTTACCTTTGATGTAGGTGTGTGTGGGGCGGAGGGGTGGCTACATTTCTTTCTGGTCACCCCCACCACCGCCCCCTGCAGCAATATTGAAGCATGGAGTGGATGGGATGGACAGTTAGCCTTGATTAGCGCCAATTTTGAACCCTTTGTTTTCCTCAAAACTCTCTTTCTGGTTATAGGAGAACATGGATGCTACTGCCACAGGCCGGGAAAGGGGTAGGAACCACTTTGAACCAAGAAGTAACAAGCTTCTCCTACATCATCCAATCCCTTGTTTCTGTCTCTCTGAATAGAAACGTTTTTGGTGGGGGAGGTGAAAGAGGGAGGTTTGCTGGATCTAAATCTAAATAGATCCCTCAAAGCCTGAGGCCCACCTCTTTAGGGATGGTGTACAGCAGGGGTGGGGAACCTTTTTTCTGCGAAGGGCCTGATGGTGGTACGCGGAAGACGGCTGAGTGTCCGCCGCCGAAAAGGGGCAAACGGCGGCAGGCACTGCCCCCCCACACACGGAACCCCGCCACTGCGAAACCGTGCCACCGCTGAATTTCCCCCCCCCCGCCGCCACTGAATTCCCCACTGCCGCCGAATTCCCCACCACCACCAGGGCCGGACCAAATGGTCCCGCGGGCCGGACCAAATGATTTTGCGGGCCTTATATGGCCCGCAGACCGGACATTCCACACCCCTGGTGTACAGGAAACCTGTCTCTGACCCTGTGCTGGCCACTCCTCATTATGCAGAGGGCACCTCTGTTCAGCAAGTTGGTTTAGCTGGGATCCCTGGGTGGTACTAGAGCTGAACCTGGCTAATGCTGCTTTGTGATGACAGTCTCCACAGCTGGCCCAGGCATCTTCTTTTGGGTAAGATTGACTAATATTCTGCAGGTGGCAGCAGGGTTGGCAGAAACCTCCAGAGCTGGTAGTCCCAGCTGCATCTTCTGGCGGAGTTCTCCCTGGATCTCCATCTTTCTTTCTGCTGAGGAACTGAAGGCAGGAGCCCTGACTGTAGCTCACTGGTGTGACCCGAACCAGGCAGTTACGCTCAGGGTGGGACAAAACCGCATATTTTCAAGAACTGTCCAAAATATGGATTTGGTTGAACGACTCCAAGCCACTCTTCATCAAAGAATCTGAGACTTGTGGTCTCGGTAGATCATTAAATACAAACAAACACATAAGAAAGTCCAGCTCTTTGGCTGCAGAGGGGAGCACAACTGCCTGGTCTTTTCCTAGATCAGGGACCAGGTCCTTTTTGAAGTCTCAAGCAGCAGCGTTTCCCGCTCCTGTTGTGCCTGGAGGGGGCTTTTTTCTTTCCTCCCATCCTTTCTACCCTCATTTTTTACACTTACATTCAACCTTTTCTGTACTTCTTACCTCTTCTTTCCCTCAAATATCATCTTACTTTCATCTTAGCCGTACACTTCACCTACTGCAGACCATTCCTATCCTCTCCCTCCCCTCCCCTTTCCCCCAACGTGTTCCCATTGGAGTCTGGGTCTGCCAGCTCTCTTTGTAGAGCAGCTCCCTTTGCCCAGGCAGAGTGGGACTGACGTGCTAATCACAGCCACTGGCCCAATGTGCCTGACCATGTGTGACCTTCTCCATCAATGGCTGGGTCCACTCAGCTCCATCAAAAGTGCAAATTGAGATCTCGGTTATGCTGGTGTAGACAGAGATTAACTCCAGTGGAATTTAAAAAAAAAAAGTCTCCCGCCTCAATCAAAAATCAAAGCAAGTGGAAAGCGTCCACTCCCTCCTGATTCAACCAGGTTGATCAGATGTGCAGGCATTTTCAGTAGCACATTCCTGCTCTACAAAGAGTTATTCTGAGGATTATTGTAGTTCATCAGGACCAATAGCATTCACTCCAGCTTGAAGAGGACAATGGAGGCAGGGGGACCACAATTGAATCCCACAGGCAGATACAATTAAGTGAATATTTGATTTTACATCGTGTCCCAAGTCGTGTGTCTGCACACATTGCTCAGTGTGCCTTGAGGCATGATGTTCTCTCTCTTCCACTTTTGGGCAGGATCTCACTGAAGATAGTCACTCAAATTCTATAGGAACTTCTCTTAGTAATATATCTCCTCCTCCTGCCCCATGCAGACAAAACTGTCTCCATGGTACAGTCATATGGAACATTCCTGACCTGGACCCTAGAGCCCAATCCAAATCCCGGCAAAAAATCAGTCACTTCCTCGTGAGACTGCCTCATGGATTGAGATATTTCATTCTGATTCAAAACCTCAGTATTCTCCACCCACCCTAGAGCACTCATTCTTGGGGCCCTGGGCCAGGCCTTACTTTGTGTCCAACGGCCAAGACAAAAGCAAATCATATGGGGTAGGCATGTGTGTGAAGAGGGGGCACCTTGGTGCCCCTTAGACAGGTGTAAATTAGCAGACTAAACATTGCCCTGGGCAGAACGTTTCCCTCTGGAAACCATTCTGCCACAACCAGAGCAGAGACTTTTACCCACAGCCCCGGCTGTGCAGAAGTATGAGATACATGTGCACATTCCTAGTGAAATATTGAAAGCTTGCAGTACGCTGATTAAGGTCCAGTAGGCCAACAATGCCTGGGCCACAAGTTATAGGCAGTTGTGGACACTGCTGCTAATTCCAACTGACCAAACTGCGATTGGGAGGAACAAATTGAGGGAAGAGGGATTTGCTGCAGGTTTAACCCCAACCCTAGGCAGGCCACCTGCTAAAGTTTCCTCCCTCACGGCCGGCAATTTAGCCTTCACAGAACCATAGAAATGTAGGGCTGGTAGGGACCTCAACAGGTCTTCTAGTCCAGGACTAAGTATTATATAGATCATCTGTAGGATAAGTCTCCAATTAAAAGTTATTGTAAATTTGATTGAGGAAATGTATCTGTGTTGTAAAGAAAGGCCCTACTAGCAAGTTGGAAGGCCTTGAAAATAATGAGTGATAAGACTAGAAGTAATAAAGTAGGGAGTGTATCTGGTTCAAAGAATAACTAGTGAGAAGGCTTCTGACCCCTGGGGTGACTGCAGAGGGTTTTAAACAGAGTAAATTGGTCTTAAAATGAGCCAACACAGCCCTTCCCCAACCCACACACCAGTGCTAAAGCCTATGTGAACCCAATGTTTTCAGTCTTTCCTCGTAGGTCATGTTTTCTAGCCCTTCACTCATTTTTGTTGTTCTCCTCCGGACTGTCTCCAATCTATCCACACCTTTCCCAAAGTGGTACCCAGAACCAGACACAATATTCCAGTGCTGAGCAAATGAAAAGAATTACTTCTCGTGTCTTGTTTACAACACTCCTGCCAATACATTCCAGCATGTTTGCCTTTTTTGCAAGTGTTCTAGGATTGATTGATTTAGTTTGTGATCCAATGTAACCCCCAGATCCCTTTCCACAGGACTTCTTCCTAGGCAGTCATTTCCCATTTTTTATTTGTGCAATTAATTATTCCTTCCTAAGTGGAGCACTTCCCCTTTGTCCTTATTGAATTTCATCCTCTCTATCTCAGATCATTTCTCCAGTTTGTCAAGATCATTTTGAATTCTAATCCCCTTCTCCAAAGTACTTGCAACCCCGCCCAGCTTAGTATTGTCCATCTATGGATTTGGTACTTCCCAATGCCTGACTCAGCTCCTGCGGAGAAGAGGGGGTGAGATGTGAGGCTCTTTATCACAGGCTGGATCAGTCTTCCTTATCCAGTTCCAGTCTCTATCTTGTCACTCTACCACCACTTCCTTTTCCTTCTCTCTGGTTTCTCATCTTCCTCCATTTGCCATGATCAAGCCCTTACTTCCTGCCTCTCCTATTTGATATGGCTGTTCACCAGTACCCCTCACATCAGCTGCTTCCTCATACCTCCTAGATCTCTCCCCCATATGCTGAGTGTCCCCTTCTCCCCAAGTTCTTGTTCAAACAGCTGCTCCTCCCGCTAACCAAAAGTGCTTGTGGGAGAGACACCTACTACTCACCCTCTCCCGCAGAGCAGCAGATCCATTGCAGAGGTCCCCTCTGTTCTCTGAGCATAACACAGACCAATGGAAAGCACTGCATTGGCTATCTCCGTTCCTAGTTGCCCAGCCTGAGTTAGGATTGTGCAAGTTACTGCTTGTGGCAAGTTTGAGGGACAACTAGAAGCAAATGATGCTCCACGTACTGCTCATCTGCAGGCCAACACCCAGACAACTTTGCTACTTCTGTGGTTTCTCTGTGGTAGTGGCAGCTGACCTGTGAGCATCAGATTCTTTGCTATTATATTCAGGCCTAAATCCTACAAATCCATGTGACACTACAGGAAACACAAGAGGCAGTGTGGGTAGAGGATGGGTGTGTGAGGAGACCTGAACAGAAGCAGGATCCAGTCTAGGCTAACAGGGCAGCTGCCTTCTCAGGCCTCACACCTATTACAGGGCAGGAGTACTCACATCAGCATCTCATTAATGCCACTGGGGTTCTCTGTGCTCCCTGTCCTGCTCAGCACTTAACACACATAGCACTCTGTACCAGGAAATATGGAAATAACCCACTGTACTTTAAAGAAACTGGTCTGTCCTAAAAGGGAAAACCAGCTCCTGAATGGTGCATTATGCAGCTGTGGAGAAAACCTCCCGATAGAGGGAACTACTCAGCAGTGGGGCTCTCCTCAATGTCCCTGCTGCTCAGCCATGATTTATGTGCCCAAAAGAAACAACTTCACGCAACAAGAATTTACAAAACCCAAAATAGTTTTATTCACTTTTTCGGATTTTTGCCTCGACGAGACATTTTGCAAACATGCTAAGGCTACAAAATGTCCAAGTTGACAAAGACATGCAACGCTGACCATTCAATAAGTCACGGCTGTAACTGGCGCGACCGTGCCCACCTGAGCCCCTGGGCCCATAGAACAGGGATGGTGTACAGTAATCATGGTAACGTACCACACAGGACTCAGCAACCTGAGGTAGGTCTCTTTACAGTAAGAAAATAACTCCCTTCCAGTGTCACACCCTGATCAGCAGGAACCTGTTCAAAGTTGCAGAAGACTTCAGGGGGTTGTTAAGGTAATAAGTGTGCAGGACCGAAACAGGAAATGCTGATGTGGTGTAAGCTTAGTGTAAGCGAGCAGCACGAAGGGTGAGTGTCACGTATGCCAATAAGAACCAACCTAAATCTGTAAGGAGCATTAGCAGCTTCAAGATAAAGGATTCTGCTGGAGCAGCTCTGGAAAGAAAAGACTTTACTGCCAGCAACCCAGGGTTTGGATTTGAACTTCAGAGAGTGATGGTTTTACTATAGGTTGTTCTATGAACATTTAGATTCTGATCACGAGTTAGATCAGCGAAGCAGGAAGAGTCTAGTTATTTTAAGCCAAACTCCATTGATTCATTAGAGACAGTGCTGCATTCCCATCATTGCACCCGGACACGGAGCAACTGTGGAACTTTCATGTGACCCAGAAGGGGTCTTCTCCCCAAACCACCCAGGAGATCAAAAAGAAGCTACCCTGGGAAAGCGTCATGGGAAGCAGCAGCAGCTGCCACCATGAACATTAGTGATGCTCCAAACAGCTTTGACAACAGTTACGATGCAATAGTTACACCACAGAGCCCTTCCCCCCAGTGCAGGACGACGACAATGGGACACTGAAGGACACTACGGCAAAGCTTTACTTCCATTCAGACACGCAGAAAATCCGGCACTATGAAAAGACCAACTGTAAGAGACAAAATGGTGTCTGATACAGTCTAATAACAAAGCCAGCTCTCTAGTACCGTAAACTGTACAAAAATTATAGAAAAGAATATGCACTGTTATTAATACAGTGCTCATTTTAATATAAAATAAACAGCTTACATTTCCACTGTAAATATAGGCTATATACAGAATTATGTATAGATATAGCTACATGTATAAAGCTTCATTATAGGCCTCTGATACATTTATAACTATGGCTCCCTGAGCCATTTGTAGAGTGCATTTAGTAACAAAAACAATTTAGTAAAATGAATATGGAATAAATATAATAAAAACAGGAAGAATTCTTACAGGATTTTAAAAAAGTCTCCAGCTTGACACATTGTGCTAAAAATTAAAAGATGAAAAGGCAATAATTTGCTTTGAGAATGAGGAGGAAGAGGAGGAGGAGCTGGCCTGCCACAGGCAGGGAGTGGAACCCTCCAAATTAAAGTGACTTGATCCTGAATTTTAGCCCTTGACAGCAACCTTGTTCTCTGCAGCAGCAAACATGGCATAGAAGCGCGAGTTCTCGTTGGACAGAAGGCCGGACGGGGTGTCGAATTCCACTACCTATAAACAAACAAGAGGGGCAGTTTTCATTATTGAAATTCAGCATAAAACAGGTCAGCTTACCCTCTGTTTTGGCAACACCACAGTGATGAACCAGGAGACTCAATGCAATTGGGACCCTGCCCAAGGCAGTTATATTCCAGGTCCCAATCTGACTCCCTCCCCACATCATTTCCTGGGGTGTCTCAGACTGCAGAATGCCAGATTGGGGGCACACTTTATTTGCCCAGCATTTTTTTTTTTAAATCATTCCATGGATGCCCACTTGCATACTAGAAAGACTACAACGGATGACAGTCTCTTGGTTCATTATCCAGGCCTCCTTTTGTAGATCTGGCTTTAGCCTATTAATGGCAACCACTTTAAGACATTAGATTGTGTTTTATTAGGACCGGGAAATTTCTTTTACCTTTCCCTTTTCATTTTCTTACCACCCTCAAGCGTTTCCATTATTTTTTTTCCCCAAGCACCCAGTCCCACAGGAACAGAGTCCCTGCCCAAAGAGCATTGTTCTGACATAAATGAGTGGAACGGGACAAAGAGGGAGGAATGAAGAACGCTCAGCAATGGATGAAGGCAACAATAAGATCACATGATTACTCAGAGGGCATGGATGCCTCTTGGTGCCTTCACCAAATTAGCCTTAAAAGGCTGGACATGGCTCCTGCTCCACAGGTAGTCAATACTGCTCCACATGCCAGCTAGAGTTAGCGCTTCCAGATCCCTACCTGCCCCCAATGCAAAAGCGAACTCTGACCCCCAGCAGCAAGGCCATGATAAATGGCATGGTAACAGTCTATAGATACCTGAAAGGTGTAAACGTCAAGGAGGGATAGGAATTACTTACCGAGGGGTGGGGAGAAATTACAAAAATGTAGGCTAAATTTCAGGAAAAAAAGTTTCCTAAGGTGAGACTGATCCAGCTGTGGAATAGTCTCTTGGGGGGCCAGTCACTTGGGACATTTCAAATGAGACTGGACAAAACATAGGAATGTACAACAGAGAGCAATCCCTGCACGAGCTCTGACAGACAGACTTGGTGGGACCCAGTGGGTCTCTCTTTCTCTGACTTCTAGGATCTCAGTGTTTTTCTCATGTTTTGAGTTTACTGTATAGAGCCCCCATTTGAAAATCTGGGGATTGTCTCTCACGGCCAGTTGTTACTGTAGGGCTGCACAACAACACGAGGGCAGATGGCACTTAACCCTAATGGACACACAGGCAACTCTTACACCTGTGGAATTAATCCACCTGCCGTTTCCAAGTGATGTGATTGCTCCTACACACCTGGTTCTAGATGGTTTGGTGGGTGTTTTTTTTGAGGAAAGGCAGGAGAAGGAAAATTCATCCCCTTTGATCCTGTAATGATGGAACAGTCCTTTATTCCAACACAGAGAACTACTGCCAAAGGGCTGAAAGAATATACAACCAGAAGCACCATGGCTTTCCACACTGTGTCTCACAAGCTCAGTTTGGCTATTTAAGCAGCACCAGAAAACAGGCTATATCTAGAGCCGAAGCAATTGACATGAATTCCAGTCAAAAAGACAAAGTGCTACTAGATACCTGTCCTTGTGTTAGCACCATGATCCGATCGGAGCCCAGTACAGTGTGCAGACGGTGAGCAATTGTTAGCATAGTGCAGTCTGCGAATGCCTCCCGGATAGTCTCCTGAATCAATAAATCAGTCTCTGTGTCCATAGCAGCTGTTGCTTCATCCAGTATCAAAATCTGCAAGTGAGACACAATGCAGGCTGTTACCTTATAGCTAACCCACTTCCCCCTAGGACGGACGCACGCACACACAGAGTGGTCTGAAGACACTTCTGCTGGACAAGGAGGATGACTGACAATCCTAACAATGCCTCTTGCACTTGAGAAGGGCACCATGTGTAACTGCCTCGGACACAGTCACTCCCTTGGCCTCGTTTGCCGGGAGCATTTTATGATCGCATGTCCCACGGCCCTGAAACAGAAGGGGCTGTGGCATAGAGCTCAGACATCAATCTCATTCAGCTTTGCATTCAGCATCTGAATCTCAGATCTGAGCTTTAACCAGTGAACTATTCCTAATAGAACAAGCACCTCCAGTGCTCTCAAGGGAAGAGCTTTTGGAGAACTTTGGAGAGAGGATGGCATGATGGGATGAATGGAGGCTAGAATGATCAGTCAGCTGTCTGGGACTAAAAGCACCCTGCTGTGGAACTGCTCACTCCTTTAACAGCATTCATGCTGGTGCCTGCCTTGTAGCAGCTCTCACTGGCCTATACATACAACTAGCCTGAGAAAGAAAGCGATTCCTTACCTTTTCCCACCATCCAGCCCTTGCTTAGCTCAAGCCCATGCCCTCATTACCACAGAATGGTGACAGGAGCTCAAACACTGCAACCCACATAATATTATTCCCTTTAGTCTCTGCTTCCAAGTTTTCATACACCATACACCATTCAAAGACACACTAGTCCCCTACTACAGAGTCCTGAGGGGACCTTGCTCCTTCTTTCTCTCTCTCAAGGTTCCACATTGCCACCCCCCTCTGGAGTTAGTCAATATTGCTCCCTGGAGGGGATCACTATTGAACAAAACACAGCCCCTTTTCCTTCAGATCCGGACAACCATACTACTGGAATGGCAGCTCATCAAATCTCACTGGCTAAGCTAGGTGGGCATCACTGGCATTTAATGTGATACAAGAGAAACCCAGGGTGCTGCAGAGAGAGATGTGGGGATCTTAGCTGAGGTCACAGGTCCTTGCAAGCTTGCACTGAATCTGATGGCCTGGTGGTGGCAGGGGTCCACTGTACTGTACTGATGGAAGAGCCATTTTTGGATGAGATAAAAACGGAGAATGTGAAAACTCAATTACAAGGCCAGTTTTCAAAAAGAAAAAGCAGTGTAACCCTGAGTCCTGGTCAAGTTCCACTTAGACTAATCTGTTCTGAGCTACATGAAACCCTTTTTTCACTGAAGTTGTTATTCAGCTTCTTCTCCTGAAGGAACAAAAATCTTTATAATTTTGCCAGCACAGAATTGTCCCATGTTCCATATCCAGGGGTTACATTTCAGTTGAAGGCAAAATGATCCTTACACTGAAAACAAAGTACGTAGATATCTTCAGGATGAATAGAGCAATGTAAAATATCAGCTCTGCAACAATCTTGGCCAGCACTAGCAAAGGGAGGGAGGGAGACGGAACCTAGTGGGCTCATGCAATAGGGCAGAGCAGAGCACGAATGCTAAGCCACAAGGGCAGCCCAAGACTCTAGCTGTTGACAAGTAATGTATCTCTGGATATACTACTTGGGAGAGCTATGGATCGTAGGACATCCTGAAGAACTGTCATCTGCTTAAGCAATGCCTTCCTCATTCTCCTGACCCCATATGTTCTGTGGATCACACTAATTGCAGGTGTAATTCCCTTGACCCCAACAGAAATGAATTCGGACCAAAGAATAGACTTCTCACGCTGCAGTGACTGTGACCTCCTTCAGACACTCACCTTACAGCGACGTAACAAGGCTCTGGCTATGCACAGTAACTGTCTCTCCCCCACAGAGAAGTTTTCTCCATTTTCCATCACTTCAGATTCCAGTTTCATCGGCAGCTGAGCAATCTGGGTGAAAAGAAGGGGAAAGTTTGTGGCCACCGTACTAAGATGTTGCACCACCACCACATGAACAAGACAGGTGGCACCGCTGCTTCTGTGCAAATTCAATCTCAACACAGGGCCCTCTGCCCCTCACCATGTTATCCAAGTGCTTCCCACCCCCTCCATCTTCCAAAAGAAATACATCACACTAAAGAACACAGAACTAGAACCTGTTTAACTGAGCATGTCTGATCGCTTCAATGTCTAGTCAGTCTGGCTGAAATGCTTCATGTATTTGATATTGCTACTGTGAATTTGCACTAGAATTCAGGATATGTAGGGCTAGACTAGAACACCCATATGATTTCCAGAGATAACCCTGCAGTGACATTAGCTTAAAATGAATGAACAAGTCTCATTCATAGATGCCTAGAGCATATTCAGACGTCATGTCAGTATGAATACCCCATCTCCTGACATCTTCCCCCACCAAGAGCAAACCATGAGCCAAGCCCCATGCTGTATGAGCTCCTACATGCTAAAGCCATATAGGCAGCCTAATGCCGTATGATCTATCCACTGAGGGAGTAGGAAAGAGTTGAAGGTGAGGTGGTAATGAGAATTGCTGAAGATGGCAAGCACATCTGTCAGATTCAGAGTTCATTATATGCACATATACACATCCCACTTCATCGCCAGAAAAGTGATGCAAGCCTTTCCCATCAGCAGAAGAGATTGCAAGGAAGGAAAGACTTCACCTGCAAGTTCTTAAAGGGGCAGTGGCTACGAGTTGGACACGCAGGTAAGACCTCTGTTCTCTCTCTAACATAAGCATACTCTTCTATCCGCCTCCTCCCACTGCACATCAGACTTACACACTCCTTCATGTGAGTCCTTTCCAAGGCATCCCAGATTTGCTCCTCACTGTACTGGTTGAAAGGATCCAAGTTTGATCTAGAGGAGGAGGGAGAAAGGGTAACAGGAATCTTTCAGCAGTTCCACACTGAATGGCAAAACTGGAGTTCTAACCCTTCAGCATGGACAGCTCACATACACCCACTGCAGCAACAGAACTCACACCATGGAAATCAGACACTCTGGGCACACAAGGGTTATAATTGCCAAAAAACGAAAGGTGAAAAAACACTAAGAAGCAAGAATCTAATGGAGATGTGAAGTGAGGAAGCTTCATGTAAGACACAAAGCAACGATCATGCCCAACTCGGAATCTCTACACCAATACCCAGCCTGAACTCAGATTGCACTTTCTTCTGTGTTACAAGGCTGCTATAGTTTTAAAACCCTGTTAGAACGGTTATACTAAAATGAAAGGTCAGAAGTGTTCTAACTAGAACACTACTCCTAGGCTCTTGCACTAAGCAGATAGAAGGCAGGAGGCAGGCCAATGCCAGAAGTCCCAGCTTCTGCTCCCAAACCACCATCCTGCACCAGTTACCACACAGAACAACAAATGGCAATTCAGTGACACCTGGATTTCTGAAGCTTTTGCTGTTGTTTCGCAGATCAGAAATCTAGTCAGTTTCACTTTGTTGCTACCCACATATGGTGCAAAATGTAATGAGAGACTGAAAACAAGAGAAGGGATGTGGTATGCCACAGAAGAAATCAGTCAAGATGAACTGCTGAATGTTACGCTATTGAGTCACTAACTAGAGTGCCCTGGACTGAGAGGGGACCCACTGCTTGGGTTATTTAAAATTAGACTGAACAATACACTGCAGAAATAATCTTTCAAGGTTCAAGTCAATCTAAAGGCCCTTTTCTATCTCCATTATCTATGGTCTTACTAACCTCACAGTTCCACTGAATAAAACAGGCTCCTGAGGGATTATTGAGAGTTTGCTGCGCAGATCTGCTAAACCGATGTCATTGATTTTCACTCCATCAATTTTAATGCAGCCTCCAGACAGTTCAACAAGACGAAAGAGTGCCATTCCAAGTGAGGACTTCCCTGCACGGACAGACAGGGAAAAAATAGTCAGGCAGGGTTTCTGGGAGTTGCAGCAGCAGCTCAGTATGAACTTGTATTTAAGGGATAGTTTAAAAGAATAGAAGTGTTTTAAAATATTGATACAAAGTGGCCTCCCAACAGTTTTGATGGTTCTAATCCAGGCTGGGCTTCATCATCTTAAAAATTCTAAGCAACATTGACTGCTCATTTAGAAACAAGAATACTGAAATTTAACTATTCACTTGATATCATCCTACTCAACTGTGGTTTTAAATGAACAGCACCTTTCACATTACAGGCCTCCTTAAGAAGATTTTGAGCCAAATTTGGCTGCCACATCCATGCCAACAACTCCCAGCAAAACTGCAACAAGCATATTTTAGGGGAAGAATTTGGCCATTAAAAGAAAGAGTTGGATAGCCATGTGCTGACTGAGTAGGCAAATGTAGACCATGCTGGGCAACAACCGTGGATGATAGAAGAGGTGTTACTTAGTACTGTGCTGGCCAGTGTAGCTGGTTTTCCCTCTTGTAGGATTTTTTGAGGAGTAATTATATTTTGTTACAGCCTTCATCAGTGTGGATCCCCACTCAAGGTGTGCAGGTGCCTCATGAACACGTTCACACAGACGGCACATGGCATGCCGTGAGTGGGATCTACACAAACAAAGCATTTTGAAGAACCAGTTACAGAAGGTAAGTAACTCATTCTTATTCAGCTGGACATCTACTATCCTATTCAAATGCCTTCAGCTCAGAGACTGAAGGAAGCATCTTCACGGTGGGACAAAGGCTCTCACACCAACAGGAGCTTACCAGTTATATCCCCAAATCTGCCAGTAAAGTTATTTAACTTCACCTAAAGCTCCTCCTCACCTGACCCCGTCCGCCCGACGATGCCAATCTTTTCCTTGGGTTTGATGGTAAAGGACACTCTCTTCAGCACCAGTGGGAGGTTCTCTCGGTACCGCATCTCTGCATTTTCAAAGACAACTTCGCCTTCTTGGGGCCAGTCCACAGGGGGAGTTTTATTCTTAATTCGAGCTGGAGCCTCCAAAGAAAGAGTCTTTAAAAAACAAAAACATCTAGTTTCCAATCAGCAAAACGCATCAACATGCAAACTGTTTATTGTGGTTCTGCACAGGAGTTGGTTTCCTTGTATTGTAGATTTTCCCTCTTCATATCTCCCTGCCAAGCTGGGAAGGGAAGCTGTGCCCTGAAAATTGATCACAAAGCCCATTGCATGGTGCTCTGCATTTCCCCACTAAAGGGTGACCCCCCACACACACACATGCTGCTTTAAATGCCACCTTAATGAGCATTTAAGGAAGGCAATGTGGCCTAGTGGCAGGCATCAGATCAGGACTCAAGAGACCCGAGTTCCATTCCTGGTTCTGCTACGGTTTGCTGTGTTACTTTGGGTAAGTCACTTCCCCCTCCCTAGGCCCCAGTTTCTCCATCTGTAAAATGGGAAGTTTTAGTCTGAATTCAAGCTTTACTTTGTAAAAAGTGCTTTGAGATCTATGGATGGAGAATGCTAAATAAGAACTAGATACTGTTCATAGACAGAAACCAGGATGTTCTTGGGAGCCTGCAAGGAGATTTTAGAGCTGCTCGACACAGCGACTATGTTCAAATAACTATTTGACCACAAGGCTACACAGTGCCATAGAAATGCTGATTTGCCCACATTTGCTGTACCAAGGTCATGTATTAGTTCTGCACATGGGGCAAGTGTGATCTGCGTACACAAGACACACAAAATGGATAAAATGTGAAATTAAACAAGCGGTGCCTCCCACACTGCATCTACCAACCCAGCCAGTTTGGCTCCTTGCCCTTTTGCTTTTGTTCCTACACTTGGCACCCAGTTATTAGTATCACATGCCACAGAAAACAAAAATTGAGAATCAGAGCCAATCCAGGAGATGGCACATTTCTCTTTGGTATGTTTCAGAGTGTGAGTAATTGCCACTTTCCCCAATTTCTGTCAAGAGCATCTTCTTGCCAGAAAGCAGAGATTTGGCTAGTGGACTCAGCAGATCCATTGGTGTTCAAAAGGGGGTGCTGCTCCATATAGCAGTACTGTGTTTCCTTGAACTAGGTGTTAGTAAAAGAATTCTGAATAGGCGCACAGAAAAGACGCCACGCCCAGGGCTTCATGGGTCACAGAAGCTGCTGGCAGCACATTTCTAGCACGCAGACACCCAAGCCGTCCCCAAGACAAAGAACTGAGAGGCTCATTGTTTGCTGTGGTCAAAGATGAAGAAAGCCCTGGGTGGCACACAGCAAAAACTGTGATGGGAAATGACGACAAATATCCTTTATTTTACAATCAAAATAGTTTTAAACAAGTTCATGATACAATGTCCATCTAGAGAGCCAAGAGGGCAGGAAATCATGGAGGAGTCTTGCTCAACAACATGCCAGCCTGGGTGACACAGACTGTGATTTTACAAAATCCTGCAAAAGACCTGGGTTTTGTCACTGAAGACATGGCCATGACAAACAAAACCCCACTCAGGAAGAGCCACACTGGGCCATTCACAGGGGTGGGAAGGTGCAGGAATGCCCTGTGTGGTCACCACAGCTTCTGCAAGTAGAAAGCTTCACCTCGAATGGCTGCGGATTTCTAGTTTCCTTTTGTTTCTCTGGGTAGCTACATACTTAAACTAATGTTTCTTTCCCCAGTACATGCAGTCTCTAGAGGAGACTGGGGTAAACTATCCTGTATAGGCCTGGAATTTCCAGAGATACACCTCTATGGTGATCATCTGAGAGATTTGCTGACCTACTCAGTCAGGGCCAACTTTTCTCCATCACTCCTTAACCAGCACATAAAGGAAGTCATGCTCGGACTCCTGAAGGGTGTGTGTCTGTGGACAAAAGAGGCTAGCCTGGAAACCCACATCAGACCCACTGTATAGCTTCTCTGGCACTCTTCCCACATTATGGGTATTATGCAGCAGCCTGAAAAAATATTGGATGGATTTCCTGCGGTGAGCCCCTCCCAGCCCCCCATTTCATTTCTTCTTGCTGCAGGACCTCTTGCAAACAGCATCTAATCACGCTTCACTGCAACTGGGCAGAAGCCGTGCAAGTTTATTTATCAAGGAAATGAATTCTGAGGCCCCAGTCCTGCAAACACTCAGTCTGTGTTTAACTAAGTACACCACTAGCCTTAAGTCTATTTTAAGCATGTGCATGTTTGCAGGAGCAGGTCCTTATTTCCTGTTCTAAAGCAGGTGCCAATGCAGATACAGGCCAGCACTCCCTCCTCTCACGTCAAGAGCATCAACAGCAACAAAGAATTGCAAAGAAAGAGTGAGAAGGTGAATTGATCCCTTACCTTGATGTAGTGATCAATCCTCTCCACTGAAGTGAAGCGAGCTTCTGTTTCTGAGGCCAGTCTGACTGTAAACTGGAATAACCCTGTTAACTGGGAAGGGGGGAAGAGACAAGAATTGAACTATTCATTTCACAGAATGCTATTGGATTTGTTTATTCTTAACATACCTAAGAGTTTTTCCTAATCAATACCCCCATGGAACTTGGATGTCTTGATGCAAAATAACCCTACTTTAGAAGGCTTACAATTCAAATCACTAATTCTTTATTGTCTGTGGATCACCTGAAAAATCAGCAAAGTGACTGAGTAAGTTTCTGATGGCAATGTGCTTAAAATGTTAATACTATTCTCTTATTGGCCCAACTTCTGTTGTCCAATAACAACAGCTATGTAAGCTCGAGAGTTTGTCTCTTTCACCAACAGAAGTTGGTCCAATAAAAGATACTATCTCCTCCACTTTGTTTCTCTAAATATCCTGGGACTAACACAGCTACAACAACACTGCATAATACTAAGCTCTTCATTTTGTAGTTTCACCCTATTACAACAAGGGGGCATAAAAAGCCCAACAAAGGAACTAACCTCCATGTATTCCAAGTATAAACTACTACTGTAAACTAAAGACACAGTAACACATCTCCTCAAGCCATCGGATTGGCTAACGTGCACGTTAATTCTCTAGAAATACCCAGGAAAGCAAAACGTGAAATATTCTATTGAATGCCCAAAACAGCTTCCACTTGAACATTAAGAGAGAGAAATTCAGCTACCAAGAACAACAATCTCAGGCACATGACTCCTCTGAGCCTGTCCCTAAACCCTAGGAAAGGCCCTAATCCTTGATCGCTCTTGCTCCATTATTAACAGAACCATCAGTCTCTCTGTCTTCTTCCACAACACTACATTAAGCAAACTTTTCAATGGAATATTATCTTTACTTACACCAAGATACACCGCAGTTAGAGATTCAGACAGATTCTAGAATACAGACACGGACAGCACCTCACCTGGACAGCATAAGAGATGGCGAGCCCAGCATAGGCAGGAGGAATCTGGCCATGCATTAAGACAATCATCAGGCCGGTGGTTGTGATGAGGGCAATGCTGATAACATCTAGTCGTATGGCCAGCCAGCGCATTGCACAGCTGAACAAGTAAAATGGTGCTTGATTATCATCCAACAGCTCTTGATACCTGGAAGCAGATAAGGGAGAGATTTGGAGGTCAGTTGCACCTCTTTGAAACTTTGTTAATGATGCCACTTTTGCTACTGCTGCACGAGATATCAGAACTCATCTGGATGGACTGGTCCCGGTTCTTGCCTCTCATGCAGAACAGTCTCCAAATGAGGTCAAGGGGAAAGGGATTCGGAAATACACACCTTTTATCCTCTGGCTCCTAAATCGCATGAGAGATCTGCTCATCTTTGTGGTTCTCAAGCCAAAAACAAGCTGACATAAACAACAACAAACGACAAGGGATGTCTCAGCATCCACTAATATTATAGCAACTCCTTTCCCCATAAACTGGGCAGAATCTTCCAGGAGAAATACAACAGCTACAAGCTACTAACCCCATAAAACCTACAGTGCCTCAGAACACTGAGCACGTAGGTATTATTTTAAGAGATATCATAGCCCATTAATAGGACTGAACAGCACTAGTTGATTAAAACAGATATTAGCATCTGATTTTTAGTTCCTGCTCTGTGTAGCCAAGGAAATACAATTAATGAAAAATGGCTTTGAAGGGCTCAGAGGATCACCTGCCAGTTTTTCAGGTCCTGAAACACTGGTTCATACCAGTCCTGTCCCTTGCTAAAGACTTGCAGGCTGAGTGCTGTACTAACCTGTGCAGGAATTCCTGCCCTTTGTTGTAGGCGTGAATCGTAGAGAGACCCTGTATACTAGACGTAATGTGAGACAGGAATGGAGACTGTGTGATGTTGTCCAGACGTTTCAGCTCACGAATAAAGACTCTGGAAGAGAGGAAGGAGCAGCACTGAGGGATGCACGCAACCGTCCGTACTTCAGTAGACCAGCTTGGAGAACACCTTGCCCAATTAACTTAAGGGAGAGAGGTGACTGGTGAGCTTACCTAGACACAACATGCAGGATTGTGAAGAGGACAATGAGAGGCCCTACTGCTACCAGAAACCAGGGGAAGACCCAAGCAATCACCCCTGCACAGAAGAACACCAGGATGACATTCTGGATGAACATTTCAGCTTGAAATGGTAAACGGACATCAACTGGAAAAGAAGAAGAAAGAGGGAGGTCTTGGGAACAGGGAACCAAATAACCTAAATAAAGCAGTTCAGTCCAGCTTCTGCAACGTCATACCACTTTCAGGGATAATGGTTTCCAAGACTTCTTTAGATATAAAGTCTTGCACTTTAATAAGTGTTTTTGTCTTCTAAAATGCTAGTTATCTTCCTAAATTGCTCTCCCCACTGCCAGCACCAAGGTCACTGCTGCAGCACTGGCCATTAAGCTCTTTGCTCTTAACTTGCCATAAAATGGTATCAAGAAAGCTTGGATGGGAACAATAAGGTGGCAGGTCTGGTAGCAACCTGCAGCATCAGGACTTGACTGAAGTTCCCAGTACCAATCTTACTACATAGGGCAGGGTTAAGCCTTCAGCTCCTGCCAGCTTCCTTCCTTCCAAAACAATTTAAGAGCTTCTGGTGCACAGAGAAGTGAATGTTCGGTTTTTTGGGGATGAACACATACCCAAGAAACGCTGCAATAAAATCTATTTCTTCCTAGGAATCTTGTGGGTTACTTACCAGAAGTAACTCAGCACTGACTGGTGGGAGCCCAGGTGCATCAGTTTTAGGTATGAAATTGGTTTGCTATATTTCTTTTTGAACTGGTCTGATTTGGGGCTTTCCACTCATAGGAGACAGCCTATAGCAGGCCCAATTATTGATTTGTCTACTTCAAATATGCCATGTGCACCAAGGCTTGTAACGTCTACAGAGACTCTTTCAGGTTATCTTCATGTCTGCAGCTGTGATTAGCATGCACAAGTGAGTTAACTGGGAAGTCTGAACACAAACCGTGCTGTATTATGGCAGACAGAAAGGGACATACCTTCATCCATATCTTTGGAGAACCTGTTGAGAATCCGCCCAGTGGGTGTAGTGTCAAAGAACTTCATGGGGCTGCGAAGAATCCTTCGGAAGAGCTCATCATGGAGCCTGGAGGAGGCCCTAAGTGTCCCCTGGTAATGCAGCAAAGAAGATTACTGGGGCTCTGTAGGGATGCCTGGCCATGCCATCATCACATTACACCTGCCACCAAACAACTCAGCTGGCCTACTGTGCCCAAAGGGCCAAATCTTGCAACAGCTACGACCCAAAAGCAAATCTCTGCTCTTGCAGTCTTGAAGGCCGCTACAGAGTCTGTGCTGCCATGCAGTGAAAGGAAGATAATGATCCAAAAAAGGCTTTAAACAGTGAAGAAGGTACTAGCCCCAAGAGATGGGTTGACTGCAACTTTCCAACTCATGTTTGGACTGGCCCAAATTCAGGAAGTCTTTCTTGGGAGCTGAAGGCAGCCTCCTCACAGTAATATCAAAGAGGAGAGAATCAGAATGTCAGAGGCCCCAGCCATGCAGAAACAGAGGGGGAAAAACACAACTGGCCTTGATGCATACCTTGACAAAGACAACCCCACGGACAGCTTTCAGAATCAACATGACTCCCATAGAGAGCGCATAGATGCCGGCATAGTAGCGCATGTGAGGGTTATCTTTCATGCTGTTGTTCACAACAGTTTGATTTCCCAACATCTCGGTGGTGTTCTGTGTGAAATCCAAAATCCCGATTACATGGTTGTATAAGACAAGAGCAGGCCATAGGATCACTATGCCTGGGGCAATTTGGTGACCATCTCCTTTCTCTACCCTATGTATTTTTTAAAACGGCTCTCTTCTAAAGAAAGTTTTGTTTTTTTTTATTTTAAATTTTGCATGGAAAAAAACCATGGGCAATCTGGACTGACAGAGGAGAAATCCAAGTCCTCTTTCACACACCCCAAAAAAGAAAGCCTGCTATTCTCAAGTAGAAAGCCTAGATCCTTTTACCTAACCCAGCTACAGAGCCACTGTCTGCCTACATACCCACCTCAGTTACAAACCCATTCCAGCCATGCCCCAGTCAGGATCAGTGTCCCATTATGCAAGGCACTGTATGAACACAAGATGATCCACCTCTCCTGACTTAAGCCAACATCCCTTTAATCTTTAAATACTCTGTCCAGAGCACAGCTGCAGTAATCTATAAATCAGGTCTATCAATATACCCAGATCTTTCTCTCTACTGTTAACTAATTCAGTGGTGTTTAACTATAGGTTGCTTGGGTCTTGTTTCTACCCAAGTGCATCAGTGTATGCTTAGGCATGTGGCATTTCAGTTGTAGCTCCATTCCCCCATTTTATTATCTTCAGTAAATGAAATGACTTTTACATGTTACAGCCTTGTCTCAGTCATTAATACAATATTAGAGCATACTGATTAAAATAAAGACCACTCTTCAAATTTCCATGAAATGCACACACAAAACTCCAACCCTCTTCTGTATTAGTTCTTTAGTCACCTTAATTATTCTCTGTAGCTGTATTTGGGGGGTTTAACAGCAAGGTTTCATGGGAAATTTTGTCAAGGAGCTTTCTGAAAAATCCAGAGTTATTCAGTTCATATAGTCCAGGATCCTGTCTATCTTAAACATTGAACAGCAGATTCTTCCAAATAAGGAGCAAGAACTGCACAGCAGAGAAACGTGGTATAATCTGCACCCCCTACCAACCCGTTGAAGATCTCACCCTACTCCCTAAAAGTTAATAGATGGTCTGAAACCCCGAAGCATGAGGTTTTTATTGCTTCCAAAAGTCATTTGTATTAACTGTTATAATGTTGAATACTCTTGTTATCCATAGAAACCCCCAAACCTTCTTTGAATCTTACTTTAGATCCTCAATTATTTCATTTAGCAAACTAATCACATTGGGACTACAATTGCTGTTTTCCAGCTGCCTGGTACTTCTGCAGTATCAAAGATTCCCTAAAAATAATTAATAATTATTTGATTATTTGAGCCCCAGTCTCCTCTCTTTCACATATGGCACTTGATGTATTTATTGACCTCATATTTGCCAGATACTTACTCAATTTCAGTCTCTCATTTTTTCCTCATTATTACACAGGCACACGCATCATGGGTGGGCTGTTAATACTCTTCTCAAATACAGTTATTTTCTCTTAATAGCAAAGCATTCCAGACTGCCACTCTATCAGGGGGGAGAAGGAGGAGGGGGAGAGTTCTGGGGGGCCTCAAAATTTGCATTAGCCACCCCTCCGAGAGCCAGGCACCTGGCCCGCAGCTACCACTCTCCAACCGCCCAGTTCCTGCTGCCGCCACTGCCGCAGTTTCCCCTTCTTTGGGAAGCTGATCCATGGCTGTCAGAGTGTCAGTGGGGTGCCAGGATAGCTCGCCCAATACTAGCAGTGGCCATGCCCAAGTGGGTCTCTGCTAAGCTGGGGTTGGGGACAGGGAGCCTGTCTGTACTGGTGCCTCTAGCTCAGGAATGAGAGCTGCAGCTGCTGTCGTACTGAACAAGTGTCCAGGCTCCTGAGTGCTCGACTTAAAGAGACAGCACACGCACACGCACGCGCGCACACACACACACTTCCCTCCGCCCTATTTGGCAGTGCTTTATTTTGTGCTGTTTTTGTGTTAACTTGCAGTTCTTTCAGTTAACCGCCAAACTGCTTTTGTTGCTTTAACAAAGACTTTGGCTTACGTGGGTGCACGGCAGTCACACACACAGAGTGACACCCCCCTGCCCCTCAAAAACAGCTTTAAAAATGTCTTTAGTTTTCAGAGAGTATATACATGATTGGGTTTTGATTTGACTGGAATGGAAATACAGGCTCGATCAGCTAGGGAAAAAAAGGTGTACTTAGTTTTGGTAGGTTGTTTATTTTGCTTGAAATAGTAGTATGGGTTTCATTTTCTTGTGTGTGCAAATGGCTAATTTTAAAACGTTGTGGAAGAGAGATCACGCAGCTTCTCTTTCAGGGTTAGATCGAGTAGAGCTTTATTTGTGACACACACACAAACAGCTATAGCTATAGGGAAGCCCAGGCAGCACGTCTCTGTGCTGATCACTGGCACTTCTCCTTGCTACCAGATACAAAGGACTTATATGGGTTTGTTTTAAATTCATTTACATATAGATCGTATAGTAGAGTTTGATTAACAGGTTATTACCCACAAGTAAGGTGATTACAGAAGACCATGGGGTGCTCCAGGTGCTAGCCTGTCTAAATGGGTCTTCTGGTGCCAGGAAGTCTTGGATCACACACAGACACTTACGGTACTAACTTATCTGATAGGAGATGTCTGTGTTTGGACTTCAAGATGGATAAGTTCTGCAACATAGACTAACGAATTTGCATGTGGATGGTAGGGCTAAGACATTCCACTTGAACTTAGCATTTCTATCGCAGTTTCAGACTAAGACAGTCTGTCAGTGAGTTTCAGACTAAGGCATTTTGTCATTGAGATTTTTCTGATTCCACAAAAATATAATACAGTACATTCTCCGAATTTAAAGTAATTTTGCTATTAGTATTATTTAAGCAGTAATTTTTCCCAGAAGTTTGCATTTTTTATTGTTATTATTGTTAAAAATATTAATAGTTTATTTATCGGCTTAGGGTTTTTCCTATTGATTTCTGCTCCTCTAAATTTTTCTCTCCTCCATCGTAGTTAAGCACCTCATGGTTTACTCTAATAACCCTAGCTAGTTGTGTTTCATCACGCCTCATCATTTGAATACATCCTTTACCTTCCCTCAGTTGAGTCTTATTTAAAAAAAATAAAAGTTCAGTTTTTATTCCCTATAATTTACCTTTCTTTTCTTGCAGTTAGTTTAGAACAACTTGTCATTTATCCTTATTGGTTTGGAGAGCCACGCTGGAACTCCACTGAAGGTTACAACTATACTGGGGATTAATTTTACATAATTCACACAAGCCAGCGCCACCACCTCTTTAAATGTCAGCCGAGTTTTACCAACAGGGCCTTTTGCTAACACACACACTGGCCAGGCTATTTCACTTGAGGTTCTCCTCCTATGAAATGTGGCCTTTGGATCTTTAAATTTACCCATCCTCAATCTAAGCCCCTCCAATGGTAAAAATGCTGAACTATCCTAGGTTGTCATTCCCAGCTCCCAAACTATTCTTAATAGTCATTTTACTTAATGGAGTCACCTCCTATGACAAAATAAAAGAGTTATCCCACTAGATGTCCAGGTCACATTGACAGCAAAATGATCTACAAAATTAGCTATTGCACTTGGTGCTTGAATATTCCGAGGTAGCCAAGCCACCCTCAAACTCCTTTGCTTCCTTTTCTTACACAGACAGAGTCAAGGAAAAAGGAGCCAACATCAGACTGCATGAGCTGTTGCCTCATTTTTTTCCATGGATTTCTGTCAGGCTCAGGGACAAGCTTCTTTCAAATGAAATCATCTCCTGGAGAACCCTCCTAACTAGCTTCCTTTATGAAGTACAGTGAGGTTTGTCCTAGACTAACCCAAGCAATCCTATGTAGACAATCCCATGCCCTGCGTATTACAGATTTAGAAGAGCCAATTCCTCTTACCCCACTACCTTGCTTGATCCAGTAACTCAGCCACCAGTTGCTGAATGTTGTGCTGCCCACATTCAACACAAAGAGTGCCATGATGATCAAGAATGCAAAGGGGCCTCCAGCTGCCTGGATATAGATGCCATAAACAGACCATGGGACAGAGCCTTTGCCCTTCTCTTCCAGCTGTACCAGCTGGCCTAGGAAATACAAAGGGGTGAAAAAAGTGAGGGAAAAAAGTTGCTCCATAAAACTGTAATCAGTTTGTTTACTTAACATATGGGAGGAACGTTCACTGTACAGGGCAGTTCTGGGAGCCCTGCTGTTACTTTGAACACAGAACTCACATATTCAACCACTAAAAGAAAGCCACAGAAGACATTTCAATGGCAGAGTCATCAACAGCATGGAAAGTATGTGAGGGCTCAAACAACATCAGGTTGGTGCCAAAATCAGCATCTTTTGATCCCCACCTGCTTACTGTTAACAAAAAGGTAGACAGACTTGGATGGGGAAGATCAGACCTTTCCCTCTATACACAATGGCATGCTGAAATCTGGGAAGGAAGCAGCACCTAGGCATATACTTGCAATAACCAGAAAAGAAGTGTGGGAGCTAGGGATGCTGATAGCTGAAGCCAGCAACATTTCACGTGCTGATTGCATCATGCTGTGCCAACTTATTTAAACTGGAATAGTGCTGAACGGACCATCTCATATTTCTAATGGATGGTCATTGTTCGCCCAATGCACTGGAATTATGTGCTGTCAGCAAGCCGCGTGACCAAGATGCAGGGCAGCTTTCAGAACCTGTGAGCTCCAGAGACTGAACATTTCAGGGTCACCAATGTATGCTATGATTCAAGTCAGAAATTTCATTCCGTAGTTACCTTCCTCTTTCTTCACCACTTTCTCCTTCTTCACAGACCCTGCTTTAGTGCTCTTATCCTGGGGTCTTTTTAATGAACTGCTTGTGCTCTTCTTTAAATTAATCTGTAGAAAACAAGCTACATTGAAATATACGAGAGGAATCTATTTTTTCAGACAGATATTCAGATCGGAACCACAAATACTCACAATTCTTTTTAAAAGTGCATTCTAAGCAGGACAAGGACTTTCAGTAGCTTAGTGTACATATCCAGACAGGACACTCACTGGAAAGAACGCTTGCCCATCACCTCTATATATGATTTCACTAGGACTGACTGCCAACCACAGACAGAATAAGCTCTCCTCTCCTATTGTGTCCTGTGCCATCTTCTGTTTGTGCTGTGGTAATATCCAAAGGCCCCCAATCAGGATGAGGGTCCCACTGCGCTAGGTGCTGCCCATGCACATGGGAGGATGTGATCCCTGCTCCAAAGAGAGTCTACAGTCTAATCAAGACACCCTTCTCAGAAACCTCCCCAAACTCCCTTCAAGAAGGTCCACCGGAACTGACAGTCTCTTCCAGATACAGTCAGTGTTGCCCCAACAAAACCTGAGCAAAGTGAGATACTTACATCCCCAGACATTGAATGCACAACCTCTGAGGAGCATACACAGAAAGTTACTTTTCTAAACCTGGGTCATTCTCCCAAATAAGTAAGGTGACGTTCTGTTCTGAGAGTGTACATTTCAGTTTTCAGGCTAATCTGACTATAACCCCTACATCTTCAGGACCATCTTCCCATTCTTTATGCTAAAAAGATCTCTCTCGCACATGTGGTCAAACCAGAGACAATATCTATCTCCATTGAGCCCCTTCTTGCAATCCCACACGGACTACAAATCCACTGCCTATTCCAAGTGCTAATGCTTATGGAGAGGAAATGGAGGCCAACCAAGTGTGCAGGCTGGAGAATCTCACATTAATCATGATTGCTTTAATTTTAAAATGACAGCACCACAATCTTCACAACATTGAGAAAGGACACACGAGATAATTGATTACAGTCCTGTGCCTCTTCCATCAGTATTGTCAAGCAGAAAATCTAATCAAGCACCTCCTATCGCTAAACCCATCTCCATCCACATCACAATTCCATTGCACAGGAATGTCTTGGGTCTGATGTTTGTAAGAGGCACGTATTCAATCCATGAAGCAATCAGCTTCTTATCTCTTGATAAACACACCAGGTTATTTTTCTAAGTTAATTCAATTAAGATAAGGGCACTGATTTCTGTTAAACATTCAGAACAACATTCTGAAGACACTTTGCAACAAAAAGCAAGAACACTGCTAACTCCCAGGCATGGCTGTTGAGGAAAATACTGTGGTGAGGAGAGTGAGGAAGTTAAACTGCTGAAACTGTCGTTCTGCTGAGTAGGACTTTTGGACAAGTAATGTTACTTCTGTTGTGTCTCAGTCATTTCAAGCTAGAAAAATGGGTAAGAAGCCAGGAAGAATTATATAAAACCAAGAGCTGGATTGAGTTGAGCTAACTTGGAAAGATGCGTTATAAAAACGAGGTGCACATTGAAGAAGGGGATATGCATTCTCCCTCTGAGCACCACAGTGAAAACTGACATCTTTCCTCCATATTAGATACATTAGTTGAGGGGCAGGACTGCATACAAGATGTCATCATGACACTAATTAAAGTGCCAATACAATAGAACAATGTCCTGAAGGAGAGCCAAATACCCAAATCAACATACCAAGTCATTTTTCAGACTTCTTTCAAGTGACTAAGTAACTTGGTTCATTTGAGTTCTAAGAACAGGCAACCGCTATGCTATTTAAAAAATGGAGTGGAGTACCTCAATGTGTGGTGTCTCTCCCAGCTGCAGGCTGTTAAAAATGGCTGCATAGTCACCATTTAAATTCATCAGTCCTTCATGGCTTCCTCTCTCAGTGACACAGCCTTCTTTCATGAAGATCACTTCATCACAATCAACAAGGTACTGGAGACAATGCCAATGAGAACAAGGCTTTATTATCTCAGATGGTCAGAAAAAACACACATGAATCTTTTCAGTAGCTTACTAGCCTTCAGGAAGTAAAAGTCAGCCAACCTCCTTCTCAGTACACACCAGAGCCCTGGTCCACACTCACCTGGCGATTCGGCAGCAGTCGACAGGAGTTACGCGAACTACACAGAGTAGCTTCCCTTCTGCGTGCTGTCTACACTGCACTGCACTACTTGACGGGGTGGTTTTACTCAGTCGACTTCCTAATCGGTTGAGCGGGTCTACATTGACTGCTCAATCGATCCGGAAAGATCGATCTGGCGGCAGCAAATTTGCCGCCATCAGTATAGACATGGCCTGACTGGTTAAGGACCATGCACTGACTTAGAGCACTGTGATTACTTCTACAGTCCATAAAAAACACAGCTTAAGTGAGTGATCGGAGACTTCCTGTGGCATGTTGGGTAGATGCATTCAGGCTATTTGAACATTACAAATTCTGACATACCAGTTACAATGAGTTTCTGGAGCAAAACAGGTGACAAGAACTTAGTCTCAGAATACATTTATTTACACTACCACTAGGCCTGATTCACCAACATCAAATCCCACATATTCTAAAATGATAAACAGGCTTTATGCACTTCAGTCTTCAGGTTAGTAGAAAAACTGCTTTCGACCTTGTCACCCCTCTCAGACTCATCTGCAGCCAAGCATTCCCAGTTCCTATTAGCCACCCATCAGACAACTGGCACTGGCTATTTACATCACTGCCTATTCTGTGTGTACACAAACAGATACAAACTTTAGCTATGCAGCCTGAGGGAGATGGTGTCATGTTGCAACAGACCAAAGCATGGGAATCTATAGTAAGAGGCAAAAGTGAATAACCAAAAGCATTCTATTTGGATTGTTAGAGAAGATCCAAGAAAGGAAGCGCAAGGGATACTGTACCTGAAGCTGATGGGTGACGAACAGGACAGTTTTTGACTTGAGATGCTTCCTTATTGCACTATTAAAAATGTGGTTTCCTACATGTGCATCTAAAGCACTAAGAGGATCATCGAGGATGTAAATACTCTTGTCACTGTACAGGGCTCGGGCAAGACTGATCCTCTGACGCTGGCCTCCACTCAGGTTAGCCCCTCGTTCTCCAATCTGTATTACATACACAAAGTTATTCTGCTTCTCTCTTCACCACATTTAACACAAGATCTCAGGCCAAATTCATCCCTGGTGTAACCAATATAGCTAATGGAGTGACAGTGAGAATTAGAATGGGCCACATTAAAGTTTAGGAGACTTATTCCTTGTAAAAGGAACTTTTAGAGAATATACATTATGCTAACATGCTTGACACATTCCTATTAAATAGCCAGAGGATTCTATTTTTTTGTAATTAATTATGTTTAATCTAAGTTTTAAAGGGTCTCTCTCTCTAAGGAAACTAATTACCAGTGCAATGAAAAATTCCCACATTACCAACACTGCAGAGTTAACAGTCTCCATACAGTTCAGGATTTAGAGATGTGTGTTTAACATGGGCAAGAAGAGGATTTGCCTGTCAGTTTATAAGCACACCAGACCACCACAACAGGTCAGGTGAATACTTGACTGCATCCAACTCACTCACTATTTTATCATAACCAGGATTTTTACCTCTGTCAGGTCCCCATTAGGCAGGATAGCTAAGTCAGGTCTCAGACAGCAGCCATTCAGCACAGTGTTGTATCTACAGAATATGGATAAGACAAGCAGTGAGAACTAGCTCTTATGAGGGTGCCCTGCCAATGGAGCATAATTTTTTGAGCAATTAACTACTGAACTGGATTCCTCATCAGTAAACTGCAGATAGTACTTTATGACCAATTTCAGAAGTGCTATGAGAAGCACAGTGAAGAGAAGCCAAATTCACTCCAGAGGCTATCCCAACACAGACTCTGATAGAGATCTCTGGGGTGGAAAGTTTGCATGTGGGGAGGGCCACGTAACAGGCCAGTGCAGCATAAACAGACATTGCACTGGGTAGAAGGATGGTATGGCTAAGGCAACTGCAGAGTGCATCCATCCAGCGCCTGGCCAGAGGCAGCTACAGCAGACTTCAGTGTTCTAGGAAGAGTTAAAGCTGCCATCCTAGAGGGGGTGGGGGCAGAAACACCATCTGCCATCTGCCAAACTGAACTTCCCCTCTGGTGCAGGTGGACTTAGGTTGGTGCAGGGAGGTGTAAGTCCAACCAGCACCAATTTTTCTAACGCTGGACTGAGAATTGCTAAGCGTTCAACAGACTCAGCATAGCATTCGATTTGACAAACCTCTCTTCATCAAACTCCTTTCCAAAAAGGATGTTGTCTCTAAGCGTAGCATTGAGAATCCAGGCCTGCTGGGCCACATAGGCAAAACTTCCATTCATGGCAATGCTACCCTCCAGCAGGGTCATCTAGAAGACAAGACAGAAGGTCTTGAAATTATGATATTTCAGGTATGCATGCGTGCACAGAATCCCCCTACCTAAAACAAGAAATCTCCTTAGGCAGCAGAACCTGCACAGAATATAACTCAAAGATCCATTGTTTGTTTGTTTTTTAAGGTCCCACATAAAATACTGCCCATTATTTTGAACTTCTCAGAAGCTTGAATTTCAAATACTGGGCATAAATGAATAGTTTGTCACAAGAGCTCAGGCCCCAGTTAGGCACCTAAATGAAGTAGCTAGATCTTCAGAACTCTCAGCACTAACAACTCCCAAGAAGAAGCAGCTGCTGGGTGCAGAGCTCTTATGAAAATCTGTTCCACAGTCCAGAAAGCATTAATCTAACAGATTATAGCAATTTTAAGATTGTTTGTAACCTAAATGTGATCTATTGGATTACTGTGTAGGATCTGAATTTGAGGTCAGAGTAATCATCATACTGACTGAGACCGATTAAACAAATGCAGCTGCTGGCAGAGAAGAGGAAAAGGAAGAAACTATAAAAATATAAATTCTCACCTGCCCTAAAATGGCTGAAATAAGTGAGGTTTTTCCACTCCCCACACTGCCACAAATCCCAACAAGTTTCCCCTAAAGCAGAAAAAAATGTGAGTTATGGTACACATTAATCAATCCCCCATCCAATTAATAATTTAGACTATCTGCGTATCTCAAACAGAGAAGGAGGATTTAACATTAAGGCTAATAGAAATGGGATATTTCAAATGGGAGAAAGGCTAGACTTGGTCAATCTCTCATTCTAACTAAGCAATTGGTGAATAATTTCCATCAGCAACCAAAACAGAGTGAATATGAAAGGTGAAAGGCAGATGAACTAACCTGCTGAGCCACTCAGCCTTCCTCTCTGTAAAAAAGGTGGCCAATTCCTTTCCATATGGCTCTAATGCAATGAAATTTAAAATGCTGAATTCAGCTCTGGGTACCACAATACCAGAAAGATATTGCCTGACTGAAGAGAGAGCACTCAACAGCCTGATCCAAAGGGAGTCTTTCCACTGACTTCAATGGGCTTTGGATCACTCCGAAAATAACCAGGAGGTAAAAGGAATGACTTATGAGGAAAGATTAACTTTGTATAATTTGGCTAGGAGACAACTAAGGGGGAGGAGAGGAAAAGTAACAGTCTAAGATACACTAAGAAGTGAAGATAGCTGTTCAGCACGATACATAATGATATAATCAGGAATAACAGAAGGAAAAGGGAGATTTAGGCTGAGTACCAGGTAAATACCTTCCTGATTGCGAGATGGATCTGGTTTAGGAACAGTCTCTCTGGGAAGAGTTGCAAAGCCTATCATTTGGAACTTTGAACAACAGACTGGAAAAACCACTCGGAAATAGGCAGTAGGGAAGCAATCCTGCCTTAGCTCCCAGTTAGACAAAAGGGAGGTGATCCAAGAAGTCTTTTCCATCTCCAATTACAATCTCTAAACTTCTAGCAGTCTATGAGTCCTACTCAACAGTTTAACAACAGTGCTGAATGGTGCTTAATAGGGAAAGTCCTCTGACACCCACATTGAATGCCCAAGGAATTTGTCAGAGTTACCCTGATTAAAAAAGAATAAAAAAAATAAAGTGAGCATCAGTTAAAAAAATTATCAGCTGCAGGTACTGGATACAAACACTGCTGGACTCGTGTACATAAGATTTTCCTGCTCTTAAAATAATGTAGCTTTAGACTATCAAACACCAATTTAGTCTTCTCTCCAGGTTACTTGAGGAGTTCCTTAAATTTATGTGGTCATCCCATACAAGTCAGCCATAGGGTTTAAAATACCCCCATCTGACTACGCAAAAGGATTTCCTGAGTTTTTCTACAAGTAGCTCAGTAGTAGGATGTACAAAAAGATTTTTATTAAATATGCTCTGGATTAAGATTGATGGGTTTTGTTCAACATTTATCATACTATTACCCATCTTGAAATGGTGCTTATAGCTTTTGTAAGTCCCTTTGTATCCTTTTACAGCTGTACACTAGGGGACTACACACACGTTAGAGAAACACCTCTGATTTTGCATAGCAGAGCACTCAGTCATTTCAAACGCACATGCACAAGGCCCTCGGTTTAAGTGAACACCTGCAAAGTTAAAAATGTCTGTAGAGAGAAGTTCTGCACTGAAGACCTCTGCTGCCATGTTAAGTCCTCTGCACATTTAATGGCTTGCTCATGACAGATACCATGCTGAAAACAAACAAAACCTTCACTGAGTCTATGGCAGGGGTGATAGAGCCCACAGGTCTACAATGATGCCTCCAGCAACTAATGGTACAAGTGTGCAATGATTCAGGTTGATCCAAGCATCTGTGCCACTTTTATTAAGATGGGGCATTACATACGGATATTCACAGTTGTCATTGGCTGCACTGGCATATTAGAGAGATAATGCAGCAGCAATCTGCTCCATTTCACACAAAATGAGCACTAACCTTTTCCACAGGCGTGCCAGGAAGGAGGGCTCTTGGGATACGTTATAATTTTTCCTCCTCACCTTTTCGATTTCCAGGTCGATACTGTAGAGAGTCCTCTGAAGCCGAAGGTTAACTAGATGGATGTTTTTGTTCTCCTCCTCAGGGCTAGGATGGTCATCACTGTCCACTAGAAGATGGCCCTTCTGCTCAGCCAGCACAGCTTGCGGTCCCTCATGCTGTAGCTTCATTTTCTCTTTCTTGCCCTTGGAGACCTTCTTGTCTTTTTTCATTTTAGGAGTCAGCTTTGGTGAGCTCTGGACACTAGCATGGGAGAAGTCCCAAGCCAAGGTAGCATTTTTCACCTCTATCGCGATGTGAGGACTGGCTGGTTTTTTCTTTATCATATGAACCTCTTCCATTAGAAACAAACTCTGATAGGAGTTGTGAGAGAGGTGTAAAGATGAGACACCTGGTCAAGACTGGGGGACAAGCCTATGGCACACTCACGCAGCAAAACACATCAGGTATATAGTGGGAGGAAGCTGAAGAGCAAAAGGTAGCTCATTAGTGTAAACTAACTCCAGGCCTGCTAAGGAGATGTGGTGAAAAGCTCTTCCTGGATGTAGTGAAAGCTCTTAGATACAGTAAGACTTTCACAGAATTATTATATTTTGGACACAGATATGTATTCTGTGGGGTGGAGAGGGGGGGTGCTCAACGCTTCTAAAGATGTTTGCAGTTGCTTGCCTTATATTTCCAGATATAAGGCATAATAGCAGAGGGCATGAGTTTGAGAGCAGGATATGAATATGAAGGAAATGTGGTCACGTGCCTAGCACACCGACTCATTACAGACTTGTCCCATAACTAGAAGGGATGGGATGGCCTGTTGCACCCATATGCAGAAGAGGTACATTTTCTGCTGGAAAAAGTCATCTCAGACAAAGTCAGCCCATTTTGAAGTCTTGAGAGTGTGTAACAATTAACACATTAAGTCCACTGTACAGTTTTCCACCACATCCATCCCTACATAAGACCACAGTTATAAATTCTGTAGAGATTTTTCACAAAGTTCAGTTACAAAACCCACATGATGACAGAACAGTTTTCAATTACATTAACTGCATTTTGAACCAAACAGGCTCTTTACAATTATGGACATTTGACTCCCAACGTGAATCACTCTAGCACCCGTGAGTTACCCCTCTGAATCGTGCACCTGCAAGAAAGCCTCAGACATATTAGAGAGCCAAGCAGTCAGCTGCATCTCGATCTGTAGTATTACAGGACACCATGCCTAGCTCATTCCTCTTCTGTACAGGTTACAGTGTAGGAGCCTCAAAGAACTTGAGTGATTTTACCTCCTTCCTTCCCCTCATTGCAAAAACACTCCCTTCAGTGTTTTTAAGTTTAAGAAAATCTGATTTTGGACAATTCAAAATGAGGAACAACTGAAGAAGGTCCTCATGAGCCTTTGGATTTCCCAAGTACTCTACTGTTGATTGCACTGTCTGATTGTACTTAGGCACAGGCTTCTTTCGTGCCATTTATTACTTGAAGTCCATATAACTGACATTATTTGTATCAGACTTTGAAATACACTGGCTTGTTTGGAAACATCAGTGAGATGTTAAAAGCCTAGAACTGCATAACTGTCTAAGAGAGAAAACAGAACACTGGCTGGTCCAAAGAGTTTGCACTGGGGAGAACACACAAATGTGTCTGCTTCCAGAGATTGAAGGATGAGTGTTTCTGTGATCTGAACTGTAAATTTGCAGCCTCACATTTAGTTTAGGCAGACTGCAGTGTTACATTTTATTCCCATAATTCTTCACACCAGATGAATACACATCTATCTATTTAAGCAACAACCACCTTGGGTCAGACAGACATTTTCTTTTTGGCAGTTAGCGTTAAAGCAAGAGTGGACAGCCTGAGGCTTTGTCATTGAAAACTACATGTACGTCTTATATGAAGAAAGAGAAAGTCACTGCTTTCCCATGTTCCATTCCCCCTCCCACACAGTATTTCTAGCATCCATTATGTACTCTGGTCTGCAGCTGTAAACCTCCATTAAAAACATAGGCTTAGAACAACCACCTAAGCAAATTAGACATTTATTGGGGGTGCGTTCTGGTTGAAAAAAAAACAGTGTAATTTTGGGCTACACATCATATCATGAGACAGGAGGGTTATAAGCCACCAATAACTACCAGACATTAGGATGAAACTTTCCGTCCATTATGAGGTCTCTTGCACTTTCCTCTGAAGCACTTGCTATTGGCTACTGTTGGAGATAGAATACCTGATCGGACAGACTATTGGTCTGATTCAGACTGGAGATTAGAGAAGGTCCATTATAGACACCTAGGACTGGAATTCTCCCATCTCACTGCCATCTAAATTTACCATCTAGTAAATGTTAACATACAGATTAATCAGAACCAGCATTCCAGATCAGGACACCTGAACTTCAGGTACCTTGGTCCAGGTTTTCCAGCTTGGGCCCAATCTCTGGTGTTCAAGGAGCAGAGAGAGAAATGATCAAAAGGAACTTAAACCATTTAAAAACCAAAAAAGTAAAATCCAAAAGTGATCCTGGTGAGACTCTGATATGGTCACTCACACCCTGGATACTGAGGTTACCCTTGATATGTTCTAAAGGAGCAGAATTCCAGCACCTCAAACCTTTTTTGGTTACAAATAAAAATGTATCCTAGTTCTGGGAAAGTCAGTCTGCACAAGAACAAATGTAACACATGCAGGGTTTCACTGAGGAAATATACCACTGAGTTCTAGGTACAATGCATGGGGTTGCTTTACGGGGTTGCTCTTAAAAGACAGTACAGGAACTGCTGTACTAGATAGGACATGTGGTCCATCTTGTGCAGTATCCTGTCTCCAACAGTAGCTAACACCAATGCTTCACAGGAAGGCGAAAGAAATCCTGCAGTCATCAGATGCGAGACAACCTGCTCCCCTGGAAGGGCTCGTCTTAACCCTTAATAGATTGAGACTGGTGTAAGTCCTGAGTATGATTTTTAAGACCCCTTCTTCAGAGAATAAGAACTACACATAAAACTAGAGAATAACTCCCAGCCTGCTCCAAAATAGGCATAAAATGGTTCCTGAGCATAGCCAACTGCATTCATGTATTGTCAGAGATGCTCCACACTTAAGGATAAAACTATATGGCCAAAAGACCACTCACCTTATATCTGTCAATAGATACGGATGCCTCAGACAGAGACTTCACGGAGAAAGGTGTTACTTTCAGAGCAAAAGTCATTGAATTGAAGACTGTGACCACTGTGAATGCCTACACACAAGACAGAAAAAAACAAAACAAAACCACCATGTTTGGCTGCAATGCCCATTAACAATTCCAAACCACCCAGGAGTAAGTTCCATCAACAGCAGCAATTTGAGACCATTCCATTTGAGAAGGAAAGGTCTGCGATTCAAGAAGAGCCATTTAAATACAATCTACTCTAACCTGACAGAGGAAAAGGCCAAGTCCTCCCCATCACCGAGTTGTAGAATAAACCAAACAGAGAGATATACCCTAGATGTTCATAGTACCATTGGAAATGGCATACACAGGAGAGCTACAGGGTGTTGCAGCTTGCTGCTTTAGCCTCTTGCTTCTAGAGACCTGAGTTCAAATTCTGCCTTTTGGTCACCAGGGAAGACAAATTTGTCTCCCTACATCCAGCTGCACAACTACAGCAAAAAAGTCTAGTGTCCCAGTCTCCGTTTTGCAGAAGTCCATTTCCACAAAGAGAACATAGGTGCAAATCATGCCTGCAAAGAAGCCTACTGGGTCTCCTTTCCAGCTGAAAATTTGGCACTGAGCGCCGGCTCTTGAGAGGCTAGGACTTAATAGCATTGGCCAAGCTGTGCATGGGAAGGTTGCATAACACCTGCCTCTACTCTGTGCCCTCAGATGCTCATTTCTGGGAGCCAGGCCACAAAATAAAGACAACTATCACAGATCTGGAGTATTGTCAAACCCTTCCTTGAACTGCACACATAGAATTACAACAGTTTAATCAAGAAAAGCTACTCTAGGAGTGATATTATAAAGTAACTTTCTCCCAACTCTGTGATGAGAGGGTCGCTTACCTGAGCTGCTGTGAGATCATAGCCAAGGATCATATGGACAGAAAATGTCACCACACTGGCAATAACCACAACAATGGGAGCCACTCCCACAGTGATGCTCTGGAAGTAGCCTGCTCGCTCTAAGATTTTACGTTCTTCCTCTCGGATTTCTAGAAATACAAAGACCGCCACATCTGAGGTGCAATTCAGAGAGACACAAATGCAGGAGGCACAACTCATACTCTGTGAACACTATGAGTAAGAGAGAGCTATCCACATCTGCTTCAGCATTTCTCATGTTCTAGGAAGAGCTATCTTTACAGAGGGATAAACCATAAGGGTATAGCTCCGTGAGGCTGGCATTCTGACCACTCTTATTACATTTAAAAGCTGACCAATTGGTACTAGGTCACTCAAGATCAGTACTCACAGCAGAAGCTAACCCAATGTTAATAAACCTCTTTATGCCCAAAAGTTAGAGGAAAGCCACAAACAGTATTGTGTTAAAAAGGTTTTGGAACAGATATTGCTAGGCCAGCCCACTGTGAACAAGAACAGCAGGACGTCAGAGGGATGGATGGCTGGTACAGCATACCAGCCACGCAGTAGCATCTACTGAAATGAGCTGGGAGGATCCAGCAGGATGGGGCTGGGTGGTGTGTTCTGCTAAAGGGAGATGTGTTAACAGAGTGTCTGCACTCACTTTGAACATTCTGAGAGAATGCTTTGACCCAGGCGTACATTTTAATAAATTTAATATAGTTAAGAACTTCATTCATCTTCTGCACACGCTCATCGGTCGCCGACACACATTTTCTTCTGAAATAAGCTGTGAGCCGTGATACAAACATCTGAAACAAGAAGAGGCACGATACATCTTTACAGCAACTGAGAAATGTCAAATACATCCAGTTCCACTAACTATAGAAGCAAGTAGACCGCTAAAGGGACATCAATGATTGGCCAAAGAGAGAATGAGGTTACCCTAAGTGGTAAACTGGAAATGCCCCTATAGATCATCCCACTCCATTCAGCAAGCATAAATGCACTGAACACTAGACTCTCTATAGTTTTATACTCAACTGGGTTAGTATTATTCAGATTTCCAAAAGGCTCTCACGGTGTTCTTACTAATATTTAACAAAAGTAGATTTCTTTAAAATCCTTCAAGTACAAATACAGACTAACCTCAGCTAAAACTAACCCTCCCACTAGAAGGATAAGGTATCCAAAATATTCAGCCCATTCCCCTAAGGGCCAAGAAAGAGATGGACTATGCACATGGCATGACCAATTTCTTTAGTACACCAAATCTTACAAACTACTGCATCAGGGTGGTAAAACAATGTATTAGCACCTTTACTAATCAGGTCTAAGAGAAGATGATATCCATGTCCCCACAGACATTTCTCACTCCGTCAGCAGTCAGTGACATTTACCCAATCTTTTTCCTAACACCCAGAAGAAAACACCACTCACTAAAAATTTTTCAACGTTTTGCCCCATCTTAAGCATTCTTACTTCCTTTTTTAATTCCTCTCAGCTACAGAGAGCAGTAGGCAGAAGAGAGGCTAAGAGTGAAAATAGTTGGTTACGGTTACTAAATTCCACCCTTCTGTCACAATCTAATTGTTTGCCTATTGCACTCATCACTGTCACCTTATTATTGAGCAGATAAATTAGACCACAGTGGACCTCACAACATTCTGCTCCTCACTCATAGCAGCTTTTTCAAAAAATACATTTTGATTACAATGGGAAACTACAATGGGAAAACTACAGCAGAGTCTTGCAGTGTGCTCTACAGACAATCAGACTTTGGCTCAGTCCAGTTTCCTCTGGTAGCTCTTTTCACAGTCCCCACTGGCCAAGAACACTTCCTTCTTCAGGTGCAGCACACTTTGTCCTAACTGGGTCAGCTCTATTGCTACACGGCAGAAGAACTGTCTGTGGCTCATGGATGGAGAGACCATCTCAGATGTAACTGGGTCTTGATCTGCTTATGTATTTAAAGATCAGAAAACATAGGCTTGAAGTTTAATCAGAAGTGATCTGTAAGCCAACAGAGGATGAGGGGCACAGGAATGGCGGGCACTTGCCTTCCCCCAGCCTGCTGCGGAGGTAAGCCATTATGTTCTGAACAAGCTGGAGGCCCTGCATTTTTCCACCTTCATTCCCAAATCCACTGAATTACAATAAGCCAACCTGGAATTGCATCACTCCATGATTTAGGTGCCCATTTTCCTTCTCATCAAAATTTATTTCCATTAATCTCTTCTATTCTTATTTCTAATTCCCTTTCCCATTTGAGTTCCTTGCCTCTGTACTTACTTTGTGTCTCTTGGATTACATGCAGAGCCCTGAAGGGATTTGACCCATTGTCCAACAACTTTTTCTGTTCAGTACACAGACACTATCTTCTTGGAGTGAAGACAAATGTGAAGCACACTTCAAGAATATTTTAGCTGAATTTGTACAAGTTTGAATGCGGTGTACTCACCATCGCCGGGTAGAAGAGGATAAAGACCGCCGATCCCAAGAAGCCTGTTGGTCCTAGAATAATTACATTATAAACCATGCCTAGGATGGCAACAATTGGGCCGCCAGCCAACAAACTGCCAACTGCTGCAGCCTCAAACATTCTCTGCCCATCATTGGAACATACGTTTATGAGCTGAAAAATGCAAAAAACACAAGGATTATCCTCAGAAGGAGGTAATCAACAAGTATCCTTTTGTGTATGGTAATTTCCAACAGGGTACTGTAGCTCACCTCCCCCAGAGACTTCTCCTTGATATTCTTCAGCTTGAGAATTTTCTTAAACGCCATTGTCAGGATAGCCCCCCGCAGTCTGACCCCAGTGCGGTAATTTAAAGCCCAGGTTAGAGCCAGGGACCAGGAGCGCACTATTTCCGTCATAAAGATGCCAAAAACTAACAACAAGCTGTACTGCAGGTTGGACTCACTTTTCTGCGTGTATTCCAAGAGGTGTTTCACAACGAACGCCTACAGGAAGAAATGCAAACTCGCATGAACACTCCAATGTACCAGAGGCACCATGCAACAACGTTATGTTAAGTTAGAAATGAGTGACTACTTTGTTTTTAAATGAGCAATTTATATTACACGGAATCTTCTTTCTAGAAATAAAAATTGTCAATACACACAGTACTGTTACACAAGGCCCTGCTCAGAGCAAAGCAGAGAGTTAAATTTAGCAGGTACGGGGGATTTAAATTTAGAACCTTAGTCCTTGCAGCAAGCTTCTAATTCTTCATGTCTTCTAACTTAACATAAATCTGTCAGTTAGTTGAAAGCAATGCTTTATCAATATCATACAGAAAAAGTTTTTAAAAATAGTTTGTATTTATACATTTGAGCACATTAAGAGACATTCCTTTATGTGATATTAAGACCTTTTTTGTTTGCATCAAACGTGCTTATTTGATAAAAAGGAACAATGTACCTACAGTTGTACTGGGGAAGAGTGAGAAGGACAATTGCAAAACATTCCTGAAAATAAACATCAGCAGTTTAATAGTAAAGAAAAGAACAAGCAGAAAACACAGGTAAGCAATACTAGACTATTTAAAACAGGCCTTTGCCCCGCCACCCACCTCCAAAAACAAAAATATTTTACCTCAGGAATCACATTTCAATCATTACCTGCTGAAAGACAGGATAACCCCAAGAACCACCGATTCCCACCTCCAGGTGTGTGTTAGCCAATGGCACAGCATAGCATCATATAAATCACATTCACCAGCAATATTAAATACGATCAACAGCGAAATAACAGTCTTTTATTTAAAAACAATAAAGTGCCATCTTAAAGTGGGTAACATCTCACAAACACTGTACAACAGGAAGAGCATCGCATAAACATACAATCTGAACGTACAAGATAATTATAAAAGGCTAGTATCTAACAAACAGTCTAGCCTCTGACACAAACTAGATTAAAACTACACACACAAAATTAAAGATACAAAAACAGAACCGATATATGTTTCTGAAGTCCGAGAGAGAGTGAAACTTGCAGTGCTAGTCAGGCAGGCTCCAGAGGCTGCATGGATTCTGAAATTTGGTTTAAGAGGTATGCTACAGTAAGGCTTCACAGCTAACAAATGGAGATTTCCTAAAGGCGGCTTTTCAACAAAGATGCTTAAAGACGTTGGTGTTTATATGGTTAGACGTTGGTACTTTAATACAGAGCTGAGAATTACCTTTGCCAACAACACAACAAAATGCAAAAAATTTGAGATCAGAGAAATGATTTGGAAAGCCTTTCACAGTCTGTAGAAGTCCTCTTGGCTAACACAGGTTTTGCAAATAAGAGTTCTGCATAGCGTGAGCAGGGAGGAAAAACAAAAAGGCACTACTTCAGCAAAGGTAACAGCAGCTACAGCCCAGCACCGAACAACAGATAAAAATGGAGGCTGAATGCATTTGTCCTGAAGTGGCTGATTCAGTATCCCAGAACCAAGGAAACATGCTGTATATAGTTCTGCTTATTCATTTTCCAAGTGTGAATTAAAGCCAGATGTCCGTCAGGTTCTGGAATGGCTCATTGAGAAATTTACACACTAGTCCCTGATCAAATGTGAGGAGCTCACATTCACAGAACTACTGTATTCCAGCTTTTTCCTCACTTACATTTAGCTTTACATCAACTGTTTTGGCCACAACTGCATACAGTTGGTTTGCAGATACTAATGAGAAGATTATTGGCTTCTTTTCCCGCATTCAATCCAACATACACAACTGAGTCACTGAGTAGTGGGAGTCAAAATCCCCCTTTTCCTCACGAGCTGTAACTCAGCATGATCGCAGCGCAGCAAGCATTTTCTTGCACACCACAGCACTGCTGAAAGTCTCCAAGGGAAGGTGTGTAAAGATAGCAGATGTTTCCTGGGGTCTCTTTCCTCCCAAAACCTTTTAAGTGCAATTTTTCAGCACTGTTCTATAGAATCAGCATCTCCCGTGATGAGATAAAAGACAATGCTTACATAATACCAAAAAGATAAACATTTCAAGAGAGAGGAAACAGCAGATTAAAGAATATGAAGAGGAAAAAGAAGTCACAATATTTAGCATTTACATTTCAAAGCATTCCATTTGAAGACGTTTAATGAAAAAATCCAGCAAAGTTCTTTACAAAATTAGAGTTACAGCTTTAAAAATTTAAATTTAAACTAATGGAAAAAGGGACTCCTGTGTGTTACCATAGTAGCTGGTATTAGCTGCTCGGCTGTCTTAAGCATTCCCATTGAATAAACATTACCTTACCTTTACTCTTGGCGTTGGATTCTGCCCAGCTTGACTGTCTCATTCTGATCGCAGAATACAGCCATCCTGAAAATTCTAAAGAACAGCTTCTGTCATTGGTTCCACTACAGAGAAAGATTCCCCACCCACATCCAGTATCTGACAGCACAAAGCAAGCTGCAACTGGAGCGGAACTGGAAGAGTGGGAAACTTACCTCAAACGGCTTACCACTCCCCCCTCCAATAACTGTCTGAACGATCAAGCTGTACTCCACTAAGATAGGAAGTTTCCCCATCTCCCAAACAGGAAGGCTAGTTCTGAGCAAACATACACACTGTTCAGGCCTGGAGTTAAACTGGTTTTGTTTAGTAAATTAGAAATATTCTTTGCCCCTCCCCCCACATCTGAACATAAAATGTTTAGCAGCTGGTTAAATGGCAGCAACTGTATAAACTGGAGATAAGAAGTATCTCACCTGCACAAGTGCAATTCTGATGGTTATTACAAGATATTCTGACACAGGGAAATAAACTGTCTCTGAACAGGCTACAAGTTTAGAAATTGTGCCAGATGTGCAGGACTCCTGGAGGATCTGTCTGATATCAAAAAGCTCAGATACCAAATCCAATAAGCACCACCATCAGATATAACTATCACAATGCTTATCAGTGAGATCACCACTATGCCATTTCCACTAGCATTCCAATGTCATGGAAATTCGATTCAGAATTTTGAAGTTTGAGAAAAATGTTTAACTCCATGTTGGTAATTTTAACCAATACATGTGGACAAGCTAAGTGCTTTTCCAGATCTCCCTTCTCATTTCAATGTGACTGAAGGGTGTATCAGTACAAGAAAGCACTGATACTTCAGAGGAGACAGCATAGATGTACCACTAACACATTCAATTTTTAAAAGCAGTGGGGAGGGTGGTAAAGACACATCTTTCATTCCAAGCGATGGAACCAAAAAGGGCACTTTCCTCATTCAGAGAAAAGTACAATTTTGACTAGATATAGGCAAATATTTGAAGGATAACTTTAAAGCATCCAAATTGAGCATGAATTGGAACTTAAAAACCCAGCCTATTGAAGTTTCTTCCCATTCAGAGGTTTGGCTCTGATGGATAGATACAATTATTCTAAAGAAATTAGGGACAACCCTGCTGCAAGTTCTCTGCTAAAGATAAGAGCAGCTACAGGGCCCTGTAGTGAAACAATGACAGAAGCTCTTCTTGGGGGAACCTGGTTCTGTTAAAACCTTAATACTTTATCATTTTGGTAATTAACAGTGCACCCAACAGATTGTCCAAGTGTTTTGTAATTACCACAAGCTATTATCATTAATTATTACTGTGAAACAATACCATGAAAACAATTATTGTTATTCCTATTACAAGAAACAAGGCAAACTTATAAAAGATTTAAGAAGCAAGAAAAACATTTTTAGCAGACTTTTAACCTTACATCACACCCCCATTGTACTTACCCAAGTCATGAACCTCCATCTTAACAGCACACTGAAACATGTACTAGAAGCAGTAATACTGCTCCTACGTCTCAAGGGAAATTTGTAGAGAATAAATTTAGTCAAGATCTCAACTGTAAATCTGCACAACATGTGCAACAAACAGGTGACGAGAAAATGGTGTGAATGTCAAGTCCCACATGTTGTATCTTCATTACTAACTAGTGCAAGAAGCAGCAGCTCCTAGTAGCAATTCCATATTCTAATGCTTCGAAACGTAACCCTCCTGATCAATCCTTATAGCATCAATAACTAAGTTCGCAGACTTCTCCTGAACCCCGTTTCCTTTGGTTTTTAAATAATCTAAAAACACCACTCAGTTTCATTTCTTGCAGACTGCACTATTAATGCCAATGCTCTACAAAGTGATGTCTTGCCAGTTTGAATTTTACTTCCAAAATAATTATTACCTATCAAAGAGCAAAAAACTTTACATAAGAATTTAGTGCAATATGACCACACCAGTTAAGGAAGAACTTTAAGCTACATTCAAAACCAGAGAGAAAAGCCAAGTGTGTTTTTCCTTCAGGATACCTACACCCACTACATCTTCAGAAATCTGGCCCACCATTCAGCAAATGATTCACCAGCCGTAAGAAAGCTATCTTGGATTGCTGTTTCCTTGGGAAAAACACCTGCTTCTCTCAGTAAACTGTAAGGACCGATATGTCTCACTAATCGTAATGTGTCAGTGATCCTGCAATGAAACCTTGACATGTTAGAGCTGGCCATGGGATGGAGCCCTCTGTGGTTGTTAAAAAGGATGGATATTACTTACTGGTCCACTGAAGCCTGCAAGCTGCGTGATCATCAGACACACTATGGAAATTATGAGCCTGGTGCGGCAGAAGATCCATACAACCCTCCGAAGAGAAGCATTCTCCGGTCCTATTTCTTTCAGTTCTTCCTGCCATAATCTCTCTAGCCTAAAAGAAGCACAAACCATGCTGTTAGCATCTGTTGTCCTGTTGAAAGATTCCTATCTCAGAGGCTATTCTATGTTAAACTTCTCATCAGACACACGTGGCTGTGAGCAACACACATCATCAAGCTTCATAACATGGACAGCATATTCTACACAGTCAGGGGAAATAATTCTATCCTGAATCTCCGTGTAAAGAGGCTTCTACAGTGAGCAGAGCTGAAAAGGTTAGAATGCTTTTTAATTTACCCAGAGTCCTATTAGGAATATGAATCTCACCACTTCCTCCCCTTTTCTATTCTATCCTGCAATAAAACTCTGGGGCCAAATCTTATAGCTCTTGCCCGGAGTAAATATCCCACTGACCACAATGGTTCCTGACTGCAGGATTGGCCTATAATCAGACCACATTCAGTTACTATCAATGTTATCTGGTCATTAATTCAGCATTGCATGTTCAGAATCTGGGCCAAGAGACACAGTGCTTGTTTAAAAATACAAACAGTTCTGCTAAGGAGCAGAAGTGGAAAAGCAGTTATGGGACAAAACCTGCTCAGTTAAAGCAGTGCAACCCCATTGAAGTCAGTGAGGTTGAGACACCAGTATATCTCAAAAGGCACTGACCCAAGGAGGACAAATAAGATTAAGGTCCCCTCCTCTGATAGAAAGGATTTAAGTGCTGCTTTTTCAATGTTAGTACATGCAAATATCTGCAAAAATACCAGGCATGGGTATATACCATACTGCAAAGGGCTAGAATACAGGGGAAAGAATATGGACCAGCAGATCCCTACCTTCTACAATTAACATCTGAAGACTCATGCTTTGACAAAGACCACACATCATCCATAAACAGCTCCCCTTTCTTGTACGCTGTGTGGGCCAGAGGAGTGAGCCATGAAAAGGTCATGCAGGAAAAGAGTCCAGCGTTGTCTACTGGGTGCTGGTGTCTAAAAGTAGAAGGAGAAATTACAATGAAACGATAAGAGAAAAGCTGCAGTATCCTTCAAGAAAGACAAAATCCTCTCCAATTACAAGTATCATATGAGAATTCTGCATGGCCTACACCAAGTAATACTTGTTAAATACATTTTCAAAGATGACATTTCAGTATCAACCAAAAAATGTAAGAGCTGCAATCCCATTTTGCCAGTCTATTTAAAAGGAGACTGTGGTCGCTATATCACTTCTTCTTTAGCACAAAGTCTTACTTGGAAGTAGTCCGTATGGGTTTTAGAAAGTTCAAGCCATGGTGATATTTGCCCTTCTGATGCTCCTCGTCCAACATTCTCAGCTGGGAATGCATGGAGACGTCCAGCGGAAGGCCTTCTGCCCGAGCTGCTGTTTCCAAAGCATCCTGACATTCCACCTGCTTTTACAAATGAGACAATGGAGTCAGAAATTCAAGAATTCCACAGTAGTCTTAAAAATTGATCATTTCAGTCACCAACAACTTAACACGTGCTACTGCTGTGGATCACTGTGATAATGTAGCGCAATCACCGCAACCAAAGAACTCTGGGGACAAATGGATGGCTTGGGAGCAGCAAACCAACATGGAGGTCCCATATAGTCTAGATCTGCTTTAGCTCTCTGGATTTCTAGAATGGTAGAACTCAAACAGTATCATGGTATCCATATGTTTTGGGCTTCAGAGGATTAAGAACACAGATTTATCAGAGCAGATCAGAACAATAGTCCATCCTGCCTGGTTTCTGGTCTCTGGGCCAGTACCAAATGCTTCAGAGAAAGATGTAGAACTCTCATGATGGACAATTATGCAACAGCTTGCACAATGGACAGGATTCTTCCAAAGTTCATGCAGTTTATTACTGGCTTATGTTCTGAAACATAAAGGTTAACATACCTTATTAACTTGTATCCTACTTAGCATAACTCAGGATAGCTGTATCCATAGGAAGGTCTAATCATTTTCAGAATCCTATTAAGCTCTTTGCCTCAAAAATACCTTGCAACATTTCAACAGGTTAAACATGCATTGTGTGAAAAAGTATTTCCTGTTATCATTTATAGCTTTTGCCATTTACTTTCTCAGAATACAGACCAGCAATATCAATGAAAGGCAATTACACTTGTTCATAGATAGGATTCCTGAGAGCGAAGAATGACAAATTCACGGCACCTCCCTAGGAAGCAAATATGCTACCCTCATCCTGGCCAGGAGATATTTTCACAGCTCTCTGGAAGGAAACAATTGAGTTCTGAAAGGAAAAGAAAGTAGCACTCTGGACATACAAAGCGTCAGAGAGCCTTATGGAACTTCTTAGTCACGAACCAGAAATAGCAAGGGTACCAGGTGATGCAGCACTAAAGTGTACATTTGTCCAGGACTCCGTACTGCTCCCACTAACTTAAATAGGAGCAGGATAGGCCCATTTACATGAAAAAAGTGATACTGAAGTATTCTATTTCTTAGAGAGACTCGGATGCTTTGTAGGCAGGCACAGTCCTGACTTTAAAACCTTTCCCACAGAAACCACATGTTTACTCCTGTTAACTGCCTTATCAATGATGAGATTATTCTGCCTCTTGAAGCATGATAACCTCTGGGTTAAATGTCCTAAAAGGCCATCATTCTCTCTGGTTGTATAACATTGTTAGAAATCTTGATATGTCTGGGATTCAAGCTCATAGTCCATTAACATCCAAGCATTATGGTATTATTAGGCCTCCATGTAACTCCCATGTGCACAAGACACAAGGACAATAAAAGAGGGGCACAAATTCACCCTTCATTTATTTAAATAGCAAGCCAAAGTAGGCCAGGCACCCTGCAGAAACCCAGAAATACACAGTCCCTCCCCCAAAGAGCTTACCATCTAAATCTAAAATGTGCTGGTATGACAGGAGTGTTAGCCATCAGTTTTGGGAGAATCTGCTCTCCTTTTGCAGCCTGCCCTGACCTTGGCATTTTCAGGTGGGCTACCCTATTCCAGACAGCATCACACTGGCGTAGTTGGCAGGATCTACAAAACCAGATCATTTGGGTTTTGGCTCAGAACCCCACGCTATTCCAAACTTAAAATTTGATACTGAGAGAGTTAAAGGTTAAGTTAGTCACAATGGAAACAGTACAGATGCTAGCAGTAAACAAACAAAAAACACCTGCAGCAGTTTGAACATGAACAAAGAACAGCGGAACTTCTAATGCAAGAGAAGCAAGCCTTCACCCAGCTGAAAAAAGAAGCTGAGGAGAGAGTCCAGCAAGCTGAAGAGAAAGAAACTGATGCCTGGTCTATATTTACAGGGAAATTCAGCTGCAGTCGACAAGAGTTACGCAAGCTGCGCAGAGTAGCTTGCATAACTTACGTTAACTTCTTAAATTCTCTTCTGCATGTCGTCTCCACTATGCTGCGTCTTTTGAGAAGGTGGTTTAATTTAATTGACCTCCGGATCGATTGAGCGGGTCTTTATTGCCACTCAATCGATCCGGACAGATCGATATGATGGTGGCAAATTTGCCGACGTCAGTGAAGATACCCAAAGAATCCCACAGGAGGCGAATAGAACTGCTGCCAGCTGAGGCAGAACTTGCCAAACTTAAACTCCAAATGAAAGTAATAAAAGAGCAGCAGCAGGAACTGTATCATCCTGTTCCTCCCAACAGATGAGGAGAGAATCTGTCCGGTATACAACAATGTTGGTATGTTATTTGATAATAACATGGTAAATATGTGCAACCAGGTTGATGTCATAACTCAGTCCCAGAGAGAGAGTATGAATGTAAACCTTTTGTGTTACCTGTAATCAAGAGGGAAATTTATGTAGGGGTGGTGCATGACTAAGCAGTTTTCTGGTTTTAGAATCTCTCTCTCTAGCCTTGGGATTGTGGAAAACAGCGGCTTGTGTGTTCAGAAAAGCAGTTCATCTGCTGTGGGAGAAACTGTCTCCAATTGTCTGTTGTGAGTGGCAGTTTGCCTGTTAAGGAAGCCATCCCACTCTCAAGTGTTTGTCTGTGAACAGCCATGTGGGGTAGGACAAGGGAGAGGAAATTTCAAACTGTTTGTCTGTTAAGAATCAGTTTATCTGCTGAGGGAGAGTTTGTCTCCAATCTTCTATCTGAAGAGCAGACAGAATGTGCCTCTCTGCTTATGCTGACTGAGGAGGTGTCAGTTGTCTCAGAGTTGGTTCTGGACTTAACTGAAACCCAGAAAGAGTCCGTTGTTGCTCAGAGTGTTTCTTTACAGCAACCTGTAGCTGAGAAGGGAAAGGACAAAATTTCTATGGAAAATGAATTGTTGCTTAAAAATGCTCTTGAAGAAATAAAACTTCATGGTAGGTCTTGCAAGCAGTTTGCTACAAATGAGGGGTGTGGAACTGAACTGATTCACTGCTTGTAGTAAACAACAATTTATGTGTTGAGAGACTTGGTTCTGTTTCTAATTGCCAGAGTTTTTCCAAATGTGTATGGCCTTGCTTTAAAAGGATCCAATGTGGATAACTTAAAGGAGGTTTCAGATGGAGAAAAAAAATCGTTGGGGAGTTTGAACAGCTCTGTACCAAGTGGCTGTGCTTGACCAGCAGATTGAGGAGACAATGTTGTTGGAACATGAACGTCTCCATGCTGACTCTAAGTGAACAGATGGTGTCTCAGGTTCAGAGGGGAGACTGCGTAGCTAAATTTGCAGAGCAAAACAGCTGTGCAGTTGATCTCTCAAGAATACAGGGAGTGGCAGGCAAACTCTCACCTCTAAACACTTTGTTTGGATATGTCTTGTAGTCTCTTCGTTGACTGAGGTACGTCTGATTCCATGTGAAAGCAGAGATGGGTAGTGAAAGGACATCAAAACCCTGTTTCTGAAACGCTAGTGAAAATGGTTGGTATCTCTTTAAGACAGAGTCCAGCCTTGAAATTGCTAAGAAAAACTAGTAAACAAACTAGTATGTGTGTTGATGTAATTTACCTGACTGACTGGGACGGGTGGGGTGTGAGAAAAGGGGAAGGGTGATGGTTTGCCCAAATTGGTTAGCAGAGGGGACACACCTAGCCAGCCAGTGGGTTCCATTGAACAAGAGAGTTCAGGTTTCAAACCTCCAGGAAAGAAAAAGGAAAAAACTTAATCCTGCAAATGGAAAGTGTGGCATGACAAAAATGATTGTAAGCACACACTTGTATTAATTTGATGTTAATGCTAATCTTAACTTTTGTAAATAACCTGTTGCTAATGCCAAGAACTGTAAAAATGTACCATGTGAATGATCTTTTGAAAATCCCTTGAAACATGTTAGAAATTGTAATAATGCAAAACCAAGAATGGAAAATTCCCGTGATGCAGTCAGCAGTGTCTAAGGACCCACCCCCCCCTTCATCAATTTTACATGGGGGGGGGGAGGAGCGTGATGCTGTCTGGAATATGAGTGACCATTTATAGTATTATTTAATACCAATATGACAAAATTGCAATGATTCTTACAAGATATGCCAGGTCAGGTACCATTGGAAAGGTTATAATTTGCAAAGTATGATAATATTGTTTATGTGTATGTATCATCTTTGAACTGTAAGTTATGGATGTGTATGATATATCTGTATCCTATCCAAATACTTGTGCTGTGTTACTGGGTTACACCGCCCAGGCAGAATAGCAACAGCACTGAAGACAGGTTGAGGGCCATCAGAGATACAATGAGCCCAAGGAGAGAAACCAGGGGCTGCACCTTATGAGTCATCAGGACATGTAGGAACATGACTATGGACAGGGGATTTTGAGGCTTTTCCATGCCACGTGTTGTGTGGCTGTGTTTGGGACAAAGCAAGTACAAGCCTCATGCAAAACCTGTAAAAGGCTGCTACACCATCTCCATCTTGTCTTCATTCCTGCTTCTTACCTCTGGATCAACTACTCTACATCTGAAGCTGTGAAACAAAGAACTGAGACCCATCCAGGTACTGGATGGACTCCAGTAGAACTGTACAAGCTGCACACTCCACAATTCTGATAAGAATCTGATATATATGGACTCTGAAGTCATTTGTATGTACCTAATTGCTTTGATCATTTAACATCTCTCATCTTGTTAGTTTCTTTTCTTTTATAATAAACCTTTAGCTTTAGTTACTAAAGGGCTGGCTGGCAACAAGACATTTTGGGTAAGATTCCAAACCTGTATTGATCTGGTAACGTGCCTGACGCTTTGGGGATCAGGCAAACATTTGGTAAAGGGAGTGGAGTTTTTAAATAACTTGTCTCTTTACTAAAGCTAGGTCCTGACTAAGAGGAAGAGACTGAAATATAACAAGGGGAGGAGGCAGCAATTTCTCATTTTAGCTTCTTGATAACCATTGTGGGGAATCAGGAGCACTGTTTGTGACTGGTTGGTGAATCTAACTTCAGTGATAGCCACCAGTTTTGGGAGAATCTGCTCTCCTTTTGCAGCCTGCCCTGACGTTGGCATTTTCAAGTGGGCTACCCTAGGCCAGACAGGTCACAACAGCAAACAGCAGAGATAGTCTGAGAAGAGGACAGAGGAAGGTTATAGCAAAACAAATGTCTGGTGACTAAAGTAAATGCACAACTTGAATGCTGAGTAAAGATTTTTATTTAATATAACGTAACCGATTCACTTCCTGTGGGCAACACCTTCCTACTAAGTCTCCCCAAATCAACATTTACCATTCACTTTAAAAGTAGCAGCCAAGCAAGATGATCTGTTGGACCCTCCTTACTGCTGCATCCTGCAGTTATTTTCCCCAAGTTTACCAGCACGGACTTGACAGTTGGGTTCCTCTGTAGCCCACATGAAAGGAAGATGACACAAATCTAGCCAGTGTAACTCTCTGTGCCCCGAAGCTTTCCTACAGGAGCAAGTGTCTTGAGAAAAACTGAGGCGCCAACTCCTGCACCTCACATACTCCAGAAGTGACCACATCAAACAAGAAATCACCACGTACCCCTACACAGTGGAAAGGAAAAGTCAAGAAACCGACCTGGAGGTCATACAAGAAACCCAAAACAACTATCAAAAATAACCTGATGACAGTCATCAACACAAAAAGCAGAATCAAACTACAACAACGCACAGAACACCGCCCCTGAAAGAAACCATGATACCAGAACCCACGATGTGGACACACCACATCATCATCATCAACTTATCAAGACTAACCCTAACCAGAGCTGATTTATCTGCACTGTCCACAGGACTGAACTTCTACCTCACACCACAGACCCGATACCAGATTAACATGTGGAGAACTAGATAAACTATTTTGCTGACTCTGCCTGAAATATTTCTTTCACAACAAAGATGACACCACCCACAACCATGTCATCCACACCAACAGTCATAAGAAAACAAAAAGTCATCTGACTGGTCTCCCCAGAGCAGATGAAACCATACACTTAATCATTACATTGATTGATTTGGTGAGTGGGGGAGGGAGAACCTGTCTGTGAAATCCTTAAACATCATATCCAACACAATCTCCACCACCAAGAGGACGACTACACAGTCCCTGAAATCCAACCACCAGACAAAGGGGGTACCATCACAGTCCTCAACCATGATGACTATATCAGTAAGGCCAACTCTCCAACACCACCTACTATAAAGAACTTAAAGACTCCCCCATACCACAATTCATCCAAAAACTTCAGGATATCATCAAATCATTCCCCAAATAACTCCAAGAGAAACCCCAAGGAACCCATTTGCAGGGACCTTCTACATGTTTCCCCAAGATACACAAGCAAGAAAACCCAGGCAGATCCATTGCCTATGGGCACAACACTCTTACTGGACGAATACTGGGATGCACAAAAACCATCCTCAAATCATTTACCACACAAAGGGCCAATTTCTTGCAAGACACAATCAACTTCTCCAGAAACTCCACAACATTAACAGCCTCTCTCAGAACACCATTTCTGCCACAATGAATGTCACCTCCCTACACACCAACATCCCTTACCATGACGACATCACTGCCTGTCTCAATATCTACAAGACAATGGACAACACTCAGATATCCATCCCAAACACCACCAAACTCATCCATTTCATCCTCAACCATAACAATTTTACATTCAACAGCAACCACTTTATCCAAACCATAGAAAGAGTCATGGGTACTAATATGGCTCCCTAATATATCAACTTCTTCATAGGCCGCCTCAAGGAAGAATTTCTGGCCAAACGCATCAAAAAACCAATGATATACCTGAGATACATCAATGACTTATTCATCCTTTGGACAGACGACCTAAATTCCCTCAAATTTCCACAACTTCAGCTACCAATACTCATCCATCAAACTCTCTCTAGAACACTCTCATACGAGCATCAACTTCATGGACACCACAATAAGCTTCAGCAATGGAATCCTACAGACAAGAAACCCACAGACCACCACACTTACCTTCAAAGGTAGTAATCACACAAACACACCAATAAATCTTATATACAGCTAGGCACTCAGATACCACAGAATATGCTTCAAGGAGAAAATCCAGGATACACACCTTAACACACTTTCAACCACCTTCACCAAATAAGGATGCCCCACTAGAGGAGTAGATCACATCATGGAATGGATCCCCCCCCCCATACTCCCAAAATAACCTTATTCAATACAGAATAAAAAAATAACCCACCAATCACACACCCCTAGTTGTCACCTATTACCCCACACTTGAACCCAAACGGGGTACAATCCATATTCGACGGGGAACCCATCTTGAAAGAAATCTTTTCCAAATCCCCTCTTCTGGCCTTCAGACGCCTCCCAAACTCACTAATCTCCGCATAGACCAAGACACACAAACTCAAAGTAGCACCAGACCCTGCCAGAACAACAGACATATCTCCATGATGATCAACACCCTCCACAACACACCTTTCAAGATCCCTGGGTCCTATACATGCCTATCACAACATGTGGTGTACCTCAACCAGGGCATAATAAATTACATGGGTAAAACGACACACTCACTACACTCTTGAATGAACTCACAGAGATTAAAAAATATACCACATTACCCATGGGTAAGTACTTTTCACAAAACTCTCTCTCTATATTTGATATCTCAATCCTTGTCCCAAAGGAAACCTGCACAACAACTTCAAAAAACGAGTCTGGGAACTTACAATTCAGAACTTAGCTAGACATTAAAAATCAGATTCAATAAAGATAACTGTATTTATGGCTCATTACAACAGTCTGTAATTCACCAACCCCCTCCTCCGTCCTATGATTGCAGAAGTGGTAACTGCCTGCTTCACCTTGAATGGTCTCTTGCAATTTATGTTAACTCCTTATGCTTAACACTGTGTTTCACCTTGTATTTAACAGTGACTCTTTCCCAGATCTGAAGAAGAGCCTTGTGTAAGTTGGATAGTTTGTCTCTTTCACCAAGAGAATTTAGCACAATAAGATATTAACTCGCCCTCCACCGCCTTCTCTCTCAACCTTTAGACAATCCAAAGATTTTTTTTTTTTTTTTTTTTTTAAGCATACACTGTGCAAACTATTTGGTTACCATGAGCTGTCACTTAACAGAATTTTTCTCAGCATGCACAGAAGCAACTGAATAGTACATGAATAGGAAACTGATTTTGAAAGGAGTCTATATTCTTCTCAAAACGCAGGAGAACGTACGAGTAAACCCCCAGGCAGCAAGAGGAGAATGCATTTCATGGCGTTGGCACAGCAGACAGAAGCTTGCATAGTTGCTGTAAATGTCAGATTTGAGTCACCAGAAAGCATTGCACCACACTGCTGTATAATAATGATGCCTTCAAGCCAGCCCTGCAGCTCTCTGTGATGTAATAAAAAAGCCATTCACAGCATGCAGTTTTAGGCCAGGTCCACACTAAAAAGTTAAACTGACCCAGCTACAACACTGAGAGGTGTGAAAAATCCACACCACTGAGCGATGTAATTAAGCCAACCTAATCCCTGATGTAGGCAGCATTAGGACAATGGAAGAGAAGCTACTACTTCTCAGGGAAGTGGATTAACTACAGCAATGGGAAAACCCCTTCCATCCCTGTACTGAGTGGCTACCATGAAACGCTACAGTGGCGCAGTTGAAGTGCAGACACAGCCTTAATGACAGTGAAATGAGGTTTCTGAGTACATGAAAGACCTCTACAATTACACATACTGACTGTACCATTAACGCATGGCAACATACTATTAGCACTGTTTTAATTAATATCAATTTCAGCTGTTCTAGGCTTTTGAACTCTTAGTTTTTATTATTTGTTCAGCACTGACAGTGTGCTGATCTCCCCTTGCTGCACAGGTTTCTTTTACTTTATTTGGTAAGTATAGCAGTGTGTACATCAGCAAATACATGAAATAACAGGCTTCAGCTCATGGCATTGGAGTCAACAGCATCCAAGTTGTGGCCATGCATGCCAATAAATGGATCAATTTCCTCCATACTTTTTCTGATTCATTATTTTGCTAATACAGCATTGAGATTATATAGTATTACTTAAAAAAAATACATTGCAACCTAAAAATGTGTGTTTAAAGTCAAGGACTCAAAAATTAGAAAATGACAGATTTATATGTGCTTTTTGCACATCCATCCTGTGACTTGAGTAAGATGGAACCTGTGATAACAATATCATCACAACATTAAAGAATGTATCATAATCTAGATGCACAAGGGAGCTGAATTAAGGTTGCACAGGCAACCTTATTGCTGGCATTTACCAACTTTCAGGTATTTGACTTTGCAACCAAAATATATTTTTAAGATAACTTTTATGTAATTTCCAAGGGGCTTTTTGTTTTGTTTTTTTAATTCTATTATATGCAACTAGAAGAAGACATCACCCCCAAAAATGAATCACCAAGGTTAGAAACCTGAACCTTCAACGCTGCAGCACAGACTGCTACCACGTGAGCTACAGGACTAGCCACACTGAACTGGCAGCAGCAGAAGGCTATTTTCCCAGAAAAGGGGTTAGGGAATGGGAGGGGATGGACCACTGGATCCAGGTGGTGAGTCGGGAGCCTAGCCTGATCCCTTCTTCATCTCTAGATTTGACAGAGCTCCTGCCCCACGTGGTGCCCCAAGATAGGGGGTATGGGCCTGTGGGGCTACAGCCCAGCAATTTTCTCCCCATCCCCCAACCTAGTGCATGAGGTCACAGCAGCACTCAGTTTTGGAGCAGCCAGGTAACACATCACAAACTTCAGAGCAGGGAGCCAGCCCCAGCCCCACAGAACAGGAATACACCACTGCAGGGCGAGTGCAGGGCAGGCTTGCTCTCCAAAACCTCCCCTCCCTGCCCCTGTCCTAGGCCTTCCCTGCAGACAGGTTTGGATTAGGGTTGCAGTGCCAGAGTGGACAGTGCATAAATGTAGTGGCAGGTCAAACAAAAATTTAAAAAAAATATATATATATATATATATATATATATATATATATATATATATATATATATATATATTCAGTTGGTGAGTCACCATAGTAAGAAGTTTCAGAACAACTGAAATATAAATTATTCAAGAAGAAAGTCTGATGTGATTAAATGTGTATAAAACCTCCAATTCACATGTTATCCAAGAAGACAGAAAGAACACACATTAAGGTCAAATGTGGGGAGGTCGGGATAGGGAAGTTGCCTGGCCAAAATGGAGAACTTGTCTTCTTATAGAATTCTTCTGGAATCTTTACTACAGGTAAGAGATTTGAATGAGTGAGGTTTTATCTGAATAGGATATATCAAGCAGCGTTTTTAATAAAAAATGAGGATTTTTAAGAGTAGCATTCCCCTGAACCAGTTCTCCCACAAAAGCTGACATTCATATGTACTCACTCCTGTATCAAGAGTAAAAGAGGGGTCAATCAAGGACTAAGAGCAGCAGGACTGTAGCTCAGGATTAAGTGCACAATCAGAGCTGCATATGTTGCGAGGAACAGAATGGGACGGTTCATCTGCTTGTGGTACATCAGGGTCATCAGGCCTGTATGCGCTCTAAATGCACTCTGTGTACTAGCAGAACTCTGGGGTGAATAGTGCTTCAAGTGTATGATATTACCAAACAAACTCCTACTGCCCACTTCCTTACTACGCTAGGGTTTAAAACCAAGATTAGTTTGTTTTGCTTGGGTGCAGGGAAGTGTTTCAATTACATTTTTCTAAGATGATTAATGCTTTACTTTTTCCCTGCCTGGATTTCCTTCTTTGTCCTGACTGTGCAAACTTACAGCTGCACCAGTATGTCCTCACACCTCCCCTCCAATTTTCTTCTGAGGCTCTACGCCGTAGCTATAAAAACAGGATGGCTTAAACACGCTCCTTGTACACTCTGATGTTTTACAAATATATAATTAAATACAATGTGCTATATAGCCCACCTCCAAGTGCCTTAGCGGGAAGAAAGGAAGCAGTGAGAGAGGAGGCACTTTTAAAATAACCCCCCCTCCAATTTCCACCCTCTGCTCCCTCCCACCCTCATGCAATTTAGCCACTCAAGCACCTACACTCACCCACCAACCCACAATACATTCACAAAGATGTGTGACACAATGTGTGAGAGTTCAATACCTGTATGTTTTTGGTAGTTCTTAGAAACAACCCATTCACCTAATGTATATGTATGAAGAGGGAAGAGATCAAGACTCTCATTCCTTGATCTGTTTTGTCCTAGACATCATAGCAGTCACATAACCTGCAATTTGACAGATGCAGCTTTAGTTACCCAGCTTTTCTCTTCGCTTCCTTCCCAGTGACGTGTAATGGAAGAGTGCATGAAAATGTCATGGTCCCTCCTAGTTTCAGCCACTCCATAGCAGCAGAAATAGAAAAACAGCTTATCACTGCATCACCACGCGTCTCAATGCAGAGACAAATGAGACTTTCCTACCCAACCCCCAAGTGAGGGACTTGAGAACTGATTAACTTTTCAGAAACGTGCTCTGATTTGCCTGGAAGCTCTCCTGAGACACAGCAATTGAAAATCCAATCATCCTCTATAATCCCACGCACTGACATTACATGTGATTTGGGATCACCATCACTACACAAGCTCTCTCTCTTTGTGGTTGCTCATTTTCTGAGCCAGGCTAAGTGGAAGCTTACACTACAAAACCATACACACAGTGTTAAACTAATATTAAGGACATATAAATGCAGGTTAAGATTAATAAACCCACTCTCTATATATGTATTGCAAGATACTCCAAACAAACGATTTTTCACATCATAGTAGCTAGGAATCAGGGAGTGAGTTAATGCTGTAACATGTATGACCAGTTCTTATCTTGAGTTGAGTGTGTTTAGAAATAGCCTTTAACTATTAACTATTTTGAATGGGGGGGGGGGTGCCCCTAGTCTGTTTGCCAGAAGCTGGGAATGGGTGACAGAGGATGGATCACTTGCTTACCTGTTCTATTCGTTCCCTCTGAAACATCTGGCATTGGCCACGGTCGAAAGACAAGGTATTGGGCTAGATGGACCATTGGTCTTACCCAGTATGGTCATTCTTATGTTTGAACCACAAGTATAAATACATACCTAGGCCCTGACCATTACATACGTAATCAGAGACAGGTGGAATGTTTATTAAAAGACATTTTGACTCAACAGACTTATCCATAATATAAAACTAGTCACTATATCACTAAGTTATGCTACATGGATACACAGAAAATACACAGGCCTCAGAGATGAGTACATCTTTAAAATTCCAGTTCTTAAAAAAAATTGGGGGTGGAGGGAAGGGAAAGATGTGGACCAGATTTGTTCCCCATCACAGATCACCGGTAAGCAGCATTTTATTTTATAGAACAACCCCTAAACCAGCATTTGAAACTACATCTTAACTCTGAAACCAAAAACAATTTATATTTCCATTCTATGTCTCCTCCAACAATTTGCATGCCAGCCTCGATCAAGTTTTAATATTATTTACACTTTAAACGTAACCACAAGGGCATATCATAGTAGGAGAGCAGCAACTATAGTTAATATTGCATAATGGTTTCCACTCTAATCCATTTTCTATCAACCAACTTTCAGTTTCCAGGCTGAAATTTCATAGCACATCTGACTGGATTCACTACTCCACAAGTTTGAGTAAAATCAGTTCAGCCATTCTTTTGGCAGAGAGAGAGTCAAAAAAAGTTTATCTTGTTATAAAAGAATGTTAGCAACTCTTTTGTACCACCCTATCATCAAAATGGCTGTGGGCTGAACATTTCATGAGCAGCAGTATTCCTGCTGTTCTGGAGGAAAGTGGTTTGATTTGACTAAATTATTAGCCTCGGGGGGAAAAAAGTCAACAAGCTGGACATTCAGAGTAGATTTTTTGCTAAACTTGAGAGATGCAGCTAAAGGAGGATGTGTTGTGTGTGAATGTCTGTAGCTGCAAACCAGCGAAAACCTTGGAGAGTGTGCAAGGGCTGAAGTTGTAGCAGGGAAAAAATGGATGATGCATTATATCTGAGTAGTATCGTGCGATTGTGTAACTAAAGAAAGTGGCAAAAATACATATGCGCAAGGAGGAAGAGTGAGCCACCCGTATTTCCCAAACAGAGTGCTTTACCATGCAATCTGAGTCCTATTTGTGACGCTGAAACGCCAGCTCAAATCAAAGCCATAAGCCAATTCACTTGGGTGTGACTATCAAATAAATGTTAATGTTATTGTCTTCAGTTGCCTATAACCGGTTTATTATCACATTACATTATGTATATCCTGTGCTTAATTAATCCTAAATCAAAAGTATATGTTAGTGTTAAGATAAGAATTTACTTGACGTGTAGACTTGATGAAAGCTAATGAAAGATTTTTTTAGATTACTGTAATTAAATGCATTGTTTAGATCTCTGTAATTGGATTGCCCATCAAATGGGAGTGGAGCCTTGGAACTGCAAAGAAGCATGCTAACTTCAAAGCATGGGTCATTGTGTTTGACAATGGGAAATCCATAGACCCATAAATCCATAGTGTTTAGGTCAAAGGAAAAGCCCATGCTGTAATGGAAAAAAAATAGGAAAACAGCTATAAGAATGGATCCCGGGAACGATCCTGTATCTCTAAACTATTTGGTCACTTTCAGAGAGCGTTCCAGATGCAAGACAGAGATTCCCAAAATTATTTTGGGTATTACTGAGAGACTTATGGAAAACTAGCAAATTACTACATCTCCACTATCACTTTGGATTTACAAACTTGGACTCACCTCTTAACGTATTTTACCTGCTTTAACCTCTCAATAACTCCTGTAGTTAAGAGATGATCCATGTTTCTCACATTCCAGTAGGAAAAGCTGCATTAATAGTGTCACACTGTCTAGAATAGCGCACAACTGAGAGTGCCAATCTCAGGTCAGACTATCAGAAAACAGGGCAGACACCCCAAACTGGTGGTATATTCTATAACCAGATTTCACCAAGCCAGTAACAAATATGTATTGGATTACTATATTTAGTCTTATCATGGAGTCACAAACAGTCCCCTTAACTGCAGGAGCCTGGAAATGGTCCCATAAAAATTAACACTCCAGAACAAAGTGGAGCACATCTTATATCACAGAGGGCCAGGAGCTTTCACAATAGCACTTATCAGGAGTACCTACAACATTCCTGCAGTCAAAATATTAACATTTCTGGCTTGTCCAATGGTGCCTGTAGTTCCGGATAATGTAGCTGACAGTTGCGAATACGCTGGAAGCACTGTTTGGATACGATTCTTCACTATATGTAGGGCACACAGTGCAGCTCTGTGCTAGAACCAGAGGCCATGTGAGGAGATTTGGCACAGCAGGAGCAGCTAAAGAGCTTTTAAAAAGTAAATTATAATTTTGGAGGGGGGAGGGGAAGATAACTTGCTCAGATGATCAGAGCACAACAGCACAAACCTTAATATCAAGCTCTTTTACCATGTGCCTGCATTACGGCAGTTATGCAATTCCTAAAGCTTCTCCCCATTTTTCCCTACAGCTGCAGATGAGCTCTCCATGATCCTATTCTTCAAATCATGTTGATGAACCAAAGGTTAATGCATGAATATAGTTAACACCCTTATGATTATATTACAAGGCAATCCTAGACTTCACATGCATAACTCAATCTGGACTGAATAAAACTGCTGGGCTTTTTTAGCACACACCTCAGGCCATACACTAACTCAGTACAGCTGAGCCACAAGAAGATCAGGAAAGGATGTTCCCATGCTGTTTACATCCAATCTCCAATACAAGATACACCCCCCTCCCCAAGCCATCTTTGATATAAATTATTCCATTTTTATGCAAAAGTCCCAGGAGGGGCTTAAGATAGGACTACCTCTGGTGCACAGGTTGTCCCACTGTACTTGACTCAAGGTATGAGCTGTCTGAATTCCTCATTGTTCGGAGGTTGGCGTCACAGAGACTGTTCTGTGTGATTTTAATGTCCATCCAAAATATTTCAGGGTCTTCTGAGTACTCTGGAAGAGGCAATTTTTGGCTCAACTCTTCTCGCTGGCCACACTTTGGGACAGAACTGGCGATAAGCAGATTGGAGGTTATGGATTGACCATTACCTCTTCTGGTTTGGGGTCAGGGTGCATTTTCCTACATAAATGTAAAGAATCTTTTTGATAGCCCATCCACATAAACCAATTTTACCAGTTTAGTAATTCTTATGTTCCTTCACCAATGAGCTACAAGGCAGCTCTAAAGGAGAATATCTATCGTACTTAGATTGTAAGCTCTTTGGTGCACCATTTTTGTTTTGTTATGTTTGTATAGCCCCTAACATGATGGGAGTCCTGGACCATGGCTATGGCTCTGAGGCACTACAGTAATACCAACTCCTACTAGTAGTACAACTTGCAATAATCATTTTTCCTTGAATATTCACGCAACTCCTTCCTCAGCTTTGTTCACATAAGCCAGGTTGGTATATGGATTATCCTTCCCAGATAAAGAGAGACAACTGATAGCAGAGCACTACTATGTAGAAGACTTTAGGCAAGTCTGACCACATACATCAAAGTTTATGCTGTGGTTCAGATGGAGGAAAAGGAGCTTCTTTATCTGTAGAACAGCAGCTGTAAAGACCCAAACAGCAGACCTATTCCAGGTAAAGGATAATATGTGTAAACTGGAAATCTACACTCTGTTACAGAATCAATTTCTTCCCCTATTATAATGAATTATCTTGTTATTTTGTGAATAAGCTCATTTGAATCCACACTGAGCTATCTAACTCTGGAAGAGACAGATGCGCCCTCTCTTCTGCTTGAGTGGGGTTGTAGAGTAACTTTGGCCTACAGCCCTGTGAGCTGGATCCATTCCCTTCTGTGGCTGTGGAGAAGTAAGGGGTAATTTACAGGTCTGCTTTTAAAAGAAAAAAAAAATCTAAGTTTCTGGGAGAGAAGTGCATAAAATGTTGTGATGAGACACCTCTGGCAATACTTAGTAGTGAAATTGCCTTCACCACAGTCAGTCAATCTAAATACATTACATAATCAAATTAGCATTTATTTTAATCAAATTGAAATCCCAAATCTGATAGAACTGTCACCATTCTGCCACGTTAATTAATGAGTTACTATCATAAACAGGCTTATACTCTTTTTAGAGACATAATGTGGACTTAATAGAGACCTATAATGAAAAATAAAATGGCATCCATTTTTTAATCTTTATGAAGAGTTTAGAAGGTCTGAAGGTCTTGTTTAATTAAAAAAAAAACAAAAAAAAACAGTAGACATTCTAGTCCTGTACACACTGCTAGAAGATTGTGTTATCATCAGTTCACTAGTTCTGCAGTCACAAACAAGTCAAGAGTGAACATTGAGCACTTGAGGGGAAGGGCTTTAGTCAATTTATTTTTTGTTAAGATTTAAGTAAGCTTAATGAGTAGTGAACACTTCAGAGGGAAAAGATCTCTAATGAATATTCAGCATTCCAACTCCTTCTATCAAAGACAAGAAGACTCCCAGAAAACACATCCAAAACATCCAGGCAGTCCTACAGCAAAGCCAGAGGTGATATCCCTAGTATTTTTAAGGAAAACAAAAGAAATTTTAAAAAATTCTACTTCATGCTTCCTAAAGCCTGTTATGTCATGCATCACATGACAGGTGAGTGCATGAGAGAGTACCCAAAATGGGGATGGGTCAGGGGGAGTTGGGTTGTCTTATTTGGTCTGTTGCATGTTTTTGTTGAGCCATCACACACATATATAAACAGAATAATTCTGCCCTCATTCCCCACTTGCCTATGCCTTAGAGATCCACACCAGAGGTCCTTACACCCTTCTAGCTTAGTATAACTGCACAGAGGCTGCTGGGATAGTTCTCTCAGAGGGAAGAAGAAAAATGAAGAAGAAAACATGAAGATACTGAGAATATCATTGCCCTCCTCTTGACCACAGAAATCACTTTCTCTCCTCCCCCACACGCACTGTGTGACATAGTGTACCTGAAAGCAGCAGCCTGTAACCCCCATATTCATCATTCATATATGGTTATGATGTATTTCATACAAAGCATGCCATGTAAGATTCATCTGAAAGGTCATGATCTGCTAAAACCCAAAGTTTGGTCAAAATATGGGCATCAGTGTGTATCAAGTTGTGAGATTTTGCTGCATAGCTATTAGTGAAATATGCTGTAAATTGCATGTCTCTTCTACAAGGGTTTTGGTTCCTGTTCAGAAGGATGTTAAGCAACTATTATCCAACAGGGGAGTTGTAATTGTAATCAGAGGATTTACAAGTCAATGACAATTGCGCAAGCATCACACAATGGGGACTGCTCAACTCTAGGACTCAGTTGCACGAGACTACACCAGGAGAATTGCTCAACTCAGCAAAGCCTACCAGGACATGTCTGGGCTAGTGTCTTCCAGGCCCATGGACTAAAGATATAAAATAAGGGATAATGGCATCATGCTTTGGCCTTTCTCCTCCCCCACCTACACCGGAAGCAACAAGGACACTGTGAAGACAAAGAACTAAGGAGACTGATCTCAGGCCAAAGGGAATTACCTGTGTATTGAGAACTGTACCATTTAATAGGGTGAGAAAACTGCTTGATCTAAGATTTAGATTGTGCATTTATCTTTTATTTTGTTCGTTAACGATCTCTGATCTTTTATGCCTGCCACTTATAATCTCTCTCTCTCTAGTTCATAAATCTGCTTTATATTTCACCTAAAACAATGTGTTTTGGTTGGAGTGCTTGAAAAATTTCAGCTCAGTTACAAAGGTTTGTGTGTCTTCTCCACATTGAGGGAGGAGCAAACTGGGTAATAAACTTACACTGGTCAAGTTTCTGACCAGGGCAGGACAGTACTGTTCTGGGGTGCAAGGATGGGAGCTGGAGGTAATTGGCTGATGCCCTTCTCTGTGTAATTCGTGAGTGGCTCAGGGAGCGTTATGCAATCTAGCTGGGTGTGGGGCTCCACATGCTGTTATGGTGAGTGATAACTGCGCCTGGAGGGGGTTGCTGTTTGTCACTAGCAAAGCATTGAGAGAGAGAGCCCCGGCTAGAGAGTCAAGGGGGCACAGCAGTACCCCAGTTCTGGGTTGCACCCCATAGTCCCAGTCACACACTGCCAATGACAGGCTTCCCCTCTGCACATGTGTTCCAGCAAGAACTGAAGTTCTAACAAGTGAACTGCAATCCAGTGCCTGATAGTAGTACACAAGCTCCACTGCAGGGCAGTCAAACTCTGAGAAAAGTGGATATGAAACGGGGTTTTTAGAACCCCTATCCCCTGCAGCTTATTCCTTCAGAGTTCACCTCCTTGGTCTCCCACTGTAGGATACACCCCAGAATATTTCCCAGTGTGTGTCTTCTTATCTCTTGCCTTGTCTCTGTATTTTACTCCCACTAAGTGTTCCTTCCCGGCTCCCTCTCTTCTCCCCAGTCTCCTATAGCAAAGGAGCACAGCACTTGTAATTACTGTAATGGCAGAACCAATCCACTCCCTCTGGTCAGTACTCTGCTCCCTCTGTTTACAGGACAGGGACAGTTTCATGGAGCAATAGGAGTCCAGCAGAAGGGGAACTGCTGGACCAGCACGTCTATACTTCAGCAATTTACTCACAGCATTAGGCTTTAGCAGGCCAGAAACAGCACAAAAGTGGAATGAATCCAACATAGGAGGTGCAGGCTCCGTGCTTGGCAGAAGCACAGATTGGTTTTTAAGAGTGTCTTTCCACTCACGCCTGAAAGTTACACACCGGGATAAGCTCTTCGGCTAGGTCTATATTTCAAGTAAACACTTGCAGCTAAACTGTGTCAGCTGACTGGGGTGCACCAGTCTGAGGCAGCAGGGCTGTAAAATGGCAGCATAGATATTTGGGCTCATGCTAGAGCCAGAGCTTTGGGATTCTGCAACCCTCCAGTTCAAGCCCAAAGGTCTATGCTGCCATTTTACAGCCCCACAGCCTGAGCCAGCTGACAGGGGCCAACTTCAGCTGTCTAACTCCAGTGTAGACATCCCCTTACACTCCCCCATATCCTACTGCATGCTTTGAGAAAATAAAATGGTTCCCTGCAGTCTTAATCTCCAACTGCGGAATGAAAATAATAAATTAATTCATAAGTTTCCAAAACCCAGGAAACTAATTATCCCAGTGTGGGATGTAGTGACACTATATGGATTAGGGGGATCACTTATAATATCATTGAACATCAATATTGCCAAATTACAATAATTCATATGGGGTATGCCTTGTCAGGTACCATTAGAAAGGTTATGATTTGCTGAACATTATAATATTGTTTGTGCATGTATTATCTTGATACTGTAAATTATAATTATGTATGGCATATCTGTATTTCAACTTGTGCTGCACTCCTGGGCAACACCCCAGACAGGACAGCAGCAGCAATAAATCAGCTTCATGGCCCATCAAGGAAACTCACAGATACAGTGAGCCCAGCAAGAAAAGCCAGGGCTACACCTCATGAATCACCAGGGCATGTCCCCTGTGGACAGGGGATTTTCCCTGAGGCTTTTCCATGCCATGGGCTGAGGGCTTGTGTTTGAAACAGGCCACATGGCAAATCAATCCAGGCAGAGACTATAAAAGGCAGCTGTACCACAGCTATATTGTCTTCAATCCCGCTTCCTACCTCTGAGATCAACTCATCTGTAACTGAAGCTGTGAAACAAAGGAATGAGACCCATCCAGGTACTGGATGTGCACCCGCGTGACTATACAAGCCTGCAAACTCCATAATTCTCCTGAAAACCTGATATACATACACGTGGACTTTCAAATCACTTGTATGTATCTGATTGCTTTAATCATGTAACACCTCTCAACTTGTTTGTTTCCTTCTATAATAAACCTTTAGTTTTAGTTACTAAAGGATGGGCTGGTAGCATGGTATTGTGGGTAAGATCCAAACTTATATTGATCTGGAAATGTGGCTGACCTTTGAGGGTCAGGAGAACTTTTTGGTAAAGAGCACAGAGTTTGTAATAACTTATCTCTTTAGTGTGGTCAGGGGCTGACTGAGAGCTAGAGACTAAAATGCTGTAAAGGGGACTGTGTATTTTTTGTTTTAGCTTTTTGATAACCAGCATGGGGAATCAGAAGCACTGTTTGTGACTGGTTGGTGAATTTATGGCAGCATTAGCCACTAGTTCTGGGAGAATCTGCTCTCCTGGTGCAGCCTGCTCTGACCTTGGCATTTTCAGGTCATCTACCCTAGGGCCAGATATGTCACAAATGTGAAGTCTTAGATTTCCGGCTACAGGAGAGAGAGGTGTACCTTTTATACAGTGTTTCTTCTATGTTAGCTGTAGTAAACTCAATAATTGAAACAATGACCAGAGTTAGACTTATCTTTATTTGCTACAACTTAAGTAAAGAAATTGCTAGATACTCCAAGAGTTTATATCTGAACTTGTTAAATGCATCAAGTTAATGCATAAAAGATCCCTCAACATACTGAGGGATTTACATGTGCAAACAAATGTCTCAAGCTGGTGACCACATAAGAATGGCTATACTGGATCAGACCAATGGTCCATCTAGCCTCATATCTGGTCTTCCGCCAGTGACCAATGCCAGGTGCTTCAGAGGGAATGAATAGAACAGATAATCATCGAGTCATCCATCCAGGCAGGCACCCATTCCCAGCCTCTGGCAACCAGCAATCCCTGTCTACAGTTGTAGAAGTAGCAGAATTGACTGCTATGAGCAACAAGTTTTCAAAAAGCTTACGTGTAAACACAGCCATAGTGGCTGCCCCTGTATATTGCCTCCACCACAACCAAATGTTGATAGATCTGCTCACTTGGGTGACAGCTAACCAAACTGAATCAGAACTTTGTACCAAGTATGTCAACTTGATAAACTGTTCCAATGGTGTTTCCTGCTATTTCTACAGCTAATCCACCAGGATTAGCTTCAAACATCTTGTCACCTACAAATAAAGCCACATAGGAATGTCTTTGGACAAGTGCCAATTCAGAACAAATTCTAAGCCCATTTGAGCCTACTGCCTACATTAGAATAGAAACTGTTAAAGAGTGATTGAGTATTTAAATGATTATCTGGAAACTGTGTGTATCAGCATTTTCCACTGATTTTGCTATTTTGGTCATTTTCCCACAGCACCTGAATCTCCCGGAGATTCACTTGTAAAGCTCCTAGCATAGGTAATAGGAGTCTTGCTAATATCTAATAGCAATAATGCTGGCTGCTGATCAGTATTATGCTCAGTGTAGGTCTAACTCAGATAATGCTTTGGCTAGCAACAGGGTCCAAACACTACTGACCAGCCCAATGGTGGAGATGAACTGGTGTTAGCAACAATGAGAAATGTTAGGAGTTTCCCTAGAGTAGGCAGGTCCTTTGTTTCAGGACCTAAAGAACACAGTGCTGAAGGCAAGCCTTTAAGTCCTTCAAGCCTTGCAGATGTTCAGCACTATTGGTGCAAGACCTGCCAATACACCAGCCCGGCAAAACTGCTTTCACCCAACAGAGCACTCAGGAAGAAATCCTGAGTAGAATAGGGAGAATGGGAGACGGTTGAAGGGAAAATTATTAGGGCTCCACCCCTTCCAACTTGGCAACATGGGTTTTACCTGCATATTTTTAGCAGGTTCTATTGATGAGTCATTGAGATAAGAAAATCAATCAATCAATGTGGGTGCAGCAACTGGCACCAGTTCGCGCCACATTTGAGTGGCACTCGCATCCAGGTCCTGTGGCGAAGAGCCTAAGGGTATGTCTACTTGGTAGCTAGGAGAATGCCTCCCAGCATGGGTAGACACACGCTAGCTGTTCTCAAGTTTCCTACCTGTAGTATGCGGATTGGCTGTGGCAATGGTGGCTCAGGTTCGCCCCCCAGATCAAAGACCACCCGACCCTCTGGGTCCATACCAGGGTTGCTGGCTCAAACCACTGGCCACACTGCTTAGGGTGACCAGATAGCAAGCGTGAAAAATCGGGATGGGGTGTTTGGGAAATAGGTTACCTATATAAAACAAAGCCCCTAATGGCGGGATGTCTGGCTACCCTATTTTTAGCACACTATGTGAAGTAGAGCTACTGTGTCTACATGCACTGGGAAGCACACTCCTAGCTGCTGTGTACCCTAAGCCTGAGGAGAGTATTTTGGGGCAGAATGGAGATAAATTACTGTGTTTTAACAGATATATAGTGTCAAAACCTAATTACTGCTCCAAGATTAATAACTGACTACTCAAATTTAGGAATTTTCAGGAGGGTATTGCATATCACTATTCCAAAATGTTTTGGGGTTTTAAGCCTTCCTGATAAATAGCTTCCTACCATAGCCCTTAAAGCTTTTCTGGAACATAAAATTCTTTCCATTCCATGTAATGTCCTTTTTGCAGTGGATTTCATGGACACAGTGGGTCCACTTCCCCCTGAGGCACAACTCCCAATAAGATCCCAGCTAAGGAAAGGTAAGTAATGCAATTTTTCTGATATACTTAAAGTACACAGTTAACAAGTTTGAGAACAAAGGATACTAACTCATGCATTAACATTCTAGTGAGATATTAAAGGGATGTTTTGAAATATCCCATCTATGTTTTCATTTAATCTGGTAAGAGATGATGGCTTTTTAGCAGCAGTAAAATGATTGTTTGTGGAACCCTACAACTACCTTCATATTTGTTCGCACCAGAGCAGCATCCTTTATCTAGAAATTAAACATTATGAAGCACAATAGTGCTAATTAGTACAGAATCTCCTTACACAGGAGCAAAGTGAAGTCTTTAATGCATCTTACAAAACAGAATATTAAGGCCTCTTATACATGTGCTTTTGCCACACTGGATTTTTAAAAGTCATGGTGTAGAATTCATTATCAGACAGACACTTATCCACCTGTAGGTATAATAAGATTTTCATTGGAATTATATTTTGAATTTTTAGGTTCCCAAAACACTTAGAAACTTGGACCTATGAAAAAACTATGACAATGCCTCCATCAGGTAGCAGGAAACCTTGGTGATTAGTCTTATTTGTATTGCATGGCTCTGCGAGTTAAGATTTCAGGAATCCTATCTGAGATAAATACCATGTTGTTCTTAAAAAGGCAATCTTTTTGTCCACGCAGCCAGGATCTGGTAATACTGTCAGAGCATGATGCCTTTCGTTTTTGGAAAAGGAGCAACTCATATAGCAAATACTATATTCACCCCAATCAGCACTCCCGACAAGGCTATTCCTAAATCTATCGGACCTCTTTTGACAGAAAATTGGTGGCTACAGTGTGGGGCCCTGGGAGCCGATGGAGTAAATAACAAAAGTGGGGACTCCATAGTACAAAATGACAGAGAATCTTCACACACAGGATTGGAGAGGGAACTAAGATTGACATGACATCCACCGGTAGCCTCTGGGGTCTTGGCTGAGCGTTCCTACATCATCCTTTCACTCATGAAAGGTCTTATTTAGGGCACAAGTGAACATTATGCTTATCTCAATTTACTAGGTAGAATGTGCACAAATATTGCTTCTTAAAACCGGTTTTTAACACATACAGAAACCAGGACTTGAAAGACACATTCAGAGGCAAGTCTGGTCCAGGGCAGCTGCAGCCTTGCCTGACAGCATGAAAACCTGATGACTAATAATAATAAAAATAATAACAACAACACCTAGTTTTTGCATAGCACTTCTCATCTATGGATCTCAAAGCACTTTACAAAAGGAAGCCAGTGTCACTACACTGCACTCTACTTGATTTGCAGCTCCCACTACTTACGACAGCCAATGAATATGAATCCTGTCCAGGACGAGGGAAGGCACATGCCTTCGTAACCCTCTGTAGGGACAAGAGAAAACAGAACACCCCATCTTCCTCCCAGAATCAAAGAGCTATGCAAACACTGCTCTGGCATCACACTTTACAACAAATGTACTGTGGTACATTTGAGTCTTGGTTTCAATGCAGCACTGCTCTGAACCACCACATTTCAGCATTTTCATTTCAGATCTTGATAGCAGCAATTTTGTTGAATAGAACCTGTATGTTTCACACATGTTTACAGTTTTGTTGTAATTAGGAACACAAGACTACAAACATTTAGCAATGAAGTGTAAAATAAATTGACATTGCTTAGTTAAAGTGTTCTGTAGAGAGGTTGTTTGTTCTACATTTAGTAACATTGACCAAGATGGTTTGAGTGCTCTCTGCCAGGACTCTCACATTACTTATTTGTACTGCCTGATTGGGTCTTCTGGGCAGTACTGACAAGTTTCTATTGTGCTAAGCACAGTGTGTGTGTGTGTGTGTGTATACACACCCATGCACACTTTTAAAAAAGATTAGCAGACAGTAATAGATAAGCAACCACCAGATCTTGTTATTAAAATAAAAGACTTAAATTTTTTAAAACCTTGTCTCCTACGTTTACTATTGTTGTACACCAGTCCTTTCTAAATCGTACTCCCCGACGCCTTTAAGACTTACCTGTTTTTGAATTTTTAATTTTTTTTTTTTTAATTTTTATCATTCCTGTTTTGTCCTTCTCTATTAACCATTCAACTTAAAACAAAAACAAAAAAACACACACATATAAACCCAGCCCTCCCTCTCCCTGTCCTGCCTGGAGTCCCAGACTATTCACCCCATCTTTGCTCTCAACCTTCCATACAGAATTCTGCACTTGTGGCGGACAACAATACAGTGTTCTACACAGTGGGCACCCTCAAGTTCCAAACACTCAGGGTGTACATGGCCTTTTCTGACCCTCCGGGGCAGGGAACTCTTCAGTGGGAACAGGAAGAGAAATGCATTTTCAGAGAGTATCCTGAAGGCAGCTCAAAGTGAATTTCAAAGCAAACAACCATGAAACTGATTTCTTCTCAGCTGTACTTCAAATTCTTTTAGAACAACACCCAATCAGTACAGAAAACATGCAAGACATACCCGGCTAACTGCAGTTTACTAGGAGGTAAACAGCAGCTCATTCCCAGCAGCTCTAATAAGCTCATTGCAGAAGTTACACTATGCATAAGCACGTTCTTAGGCCACAGGCCAATCAGAAAAACCATCCTGATATGGCTACAGCTGGACTAAAAACCCATTGGCTAGAAAAGAAAGAAGGCTCTCCACCAATGGTAATACTGTTGTCACCAGCAATTGGACAGTGAACAGCTGTTACTGGATAACCTGTATTGGGTTGTAAGCCAATGATAAGATAATCAATGCTGCTAAGAAGCTGCACCATGACTTCAGAGGGGCCCTGATTCTGCATTAATGCCTGCATTAAAGCAGAAGTCAAATGTTCTCACTTGTCCTGAACGATGTCTGTTATCAATATTATGCTGAGTCACAGAGACTGTGCAGAAACTAAGTGAACTGCAGAGACTGCAAGTACAAACTGCACTCAGCAGCATTCTGCCCTACTGCAGAACAAACCATTCTATAACATTCCAGCACTAGCAGTGCAATGCTTTAGCCAGGATTAAAACCAACTGCCGAAAAACAACTTCCTTGCTGTTCATCTATCTCTAGGGGTACTTTAGATGTAAAAAAAAGTTCAGATTACCTGACATTTAATATTTGCCTTTATAACAACATTCTCAATACTTGCTTTAAAACAAACATTCACAGACTTTTCCCATGCAAAGAAAGTGACTAGAACCTATTTTTAACACTGAGGATTTCTGACAGCTAATCTTGCTGGGGTGTTTAGTAAACATGCTAATTTGGCAGGATTCATAGTAGAGTTTCATATTGTATGCAGGTACAAATAAAAACCTAAACATAAGCAAGGCATGTTCTCAGTATTAATCACTTCATTTATTTGTTGCTTAAAACACACTTTTATTTCCTTAGCATTTAGATAAGAACTTTGAGAAAAGGATATGCAAAAATATATTTCAAAAGTTTAAAGTAGTCATAGTAAACATCCCTAATCTAACTTGAATTGGCATAAATCACTGGTTCTTTCACATAAGTGGATCATGATTGTCAAGATTTTTTGAGTAACTAACTGGGTTTTCTGCACACCGATTTGCCTTCCAAGGTTTATGTTCTTTAAGGTTACCAACTAGCTATACATCCCCATAACACCTAGAACGCCATTCTTATTTACCCATCACAAACTCACTAGTCCAGATAACACTGGAGAAGACTAACAGCTGAATGGCAGTTAGTTTGGTTCTTAACTGGCAGGGATAGGTAACTACTGCAGTCTCTTGTACGGCACAGAAAACACAATCAGCACTGAATAGTAAAGAACTAGAGACACGGTAATCTATAGATACATATAGAGGTTCTAATTCATCCCTCTAAGTACAAACAATTCCTACTATTAAGATAAGTTAAACATATGCTTCAGGAAAATAATTCTGAAAAAAACACAGTGCATGATTAAGAACGTCTTTAAGCTGCTAACTCTGAATGGGGCATGATTAGCAAAGAGTTCTTTACGTTTTCATACCATTTCTGTTGCTTCTGTCCATGTTTTCGACCTATGCTTGCAGATGTCTCTTGGCTTTATGTCACCACAATTATATAGGTAGCCCCAGAAATGCGCATTAGAAAATGTTGTCTTTGTCAGAATATTTGGCATAATTCAGTTTAGTTTATTTTTTATACTTCTTGAAAAAATTTATTTCAATTTTGAGTGTTTGTTAAGCACTAGTCTTCCCCTCTAGTGCAATTTTGCACCAGTGGTTAATATAGGTACAGCATTCCTTCAAATGTCCTCCTAAGCAAGAAGCAGAATGTCCATCATTGACCTTCAAGGTAACAAACCTGGACAAAGCTGGCATAGCACGATAAGGTTTGCTATATGTAATTTATTAAGCAGCCACACACAGAGACATGGAGAGTGGAGAAGAGAAACTGACCTTATATTTAGCTTGCTGGAATTTCAACCCTTCCTGCTCTTGGCACTGCTCCAAGCTGGCTCTCTCCCTCACATTTCTATACCCAGGACTGGGTATAACGTACTCTTTTCCTAGGTCGATGTCTTTCATCTTCTCCTTCCGTAAACGCCAGGGTTTACAGTTGTATTTTCGCCTCAGAAAAATCTAAAGAATTAAAATCCCAATTTAAAATATATATCCTATGCCCAACACAATACTGCATGATTTATAGGAAGCTTTTTAACCAAAGGCCTTGGGCAGTAATTTTGAAATCCTAGAACATGTGACCAGACTACTTTTACTATACTGCCTTGTGGAGAACTGATGCAAAAGCACATGAACCCCTTGCTGGACTAGTTAAAGGGTATCCTAAAGTAACCATGAGACTAAATGACTCAATGCAGAAGAGCCATAGAATCTCCTCCCCCCACTTAAAATTTTCAAATATTTGTAATCTTATGTAATCTGAATTGCTAACAATCAATCAGTCACTTGATCCTAGCAAATTAAGTTTGATACTAAAACATTTTGATAAACAACTAGAACTCTATTTTCTTGACTGCACATTTTGAAATGCTAATATGTAAAATTAATGTTAGTTTCAAAACCCATAGAACATACAGCATTCATCTCTACAAATCTAACACAAGGTATTGTCAGTCTTTTGTTCAGTTCCCACAGACACTGAAAAAAGCCTTATCTTAACCCATAATTTTTTCCTCCCCCACAAATACTATTCATCTTCATTACAAATTTGGACAAGCATCAAAAATGTATTTTCCATGCCTATACATTTATTTATAAAGAAATGCTCTCTCCAGCTGTTCTTTTCAGACTGTTAAATCTTCCTGTCTTTAAGATTATAATAGAAAATCAATTCTTCCAGAAAGCAGATTGCCTTAAAGTCACCTTGTCCTGTGACATTACATTTTATATCTCCATAGTTGTGGATTTTTTAAAAAAAAGTCACCATGGAAAAGGTCAGTTTAAATTATACTGCAGCCAGAAAATTTATCAGCAGGTCTGGTGTAATGGACCATGACCCTGTTACATGCAGTAACATTGCCCCCCACCCCCATATTAATTGCTTAAAGATCATCATCCAGGCTATTTCTGCAACATGCCCTTTGCCTCATATTTACAACTACCCATATTAGTTTACAAGGCAAGTGAAGTAATATCTTTTATTAGATCGACTTCTGCTGGTGAGAGACACAGAAGTTGGTCCAGTCCAAGATATTAGAGAGGCAGGTAGATGATGTGTGGTATCTTTGTGGGTCCCAAGATATTACAATTGCACATCACTTGTTTATTTGCAGATAACCAGAATGTTTCCCACTACAGCCCTCCAGAGAGAGCCACTCATTGAAGCAGAAGTCCACTGAAAACACAGGGGCCTCCTTGCCTCCTTCTCCCTCTGCCTTGCCGGGTTTATTTGGCTGTGCTGCTGGAGAATGATTCTGCATCTCGCTGCCGCCAGGCCTGCGTGTGCACCCACCCGCCGGTTTGCTGTACCTCGCTGGATGCTCCATCCTCTCTTCTGCAGCACCCTCTGCGGGGCCAGCCGCACACGGCACCCAGCGGCTACGGTGCCAATGCCACTAACGCAAACACACCATCAACCCCCTCCGCTGATCTGCAGACAGGAGCAGCCAGCACCTGTCCCTCCCCAACCCACCGTGCACCCCCCCCCTTCCTAAGATAGGGCGTCTGCAGCCCCACTTCCCCCGCTGCAAACTGCAACGGCAGCACCGGCACGCAACAAACCAGGGACGGGTCCTCGGTCCCACGGCGAGGGTGTGTGCGCCCCCCGTCCCATCTCCCTCCCCCACCATGGGACGGGGGGGGGAGGGGAACCCGGTGCTGTGTGCGCCCCCCGTCCCATATCCCTTCCCCCCGCCGGCCAGGGGACGGGGGGCAGTGCTGTGCGCTCCCCCCGTCCCATCTCGCCCCTCCCCCCCCCATGGGACCGATGGGGACCCCGATAGTGTATGCGCCCCCCGTCCCACCTCGCCCCCCCCCCGCCATGGGACCGGGGGGGGAACCCGGTGGTGTGTGCGCCCCCCGTCCCACCTCGCCCCTCCCCCCACCATGGTACCGGGGGGGCCCCCAATGGTGGGGGGCCCCCTCCCATCTGACCCGCCCCGCAGGAGGCCGATAGGGTGTCTTCCCCCCCCCCCGCCGCCCGCCCAGTGCCGGCCTCCCTCTCCCAGCCCGAGGGCGGCCCTGCCTCAGCAGTGCCGGACGGTCAGGAAAGGGGGGGAGGGGAAGGAAGACCCTCTTTCTCCATCAGCCCCTCCCCCACGGCAGCCCGCCGCGCTACGCCCGTTACCTGGCCCGGCTCCTGCCCCGCAGCTGCGGCTTCTGCACTCCGCCGCCCCGCACCCCGACCACAACCTTATAGCGGCACCGGCGTCCCCACCGCGGCTGCGCGGGACCGACTCTCGCCGCGGGGGACGACGGGAACGGTAGTCCTCCCTGCGACGGCTGCGGCCGGGCCTAGGGGGGGCGGGAACTACACTTCCCGGCAGTCCCCGCGCCGGCCGGCTTCTCTGGTCTGCTCTCCCTCCCTCCCTCCCTCCGGCTGCCGCAGCGGCAGGAGCGAAGCGCTCGCCGGGCCTGGCCCTGCCGCTGGAACGTTCCCCGGGAGCCGGGCGGTGGCCTCGCCCCAGCTGCAGGGGGAGGGGTGAATGCACCCAAGGCAGCCCGGGGGGTGGGGCCGCCCCTCCCCTCAAAGGCTGGGGGGGAGGGGGCCGCATCCGGCAGCAGGACACGAGTGGGGGTGACCCACCCTCCGCAAGGTGGGGCACCCCCAGCGGTTGCAGGGGCGGGGCGGCGCCCACAGCGGCAGAGGGGCGGGCCCGCGCCAGGCCCGGGAGCGGAGGGGGTTCGCTCGCGTGCACTAGTGGCCGCGGGAGGGAGGCCCCTGCTCCCCGCAGCCTGGTCTTTAACCCCTCTGCCCCCGGCTCAGTTACAGGGCTTGGTGCAGGCCCCCCCCCCCAGCAAAAGTACGAGGAGAACCTGCCTCCTCCTGCTGTTCTCTGAGCCAGCCCCGTTGGGACATCATTCCTCTCCAGGGGTCAGGCAGAGCAAAATACAGAGGGGCTGTTTCTCTGAGCTGGTCCTGTTCCCCCAGCCAGGCTAACCCCTCCTAGACCCCCTTCTGTCCTATCTCCTCCTCCTTACCTATAACGGATAGGGATACAGCTGAATCCCTCCACACACTTCATCACCTACAAAAGAACAAAACACCACACCCCTGCTAGCGGAAAGCTGCCACAGGCCTTAGAAACAAGGGCTGTAGGTTTTTCTCTGCTTAAAAAAAAGTGGGAGGGCAGCCCCGCCCTTCTCTGTGTTACTTTCAGAAGTTAATCTTGGTTGATGTCTTAGGTAAGCAATTTATATAACAGATAGTCCATTAGTAGAGCAATTATTCTCCTGTCAGTAAGTTTCAGCTTCCTGAAAACCACCAGCTCTAATGAAGAAACTGAATCATTGTAAAACTGGGATGTGAGAACCAACAAGTAAATTGATCCCTGAATGTTTGTTTCAGGTCCAGGGGACAACTGCACCTTTCTGTAAGGAGGTCTGGCAGAATTCACTCTTAAAATACATTCTTTAGGTAAAAATGCTTAAACTGATATTTAAATGTTCACAGTTGTGTGAAAGTATGTGGAGGTCAGACAATTTAATGACATTTTGAAATTCAAGAAGTTAAAAACAAGTAGTCAACATCACATGTAAAAAAAAAAAAAGCACATATCCTTAAATCAGATTAAGTTCTTAATTCACAATTTTCTTGCTTTGCCTTTTTGTGCATTTCACTCATTGAAGAAATATTTTTCCATAGGTTGTGTACAAAACTGACGTTTACCAACATCGACCCATAAAAATCTAATCCTTCTAAGCCTAGATGTAATAAGGGCATCGACAGATATTTTAGGGTCATCTGATATATAACCCCAGCAGCAATCATGAGCACTCTGACATATATCACTCAGCCTGTGCTATTTCTGGCAAAATCAAGACATCTCCATGGAGGACATACTAATATATTGGGACAGCCTCACTGCAAGCCCATTACTAACCACAGGCAGAAGCATAGCACGAACCACAGCAGGACAGTCATGAAAGCACAGGGCTAATATGTTGGGCAGTCACGGGTCTTCCTTTGGAAAATTCCACTGTTCTCACCTGTGCAATTTCAAACTGGTTTGGTTGGAATTTTATAGTGTTTGGGATTATTTCATGCCAAGTGATGCAGTACACCTTATGTTTTATAAACAAGGGTGGATAGTTGGATAGGAGCCAGAAGGATAAAAGATAACCGAAAACCCTTTTTGAATGGAGTTATAAAACTGGACTCCTATTTACACAAGTTCTGCTGTAAAGATATATGCAGCTACAATTAAACAGCACAATCAGCACAGTACAGAGTGTGAGAAATAATCCAAGAACTCACTTACGGTTTAAATTCAAGATAAATCACTTATTTTAGTGTGTTGACATGAGTTATCTTGACCAGAACATCTGCCATGAGTTCTGCGCATCCTGTACCAAGCGTGGGCCTTACACAGGCTTCCCAAGGAAGAGTTGCCTTGAGTCTTGTTCCCAGGTTGTAATTCTATGAAAGCCAGGAACACACGTACTTTGTCAGCCTGCACAATAATGGGGAAGTAGCCCTTGATCCTGAAATGCCTGCACAGCGCCTTTGTAAACAAACCTGTATGCTGCATTCTTGTTACAACTGGGGGTCCAGCAGGTAGTTCTCAGCCTTCCTGATCCCAGAAGGGCAGAGTAGCCTTCTTCAAGAGAGTATCTGGAGCCAAGTTGATGAAATGTCAGAGCTCAAAAGCTTCTGTGGCATCTGGTTGGAGACACAAGATGGGGAAGGACAGTGGCGGACAGAGGGTCTCCAGTGGCCAAGCCTACATTTGCGCCCCCCCCCAGACCTCACACATACCCCCCCATGCAGGGCAGGAGGGGTCCTGGCACCACCCCCCAGCTGCCCCAGGGAGAAGGGGGTCTGTACCTGCGGGGGGAGCATGAGGCGTGGGGGGGCACAAATGCAGGCTTGGCTCCGCTGCCCCCCGCACTTACCTGGTGCACAGCGCCCGCCTCTCCTGCTGCTGCCCTGCAGCCCGGTGCCAGGTTGGATGGGGCAGCCTCATCTCCAGTCTGCAGGGGGGGGGCACCAGCTCAGCCCTTCACGACACCTAGCGGGGGGGGAGGAGGCAGCACAGAAGCCCATCCAAGCTGCCACTGGGCTGCGGGACTGGAGCAGCAGGTAAAGGGTGCGGAGCGGATGCTCCAGGCCGGCCCTTTGTGGAGGGTGCAGGAGGCTGCTTCCATTCCTGCACCCCCCCCCCCCCCCCCCGCCCCACCGCCCGTCGTGAAGGGCCTGCCCAGCCCCTGGCCCGGGGCTGAGGCCGCCCCATCTGATCTGGCGCCAGGCTGCAGGCCTGGACTGGCGGGTATGTGCACTCCGGGCCAGCCCTTCATGACGGGCGGAGGGTCGCAGGAGGCTCTGCACTGCTCAGAGCCTCCTGCGCCCCCCACCCCCTGCACATTGCGAAGAGCCAGCCTGGTGCCCCCCCACAAGCTGGCACCCAGGGGCCTGCACCCCCTTGGTACACCACTGGGGAAGGGAGAGGTAATATGGAGGGGCTGGGGAGGAGGGGCTGAATATTCAGCAAAACACCGAAGCCATAGGAAGTGAGGTAGTGACAAGACAAGAAGCATCTCAGCCCAGGAAATGCAGCAGAAGGGAGAACACCGTGGCTGTGCCCACACTGGCATTTTCCTTTATGTCCCTCGCCTTTTCACTAGAACAAGGTTAGCGCCACTGGTGGGAGGAATAGTAGTAGTGCTGGAAGAACAGGGGCTGGCATTTTAACCGGTATCACCCAACTCTGCTCAGGTCAGGTCTAGGCAACAGTGGTTGAAGCAAGATGCCCAATGCAAGTGCGATGACAGGAGATTTGAAGAAAAATACTAGTCTAGACATAATCCACTGTTAGGTCTGTGTTCTGAGTCTCCACTAGTGGCCTGTCCAGAGGATACGAATATACTAGTGCTACCAGCTAGCTGAGTTACTTTATTTAACTCCAGTGGGAGAAATTAATGCTTTCAGTGCTGGGTTCATTCCCTAGTGATGACCAATGATAGCAGTCTTTACATAGACCAGGCCTGTAGGAAATAAAAAAGGTCACTGATTCAGGATCTGGGATTTTCTATATTCAGTCCTAGACCAGGGATAAAAAAAAGTGACAGCCAAACCAAGGAACCAGTGACAGCTTTTAAGATTAGTGTTTGGCAAATGACCAAGCCTACGAAATGTTTTATACCATCCAACAAGTGGGATACCATCTGACAACTGGGATTCACAGAGTATATAAAGGATCTGCTTCTGGCCCTGACAGATTAGAGCAGCAGTTCCCAAAACTGGGTCGTGACCCCCCCAAGTGGGGTTGCTTCATCAGCAGATGAGCTCACGGCAATCCCAAGCGTGCAGAGGACACCATTTTACAAAACTGCCTCCTCCGCACAGCGTGACCTCACATGAACCATAAGCATGAGGTCACATCACATGAAGGTTGCTATTTTGTTCTACAAAACAGCGCCCTCCATGCAGCCTGACCTCGCACGCACGATTTGTGTAGGAGATTATGCAGTCCAGAGGACACCGTTTTGTAAAGCAAAATGGCAGTCTCCTTGCGGCATGACCTTGCATGTACAGTGCTTGTGAGGTCACACAGCAGGGAGGACACCATTTTTAAACGGCAACTTCCATGCTGTCTGGGGTACTGAGAAACAACGCATCTGAAAATGGGATCATGCAGGGAAAATGTCTGGGAACCGCTGGATTAGAGGATACTGAACCTCAAGAATCACCTCATTCGGATTACCAACCTGGGTTTATTTCTTTATTTAGCCATTTGAATGCAAACACTATTTTAGTGTCTGGACAACCTTTAACAAATAACCAACACTGTAAGCAATCTCACAGCTTAGAACTTGTGCACAGAGGGAGCAAAGCCGACTAGGGACAGGTGACCTCCAGGGATGCAAACGGAGAATCAGGGAGAGAAGTGCGCCAGAGATGGGGAGCTGCAGAAGGGAGGGAGATGAAGCTTAAAACAAATCCAGTTACTGTCTGATCAAAGCCATTTGGGTTCGATAAACTGAGCGTCATCAAGTGGTCCAGAAAATCCAAGTTCAGTTTGTGCAAATGATGGTCTTTATCCAGCTATTTATACCACAGCCATCACTATAATATCTGAGCACTTGTATCCACCCACTGAGGCACTCAGAGATATACGTTGCAGAGATTTACTTAGTTACGTTACCTGAACTTACCAGAACTTCAGTCTCTTGGGTCGAAACAAGCAGACATCACTTAGTCCTTCAGGAGCTCTTCCCAATTAAAACTCAAATGCTAGTTCAAGCAGCACTGCAGACATGGTTTGGATAACCAGTACAGTATCTCCTTTTAGAACCATGCCACAGCCCATCAGTGGAAAGCCTTGTAACACGCATAACTGCAAAAAAAATTGTGCTGCAGTTTTAACATTGTCCAGACCCTGGACAGATCAGAGCAATATCAGTTACACAAACGGGAAGGGGATGTGACAGGGGTTCGTTCAGTAATTTCGCACTGCTGCAGGACTAGCTGGAAATTCTGCTTAAGGCCTTATGTGGACATGAGTTTGAGGCTGTGCTCCTACTCCAAGGAAATTTACCCACAAAAGAGAAACACAATGTACTTTTACTAAGTGTGGCCTGATTGACAGCGTCTGTCAAGAGAACCAGTTTTGGAATAGCAGGAGATGCTGCAGGATAGTAGAGATGCATAAATCAAGCACTTCTAGTGCCGATATAGTCTATTAGGTTTGCCACCAGCCTGAGCCTCTCCCAATTTCTCCACATCTGGCAAGACTAGCTGGTAGGATGCGCCATTCTCCTATTTCATTCAGGTAGGATGATGCATGAGAACGCATCTTCTTTGACACAACTTTAAAAGTTCGATGCCACTTGCACTCTGCTTAGTTCTTGTGCAACTCAACTGTTCAGTGAGTTACTCGTTGCCCTGTGTGCACAGTCCACAGGGGATATTACTCTGCCCCAGCAGCTCCCAGACAGGGAATTCAGTGCAAGCTGCAGAGGCTCATGCAATCCCGGAGGTCCCAGGCTTATTTCTATAACACAGCTTGTGCTTTCACTTCCTCACTGAGCAGTGCATTTGGCCACAACACAGACCACAGGACTGAGAAATTAATTTCCTTTTCCTTGAGTCACCCAGGAGTCCCATGACCTTGTGTCTGGCCTGTGGCACCATGGTTCCCACCGGCCCCAATATAAAGAACGAGCTCTGGGGAGAACCAAAGGGACTTCATTCATCCTCTTGTTCTCTTGTTTTTTTATCACTTCTATGGTAGTTGAGGTTTTATTAGAACTGAACAGTCAGTCAATTTCTGACCCTTCTGATTTGCACAGAAGACCCCTCACAGCTTCTGGTATTTGTTAGATTCTGCCAACTGATAGATGGGGGTGGAGAGAGGGGTGCCTGACCAAAGAACCAGTTCTGGCTATTATGCCTCCTTTCAGGACCACCACTCAGTAAGTTGTAACAGCACGCATGGCACTGCGTCTCTTTTTGGAATCACACCTACGTCCGATGTGCCAATGCCAGAACACTAGCCTGATTTACACAGATACCAACAGGTCCTGTAATTGAATCGCAGCCCTGGAAAGCTCTTTGTGAACTGTGTAGGCTGGACGGGATTTGTCAAATGACAGAGGTCACTGCTGCCTTCCTATGAGCCGGGGAGTTTAACGCCTAGGGATAACATTGTGATAATAAGGCATTATGAAGGTCGGCAGTTTTGTCATGGCAAGAAATGAGGAAAGTCACAATTTTGATTTAAGAAAATCTGTGGCACATACTGTACTAATGAGCTATTTGCAATGGGAGATGACAGTTGCAAACCACCCTTTACCTGTGTTTTATGCTATTAACATTTAATTAACAGTTTCAAATTCTTCCAAATCTGGACTCTGCTATACCGGGCATCTGCAGAGGCTCCAAGCTGTGATCTGAGCTCTCGCTGCAGAGGACCCAGGGATGCAGAAATCTCCTGTAAGAGATTAGAATGACCATGGATCTCATTGCTTTCAGGACAGATTACAAGCCTCTGCCCTTCCCCACAACTGTCTCACAGTAAGAATACGTAAATATAAAACATTATGCACCACTCTCCCAATCAGGGACAATAATCAGCTAAACTTCCCCATCAGCTACTCCAGTGCCAATGGGGTGAGTGCAGAATACAAAGTTCAGAGGAGACGAAAGGCAGAAAAACCAGGAAGTTCACATACCCAGACCTACCAGTGGAATGAATGTTCACAGCACGCTAGTGCCCACTTTCATGCCATGGCTTAACATCTTTTAGGAGCTCAGCTTTTTCAAAAGTGACCTGATGGCCTCTGCAACTTGCACCCCTTAGATGGGAGGTATTAACGACTATGCTAGCTGTCTGACAACCTGGTGGGCTATGCTAACTAGGATTTTCCCCAAGACCTTATTACACCAGCTGTTGTGTGGAGGCAGGTGGATGGGATCAGATAAAAGATGCAATCTGCCTCTTAGCTCGCAACTAAAAAGAAATAAAAGGTGGGTTAATTCCACTGATTTCCAAGGCTCTAGGTCTTATGAGGACACATGAGATCTACATTATGCAGCAGGGACCCCAAATAGGCTTAGAGGATGCACTGCTGCACTTTCTTCTTCACCAGTCCCGGATGTTTTTGGAGCTGAGAAGAGGAACTTAAACTTGGAGGGAGTTTGAATTCCTTGTTCCCCACCCCAGCAACATGCTGCTTCACTGCACACCTCCCCCAGCATCTGCCACTACATGCAACAAACTGACACACAAGGACATTAGCGGATGTTTGTGCAAAAGTGATCAGCCAGGAAGTAGCTCAGGCGAGCATTCAAATTGTCATCATGCTTCAGAATTAACTCCCCACCCCCAACACACACACACACACACACACACACAGGAATGGATTGGGCAGCTCACGCTTCGGAGCTGCAGACTCAGGCAAAACTGACAGCATTAGTTTACATTTGGAAAGTTATCTTCCCAACCATAAAGGCCAAGGATTACAACTTTTGCCTAAATGAAAGCTAAGAGTCTGAAGCAAAGTTATGTGGTAATTTAAAAAGAATCCACAATTTTGCAGCAAGATAAGTCACCGTCACATTATGCACAAGGCTCTGCTTGCCTCATATTACTGGGATGTTTCTCTGTGTTTATTAATTTCTCTGCGCCTTTGGATCGTAGCCAAGCTCAGAAGTATTGCAAGAGGCTGTTCTCACTGTATCAATCAGGTCTGTGATAGAAAGCTTTGGTTTTATGAGATTTCCACTTTAAAGTGAATATCTCAAGGGAACCTCTCTATTACAATTCAGCCAGTTCTACTGTTTAGGTCATGCAGTAAGGAACATGGAAAAGTGTTCCATCTAACTTTACCTTCTAGGATTGCCCTCCTTCCTGTGAAGAGATAATGCACTGGTTAAATCCAGCAGCTACAAGTTTGAAACTATTTTTGACTGGGACCAGATTAATGGAATCGGAAGGTCAGCTATTGCAAAATCAAGAGCAAAATTAAATATATGGAACAAGCCCAGAGCAGTTAATCTGTACTGAGTGTGGGACTGTTTGATTTTTTTAGAAAACCTGATAACTTCAAGGACAAATCATATGTTAAACAATAGCAGTGGAGCAGACTCTTAACAATAGTGTACCCTGCATTTAATACTGCTCATGCCAGACCTAGGGCTACTGCTAAATTAGAAGAAGTCTGTTCCACAGTTAGAGTTTCATGTTTGTATGTTTTTGCAGGCAAAGGATGGACAAGCGCTTAACTACCTCTAGCTGTTGGTTTTTCAGTGCATAGAATTAAACAGTCCGGCAAGGCTAAAGCAAAGAGGGACAGATATGCTTGTCTTGAAATGGGATTGGACGCTTAGGATTCAAACCCCACTTCTCTTTCCCCCCACTCCCCATAGCTTTGGGATGTGGAGCTGGCGGTTTTGTTCGGGACCCATATCTAGTACTTGGAAAACAGGGAGGACCTCCCTACTCCCCCCAAATCTGCCTACGTTTGTTCACATGGCAAATTTACATTGTGAGGACAAAGGTCATGTCAAGGGACAGGTCCCAAGAGGCCCCGTTCCTGGATTTGTTGTCAGCTCTGTATTCTGGCAGGGTATATTTGCAGTGGAACCAGCCAGGGCTTACCAAGCAATTTCAGTCTAGGTAGGGTGACCAGATAGCAAATGGGAAAAATCAGGACAGGGGATGGGGGGTAATAGGAGCCCTGAATATCATGACTGTCCCTATAAAATCAGGATATTTGGTCACCCTATGCCTACGTGACTCCCTCACTGTTGCTACACATAAGCCCTGGCTGCTATCAATTAAGAACTAGTTTCTAGACTGAGGAGCAATTGGAGCCCTTGGCGAGAGAAAATAGTAAAAAGATTTTTCCTTTCCACTGACTCCTGAGGAACGTGAGATCTCAGACCTGCTGTCTGTACACGGTGCTCCTGATACTCCGGTTTCAGCAGCGCCCGAAGACAAAAGTTCCTGGTTAGACAAGCTGGGGGCATTCATACCTCCGGAGATGCATGGGGACGATCGAAGCAGCAGCTAGTTCACTTAGCGCATGTGATTTTGTAATGGACATCTGCTTCCCTCCATCAGCAGAATCACTTCACTGGGCCCCCTCAGTGTGATGGACTTTATGGAAACATACTAATCAAATACCGATTTAACCAAACCCCGTGGGACAGCGTGTGCAAAAAACGGACCTTCCCCTCCTCCCCAGCAGAGTTATTTTAAAATTTAGAGAGAGAAATGACAAAACTAGGCAAGGCTTAAAGTGACCATTGGCATGGAAAACACCGGGCTCATCTCTACGAGCCAGCTGCAGGATCAGGGTTCAAATCTCATCCCAGATTTCGTATGATGTCACAGCCATTTTTACACCATCATTTGTACCCTTACTCTAGATATTTCAGTGCATATGAAGTTTATTTAATTGTTCCTCTTTGCCCACTGGTTTATCCCATTGGTCACTTTCCTAGTAAGATGAATGCTGCCCTTGCTCCGCCTCTTCCCTCCCCTGATCTGCCTACTCCTCTCCCCCCCCCATCAGCTCACTCCTCTTGAGGTGGGGGGGGGGAGACTCAGGGAGAGGGCACGAGAGGCAGGAGCAGCACAGGGCAGATGGAAAGAAGCAGAGTGAGAGTGTGGGGGAAGGGAGGAGGAAGCGACTGCTGAGAGTAGCGAGCAGTGCAGGCAGGAGGGTGTCGGGGAGGGAGGCGTCCTCCCCCGATGCAAGAGGCGTGCACCATCCCTGCTTGTCCCATCTCCCGTGGGAAGGTGGCCATCAGGATATCTTCAGTAGACACACTAGGGTGGGTCCGTTGGATCTGCCAGTCAAACGGCAGCATTAATTCTACGCTCTTCCCCCTTAAGCCTCCCTTCTCACCAGCACCACATGAAAACCTGGCCCTGAGCCCAATGCTTCACCTGTAATGAGAGAGGTGCTGGGACTCAAGCATTTTTTTTGTTACTTTCATAACAGCCCTGGCGAGCCCAGAGGTGCTGGGGCTCAGCCCTGGCACAAAGCACGCACTGCCTGAGCCTCATAAGCAAGTGCTCGGCTCCCAGCAGCTCTCACGGTGATGCTCAAGACCAGATTTTTCAAGAGCTGGGCCCCTCCCATGCACCCAATTTGCTGATTCGTTGGAAAATCCAGCCACTTGTTTAGGTACAGAGAAAAACCAGACTCTTCTGAAGCTCTAGCCCCCCAGGGTGGGTGCTGAGCCCTTCTGAAAATTGAGGTCTCTTATTACAGCAGCCACCAGGAAAAGCTTCTAGCTAGTACAGCTGCAGCAGGCGCTGCCTCCTTCCCAGGTGAGCAGGCAGGACAGCCCCACGCCTGTCTTGCACTCTTCACTGGCCGCTTCTGAAGTAGGTCCTGATTTTCAGGCTGGCCTGAGTCACTTTGGAGACCAGGAGAACATTTTTTCTGGGCTTCCTCCTGACCAACACCTGGCTTTGAGTAGAGGAGCAGCACAGAGCCCACGAACCCCTATTAGATAGCGCTGCAGCCTTACCAGCCCAATCAGCCACGACGAGTCTGTCTACACTGTAATTAAAACCCACACTTGGCCTGTGCCAGCCAACTCGGGCTAAGGGGCTGTTTAATTGCAATGTAGACATTCAGGCTTGGGCTGTAGCCGGAGCTCTGGGACCCTCCCACCACACAGAGTTCCTAGAGCCCGGGCTCCAGCCGGAGCATCTCCAGCACAGTTAATCAGCCCAGATGGCTTAGGTGTAGGCCAGCTGCGGGTTTTCATTTGCAATGTAGACATGCCCTAAAGGAACCAACCAGCTCTCCCTGCCAGGGAAGCACCGCTCCAATAAGACAGCGCTGAGCAGGATGGGAGAGGATTAAAATAAGGGCTTCAAGACTGATGCGGGTAACAGGACTTGCCCACTCAGGATCATCCAGAACTGCAGGCGCTGGATCACGAGGACTTCAAACGTCACACTCAGCCAACAGCCTGGCTACGGCCCTGCATTGGGGTGCAGACTCCCCACTCGCTGGTGGTTGGCCTGCAGCTCGGTGCGGCCTACCAACTCTGATGGGCCTCCCTCCAGATTCCTATGAGCACAGCCCCTGCCTGCCCACCCCTTTCCCACACATCGTGCAGATGTTCCCAGGCCGTGGGCGTGGAGCCTGTGGCATCCGTGTATTCTGCCGGGTGGTGAGGCACTAGAGGGGCTCTGCTGCTCCAACCAGAGGGCACCGCGCTCTCAGCACCAGCAGGGATTGGTCAGGATTGGTTTAGTTAATACCTTTGTCAAACTCCTGCAGGCATCTTACAGAAAGTGTCACCTGTGCTATCACACCCCGCACCCCACCCGGTCACCTTGTTACACAGGAGCCCAGGCCCGAACGGGCCATACCAGACTCCTGAGTTCAGGCCCCCAAAAAGGGACCCCGGGCTGGTTTTTGGAAAGGGATCTCTGCTTGCCGAGAGGGTGGGAGCAGGACTAAACCAGCCGGCTGGATCCCGTGGGAACCCTCAGCTGACAAGCCCTAGTGTTGGCAGCGGAGCAGCCAGCCAGAGGTCACATACAAAGCCATTCGAGTCAACACCTGTAGTGACTCAGGCCCTGGGGCTGCAAGGGAAAGTGCCAGACCCCAGCCAAATAGGCCTTTATGGACAGATGCCGAGTCAGGCATTTTGTACCCTAGGAAGCCCAGGAGGAGACTCCAGTGGAGTACATCTCTTGGGAGCCAGAGATGGCCTGGTACCTGCTGGGTGACGATAGGATACAGAGCTCCCGGCTGCTGGTTGAAAATGAATCTCAGGTGCCAGTGGCAGCAACCATCTGTTGGAGGCCCATGTGAGATCAGCTTGGTGGGTGTCCCTTCATTTGGCAGTGGAAATATGTCCCATCATTAACCCATCATCTCAAATGGCACGAAGTGGCCCCTTGGCTGGAAGTTTCAGGATGGAAGCCAAGGAGTGAATGGCCATGGAGATTGTCCCCTGCGTCAGAGCTGGGCAACGCTGGTGGGGTGAAGGAAGGGAAAGGGGAGTTTATATACTCATGTTACTGTGCTGTACCTGTTCTGGAGGGAAAAAGGAGATCCCACTGGTGTCAAATAGGCCAGCATCCTTTAAATAAATTCCACATTAATTCAGAGGCTACTGTCTGGGTCAGACCAAGATGCTTGAACTACAGGAATTTGTGCAGGTACTTTTATTTAGTGTATAGCCTCAAATAGCACAAGCCTGATTCTCATAATTTACCAAGGCCACCAGTTCCCAGGGAGGGGAGGGCGGCGAGACCAGGCAGCCCCTTCTGCCAGTCTCTTGCGTTGACCCACTCACTGAGCGTCCTACGCGTTTTGGGGCTTCTCCTCGCAACACTGCATCTTTACAAACGTCACAGAAAGGAGCGGGGTGCGTGCTCACAGAGACCCCACAAAATCATCGAGCTGGCCCGGAAAGCGATGTCTCTGCTCTAGGGGATGAAAAAGAACCCCAGCAGCTTAACTGGGCTCTTGGATCGCCTAGGAATCCTGGGGCTTCCATTTCCCCAGCCTGGTAACTCAGCTGCAGGAGCAGGTCTTTCCAGATAGCCCTGCTTGGGATGAAAGCCATGCTTAGGAGCTCTGTCGTACTGTGCGGTGTAACAGAAGTGTACCATACAGCAAGCCCGTAACTGGGACAAGTGCCTGACAGGGGTCCCATAGGGTGCTCACAAACATTGCCACTAACTGACACTTAACAGCTGCTCAGAGGAAATGCATTAATAGACAACTACATAGAAAGATCACATGGGTCAGCTGGGGCACCCAACACTTTACGCCTTCACCTCCCACCCCCAGAGCTCAGATCGGGTGAACGTGGGATTGTTTGCTGTCTCAGGGGCTATCAGACAGGTGCTTGAATCACTGTGCACTCTGGAATTCATTGCTTCAGCCAGCAGTTGCATTAGGGACCTCAGACTGCTCTCAGCGGACGCCTCTGCAGCTATGAAGTTGCCTTGTCTTTGATCAGGACTGTGTTAAAATGATGGAAGGCTTCAGACCAGCCTCCCAACAGAGATTCCGAGGGACGTTAGCAAGTCATCATGTGTTTGTTACTCACCATCACGTCCTCTTCAAGGCTGGACAGGAACATTTTCCTTCTGGCCTAGGGACTTTCCACTTAAACAAGATTCCCACCCCACGGTAGAGCTGAAATTAACATGCCTCCCCTTGCAATTGGTTAGCCACTTAGCAGCCATGTTCCTCTGTGCTGCAGCCAGCCATGCGAGCACACTTGGCAGCAGTGAAGTTAACAGCTGTGATGGTGCGAGCAGAGATCGCAGCATGGCTCTGGAGACGGGTTGTCTGCATTGACCCATCCTCCTTGTGCAGCAGAAATGCAGCGAGGTCCTCCGAAACGGTGACCTTAAAATCTATTCAGAACCATGGCCACAGGAGGCACTAGACCAGAAAACAGACATAGCCGCTGGAGAATGTGTCCAGCCATGCTCTCAGGAGGGGAGCAGGTCAGAGGGGGCTCCTTAAAAGCCTGCTCCTACATGGTCTAGTGGCTAGAGCACAGGCCTAGAGAGTCAGGAGATCTGAGTTCTATTCCCAGTTTGGCCAAGATTACATGATGTTGGGCAATTCATTATGTCCCTCTGCTGCAGGTTCATGCCACAGGGATAGAACACCTCAGCATGGTACTGTGGGGACCCTCCCAGAGGAAGCTTCTGGATAATGAAAGATACCTGCCAGGAGAGCAGGTGGATTTCCTTGTTCAGCACAGTAGCCACCCCCAGAACGTTGCCTCTTTTGCTGCTAACACCCAGCAGCATTACAGTAGCTCTGCTGGGGACAGGGAGAAACCAGGGCTGCATTAGCAACATTAGTTTTGCATGAAGCAAAAAAAACTATACAGGAGAAGCGGTCCGGGGAGAACTATAGGTCCCATTACCCTGGAGCCCACCTGGTGTGGGAGTGGCTGAAGATGAAGAGCAAGGACAAAGCCCTTGAGGTAAGAGACAGCAGGCACTGCCATTTCTCCATGGCTGGATGATGCTCTGCCCCACCCATGAACTGGAGCCAGGAACACCTCACCCCTGAGGATGGCCCACTACCCATTTCCAGGACCCAGGAGAGGGCGGACCTAGCCTTGCACACCTGAGGATCAGACGAGATGGCAATTTTAAGGCCAGAAGGAATGGCTCCAGACACCTAGTCTGATCTCCTGCCTAACACAGGCCAGACAATTTAGTCAGTAATTCCTCCATCCAGCCCATAGCTTCTGGCTGAGCTACTGCATCTTTTTCACAGAAGGAGCCAGTCTTGATTTAAATACCGCAAATGCTGGAGAAGCCAATGCCTCCCGAGGCACGGGGTTCCAATGGTTAATTGCCCTCACTGCTAAAAACGCAGACCTTATTGCTAGCCTTTGTCTAGCCTCAGCTTCCAGCCACTGCACTTTAGACTGCCTTCTTCCGCTAGATCACAGAGCTGTCTGCGATCAGAAGTCTTCTCCCCCTGTAGGTACTCGGCTGATCAAGTCTGTCTCTTGGATAAATTAAATAGTTGGCGCATCTTTATTCTCTCACTGTAAGGCAGGTTTTCCAGACCCCAGATCATTCCTGTGGCTCCTTTCTGAAGCACTGATACTGGAATGGAACACAGTATCCAGTACGGGTGTTCTCAGTACCGTACAGAGAGGTACCACCACTGCCATTCTACACGCTATTCCCCTGCTCGTACATCCAAAGGTCGCATTAACCTGGTTAGGTTCACTCAATTCCTTTCCCAGTGCTAGGTGTTCAGATACTCATTTACTGTGGCCGAGTTTTATGTTAAGCTCTTCACATCAGGCCCAGCTACACCTCTGGGGGAAAAAGGCTCATTCTCTTGACCTACCCAGAGCGGACACGAGGCTCATGAGAAAGGCCACGCTGCAGGAAGCCTGGCCAGGACCAAGTCAGAGAGGAGACCCACAGTTGTCAATCCTCTAAAGCGTTTCCAATGTCCCTGGAATCCTTTCAGACCAAGATTCCTCAGCTCATGCTGCCACACATTTTACAAGGGAATAACTGCCCCCACCCCGCAGTGTCCCAGGGCTCCCAGGAGACCCTATGATAACACACCACAACAAGCAGCCCAGATGTTTGCAAGCAACCCTACGAAAACAAGGCAGATTCGTCCATGCCAAGTTCCCAGTCTTAGAGGGAAGAGTCATGAGCAATGAAAACAAAGGTTTTTTTATTAAAAAAGACACCTTCCCCCCCCAAAGATACACTAAAAGCCCCTGAGCAGTGCCCTACATCCCGTGTGGCAGAGAAGATGCCAGCTGGGACACCAATTTAAGAATTCCCCAGTGTGATCAGTGGTTTTAGATACTGCATTGTGACGGTCAGAGAGCCTCAGGGGGTTTTACTGCTCTATCCAGAGCTAAAAAGGAAGCTAAATATTAGAGACGGATTCTGCCTCCCCTCTTGATGTGGTTAATTCCTGCGTGTCCCAGGCTGTTAGGAGGCACAAGCAGAGGATTCCCTTCGCCCTATGCTGGCTCTGCACATGCCGAGTTTTGTGCTGTTCCCGTGTAACTTGAAGGAGACAATTAAGAGCCCAGCTACTGCATCTGAAACCCAGCTGCATGGGGACCCTTGCACTGCTTCTGGGCTGGTCTCCGTGAGGAGGCAGAGGTGACATGAGTATTGGGGGTTAATAGAAGCACACTGGGCTAGCCTTCAGTCCCTGCTGCTCCCTGTTTCCAGAGCCAAAAGGGACCCGCCCCGGGATCTGGGCCCAGCAACCACCCCTCTCTAGCAGCAGCAGCTGGAGATGCCTGACTAACAACTTGACAACCTCATTCACTCAACTCAGAAGCATAGACTCTAGAGTTGAGTCCCCCCAACTTTTGCTGCATCATTGTTGGTTGTCTGTGCCCTTCAGCTACAGGTACAGAAGAGCTGATCAAAATGCCAGGTGGCCCAGGTGCTGCAGAATAAGACAACTGCATTATGTGACTCACAGGACCAGGGGAACAAAAGTTGGAAGCACCCACTTAAGTCCCAGCTTGTTTCTTTCTCTCTCGGGCCAGGGCATATTTGCAATCGGATTTTAAATGCGGGGAGGGGAAGAGGGGAGAGAAATGGGACAAAAAGCAGAACAGCAGCAAGACAGTCCTGGGGAAAACAGCCCCCCACACTGCTGGGGGGAGAAACAAAGGAGCAGCCCCACACCCTGTTCTGTCACCACAGGTACAGCCCAAGCACATCTGCAACTAGTGTCTCTGGGATCCCAGCAACACCTTGCAGGGATGCCACTTTCCCCACACACTGCTGTGTAGCCGCAGAAGGGTAGTCACTTACTTAGTTCTGCGGCCAAAGGGAAGTACCCAGCTTCCCCCAGGACAGGGCTCTGAAGTGCTGGGTGCAGAAAGCCAGCATTCTGCAAGTAGCCACTCTTTATAGTCTCCTGGAGGCCTAAGCTGGTCTCTGCACTGGCCTTTTAAAATGGGTATGACTGGGCCCTGGAGCAGGGCCGATGGGCAGCACCTGTTCTCAGCTCCACACCTGTCCAACGTCCTGTCTGAGTCAGAGAGAGGGGAGTTCCTTAGTCCCCAGCTCTCTGCTTTTCCGCTCTCCCAAAGGGCTGAGCAGGGGAGAGAGGAGGATAAGGATAAGGATATGTCTACACTGTAGAGATAACCCAGCTGATTGGGACCAGGGTTGGTCTCCCCAGCCCTGGTGTGAGCAGCCAGCCTTTGCAAAGCCACACCTGAGCTACTGGGTCCTGCCTGGCGCTGCACTCGCTGGTGTGTCGCTAGGACTTCTGAGGGCACAGCCCATTGTCCTGAGCTCTGCGCTGAGCTGAGCTGCTGGCTGGTTCTTTTGCAGTGACTTGCAGGGGAGCTCATCTGCCTTGCTGGGCCCGAGGTGGGGAAGTGTGGGAAGGCCCGGGAGGACTATAGCACTTAGGTGGTTTAGCCTGCACACTCGCTGCAAAGTGGGGGTGCTACTGGCCAGAGTGCAAGCAGACACCCTGCTCGAACTCACCCCTTAGCCACGCCAGTTAGCCTGGAATAAAAGTACCACCCTGCTCAGAGGAGAGAGTTTTGTGTGGGGACAGGAGAGGGGCTCAGGGGCCACACCCAGTCAGAGCAGCAGCTAACTTTCCAGGGAGGACGGACGCTAAGGAGAAGTTACCAATTATTCCAAGCCCTTGAGGCTGTTTGTTAAGTCTACAGAAACGGCTTATGGGGGAAGCCATAGGTCAGGACGGTATGTGTTGCTGAGCAGAACAGTCCCGTCATGTGGCCGTCCCATGTTCTGCTGCTGGGAAAAACGCCCACTGGGCATTTCTCAGCCACTAATACAAAAAGCCCCATGTGTAATCTGGGATTAGCCAGGTCAACTAGTAGCAAAGTTCTCTGGCTGCCGGTGAGTTGAGTTCTCATCGCCCGCTCCTGCTGAACTCACTCACAACGTGCCAGCTTGATTGTCTCCGCCTGCATCGCCGCCTCCTCCGGGCTTACTCGGAGAGCTATACCCAGCCCCACTGCACTGTGCAGAGGGCAGCCGGCACCTACAATTCTAGTGGGACTGGGGGCAGGGAGGACATTAAGACCCAGAACATAAGGGCATGACTAGGCTGTCTTGTGTAGCTAAAGCACAGGACTGGGAGCTAGGAGATCAGTTCAGTTCCGGGCTCTGGCTTTGCCTTGGTTTTTGACCATGAACAAATCATGTGTGTCCCCCCCCGTGACTCAGTTTCCCCACCTGCAAAGTAAAGATAGTGATGCTGATTTGCCCTGCAGGGAGGTTGGGAAGCCCAATGCATTCATGCTTGGAGGGGGCTTGGAGAGGAGGGGCAAGGGATCTAATGTTGTTATACGAAAAGCACCGTGCGCTCCCAAGAAATCCCCCCTCCCACAGCAAGCAGCATGGGACCCAGTGCCTCAGGCTCCCTCCTGCGGACAAAGGAGTGACTCAGACTTGCACAGACCCGAGCTAGGGGAGCAGCTAAAAGTGCTCTGTTTGAATCCTCTTCCCCACGCGGGCTGTGGCCTGTGCAGTGATTTTTATATCGCTGCAGCCACAGACTGTTCGGCGTTGGGATCCCCCGCAGCCCCTTTCATGGGGGACAAAATTAGCTCATCCTCCTAGCTGGGGCTCTCTGTGTTAGCACCACTGATGGCGGGAGGAGGTTTAGCCTATGCTTGTGCACGGTGCGGTTCTCTCTGCACAGCCGGCTATTGGTGCAGCTTGCATTTCTACAGCTGTAGGCCCTTAGTTCTATTCTGAATGTACTGACCGTGTCTGTGGGCCACATTCTGCCCTTCCCTGCACCTTGTGTCGTCACTGACACCTGTGCACAGTGGGTGTCAGGTGTCACCGACTCAGAATTCCCCCTCTCCCTCCCACGGATGGCAGTGTCATCACATCCATTGTACACAGGTGTCATCAGCAATGCCGGCCGCGGGGAGACTCCGGCTCTGTTTGTTTCCAGCCAGGGCGCTGCCCGAAGGTGCAGAGTTTGTTACTGTCATTATTCACGGTTGTTGTTTGCGTTTGTACTGCAGTAGCACCCCGAGCCCCCGTTCAGGACGAGTTGTGCTGGCTGCTGCACAAATGCATAGGAACACAGAGTCCCTGCCCTGGTACGGAGGGTAACCGTGATAGGGTCAGTGGTTGCACAGGTGAACAACGGGCACAACTCAGTGGGTCCCAACAATAAACAATATCAGCTCTACCTGGCTACTGAAAAATCATGTGGTCTCAGGCCTTTCTCTGAAGTTACGTTCTGGGCTCCTTGGAATGAGATCTCTGAGCCCTTCTCCATTGAGCAAGCCCTGGCCTGTATGCAGAAAGCTGGGGATCGCTGGGGGGTAAGGATATTGGTGCCACGTTGCCCTCTCCTCTGAACAAGGTGTCCTGCAGCGGAGGCGGCATCTGGGACTTTGCTCAGACAAGCACCGACACCTTTGGCTTGACTGAGTCCTGCCACCCAGCGTCTGATACTCCGATGACAAAAGCAGGAAAGACAGCAGCTGTGCTGCCTTCCTCCCGAACTGACGAATCAGGTCCCAGCGGCTGTGAGAACAGAGTCAATGGGGAAGCATTGCTCACGTCCTCAGCGTCCCCTACAGCTCGGAGACATGGGATCTGTTTCCAGGGCCTCCCTCCTTGGGCTAAAGAGCAGGCAGAGCCACAGATGACCCTCTGCTCCCCCAAACAAGAAAACTAGGGCCCTTTCCTCCTGCATTTACAGAGAGGGTGAAGTGAAACAGCCCTGCCTTAGAGATAGGGCAGCGAAACAGAGCAATAGCTCCAACTAGTGGCTGACAGGTGACGGGTGGGTGCTGTGGTCGGGCGAGATAACGATGTGCTATGGGGAAGGCCAGGTTTTGGCAGAAGCCGGTAAGAGAAAAGTCCCCAAGTCCAAGCTGGTCACGAGGGGCGCAGGGGTTGGACAGCAGCAGTGTCCTGCACTGACCAGGCTCTGCTGCAGGGGCATAGCCTGGTTCCCTCTGGCTCTCCTGGGAGAGAGCTGCTGCTGTTTCCCAGACTTTAGGGAACACAGGAACTATTCTGTCATTGTCCCGGACGAGCCTGTCTTCACACAACTTCTCTGGCTCCCCACTTCGATGGCTCTGGTGATGCTGAATGGGAAGGACAGCTCAGAATTGCCCTTCTTGTTTCTCTAACCCTCTGCAGACCTGGGGCAGCTGAACGAATGCATGCAGCTCATCTAACACTGGCCTCCCGTGTCCTTTCCGAGGATATAATTACTGTGGACACCAGCACCCAATCCTCTGCTGCTCCCACCACTGGAATCTCAGACTCCGTGTCTTTTCAGTCTCTCCTAAAGATGTCTCCTCTCCCCCTTGCCCAGACCTTGACCTCCCCTTGGTCATTGTGTATTATTGAAATCCAAACTTCCCCAGATGCTTTCTTCACATCTGCTTAGAGAGAGGTCTTCCAAGTACACCAGTGAGGCCTTTCCCCCACTCCGGGAATCCCTGGGGGCACAATCTACCGCAGAGCCTATCCCGTTAAGCAAAAGGAGGCTGAGCTGGTGTTATAGTGAGATGTTTGCCCCTCCTTTCCCCCTCGCGCTTTGTTGGACTGGGAGACAGATCCAGGATCTGTAATTCCTGGGAGTCAGAGACAGACAGTAGCTTTCAACTAATTCAGCATTGTTCTAACAAAGCAAACACGGCAGCTCTCAGGCTGAAGCCTGGTTTGCCAAGGTTCAGTGCAGAGCCAAGTGCATGAGCTGTGAGGGCCGGACACAGCACGAGAGGACGGTGGGGCGGGGAGAGGGGCCCTTCACACCATTCTGGGTTCCCTTTTTCTGGGTGCTGGGAGTGCTGCTGGGGCAGCTAGCTCTGTGGTGAGCTGCAGGACTGGAGACGCAGCTCAGGAGCGGAGAGGCAGACGAGCGAGTTGACACGTAGCTGAATCCATGTGAGCAGAGGAGCAAAGGGGAATCAGCAACTGGGTCAACGGAAGAGGGAAGTGAGAGCAGCCGAGACGCCTCGGTGGAGTTCTCCCCCTGCTTGTGTAGTCTGAGTAAACCCAGCAGCTGAATTAGTGCAAACTTTGGCTTGCCTTGCCCTCGTGCGGGTCATTGGGAGCGGCTATGTTGATGCAGAATCAGGGCTGGCGTTCGGAGTGCAGACATGGTCTTAGTCAGTGATGCTTCTGCAGTAAACTCTCAGTTAAGCAGGGAAAGAAACAGCAGAGCTATGAAAGCAAATCAATATGGAGTAACTATGAAATCACCCTTTCTATCGCACCGACCTGCTCTCACTGGTGTCAAGGCATTGTCTGTGGGCAGATCCTGGCTGGACGCCTGGGCAGATGTGCAGGGTACATCTTCCTGCCAGTCACCCAGACTCAACAGAACATCTGGCTCTGAGCAGGATGTGTGGTTTCCTCTTGCAACTCGCTGACCTTCCCTACACTGGGGGGAGGCCAATCAGGGCAGCTGACACCTGCAATATCAAACCCAGGGCATGGGAGCTGGCAGGAAACATCAAGCCATCATCCCAGGATTTCCAGGACTCAGAAGGGGAGAGCAGCAAGGGAGAAAGAGAATAAAGATGATGAACAGCTGGTGTAATAGTGAGCGGAGGGAATTCCAAGCCTGTGAGCTTTTCCTTTGCCTCAGTGCTGGCCTTCTGTACAAGGATGAAGTGGAACTTGCTCAAGATAGTTGAGTCCAAGGCAGACTGCGGGGAGGTGGTAGGGGATCTCACAGAACTGGGAGACTGGGCAATAAAATGGCAGATGAAATTCAATGTTGATAAATGCAGAGTAATGCACATCATCTCAAATGGAGCTTCCCAAACACGTCAATCCAAATCCACACTGGTTTAGATAAAACAGTTCATCAGAAAGGTAGATTTTAAGTGATTGCAATTAATGAGGCATAAAAGTCAGAATTGGTTACAAAGAAATAAAAGGCAAAACGCAATCTAATACCTAATTTAGCAAGCTACATGAATTCAAAGCAATGTTTTTCTCACCACATGCTTTTGCTGGCTGAACTCCCAGCAGCCCTATCTATACCTCCCTATCTGCCAAGGCCCAAACGTGAGACACTATACCTCCCTATCTGCCAAGGCCCAAACGTGAGACACACCCAAAATGTGGGACACAAAAAAACCAAAACATGCAGGAGACTGAAGTGTTGTGGAGTCCCTCCCCTTAATATCAGTGATTCTTTCCAGGACCTCACTACCATTCTATATTGCTGATGTAGTTATTGACGACAACAACAAAAGATGGGGAGACACCAAATATGTGCGGACTGTAGGTAACACCGAGAATGACTGACATCCCTCAAAATGAGGGACATTGGAAAGATATGGCCCTTCTCTTACTCCAGGGTCCTGTGGCTATGTAGTTACACACTAGTATGTAGGGGAACTGGGTTTCAACCATCTGGAACCCTACGTAGCAGGTTAGGAGCTCTGGAGAATGAGCTTCCAGCTGGGTAGTGCGGCTTCATGTAGGCAACTTTCATATTCACCTCACTCAAATGTTCACCCAAAGCAGGGATGTGGGTGCGTGTCCCACCCACACAGGGAGCTGGCTTGCCTTCAGGGACAAGCACTTGGGCTGGAAGGTGCCTTACTTCACTGCATTTCTCTTTGGAAGTTGCCTTTGGCCGCAGCTCTCAAGACTCAAACGTGGGGACTTGGACTATAGAATGTGGGAATGGGATTCCAAAGGAAAGAGGCAGCCTTAAGGAGCAGCACAGGAAGAGACAGCAGCCTCAGGTGAAGCCGGGTCCATTGCTTTCATGTGATTCGTATCAGTCAGCGACAGGGAGACACTCGCAGTCCTATGCTGAAGTGAAATGAGACAGGTGCAGAATGAGACTTGGTGGCTTCTCCAGGCAGACTCTCTGCTGTGCTGACACCAACCTATCTGACCAGACCCTTGTTTTGGCCACTCCAGATCTGGCCCAACTAGTTGATGGACCAATACCCCAAAACTTGTGGGCACCTCAAGCATTTCTCAGTCCTAGTGGGTGAGATATGGGCCCCGGACAACATTGTGCTGCAGATGTAAGTAGAAAAATCAACCTTCCAACCTAATTCCACCCCTGCACCCAGCCAACACTCTGCCTGGGTGACACCCCATCGTCCTGGAAACCCTAGATGCTAGGGGTAAACGTTATGCCACACAGAGTATGGTAAGAGCCAGGAGCCCAGACCCCCTGAGGAATCTGTGCCTTGACTGCCCTCTCCACCAGCTGTGGCATTCCTGGTGTGGCTAACACTTCTCTGTTGTTTACCGCTTGCTCCCTTCTTTGCTCAGGGTGGATGAAGGCACGTTGTGCTCCACTCCTGCACTTATGTGGAGTACATGGACCATGTGTGCTAGCCAAAGCCCCCACAAGTGGTCAGTTCCTGCAACTTCAGCATTTTCCCTTCGACATCCAGGTGTGGAGGAAAGTCCTGGGAGGCCGGGTGTGTCTGGTGGAAGAAAGGAGAAATGGTTTGAATAGTTTCTAGCTTCCTCCTGAAACCATCCCCCCACATACAACACTCAGATACTCTGCTTTTAGCTACGACTGACTCATGTATATACAGCAGGGTGGCCAAACTGTGGCTTGTGAACCGCATGTGACTCTTTTACAGTTTTGCACCCCCCATTCTCCGCCTATCAGTCTGGGGTGGGGAGTTCAGAGTTTCTGCCCCATGACAGGGTGGTGAAGTTAGAGGATTCTGCCCAGTGGTTTTGGAGGGTAAGTAAGTTTGGCCACCTCTAACAGAGCTTAAGCCTTCTACCTATCCCTGGAGAAGGCATGTGCCCCTGTATGTCTGTACACACGTGTGTGTCTATGGCCGGGTGTGTAATGCACACCGTTATGTCTAGGCTCTCCTTTATCCAGCACAGGCTGACCAGCTCATTTGCATTCTGCAGCCCAGCACATGCAGCTCAGCCTGCTCCTGCTGGGTGCTTAAACTGAGGGGTCCCCAAAGGGGCAAGTGGAAACTGACAAAAATCAAAGGCCTCCTTGACAGGCACCTGCCAGGCTCGGAGCAGCTCTGCAGGCAGCCTGACTTCCCCAGGGCAGGCAGTGCCAGGAGGGCCACGGCCCCAGGGAGGTGCGATGCCAACAGCAAGTGCCAAACCACCCCTGACCACAGGCCACAGTAAGAGAGACCTGACCGGCCACGTGGTACCCTAGCGCACGTGCGCAGGAAGCAGCCTGTCTGCAAGGGGCCAGTCACACAGCGCACGTCCAGGACCGATTTCTTATTGGTGGACCGCGCGCATGCGTGTCAGGGGATTTCCCCTTCGCATTTCGCGCGGGGTGGTGGTGTGTGTCCTCGCCGAGGTGCCGTCTGCTTCCGGAATCGGATCCGGGGCGGCCCGGAAGCGGAAGCGCTGCGGCTGAGTGAGGGGCCGCGTGCGTGAGGCGGCAGAAAGGATGGCATCCCGGGGCTCTGGGAGGCGAGGAGCCGGGTCTGGAGGGCCCCGGGGGCCGGACCCGCAGGAGGAGCCGCCACCCCCGCTGCAGGCCGTGCTGGTCGCGGACAGCTTCAATCGCCGCTTCTTCCCCATCTCCAAGGACCGGCCCCGGGTGAGAGAGAGCGACCGGGACCCTTCCCTTCCCTTCTCCTACCCTACCCTACCCCGCCGGACAGATCGTCCGGGACCTCCCCCCAGCCGGAGACCCCGGGGCCCCTTCACCTTCTGTCCCCCAACCGCAGAGTCCGGGGCCGGCCGGGACCTACCTCCCCGCCAGAGACACCCCTCCCCCCCAGGATCCTGCCCCGCCGGAGAGACCGGCAGGGACCTCCCCCTGCGCTGGAGAGGCTGGGGTCACGCCCCCTCCCGTCCCGCAGCGCCGAAAAGGCCAAATCGGCTGTTGCTCCTCTGGAGACGGCCGGATCAACCCGTCCTGCCGGGATCGAGCCCAGATTTCACTTCCTGGCTTCCCTTCCAATTCTGCTACCTCGGCCTGTTTGATCCTGTGTGAAAAATGACCCTGAAACCCCCCAAAAGCACCAGAGGAAGGAGAAACCACGGTTGAACTCGGAGGCGGAGGGAAGTGCTGCAGGGGATCGGGGGGCAGGACTCCTGGGTTCTGTTCCTGGCTCTGTCCTTGCTTCACTCGGGCACCTGGGCCATATCCCTTCTGTAGTCCAAACCTCAACTTCTCTGTCTGTAAAATGGGGGTTTAATTGTATTTATATACTGAGGGGGAAGGATAGTGGATATTCCTAAAGCTCCTTAAGAATGTCTGAAAGATGTTTGTTTGGGCTGTTACCTCCGAACAGCATGTGATGGGGGGAGACACTGATTTGTTAATGCAAGTATAAAGCACCCACCATCTTCCAATCTGGTTGTTTCTTACATACCTTAGTTCATGAGAATGTTTCCAGAACAGGGAACACTCATTCTGCATCTCTAATAGCAACCTAACTGGCTTTGCTAGAAGGACCAGTGGTTTACCAGCTAAGGGCTAATTGCTAGTCTGATACTATAATTTATAGTCAATAAAACAGCTGAATAAAGAGCTGCTGCATCATGTGCTTAAAGTGGCCATGCTCATACAGCGTTCTGGAGACGCCCTGCTACACAAAACATGTTATTACCAGCTCCCATGTGATCCTCCTGGTGGAGTGACAGGTCTTGGAGGTGAAAGCTGCCATCACATTGTCCAACAAGAAAATATTTTTAGAGTCCTGTTGGAACCTGTGGGAGACATTTTTAGTTTACTGAAGTTTAGTTTATCAACAAGAAGACTGAGAGGTGTCTTGATTACAGCATATCTGCACTTTCACAGGGTTCATTCATTTAGAAGAGAAAAGCAGAACAAGAACCAATGAGTGGAAGTTGAAGCTGGAGAAATTAAAATGAGAAATAAGGCACACATTAACAGTCAGGGTGATCAGCTAATAGAACAAACTGCCAAGGGAAGTGGTGGTGTCTTAAAATCAAGACTGGATCCCTTTTAGGAAGACGTGCTTGAGCCATACACAAGTTATTGAACTCAATACAGGGGTGACTGGATGACATTTAATTTATACAGGAGATCAGACTAGATGATCTAATGGTCCTTTCTGGCCTTATACTTGGTGAATCTGTGAATTTCTTTTAAATCCTCACCTATGAATTTTAATGTACTAAGAAGCAAAGTACACAAATACAGCAAGAAACTGCTTGAGAAGAAAGAAACCTGTAAAGCACACATGGATGTATACAATCTTGTAAGCTCGGTTTATGATGAATGGAAAAGGCTTTCAAATGAGGCAATCTAAAGGGCCAGTGGTAATTGTTCAATTGTTGAAAGGGGCGTGGATAAAGAATGGAAAACTGAACACTAAAACTATTTTGAATAGTCTTATTTGTATTACAGTAGCATGCTGAGGTTTCAGTTATGGCACAATTCCCATTGTGCTGGGTACTTGACAAACATAAAATAAAATAGTCCCTGCCCCAAAGTGCTTACAGTCTAACTAGGGACAAAACACGACAAGTTGGTAGAAACAAAATGTGGCGATAATAGCTAATATATGCAGCATTGTGTTCTAAGTATACAATTTGGAGGGAATATTTTCAAATGCAGTAACAGCGGCCGTTTGTTTTATTTTATGCTGTCTTTTGCCGCCTCTCCTGAGTGTTGACAAAAGATAGTGCTACACTTGAGGGAACTGTTGCCAACTAATGTTCCTGTAGCCCTCTTGCAGTCCAGACACTGGGGAATAAAGTCATAAATAGTGGGAGTGTGTGGAAAATATCTTGACTCTACATCAGTGTATTTCTGTGGGAATGTTTTGGGGTTTTTTTCCCTCACAATGAGGAAAAATAAACCAGAATCCAAACTACAACAGTTTATAGTGCTGGGGAATAGAAAGCATTACAGTACAGTTTGCTTTTTATTTGCCTGTGACAATATAGAAACTGCAGCTGCCGCTTGGGGATTAACTAATTTTAGTTTTGAAAGATGTTAGAGCAGAGCTCCATATTACTCCTACACCACTGAGTCGTCTTTCCTGCAGCTGGCTTGTCGCTGACCTTGTTTGGTATACAGCATTTGTTCAGCTAACTCTGTCTTGTTTCCCTAGGTTCTCCTTCCTTTGGCAAATGTGGCCATGATTGACTACACTTTGGAGTTCCTAACTGCAACTGGAGTGGAAGAAACCTTTGTCTTCTGCTGCTGGAAGTCGGCTGAGATAAAGGAGCATTTACAGTAAGGAACACCTTATCTTCCTTTGAGGCTCACTGTAAAGGAGCGTTTTCCCTCCACCCAACAGTTCTTCAAGGTCTTATATCATGGTGACCCCTTTGGCTCATGAAAGCTGGATGCTGTTCCAGCGTTGTCCTGAGGGGATAGTTTGAGCGATGTCTCTTTAGCAGCTTCTGCTGGTTCTGGGAACACACTGGCTGCATGTCATTTATTCACCAGCTGTTGCTAATAGCTGAGAATACAGTGAGGTAAATAACATGTGAAAAGAGAACATTTCTTCCACTGCAGAGCAGGGTGTGATAGTGCTGTAAGCGGTTATGTCTGTCTGTGGGCTGCAGGTATCTTGTCTTGACTGTCCTCTTTGTTGTATTTAAAAGAAGAGTTCAAAAAAGAACTAGATAAATTCATGGAGGAAAGGTCCATCAGTAGCTGTTAGTCAGGATAGGCAGGAATTGCTTTTTGCCAGAATGGGAATGGGCAATGGAATAGCTCACTTGACGATTACCTGTTCTGTTCATTCCCCCTGAAGCACCTGGCAGTGGCCACTGTTGGAAGACAAGATCCTGGGCTAGATGGACCATTGGTCTGACCCAGTATGGCCGTTCTTATGTTCCTGGTTAGATATTTAATACAGCTTCATCTCTTCCTTGCTTCAGCTGTTGCCTACAAGTTAAAACTCTTATCTTTGGTTTTGCATAAATGCTTCGTATCTTTCCCAAATCCCCACGCAACACTGACCCCACGGATGAAGTTGGTGTCCTCTAAGATGTTGTCTCAGAGCATTTTCTTCTTTTGTCTGTGACACAGAAATAACTGTGCTTAAATATGACAGTGGTCCAGCCATCATAACATCGTTGCCTCTTACTTGTATGGACAGAAAATCCCCACACTGGAACACCATGTTCTACCCTAAGCCTCAACAAGATCATCCTTTTCATTCCTTCTGGTCTGTTTTCTTCCCCTCTAGTAAGTCCAAGTGGTGCCGCCGCACCTCTCCGAACAAGGTGCGCGTTGTGACCTCAGACCTGTTCCGCTCGCTGGGTGATGTGCTAAGGGATGTCGATGCCAAGTCCCTTGTCCGCTCTGACTTCCTTCTCGTCTCTGGAGATGTGGTGTCCAATATCAACGTTTCTGCAGCTCTGGAGGAACACAGGTGGGTGACTGGGGAGAAGGAGCAGCAGCCTAGCTGGTTCATGCTCATTGGTGTCACATTTTGAGGCATTGCTTAAAACCCTTTCTTTCCTGTTTAGGATGCGCCGTAAACTGGACAAGAACGTGTCTGTGATGACGATGATTTTCAAAGAGTCCTCACCGGGTCACCGTGCTAGGTGCCAGGAGGATGACGTCATCCTTGCTATGGACAGCACTACGAACCGTGTCCTGCACTACCAAAGAACCCAGGGGCTGAAGCACTTTCGCTTTCCCATGGTACGTTCAGATTATGTGGCAGGCAGAGTATGATTGCTAATACAGTCAAGCAGCCAATCCCAAAGGTACACTCTTTCTCAAGTCTAGGGTAGGGAGGGAGCAGCGCTTATAGCTCCCTTTGAAGAAGAGAAGATGGGAAGTAGCTTTTGAAGCTATTTGCGCTGTCCAGTGTGACAGCTGGTTCCTTCTGTGGAAGCCTGTGGCATGATACTACCATGCAGGCGTGTGCAGGGAAATTACCTCAAGTTTCTGAGAATGGGGGTAGGTTCCCACCATCCCTAAAATGGCTAAAACAGATGAAGTTCGCTTCTTTTTCTCTAAATTCAGTTTTACTGGTATAAATTAAACATCTGTATTCAGGATTCTGTGTGTGTGACACGGGATGAGACAGATGATTGACTGTTGTCCGGCAGCCAATGACGTGACTATCAATGCATCTTCTCTAATGCTGTGAGGATGATCAGTTCTTTTCCCATTATACCTCACTGAGTGTGTCACAGTCCTCCCAAAAGTAACAAAATGGATCATTCCTAGACTGTCCCTCATCCGGGTCATGTTTTCTCTTTTTAAATCACTGCAAATAAGGTGCAGGCCTTGATTTTGAAGCACAAAATCTACAGGTCGTTTCTAAAGTATAAATGGTTTTTCATTTATTAAGCTACATTTTTGGTGTGTAAATCCCAGCCAGCAATGTAGCGAGCTAGCTGGCATTTGGAAAGGTGTGATCCCTGCTTCTGTCAGAATCTGTCTCTTAGAGAGATTTTTCCCTGGGGGTTGAAATCCTTGCTGGGTTGAAATCCTTTCTGATTGGCATACAGTGTTGTGTGTTTGCACACATTAAGCACGGTTGCTGTGTATGGCCGGTGTACTTAGCCTGTATTTTATGACTTGCATGCTGTCCTCCAGATGTCCAGCCAGTTGAAGTGTATCCTTTGTATGTTGTCCTCAGCTGGTGCAGGGTTGTTCTGGATTGACTCCTACATGAGAGGCACTCAAGCTCTACTGTGTTCTCTCCTCTTTCCAGAGCTTGTTCCAGAGCAACATTGAGACAGTTGAGGTGCGCTATGACTTGCTGGACTGCCATATCAGCATCTGCTCCCCACAGGTGAGGTGCTCTAGTTCTGGAGGGCTGCCAGAACCAGCGTTCTGAGTAATTGGTTTCGTGCTGATGACATACTAGAAGCACACTGCATTGCTATAAAGTAGAGTGGATTCCAGAGCTCCGGTCTCATTCCAAGCTGATTTGCATGGAGCATGTCATGGCCACAGAAAGCATGATACTTTCTTGGCCTGCCCCCGCACTCTCAGCATCTGGTGTCTGTTGCTGAGGAAACAGTTCAAACAGAAGGGCTTGTGTGTGTATCCGCGTCTGAGATGAATGGACGAACTAGTTCAAGATGAAACAAGCTGAAAAGTAACTCATCTTGCTTGAGCTTGGTACAGGCTGCAACAGCAGAGATGGCATCTCTGGGGACCAAGTGAAGTGTCCACTCTTGCTGGCTGGTACCTTGTTGGGAATAAAGTCCTGGGCATTCCCTTCCATGCCCTACGCTCATTTACTGGTCTTCCACTGTCAGGAGGAGAATTGGTCTTCAGTCTTCCATACTCAGCAAAATTACGAAGTTAGACTGGGCTAACCAGCTGGAATTAATATTTCACCCTTTCTGAAAGCCAGATTCTACTAATGTCCACTGGGGCAGCGGTGATAGGGAGCCCCAGCACCTCCTCTGGAGGAGATAGTCTTTCTCATGCCAATTGGAGAAGGGCAAAAGCAGCGTTTTCCTGTATTGTACTTTGCTGAGCTCTCTGGGCACAGCTGGTCGGCGTGAATAACTGGGCTGTCCTGGCAACGTCCTCTGAGTTTGCCCTCACATTGTCTCCTCCTTTCTTGCAGGTGGCTGAGTTGTTCACCGATAACTTTGATTATCAGACTCGGGATGACTTTGTGCGTGGCCTGCTGGTGAATGAGGAGGTAAGGAGGGGTATTGTGGGAGACCCACTTCTGTCTGACCCGAGAGGGACCCTTGGCTTTTCACTTGATCTCTTCAGAGAGTGGCTGGGACCCTTTTTGTGTGCTGTCTGGAGTGAGGTGTTCCCATGTCAGTGCAGCTGGTTGCACATGCTGGGCTGTATCTTGGCACACATTCTAAGTTGTGATAGGCTCGCGAGGTAATCAGGGATCTGGGAACAGTTCTCCATTGAACTAGGAACTAGATCTTCTGCGATTCACAACAGCACCTGCTCTCAGCTCCTAGTTTAGCTTACACGCAGAAGAATAGGAAATATGAAGGTTTAGGTCTTGCTAAATTAGAAACTGACACAGCCTTTATTGCTGCGCTGTCATGGTCCTGCTTAATTGCACTTGACCTTTCACCTTTCCAGACTTACTGTTTGGTTGAATTTCAGCAGTTGTAGGGGATCTGAAAGTCTTGGCTAGAGTTAGGCATCACGTCAACAGATGTGTGCTAGCTGCCCACACAGAGCTCTGCTGATGCCCCTTGCTCTTGACTTGAAGACTACCTTGGTATTTCTGTTTCATTGCCTACCCTCTCGCCACCATAGCTCTGCTAATGTCGCTCACCCTGACCTGAAGCATCCCCTTGTATTCCAGTCCTGGCTAATCATGTTATTTCTCTAGAGAGTATCTTTGAAAACAAATGAGCAGGCTCATGCCAATGAGATTCCTCCTTAAAGCCATTGGGGGTGATAGTGGGTCTGGCTTGTAATGCATTTGGGAGGCTGGAGTTTGGGAGTATTTGGGATGTGGTTCAGGTCATTGGGGTCTGAGAGTGTCATGGAGGCAATGCCTTAGTATCTGAGAAGGCTGTTAGTGAATATGGTAGCAGAGGACCCTGCATGGAAGCAAAAGTGCAAAGAAGAGGGGTGAGTTGTTACAGGAAAGTGTGTGGATGACATTTTACATGATGTAGGGCCCTGCTCAGGTGCAGGGAGCCTTCCTTGGCAAATAGTCCTTTGACACGCTTCTGTCTCTTCCCCAGGTCCTGGGGAACCAGATTCATATGCATGTGACGACAGAGGAATATGGTGCCTGTGTATCCAACCTGCTGATGTATGAGGCTGTGTGCTCTGATATTATCCGGCGCTGGGTTTATCCTATGACTCCAGAGATGAACTTCACTGATGATGAGACACAGAGCTGTACCCATTCCAAGCACAACATCTACCAGGGTGCAGAGGTGAGCCTGGGCCACGGCAGTGTGCTGGATGAGAACGTCCTTATTGGGCAGGGAACGGTCATTGGAAGCAACTGCTCCATTACCAACAGTGTCATCGGTCAACACTGCAAGATAGGTGAGTGCCGTGAATGGGAGACGAGAGGAGGGAGACCCTGCTGTTGTTTAGAATTATAGTGAATTCAGTTCTGATCGAAGGTGCTGGATTGGCACTGCCTAGTGACTTCATGGGGTGGGGGTGGGAGAAGAGGAGGCAGTGGGTGAAATGGGGTTATTGGGGAAACTGAAGTGGAGGGAAGGGTGTTACAAGTAGTGAAGCCAGTATATATTTTACAGTCTTGAGTGTTTAATTTTTAAATAGGTCCAGGGCTTTGGGGTGGGAGCCAATGGTGCAGCCGGTTGTATAGTGGGGGGGAGTGCAAGCTGGGTAAGAGGGATGGCGCTTGGCACACAGGAAGGCGAAAGAGGAGTCGTGTATGTGTGTTAAGACGGTCACTAATCTGGGTTTGTCTCCGACCAGTATTAGAGAGGTGAAAATCTCTGTATCCCAGGTTCATTCATCCCCATGAACCTCCTAGTGCCCCAGCTTCACAGCCTCGAATAAAGCTCCATTGTTCTCATCTTCCCCCATTTTGCTGAATTACTGTAAGTGGGAGGCCTCTTGGTACTGCAGCATTGGTGAATCTCTACAGAAACCGTAGCGCAGTTTGTCTTCCCTAGCTTAGCCTGCAGAGGGGCTGCTGAACTGTAAGGCAGCTTTGCCACCATATCTAACCTCCACCGAACTGCCAGGGTACCCTCTAGTTCTGGAGCTAATGGGTTGGTTACTCTCTGGTGTTCAGCTTTGCGAAAGTGCTAGTGAAGCACAGGGTGAGAACGGTGATCTGCCTTGCTCAGCATCTTTGTGGTGGTGTTTTACAGGTGATAAAGTTACCCTGGATGGAGCATTCCTCTGGAACGGTGTCCACGTAGCAGACCATGTGGAGATCCGGCAGTCTATTGTCTGCGATGAGGCGGAAATAAAGGAGTGGGTCAAATTAAATCCTCACTGCGTCCTCACTTCCCAGGTGAGCTGCTTCTGTGTCTTCAAGATTCTCCACATGCCCTTGGAGAGCTACTAGACTGCTCATTGAATGTACCAAACTGAGAGGGCCTGGCCAGCAACCAGAATGAGGGGTGCTCCAAACCCTTTCTTCCCCTCTGCAAGGGGAAGAATTTCCAAATATGTTTCAATGTTAAGCAGTTCCAGGAGAGACTGTCTGAAGCAGCTTTGGGCTCCTGAGGGGGAAATGGGAGGTGGCAGTGGAGGAAACTGTGCTGCTATTCCTTATATGGATGTGGAAGTCCTTTATTTTTAGGTGGTGGTGGGTCCTAATATCACCCTCCCTGAGGGTACGGTGATCTCGCTGCACCCACCAGATGAGGAAGAGGATGACGAGGACGAGTTCAGTGATGATTCTGGCATGAACAAGGAGGAAAACAAAGTGAAGCTGAAAGGTGCATGAGCTTTTGTTGAGCCTTTGGCAGCTGTCCTTTGTGGGGCTTCTCCCTTTATGACCCATCCTGTGTTCTAAACTTGCTGAAATGCAAGTCTGGTAGCAAAAGTCTCCTGTTAAGATTGGTATGTTTGCCCCTTCAGTGGGGAAATAGGGATATCCAGTATACCAAGCCAACAGTCAAGTCAATTAACTGCTGGTTACCTGCCCTCTACAGTATCCAACCTTCTGTTTCATCATAAAGATCTGTGGAGACTTGAATACGGGACACTTGGGGTGGGAGGTCTCTACAGATGACAGGCTGCAACTTGAACAGTCATTCAGTTCAGGACAGATGCCAAGATCTGTGGCCCTCAATTCTCTCTCCCTGCACCCCAGGATCTTAGAACCAATATCCCATGAGGGAGAAAGGTTATCAGTCTCCACTTGTGTAGGGTTCAGAATGTGAGTCAGTGTGTCAATCCTGCCAGGCTGTGCTGCGGAAGGCTAAGCTTAAAAAACAGCCTGGTCATCTTCTGCTGGCCTAGGTTAATGAGAGCAGCAGTCCATGTGCACGGATGGGAATCCCAGGCCCCGTTCCCCCCTGTGTTTGGGACACAAGTTGGTGCAGGTCATGCTGTGACCCTCCCCTTGCTCCCCCACTAGAGGCCAATCAATTTCAGGTTGGTTATGTGTATGTTTCCTTCCTTCTAAACGCTGCCATCTTCTTTCAGGTTCTAACAAAGCAGAGGTGGGGTCAGAGGGCAGAGGTTACCTTTGGAAAGCAGATGATGAGAATGACGTGGATGAGGAAGAGCAGAGACAGAGCCTTTGGGGTGAGGAAAGCATTGATGTAGACTGCTGGGAATGGAAATGCCTGTACATTAGTTCAGTGAGTTGCTGACGGGGACGTTACTAACAGGTGCAGGGGTAATCTTTTTGTTCTGTGTTTGTGCAGAACGGTCCCTCATTAGTGCCTCTAGCTGTGGGAATAATACAAATAATAATGGCTGCTAAACCAGGCTGCGGAAGTCTCCCCAAGGAAAGTGATGTAAAGTCCATTACTGAAACATCAAAACTCAGATTAGGCAAAGCCCTGGAGAAGAGAGAGTGGAGGGGAAACAATCTTGGGTTAGAAATTTGACTCTCTAGCTGAATGGAGCGATCCCACCCTTTTTGGAGCTGTTGTTTCAGATTGTCTCCAGGCTCAAGCAGATGACACTGCCTCAGTTATGCTAAGGACCTGTTTGGAAAACTTTCTTCGGAGCCATAAAGGCTAGAAACATTTTATTGAAGGGGGGGATGGGGAGCAGCTGAGATTCTGGAGCACAATTCCACAATTAGGGATGGATCGTCTGGCAAATTCCATACAGTGAAGTCCATGTCTCAGTTATAGTTGTGGAATTGGGCAGCATGAAGTCTCCCATCAAGCTCTACGTAGAGTGCTGTGTGCATGGATGCATTCCCTGGACCAAACATCCCACTTGTGCTCTTTGGACGATGGTCCCAGCTCTTGCCTCCTCTGCCCCATCCTCTCGTCTTACGATAACAAACTTCAAACTTGTGTCTGAATGGTGAAGGGGGGAGCCCATTATATTCCAGGCACCGAACTGCTGCGGTTGCCCCTCAAGGAGGCCAGCGGATGTGTGTTGATCACCATTTTACTTTAGAACTGCCCAGCTCAGAGGCTGCATCTGTTTTTCTGCAAGGTTCCAACTCAAGTGAGTCTCATGCTTCTGGGGTAGCTCCCCTAGCTGCGAGTGAGCAGTTTGGCTGGGAGGGGTGGGGATGCTTTTGCTTTAATCGTTGGCCCAGGCTGCCTGCTGTAAGGATCTGGCATAGCCCTTTTAATCTAGTGGCAGGTCTCCTCAGTGGTTATGGATGTCTGGGTCTGTAAGTAGCAAATCCCATACAAGGATAGCTTCTTCAAACCTGACTGGGACTCCAGCTTCATCAGCCAAGGAACTGACTTCTGCTTTCAAGGTTGCCCCTTAAAAGGTTGCATTTTCCTGTCTTTATCAGGCCCCACCTTGAAGCCAGAGGAAGAGAGTGAGACGGAGAGTGACCTGAGCCTAGGCTCCGAGCAGCCAGACAGTCGGGCTGCTTCCCCTCAGCTGGATGACATCAAAGGTGAGAGGCCTGGGCCTACCGGGTATGTTGGGCGAGGCAGAGAACAGCCCTGAGTTTGTGGGTAGTGGAGTAAGCCTTGTGCTGCTGTGACTGTGTATTGAAATGTCCTGCATTGCTCCATCTCATGTCTCCCTATTCAGAGAGACCCCCAGCATTCCTGGCCAGCATTTCTTCTGTGCCTCTTATAGTTCTTTGACATTCTCTTTATTGCTGTTGCTTGGTTAGTACCTGCATGGGGGCTCAGTTGGGAAGCTTGAGAACGACTCTCCTTCCTGACCAAAGGCTGTTTGGAGCTGTCTTCCTTGGAGACCATGTGTTCCCTCTCCATACCAGCTGATTGTGGTAATTCCTCCCCCTGCTGTGCATCAAAGAAGCCATGTGATGTGTTAGGGCTTGTCCACATAGGAAAGTTTTACTGGTATAGTTAAGCCAGTATAGTTACACTGGAATTACACCCCCTGTGGCCATTCTTAGTTTGGTATGCGTGGCTTTTTCAGTTTAGCCTACATCACTTGGAAGGAGTTTAAGCTAAACTGAAAAAAAGCCACTCATACCAGAATAAGTGTGTCCACTTGGGGAGCTATACCAGTGTGTTCATATTCTTCCCTTAGCTTATACCGGTATAACTTTCCCATGGAGATGAGCCCTTAGGTCATGGAATAGCCTCTCAGGGAAGTGGTAGAAGCCCCGTTGCTTGAGTCATTTAAAACAGGCCTGCATACAACCCTGGAGAACACATGGTGCAGTAGGAGACAGTCCTGCACTGGTTCCAAGGGATGGAATTGGAGGGATCTGATCAGTCCTTTCCTTTACCTGTACTATAGTTCTTTACAGGTGGAGTAACTGTGGGCATCTGTTGGGTTATGGAAGGCAGAGGAGGGGCTCTCTAGCAGGCTTATCCCTGCTCCTGGCACGGGGCTGGTTTCTCTGTAGTGAGAGGTGCTGTTTGCTGGACTTTGTCCTCTCCTGTCTAATGGCCTATTCTTGCCTTGGTGACAGTTTTCCAGAATGAGGTTCTGGGTACCTTGCAGAGGGGTGAAGAGGAAAACATCTCCTGTGATAACCTGGTCCTGGAAATCAACTCCCTCAAGTAAGTGCTCCCTCTTGAACTGCAGTGCCTGACTCTGAAGTGTCTTGTCTAACGAGTATGATGCTAAGAGGTTTGAAAGGCTGGGGGGGATCATGTGACTACCCCACAGGGTGATCAGTATCCAATTAGTTTCTTCAGCGGTAGGGTTTTAGAGATCCAGATACAGTGATGACTGAACATGGTGACCTGAGGCGATGCAGTGTGCTCTGGCTCCGTAACCTCCCCAGCTGGCTTTAGCTGTTCCTGGAGTTCTAGGGCTAGGGACTCAATATCCATTGAGTACCTGTGAAGGGAATGGGAGAACACCAGTCCGTTAGAGCAAGCCACATGTTAGTTCACGCAGGTAGTTGCCACTCTCCATACTCTGCAATGTTCAACCAGTAAGTCCAGAGCCAAGGTTCTGTATGTGGTGTGGCATTTCCACCCTATTAACACAACAGCTCAAGGCTTTTAGCCTTGGTGATACTCTGATCTGTTCATTAGCCCCTGTTAGTATCTCCACTGCTAACATGCGTAGGGTGACCTAAGCATGTATCTGCCCTAGAATTCACCTTCCAGCCTCCACTGTCACTGAGAATAATTAGGCAGAACAAACCCTTTGGGCCTCATTAAAGTCCTCTCTCTACTAGGAGGCAGATTATAAGCTGGAGACACAGACAAACCATTTTACTGAAAAGATGGCCTGAGTACAGATGGCAATGGACCTGGTTTGTCTCCCAGGTCTGTGTAGGGATGATGAAAGATGAACAGTACATGCTTGTCTCACTTTGAATGCCATCATATTGGTGAGGGTTGGAGCTCAGGATCTAATTGGATGTCTTCTACCTACCACTTGTTTTCTCCGGTCCTCTTCCTGCATCATACCAGTAAATATTGAGTGTGCTGTCCCTGTCCAAGGAGCATGGTAGATAATGAAACCAAGTCTTCAGAGCACGTTCCTGACTGCATGAGTACACTAAAGATGTCAAATAAGGAGGCAGGGCTGGGAAGTTTAAATGTAATGTTACTCTTAGAAATGCACATCCTGCATTAAAAGAACAGACTTCAGAGACTTGCCATGGCTGGAGGCAGGATGCCCAGGCACAGACTTATGGCCCTACAGAGTGTCTCTTTCTGATGTCCTTTCCCTTCCAGATATGCCTATAACATTGGCCTAAAGGAAGTGATGCAAGTGCTCAGCAAGGTGGTCTTGGAGTTCCCATTGCAGCAGCTGGATGCAGAGTTAGACCCCCAGCACTACTGTGTGATGCTGATTCCTGTGAGTACACCTCCCCACTCCTTTCAGTCTGCATCTGTCTTCCATTACTCTGCAATGACGTGGAGTTTCAGAGCACGGAGCACGGATCTCTGCTCCTGAGTTAAATTAGACAAGTTTCAGGGACTTTTACAGGAACAACAGGTTGGTGTTCACCTGTGCGCTGAGCACCATACGTGAACATGAACCTTAGAAGAGACAAGAGGCCTGGGGATGGGAGGGAGAGTTATGCACTTGGAAGTCACTTGGTGGACACACGCTTTTCATTCAAGATGCTGTCGACGCAGCAGCACTGGCTAGCCCCAATGAAGGATGATCTGATAGTCCTCTCCTCTGACAGGAACCTGAAACTGTCTCTAGTCAAGAACTTGTCAGAGTTTTGGCTGTGTCTGGGAGTTGCCCAGCTTTAGTTGTAGAAGCTGTGAACGTTCCTATTCCAGCCTTATATCTCTGCAAATTGTCTCTCTTCAGTGGTAGCAAAACCAAAGTATCACAGTCCTTGTCATTCTAAAACAACGTAAGACTGTATTTTCCCCAGTTCAAACTCGTGGAAAATCTTTCATCCCCAGGCCAGCCTCATTCATCACATAGGATTGCAGGTGTATTTAGAATTCTGTGTCTCCTTTGTGTTCAAAGTTTCCTTTTTGAAACTCCATAATCGTTTCTGGTATGACAGATGTTTAAAAATTCTGCCTGCTTACGGTTAAAGGTGGTAATGGAAGGGGTCACAACACACTTTTTTAACTGGGCAGCACTTAATAGCTGCTGGGGTGCATTTGAGGGGAAAAAATTTCAAAGAAGAATAAAAGATGAATGGTTGCCGGGGAGGGAGAAGTAAGTGTCAGCATTAAACATGTTGCCCAGAGGTAAAAGTACAGTAGTTCTTGGAATTGTGTGTGCTGCCCTCAGCCTTAAGTTGTGATGTTGCAACATCATGACCACTGTATCCTTGTGCCCTATTAGAGATATTGTCCTGTGAGCCAATCGTCATTGATATATTATACAAATCATCCTACTTGTATTTCCCACGTTATGTCCTCCTCCTCCCCCTCGCTGGATGCTTGAAGTCACAGAGACCCCCCCCCCCCCCCCCCAATGTGTTGCTTCATAGCACCTTTGTCACCAGCAGAGGAGGTGGAATGTGGCACTCTGGAGCCATTCCTTCTTGTCTTCTGCCACAGGAGTTGCTGTGGGTGTTTTGCATTCACAGCCCTTTCAGGCAGGGAAACTTGCTCAGGGTCCCCCATGTGACTGTCACGCTGTCTGGAGTGGCTCACAAGTGAGAATACCAATCTCGGGGCAGAATGTTAAGAAGCAGAGCACAAACCCCAAGCTGGTGTGAGTTCTATACTTAGATTACTGCAACCATGTAACAAGTGTAAACTCCTCAAGCATTATATGGCTTTAATGGAGCCAAAGACAGTCCCCTTGAGCATTCTGATCTATTTTGCCACCCAGATAATAGATGGTAATAGATTTACACCAAAAATCACAAAATATTCAGGTTGTTTCCAGTCCCAAAGGATCAGTCACTTATCTTTGGTCAATTTGTACCTTGGATCTCATAACAAGACCATGCTTCCAGTCAGTCCTGTAATAAACTAACTAAAGACTTATTAACTAAGAAAAAGAAGTTATTTACAAGGTTAAAGTAGGTAAGCATACACACACAAGTGAGTTAGTCAGTTTTCAAAAGGTAATAGCAATCTTTATAGTAAGCAGACTCTGCATATCCTTTAAGGCTAATCCAGGCAAAACAGCTGGGGATTTCTGGCATATGCTTAGAAATCCTTGCCCCTCAGAGTTCAAGCAGCAAAGGAATAATCAATTCTCCTTAACAGGCATTTTTATTCCCTTCCCCCAGCATTCAAGCTGTGATGGGAGGAGGGCTGGGCATGTACTCTCTTAAGAGCTGTGGGGGAAGAAGTCAACAAAGTCTTTGTTCCACAGTGGCCCATTTGGATTCAATAGTCCTCCTTGATGGGCAGGAGATAACACCTTCTGTAAGAATCCAGCATTTTGTACTAGGTGAAGTTTTTTTTCCCCTGTTTGGTGAGTTACATAGTTTCAGAACAAACATTTTACAGTTATAAAACAAATACTTAATGTTACCTTGTAGCATGGGTTATAGAGGTTATAAGTGCAATTAACCCATGCAGCAACTTACAAGTATTTCACAAAGTCTAAACACTACATGCTGCTATAAGTCCAATACCTATCTTAACAATCCTACACACAGTGAGCCAGATTGATTTCCTGCTGTGCATTTGTCCGTGTTCAGTAAGACCTAAGGGCCTTGGCATGAGCTGGCACCTGGTCTGCCAATGTCCCAGGGGCACTGAAGAGTTCAGAGCTTTCCAGGTGGCAAGGGTACTTCCTCCCAGGAGTTGATGGGAGAAGTGTCAGTGATCGAATAGTATTGACTAACCAGGAATGTGGCCGAGGGAGGTCTTTGCTGAATATGCCTGAGAAATCCCTTTTGCTGAGATGCCATCTCCACTCAGTAGGCAGACCTGTTCATTCTCTGAGGGGGCTGGTATCCCAGGAGCATGGTAGAACAGTGCATGTAGCTCCACTGACATGTAGGAGAGCTTGGGATGCTCTAACTCAGCCACTGGTTTGTCTTTTGTTAAATTAACCTTTTTAAAAAGAAGCAGAACTCACTGACTTCAACATCCTGCTTCCCTTAGCATGTTGATGGCAGCTGCACACCCTGGCTCATTGCAGTATCAAGCAGGCAACTTTGTGTTTAGTTCTTCTCTTATTCTGGTGCAAAGGTTTAATTAAAAATAAGGAAGGATCAGCCAGTAATGTGATGGCTTTCTGCTTTTCACCTCTCCTCCCTGTTTACCTGTAGCAGATTCCACTAGCTGCTGCAGTGTCCTAAGAAGCTGCCAGACAAACACAAAAGTAAATGGAGACTGCGCCTTTGGGAACTACTCCTATTGTGGTTTTGCTCTAAACTAGAGGCAGCCCATCTTGCTGTGTCTACCTGGGCTCAGCTAGAGGGCGTGGACAGTGCAGGGTACAATTACTTTGTTCTATTAGTAATAGCTGCTCCCTTTTCTGCTTTTCAGTAAAACCTTCTCTAGGTACCAGCTGCTCTGTGGAGTGACACTGTCCCAGTCTCAGTGATGTACTTTGCTTGCCATTGTCTGCTGTAAAGTGACATCCTTTGAGTGCCCTACTCCACGGAACACGGAATATTTGTGATAATACCTAGCACTCTATCCATAGATCCTAAAGCACTTCACCAAGATAGTTACACGTCATCTTCATGCTATAGACAGGAAAACGTGGACACAGAAGTTGATTTGTCACCTAGTAGTCCTGTGCCATAACCACAGCTGCCCCCGTAACATCACTCAGCTCTTGGGGAAGGTGTTGGGTACATAATTAGATGATCTGACTGATGGGAGAGTGGCTTTCTACAACGCTTTGCTTCCCCAGGCCAGTCTGTTCTCCCTGAGGAACTGCATTGAACGTGCACATATCTATATTTAAAGGTCTCATAATCCAGAAGCCTTTGTTCTTTACACTGATTCCTCCTGCAGCTGTTGAAGACCTGGACTCCAGTATTTAAGAACTACATAAAGCGGGCATCAGATCACTTGGATGCCTTATCTGCCATTGAGGAGTTCTTCCTGGAACACGACCGTCTCCGCACATCCATGGCCAAAGTAAGTTCCTCACAGCAACGAGGACTTCTGTTTCCACTAGCTCAGTGGTGAATTGTGGCTTGTTGATGCCATCAGCTTGTCTGCTATCAGGAAAGGAAGGCTTGTCTGTCTGTTGGGAAGGGTGGGTTAAAGAACATCTGTGAAAGTCATTAAAAGCTGTCCTCTGCAGCTGCCCAGGCCTCTGAGTGAGCTCTGCTATGGATGAGTACTGGTTGACATGCAATCTGGAGCTGTTATCTAGCAGCATTTAACCCACAGTACCCCTTCCATGGTTCTGTAGTGGAGGAATGGCCAGCTTCACTCACTGAAGGCACCCAGTCGCACCACTTTGGCCCCAAAAGTAGAGAGCTATGAATCTTTTAGTCAAATGGTTTTTGCCACACTTCAAGATGGGAAATAGGCAGGCTGGAAAGAAGGTGGGATTTCCTATCCAGACTGAACTGGGTGTAAATCTATGAACAAAATGAAGGTGGTGTGTGGGTGATCTGCTTTTCCACTGCAGGTCTCGGTCGTGGAAAGTGTTAAACATACATCTCATGCGCACACACTCCCTCTGGGTTAAGGGATTATTTCTGCCATATAAAATTGGAGCGAAACTCTCCCAGTTAGAAATCTTTCCATGAATAATTTATCTGCAAGCCCTTGCGCAGCGCTACCACTGTCACTTCCAGAAGAGAGCTGTCCTGCAAACCCGCCTGCACCCTTCGTTCCCCAATAAAGAGAAATCTTATCTCATGGTAACAGTGCCTCTGGCTAATGGCATGAGCATTTAGCCTGGATTGAATCCAAAAGCCTTCAGCTCCGTGAGCCAAAATGTCCTTGAATGACAGTGATTGGCATGTATCCATTGTTCTAGGAGCCTAGCTTTCACTGGTGGCTGGGAGTTGAAGTGGCACTTCATTATTGGAGCTGGCACATGTAGCCCAGCTTTGTCAGTCCTCTGCCACAAGAAGACTGACTGCAGTGTGTCTCATCAGGCTGAGCACAAAGGGGTGATGAGGGGCCCCCCCAAGCAAAAGTGCATTAGCGTCTTTCCCTCGTCACCACGTCAGGCAAGAGCTTGATTCTGCAAATGATCAGTTGCATTTGACACCCACTAACGGGCACCTTTTAGCAAAGGCTGTGCAGAATGGAGCTGCAGGTGTGACGAGCGGAGCTGGGGCTGGCTGAACCGCTTTAGTGCTCTTCCCTGCTGTAGCTGCCAGAATTGTGTGCAGCTGGGTCTGCAGACACCAGAGGTTCCTGAAAGATCTATTTTGGTGCTGGTTATTAGTGTGCTTTACCAAGGGGAGGGAGATGACTCTGTGGAGTTCTTCCTTGCTTACAACTTCTAAATATCCCTCCTTGCCTCATGGGAGTCAAAAGCCATGAGGGCAGCTGTGACTTGGACCGTTTGTGCACCAGAGCAATCCAACCTCAGGAGCTGAGGGTCAGCAGGGAAAGTATGTGTATTATGGTCAATATAACCATGCCCAGTTCTCTCCCACTGAGGCTTGTGGTGGGAGCCCCAGCTTGTCATACACAACCTTTTGCTGTAAAGTGAACCAGTCCCAGAGGAACTGCCTGTTCTGTTGCCTCATTTACTGTGTTCTGATTGGTCCAGGTGCTGATGACCTTTTACCAGCTGGAAATCCTGGCAGAAGAAATGATTCTTTGCTGGTTTTCTCAGCGGGATGCATCTGATAAGGGCAGGCAGCTTCGTAAAAACCAGCAGGTAAGTCCCAGCTGCAGCCAGCTTTGGGGCGGAGGTGGTTCTAATAAAGCTGGGTGTTCAGAGGGAGCCAGTTGTGGGGCTGGTAATGAAACACACAATGCATTGGCTTACTGCAACTCAGCTTGGCTTTCTGCCATATTCTTCTGCCATAACCAGAGTGTTCTGGTTGGGGTGAAAAATCAGGTGGTGGGAGAGGGAAATGTTTACTAAATAGGCAACTATTTGAAATGGGCTTTAGGTAAATGCACTATTATTCCTTACATGTGTCCTTTGAAGCTACTGTACCTGTGCTCTTTCTTCTCATCCATTTGCATGTCTCCATCAATAGGAACTCTGTACGCAGATGTGGCTGAGCCCAGTTCCAAAGCCTTTCCTGCAAAAGAGACACTTTTTGGTACAGCAAGAAAACCCTCTTTGAGGAAGAGGCTAGGTTTGCTTAGTTTAGAGCCCATGTGACATCAACTCCCTTTATAAAAACCTGTTAGTGCCTAGAGCTGCCTATTTAAACAGGGTTCAAAAGGCAATGAGAAAAGTACATACTGTCAGAGCAGTCCTTCGGGGAATAGGTCTCTCCTAGCAGGAGTGGCTTTCTTTACATTGCCCCCTTATCCACCCGCCAGTGCTTGTTGAAAATTAGGTGCAGCTGTTGTGCCTCCTTCCCATCAGCCCTTGAGGGAACAACTTGGGGTCCAAACTTTCCATCTCCCAGGCAGACTTTGCCTCTCTTATTTAGGACTGTTGGGCCATGAGGAGGCCTCCTTTGTGGGTTCCAAAGAGTCTGTACTACTCACACCCCCTAGATTTAAGTGTCCATTTTTAGTCTGTTTTCTCTTAATGCCCCTTGTGTTTTCCCTGTTCCTAGGCCCCACATCTAACGTGGAGATGTTCAAATGCTGAGAAGCTTCAATTGTCTCATTAAAGTAGCTGTTATCAGAGTTTTATTTTTCCTAATTGCATTTCATTGTCCCTGCAGCTTCAAAAGTTTATCCAGTGGCTGGAGGAAGCAGAAGAAGAGTCGTCTGAAGGTGACCAAGACTGACCTGGCATCCTGCCAGGAAAAGAGGCACTCCTGCTGCCCTTAGAGAAGGAAGAAGGAGGGATCTCTTACCGGCCAGGCTTTGCCTGGCAAGGTGGGCAGAGCAAGAGCAATGCCAGTGCATGGTGCGTAGGTGAAATCGAAGTGACTGACAATCCCATTGTTAATTGTGTATTCCCAGCCCCCCAAATGACATCTTGTGTGGGGTAGTCACAGCACGAGAACCACAAGGGAAAAGCAGGAGACGCTAATGTCTAAGATCCCTCTGTGGCCTGTCTGTGATGTATTATAAGCTATCCATTGGGAGCCACTCACTCCTAATGTAGAGGTGACAGGCAAATGCATAACAAATTCCATGTAAATCTAACCCTTGAACCATTTCTGGTTTGTGTAAATGTGGTCCTATGACCTGGTTTATTTGGCGTTACTGATGTTCCTGGAGCTATAAAGAAGCCAATGGACGGTTCATTCCCTCTCACTTGTGGAGAGCCCCTTCTGAAGGGACACTGGCAATGCGGCTGGTAGACAGACATGGCTTAGTGATCTGAACACGGGGCCGGGCCTCAAGAACTCCTTGGCAGTGGAAGGCAGCATTGTCAGAGGAAGCCCAAGACATTTGGCAGCCTGGAATGAGAACAGGCAGTTGTGCGCTCTTTCTAAGAGAGAGAGGACCTCTTACCATCAGGCACACCTGGCTAGTTAAAATCTTGGCTCTGAAATAGATGTGCACTTCAATCATGGCAAAACCATGTAACCTTTGTGTCTGTTTCCCTTTCTGTAAAATGGGGATAATACTTGCCTACCTCACAGAGGACTAGCTAATAACAGAAACACACGTAGTGAATAATGTGCTGTATGGATGATTATGCTCCAGACCTACCTTCCCTGTCCCACTAGTTGCTGGTTGTTTGGATAAGTTTTTATTTCAACTTGTAAAAAGGGAACAAATATCTGGCACTTGCTACGGCCCCTGGTTCAGGGATCTGCATGGTTCTTGCATCTGCTGGGAACACAAGTGGCAACACCAGACGTTCTCCTGTCCTGCTTCCTGTGCTAGCAACAACACCAGGTACTTTAAGGGAAATGAAGGCTCCTGAATGTCTCTGCTCTATGAAAAGGAGCAGGTGACTTTTCTTTAAAAAGTAGTACTGCCTTTGGGTCTCCCCACGGCTTCTGTTAGACACACATGCTCAAACCATACATTTTATTTATTTATTTATTTTTTAAATACTAGCTTTTCTTTTCTCCTTTTGGGGAAACATTATGCTGCAAACTCCATTTAAGGATCAGCAACTGCAGGGGCATGCATGGGTGAACAGCAGGAGTGAGTGCGGGTCATTTCCACCCAGCCCTCTACTGCACCATCCTCCAGGCTGACAAAGAGCCCTCAGGAGCACCGTGCTTGTAAATGTCGTTGTGCCACTTCCCTCCTCTGTTCCCCCCCCACCCCCAAGAATGGAGCAGAACAGCACAGTGGGGATCAGCTTTCTGTTAATAGGTAGGTCATATGTTAAGCATGCTGACCTTGCCACGGTCCTTTTAGGGGGAATGTGAAATAAATCCTATGGGGAATGCATTGAAGCTGCCCACTCAGAATTTTTTTGGCCATTGGATGATGCCATGTATTCCAAATGAGGGGACACTGATCTGTGCGGGAGGGGGCCAGAAAATGCTGCCTCTTAAAGATGGATGTTGAGAAGGGGCAAACTTGAGCATTCACAGTATCGGTTGCCAGGATTGTGCAGGAGGGCCGTTGGCTTTTGGCATCATGGAACCCAGTCTTGTAAATGTTGGGGAAAATAGTTGGTATCTGAACTTTCTATATCTGCCAATATTTAATTCAGGGAGTGATTAAAAACATCCTGGTATAAAGAATGGCGCCTCCGCTCTGTTTGACTTTGAATAAATGTCTTTGATCATTGCACAACCCTAAGCAGGGCTCACAGGTAGTGAAGAGACTGATGTAATAACTCACAAGGGGTTTATTTATTAAGAGGATCCACATATATATAATAGGTAGATATGAAATCAGCCCACTATTGAATTGGGATAATTGTTCAACCATGTTCATCAGTTATACCATCTTGGAGAGGAGCTGAAGACCAGTTTACCTGATAGTAAAAATCTGAAGTGCAGGGGTTTCAATCGGGGAGACTCCCTTTTATTCAGAATTAAGTTACAAAGATGTGTCTTAAACCTCGAAGAGACAATGCTGAGAGTTAAAGTGCATACAACGCTATGGCTTCCTGATATTGTGTGATTTTGCGGAGATGGGAGTGGCAACAAAGCATTTTCAAAAGTGCTTGCAAGCCAGCTGCAAGATTCAGGCAGTTTAAAATCTCCCTGGATGTCTTGGGTATTTTTTTTTTTTTAAGTGTAAAGATAGTTAAAAAAGGGCTTAGCTTGTAAATTGCATAACTAGCTTGTTTTGAGCAGGGGCTTTGGATTCTTTGTGCCAAGTAACAATTCTGCTTTCTGTGTGCTGCATTCCACAGACTGAATTCTCTGCACTAAAGTGGCTAATTTCTTATTATTGTGAACCTCTCTCTCACCCAAGGCTTACAGGCACATACAATAGAGATTTTAAAGGTAGAATGTTACTATGTTGCCAGACTTTGTCCAAATCCTTCAGCGCTCTTCAGAGTGGCTTTTTTGTACCCTTGTCTCAGGGTCTTTGCTTTACAAAAAGGAGACATCTCAAAATAATACATTTGATCTCCTCTTCCAAGGGAGAGCCATAGTGCAATACAGCCACTCTTCCTTTTAAAGGGCACATTAAGTATATATTTTATGAAGGAGAGTTGATTATAATGCTGAAGAACAGACCAGGCTTAATGCTTTCCTTGGCCTACTATCAGAAGTTACTATCAGGGAATGAAAAAAATTCCTTGGAGATCTTGACTATGCTGTAAAATTACTACCTATTTTAAGGAGTGATGAAAGTGGTGGATTCATGTATTTTTAAGGCTAGGAGGGCCCATAATGATCATGTAGCCTGACATCCTGCATGAAGCGGGTCAGAGAATTTCACCTACTGGTTCCTGAAGCAAACCTGTAACTTCTGGGTGAATGAGGGTATACCTTTTAAATCAAGACGGGATGTCTCTCTAAAAACGTCATGGGGTGGAGACTGACCATTTTTACCACCATGTCATCACAGACTGGTCTTGAACGGGTTTTCCTGAGGTGCTAAAATACCTGTAGCCAGTCTGTAGAGGTGTTTACACCATCGGCAGCAGTGGTTCTCACTAGCTGCTACAAAATTTCTTAGGCCAGGTCTACACTATAAACTTATTGGCATAACTACATCACTTGAGTGTAAAAAATCCATACCCCGAGCGACAGCTGTACTGACCCAAGCCACGGTGTAGGCAGCACTATGTCAGCGGGCGAGCTTCTCCTGTCAACATAGCTACTGCGTCTCATGGAGGAGGATTAACTATGCCAACAGGAGAAGGGCTCCCATCAGCATAGTAGCATTTTCACTGACAGTGGCATGCTGCAGCATTTTAAGTGTAGACCTGGGGTAAGTGTAGATGTGAGCCTACTGTCTGTTCAGCAAAGGTTCCTTTGGGAACTGGCTTGCTTAGCCTAGTCCCTGACTCCTAATTTCCTTGGCTCTGTGGTCTTTACGCCCATGCATTGAATGAGTCATGCTTTGTAAGACTTTTGCAAGCAATTAAATCAGTGTTTATCAGCGGGGTGTATTTAATCACTTTTCCTATTTTTTTTTAAAAAAGCCACTTCAGCAATGACTGTTAATACAAGTTGCAGGATTTAAGCTATGGAGCTGGAGCAGCATGACAACTACAGAATGTGTACAGCCTTATTTCTCCATCCAACCTTACACGGCCTGTCAGCACCCACCTTATCCCTGAGGAGCTCACCACTACAGAAGACGTTGAAAAGCTGCTCCTGCAGCAACAAAAGCCCCAACTAATGCAGTAGAAGTTCCATGGTGGTGGCTTCCCCCAGCCATCAACTTGCACGTGTTTGGCAAGGAATCTACTGCATCCTCCCAGGGCACTAATAGAGACGGGGAAGAGGGGAGCAAGAAATTCAGGGAGACTGTCAGGAGTGCGAGAGAGCAAAGACCGGAGGGGGGGGGGGCAAAGGAAGTGTGAGCTGGGGAGTTTTAGGAACTAGTGGAGCTCATGACTGCAAAGGGCTGAGATTGTAAGAGGATGGGGTGGGTGGGTGAGAAAGGGGAGGGGAGTTAAAGGGAGGATTGGGAGAGCCCAGGGTCTGTGCACACATGCAGGGCTTTGTAGGAGAGTCCAGAGTCACAGTTAGGTGACTCTTGGCTGGGGTTATAGGGAAACCAGGGGGAGGGCTTGGGGACTACAAGGGAACCCTAAGAGCAGGTTAGATGAATTGAGTGTGGGTGTGGGGGCTGTCCTGGAGCCCTGTTGGGAGTGGGGCAGCTGGTGGGTTTAGGAGAGAGGGTTGTAGGGAAGTTGGGGCTGTGAGGAGCTGTCTGTCTGTCTTCGGGGAGGAGCTGTCCCAGAGCGTTGGGTGGGGGGGGATGGTGGGTGTAGAAGGGAGTAGTAGGGAAGCTGGGGTTGCAAGGAGCTCTGTGTTTTGGGGGGCTGTCCCAGACCCCTGAAGGGGGTATAGAAGGGTGCTGTAGGGAAGCTGGAGCTGAGGAGTTCTGTGTGCATTTGCAGGATGGGGAGCTGGTGGATGGAGTAGGGGACTGGGGGGCCTGTGTGTATTCAGGGGTGGGGGATATCCTGGAGCCCTGTGTAGGGGTGCAGGGCTCAAGCTGGAGAGGAGAGGCTGATGAACGTGGGTGCCAACCTCAAAGCAGACTGTCAAGAAGCAGGGCACAAACCCCAACTTGGTTTTATGTTCTATAATTAGATTTCACCAACCAAGTAACAAGTCTGAACTCTGCAAGCACTGCAACAGCCTTCCCATGGAGTCACACACTGTGCCCTTGGGCACTTTCCCGTCTATTTTGGCACCCTCACAAGGCTGCCTTTGTGAGCGATGGTCCCTTATATGAAAAATCACAATATTCAGGTTGCTCCTAGTCCCAAAGAACCAGTCACTTACCCTACATCAATTGCATCCCAGATCTCTCACCAAAGACAACATTTGTAGCAATCCTGTAATTAAAGATTAACTAAGAAAATAAATGAGTTATTTACAAGGTTAAAGTAGGTGTAAACACACACAAACGAGTTAGTTTTAGGTTCCAAAAGATGATAGTGGTTACTGTCTATGCAAGCTCTATATGTCCTTTAGGGCTAACCTAAACTAAGGTGGCTGGGGATCCCTTACTTATGCTTAGAAATATTGCCCTCTCCGAACACCAAGCAGCATCGTGAGGATAATTTCCCTTTAGCAGGGATTTTTATTCCCTTTCCCCAGCATTTGAGCTGTGGTGGGATGGGGGCTTGCGCATTACCCTCTGTGGGTGTGGGGAAACAATCAGCAAAGTCTTTTCGTCCACTGATGTTCCACAACGGTTGGTCTGGCGTCTCTAGATTTTTGGGAGGGAGGCGATGAGGTAAATTAGTATTTCACTAATTTAGGCGACATCTACACTACTGCGTACGTCGGCAACATTTATGTCGTTCAGGGGTGTGCATGTTCCACTCCCTCAGCGACGGAAATTACACCGACCTCGCTCTGTCCACACCGGCGCTTGTGCCGGCAGGAGAGCGCCTCCTGCTTCTGCCGCTGGCCGAGGCGGTTTTTTGGCTCTCCTCCGTCGGCATGGAGCCTCTTCGCCAGATGTGCTCCAGCATTGCGCGGACCGCCGGACCCCCAGCAACGCTCCTGCCTGGGGGTTTTACAGATTTAGCCCACACCTAAATAGCACAGGGGGGTGCAGCTGTTGTGAGGAGGACGAATGCAGGCAGCCAGCCGCCCCCAAGCATGGCACAAAGCCTGGACGCTGCACACGTTCTCGGGGCCCCTTTAGCCAGTCTGGGGTGCAGCTATGCGCTTGTCAATGTGCAGTGAGCGAGGCCCGGGGCTGGGGGGGCCTTGGCAGGGGCTGGCCCCTGAGCTGGGCTGGGGGGCCTAGGAGGGGGCTGTGGGGAAGCCAGGCCTGGGGGGTGGGAAGCTGGGGGCTGTGCTGGAGGAGTCCTGCTGGCTGTAGGGGGGTCTGTGCGCGGGGCCGGGCCGGGTAGAGGAGTCGGGCTAGGCCGGGCCGGGCCAGGCCGCGCTCTCGCTGCCCAGCGAAGCCCCTGGGACCCGCAGCGGCCGGCGGGGGCGGAGCCGGAGCCGCCGGAGTTTGCGCCGTGAGCCGGGCGGCGCTGGGACCCGGAGAACAAGGGCGACTCGGGGGGGACCCAGCCCGCGAGAGGCCGGGCTCGGGCCGCGGTGTTTGGGGGGGCTCGCGCCGGGGCCGAGGGGGCGCCGGGCCGCGCCGGGCCGGGGGGGAAAGGGGCGCTCGGGGCCCGGGCGGGTGTAAGGCCTGGTCGCGGGCCCGGGGCCGGGGGGGGCGCCATGGCGGCCGCCGAGACGAAAATCATCTACCACCTGGACGAGCAGGAGACGCCCTACCTGGTGAAGCTGCCGATCCCGGCCGAGCGGGTCACCCTGGGCGACTTCAAGGGGCTCCTCAACCGGCCCAACTACAAGTTCTACTTCAAGTCGATGGACGACGACTTCGGGTGAGTGCGGGGGGCAGGCCCGCGGGGGTGGGGGGGCTGACACCTCCAGCTCCATCCCCATCCCCGTCCCCATCCCTGGGGTGTATGTGGAGGAAACGCTTCCCCTCCCCGCCTCTCCTCACTGCTGGCTCTGGGGTGGGGAACACCCCGCCCCCCCATCGCATCTGGGGGGTATCCCAGCTCTCTCCCTGAGCGAAATCCTCAGGGCCGCTCAAAATCTCATGTCAGAAGAGCATTTCATCACCAAAACCCATTCCCAGGGGATGATCCTCGGCCCCCCCAGATGTCTGCAGCTGGGTTAGAGGGTTGGGGGATTTGGACCCAAATCCTCTCTCATCTGGGGGCTCCATAGACTAGTTCTTCTGAATGCTCCCCACTTCCATACAGTCTTCTCTCTGTGGAGCCACCAGCCATGTAGACATGCTCCTGGTTTTCCTATGCAGCCTCTGATCCTTTCCTCTCCCCAGAATCTTCCCATCCCTTCCCCCCATTCAGTCATATTTTCAGGATCTTCTCCCTACATCTCACTCTTCTCCAGGCTTTCCTGCCTCTAGATTTCTGTCCTGGGAACTGTGTCCCTCTTCTCCTGCACAGCACCTGCTTGGGAAGGGGTTGCAGGACCCATCTGGCTTGGGTTTTTTTTTCCTCTCACAGGATTCATAGTTTAGAACTTAGGGGGAGACCTGGAGGGTTGCGAGTGGCCTGTAGTTTCCTATCCCTGGTAGATCCTTCCTACTACAGCCAAAGACTGCTTCAGGTTGTGACTTTGTTGGATCTCATCAATTAAACAGCCTTGGGCCTGGTTACTGCTTGGATGGAAGGCTTTCAGATTGCCTGTGAATCATTTGGGGCTGTGCTTTCCCCTCTGAGTCAGTTTTGACCCAAATGCTCCAGTCTGGTGTTAGGTCTGGAGATGATAGCTTTTAGATTAGATTTAGAACCGATGTTGAGACTATTCCTGGTTGTGAAAAATTCCTGGCAGTTCCCAAATGAATTGGTATTTATTTACCTTCTGTCCAAATTCCAAAAATGAATTAAGTACATTTTCCTTCCCTATGTTCCCTCTGGAATTTCAGTTGTCTGCACTACATATTCTGTGGCTAAATTGTTGTATCCCGTTGTTGGGTACTGCTCAACAGCGGCTACCTGCCCTTCAGCGGTGGGTGAAATACATTTTCTATGCATATTGTTTATAAATAAATGCATTGGGATCCTTTGAAATGTTGCTGTCAAAATGAATTCAAAGTGTCTTGAATGCAGCACTATCATGTGGGTGGAAAAGTGTCTGCATGATCATGGACAAAGTGTAATAATAAATACCAATGTCTCAAGTGGTGACAAGGGGTCTGGTGGAAGCTGCAAAAACCTATGTTAGGTCTAGTCTTATTTCATAGCTTCAGTAATGATTCAGAAGAGGAGGCATATGGCAGATTAGTGAAATTTGCCGATGAAGCAAATCTAGGAGGCGCTGCAGATACCAGTGAGGACAGAGAAATGATACAGAGAGACCCAGTGAGACTAGAAATAGGCTGAAAATAATAAAATAAGATTCAGCTTGGACAAATGCAGCTCATTCAATGGGGGGGGGGGGGGGGAATAACCCTAAATCTAGATTCTCTTTGGGTGGAAGAAATCTGGGGCATAGGAGTGGATGAGAGAGATTGAGGGGTGCTGCAAATCAGACAGGAGTTTGCAGTGTGATGGGGCAAAAAACTGGTCAGTGTGGTTTTGTCTTAGTGCCATGCACTTCTATGCTGCAAAATAAATCATCTAATTGGGGCTGCAGATGCAGAGGCCTCATGTTCTGGAGCATGGAGGGGAGAGTCTCTCTGTCTGACTCTGGGAAGAGCCCATCTGGAGTGTTGCATGTAGTTCTGGCCACCTGCTCATACAGAGAAGTGCAAGGAGAATGATCTGAAGGCTGGAGGAAGACTGTATGACTGATCCAGCTGTGGAAAAGTCTCCAAGGAAGAGGTGGGGGGAGCCCTATCACTTGAGATGTTTTGGTAACTTGTAAACAGTGTACAGAAGGGAATAATTTTCCATTGGCCCATGGGGAGATGGGCTAGCTGGAACCTAATGGGGTCTTGTATCTCTATCGTAGTAAGATGGATGGGGAGGAGAGATCATAATGGTTTGTAGAAGGGCATGGACATTTACAGTGCCATGTGAGTGATTGAAAAGAACCTTTGTGGGATTCACACAGAAACAGGTGGTATTCATGTGCAGTTAATACCCTTTGCCAGACAATCTGCCCCTTTCCCCTGCACCTGCAAGGAGGAACATGGCTTCTGTGGAGTGAGTCCCCTGAGTCAGACTGGTTCTGTCAGTGGGAGAACTTCTAGAAACTTCTCTGGGGTGACAAACCCTTTCTGAGGCAGTTGGAGCCTGAAGGTTCAGTGGCAATTGGGAAGAGAGAAAGGGGAAGCTGCCAAATGGGGCAGGCCTTGGCCCCAGATCTTAGGAGGCAAAAATCCCGGGGAATGAGGCTGAGTTCTCTGCAAGTCATCTGTCAGGGATGGATTACATTTCACCCTCCTGCAGAGTCAGTCAGAGCAGGATTTACCTGCTAATGCAGGTCTGACAATTTCCCTTTCCCTCCTCTGTCCTTAGACCAGACCCGATCAATTCCCTGTTTCTTCCCCCCTTTCTCCGGGCAGGACAGCTCTGGCATGTCACTCCCTTGGGAACTCCCTTCAACTCTCCACATCCCAAGGCAGCAGTGCAGTCGCTGGCTTGGGCCACGTCTTTGCTACCGGCACTACAGCAGCACAGCTATGGTGCTTCAACTATGCCATTGCAGCGTGGTAGTGTAGACCTTTATTATGGCGATGAAGGGGTTTTCTGTCATTGTAGATAATCCACCTTTCTGAGCGATAGTAGTAGGTTGATGGAAGAATTCTTCCATTGGCCTAGTCACGCCTACACTGGGATAGCTACAGTGCTATGGGGTGTGAAAAGTTCGCTTTAGCTATGCCGGTCTAACGTTTTAAGTGTAGATCAGGCCTTAATGTGTGGGATTTTCCTTTGTGCTATTTATCTTGTTAACATCTGTTTGCTTTGAGTATCAGGATTGCAGTGAGGCTGTTTCAGTATTTAGGGAAATGTGGGTGTGGGGCTGCAGGTCTGATCAGAAGTTAATGCTAGTCAAAGTGCAGGGTACCCAGCCTTGGAACAAGTGAATCCCAAAACGGTATCTTCGGTGGGGAGGAAAGAAACCCAAGAATAATTAATATTGCAAATTTGGAAGAGGGGAGAGTTAAGCAGAGAAGTCGCAACATTTCCTGAGCTAATCCTCATGGGGAAATGTGTTCATTACCTGCCCAGGGAGCAGGAGTATGTTACTGGACTGAGATGGGACAGCAACAAATGGAAATAGAACCATATCTGAATCTGGTTGTTGAGAGCGGCGATATAGTCCGCTAACCGTGCTCTGGAGTCTCCCTTGTGTAAATCACTTAATCTCTCGGTGCCTCAGTTCCTCATCTGTAAATCAGCGATTATAACACTTTTCTCCCACTCTTCGTTCGTCTTGTCTCTTGAGAGTGTAAGATCCTCAGGGCAGGGACTCGCTTACTTGTGTGTGTGTCTGTGCAGTGCTTAATACAACGGGCTGTGATCTTGGTTGATACATCTATGTGCTACAGTAATTAAAACCAAAAAACAAACCTTTACGAAATCAGGGTATCCATGTAAGGACATGACAAACAACACACCTCTTGAAGCCCCATTGTAGCTTGTAGGTTTATTCAGTAAGGATATGGACCTCAGTAGTGTGTGACAGGACTTCCCCAAGCCATCTTTGTGAAATGGTGTCTTGCCTTGTGCATCACAAATGCAAATCTTGGTTGCAGTCTGTGCTACACACAAAGTTGAAGCAGTTAAACTAAAGGTGTGGGGTTTTTTTTAAGACAGTTTAGTTAAACTGGGGCAACTGTGTGTGTGGCTGCTTTTTTAAATTCATTAAATTTGTGTGTAGGCAAGCTTTTTATCAAATGGCTCAAAGGTCTCCCTCTTCTCTTCTCTCCCTAAATCCCTTGGCTGCCTGAAAGTTTTTAATATTCCCCCTTACTCTTTCTTTTTTCTCATAACTCCCCTTGTGCTTAAGGAAGTGGTTGGTCTGAGCAATTGATTGTTTTGCTTGTCTCCCTGTGCTCAGTCAACTCTTCCATTGCAGTCTCTGGATCTCTCCTTCTTTGGCAAACCAGCCCCCATTCCCCCTTGTGCTGCATCACTTAATGGACACGAGTGATTTGGGGTAGGATGATGGGATGCTTCTGCTGCTTTTCCCACTAATTTTTGCTTCCCCCACTTGTATTCAGGAGTTGGTTCCAATTTTAACCTCTGAACAGTGGTGAGTGATTTCCAGGTCTCAGCTGGCAAGCAAAAATTGGTATCCAGCTAATCACCAGCCTGATAACTAATCCAGGCCTGTTTAATTATCACTCAGCTCTCCAGAGGTGGGTTCAAGGCTGAGATTAGGAGAACTTTCTGGAGACAGAACAAAGCAGGCCCTTCTGGAATTCCCAGCTCGTGGGTCAGATGCTGCTGGTATTTGGCGACCTCATCTCACACACATGTGCATGGGGAACTGTGTTGATGTCTGCTGAGAGGCTGATTGATTTATTTTTATTGTAAGATCTTTTTTAAATCGGTGCCAGGAGACTGTCTTTTTGGTTGAGAATTTTTGGAGACGAGGAATGGATCCTGAACTTAATAAGCAGTGTCAATCCCTAAGAAGTGGTGAGCTGCCTCATAGTATGCCAGACCTTTGGAGCCTGAGATGATGTTTTCTTAGTATGGGTAACTTTCCTGTTTGCAGAAGGCTCTTGGCTGTGCCGTGGTCCTGGTGATAGATGTTGCTGTCACTCAGACTAGATTGCATGCAGGGAGAGGGTGGAGAGAGAATCTGTTAACAAAGTAAGTGAGCTTACAAAGCTTGCAAGCCTTGTGTGATTTGTTTGCTTACTTATTTCCTGTGGGGTAAGTCTGCCCAAGTGGCAGTACCTGTCCAGCTTCTGAGCTGGCCTTCACCTTTCCTCGTCCTTCAGCCAGTGACCTGGTAATTGTGTAAACTTACTCATACCGAGGGTAGAGCATGTGCTGTCCCTGTGGTGTTCAGTGGATGAGCACAAATCTATGCTTGAGTTTTTCCTAAGCAGTTAGATTCCCTAGTTGAGACGTGTCACTCATTCCCCGAATGTCCCTCAATTGTCTGCTGCAAAGACAGGAAGGGCTGGGGAGACAAGACAGGTGAGTTTAGTTGAATTGTGGATGCCTCCAGTGTTGGGGGCCCTGTGCGGTTCAGTTGTGCACAATTAGTCTGACTCAGCCTAGAAATCCTTGTGAAAAAGCACTTGCCTCCTGGGACAGAAGTGATGTGGTTGGCTGATGCCCAGCAGATTGACTGGCCCTCCCCCAACCAGGTTACTCCTTGTCAAGCTGACCAGAAAGCTTGAGTTCCTTGGAGGGCAGTATTCAGCTCTAGGTTGGGTTCTCGGTGCTCCTGTCTATTGCAGCCTCTGGTGTTTAGCTCTGAGGGCACAGAGGTCCCCCTGCTGATCAGGTGGGGTGGAGTTGCCTGAGTTGGGGCTAATGGTTATTTGAAATGTTTCTCAGTGGTCTGAATGCTAGGCTATGCTCCCACTGAACGGCTGCACTTCCTGCCTTGTAGGTTGCTGAGCACTCGGCTGTGGACTGCCAACCCTTCCCTGCTCTTCTGGTGGCAAATTTCCACAGCATTCTCCACAGTGGGGAATGGCACACAGACACTGGAGTTGATCCTGGTCATGGCTACTGCAGGAGGCTGCTCCCAAGTTGCAGGTGGGAGGCAGAGTAAGAGCACCAGGGCAGGGATGTAAGAGATACATGTGGAGAGGGTTAGCTGCTGACACTTGCTCCCTGGATCACATTGTATGTACCTGCATTGCTGCTCCCTCCTGCTGAAAACCAGCTATTAGACTTCAGAGGTGTCCAGCCTTGTCTGTGTTGTGGTTGGCACCATGCTAGCAACCACCATGTTTGATGGCACTTGTATCCTGGCTTCTTTGCCCAGAAGTGGTATTCTGAAAGTCAAGCTATCCAAACTGGGCTGCAGACCAATTTCCTTCGGGCCCTGTCTGTGCTACACAAACAATAAACCTTCACTACACCAACTGGGGTTGTTTGCGGCTAAAGCTGTTTGCAACCTTTTCAGTGAAATGTACTTGTATCAAAAGATGATTCTTTGTCAAAGCCAAAACCTTTCATAGACATTATTGATTTCAGCGGGCAGGATTTTTAGGTCCAGGGCTTTCAGATCACTTCTCACCAGAGAGAGGGAGAGGTGAATTGAATCTGGCTTTTTTGAGCAGAACACGGACTTCTCAGTACAATTCTGATTCCTGAAAAAGTTCACAAGGTTTTGGTTTTGTTCTGGTGCCGAAGGGAAACAAATTTTGGGACCTCAAAGAAATTGGGGTCCTCTAGCCATCTTTAGGTGCAGCTTAGTTGAGTTCCAGCGTGTTTGGTCTGACACTGTGTCTGTGACCATGACCAAACATAGCCTTAGGCTTGGTCTACACTTACCCAGCGATTCGGCGTCACTCGACAGGAGTTACGCAGAGTAGCTTGTGTAACTCCCGTCGACTGCTATACTTCTGTTCTGCACGGTGTCTTCACTGCACTGCACCACTTGAGGAGGTGGTTTTAGTACGTCGACTTCCTGATCGATTGAGTGGGTCTACACTGACCACTCAGTCGATCTGACGGCAGCGACTTTGCCGCCGTCAGTGTAGACACGCCCCTAGTCTCTGTCTTAGCTGCCTGCTCTTGACTATTAATGTCACTGTTTCAAGCATGGTTCTCTGCCCATCTGCTGAAATGTGTTCCACTGGATTTACCTTTGTGTGAACATGGCCCTGCACCTTTGTTTCCCTGACTTGCTGTACACTGTCCATCACAATGTCCTATTTGGTTATGGGATGGTGAAGTGGGAATTTTCTATAAAGTTTTGTGAAGCCTGTGTGCCTCAGTTTCTCTGCTATTTTGCTTGCCTATCCAGTTGAGGGGGTCTGTTTGCTTTCAGGGCAGGCTGAGAGAGAGACATGGGTATGAATGTCACCTCTCTGAGCCTGAATAGGTCCTTAAAATGGAATGGCCGAGGCTGAGCCAGTATCAGTGGAAAATCTGAGAAGATGATGGCAAATCCAGTCACTGGGACGTTGACACCTACCAACTGATGCCCAGAGGGAGATGGATTTTCCCACCTCTCAGGGATGCTGAGCAAAATTCCCCAGCTGGAAAACAAAAAGCTGGGAAGGTGTGGGGTGAGGAGATCACAGTTGGCTGTTGGAAGTCCGACTGAGAGAGAGACAGAGCCTGAACATGGAGTTCATGACAGCTTGGTTGGACTCTGGGCTAACCAGAATGGACTCAGACGGTGCTTTAACCTGCAGTACTCTATGCTCACCTAAGGGCTTCCTAGGCTGTGTTTTAGTTGACTAATAAACCCACTGTTTTGACAATGCTGTTTGAGTGTCAGCAAGTATTTACAGTGAGGTGCATAAATCCCTGAAGGTAGGCAAGTCTCTGTCAGGAGTCTGTCTAGCTGCACTTGGTGAACAGAGCTCATGGTGTGAAGCAGGAATGCTGCAGCCCCAGACAGTCAGTCTAAGAGGTGGTGAGGCCTCCTGGCCTACCGTGAAGAAAGAGCGAGACCCCTTGGGGATCTGGCATGGAAGGGTTCCTCCAAGAGAGTGTTCCAAAGCTGGGGGCGTAGCGTCAATCCTGTGGATCCATGACGTATGGCTCTGCCAGAAAGAGTGTCTTCAGTGCTCAACATTAAATTGGCTTTAGTCCATGGCTGAGCCCCATGGTCAGCTAGTGGCTTTCAGTGACAGAAGGTCTAGTGCTCAGAGTGAAGGAAAAAGCCATCAGGCACGTAGCAGCCTGCCAGGGAACGTGGGGCTTTGGGGGAGTATATCTCTGGCTTCTGTGGTCAGGACAGTGAGTGCCCTCCCCCAGTGTTCACTCAGAGAATGTGATACTGTTGGTTTTCTGGTTTACTTTTGCCTCTTATCCTGTTACTGAGCTAATGACAGCAGTATGGCAGCCATTGTTCGGTCTTCTGGTTTCGGTTTAAAATAAATTTTTGAGCGTTTCATTCTGAACTTGGCTGAGCTCCATTCCACACAGGGCCCATCGCTCCATCTGTAGATTGGCTGCATTTCAGCTACGTTTCTGGGTGGTACTGCTTGGGGCAATGTTTGTTTCCCCTTTGTCAGGGGTATTTTGGCGAGTAGAACTGCGAGGGAATTAATCTTGTTGAGAAGCCCTGGGAAAGGAGGGAGTTGGCTGGCTTGGAGTTGGTGATGCAGAGGACGCTAGATCTTGCACCTAATGGTCATGGCTCAGGATATGAGCCCCTGCCAGTCACTCACCTCAAGCTTAGCTCCCATGTACATGACTTGTTTTCCGTTGGATTCCCCACCTGCTCATCTCGGTAGGCAGCTCTGTGATTCGTCTCCATTGCAGCGTCCCGACCAGTGACTGTCGTCGTATATTGTTGTAATGACTGTGATGTTGTCCTGTTGCAGTGCACCTCCCAAAGGAATGGCTGATTTCTGTCTCTGAGGAGGGCACATCCTCGGCAGTTGTTGAACTGATGCCATGCACGAGGGCAGCTAGAGCCCTGCTGTGTAAACGCTAAGAAACCAGCTTCTGCTCAGGCCTGTGGATCCCCAGGAGCCTGACAGGACCACACGTGTTTGAGCTGTGGAAGCTGCTGTGCAGAGCGTGGCTTGGTATTGCTCAGCCCAGGAGGGAAGGGGAGAGTGAAGAGGAGCCTCTGTGTGAGCTGGGGTTCCCAGGCAGCTCTTGCTTCACAGACGGGCTTGGCTTCCGTTTTCTTCTCAAAAACCAGGCCGTCTTTCTAGGCATTCAGGCCAGACCCCTTTCTCTTTAGCTATGCAGAATACATTGTTGAAGCTCTTTGTGACATAGGTTAGCTGGGTGCCCCCTGTGTAGCTGTTGAGGATGGTGGCGAAGGACTACACAGACCCTTCACTGCAGCTGATGGATGTTTCAGTTTATGGAGGGGTTGCTCCTGGAATGGGAGAATCGGTTCGATCCTGCGAAGCCTTCACCTCCCCTGCATCCTGTGTAAATATCCACGAGAACACAGCAGTGTCCTGGCCCAGGGCATTGCTTTTACCTGATGCTTTGTGAAAGCCCCTGTAGTACAGCTGGGCTTGGGCGAATTTGGTTTGTAGAATGCAATGGAAGCTGCTGATGGGGACATTGCCTGAGTGTTGCCCTGTCATCTGTGCACACTGGATGCTGTTTGGGCTGCGTTGAGGCTTATCTGATGGGGTGACAGCCAGAACCCTGTTTGGTGTTTCCTAGTGATTGTCTCCTCTTTCCCCTCCCACCCTCTTGTTTGTTCGTTGGAGGCTGCTTTCGTGTGACCTTTGCTATCTGGCTGGTGGTTTTCTGGGGTGTTTGTGGGAGGGGGCAGGTTCTGGCTGTAACATCGTGTGATCCCAGCCCTGGAGGTGGGGGGAGTTAGACAAGGCTTTGGCTATGTCTACACTACCACTTACCTCACTCAGAAGAGTGAATAAGCCACCCCCCCTGAGCAACATCAGTTACACCGACCTAAGCGCCTGTGTGAATAGTGCTATGTTGGTGGGAGCTTCTCCCACCAACACATCTGCCACCGCTCATTGGGGGTGGATTCATTAAGTTGACGGGAGAGGCTGTTAGAGCAGCTACACTAGCGGGTTTACAGCGGCACAGCTGGAATAGGAGCTGGGTCTGATTTTGGGGGGTTGGGCCACTCTGAGCTATTTTGGCCCATAGCAAAACCTTCCAGTCCCTCTGACCATATCTACAGGAGAGGTCCCCGTTATTATTCTTATTTATAGAGTGCCCCAGTGTGCTCTGTACTGTGCGCACCATCCTTGCCTCAAAGGACTCGCAAGCTAAGCAAACAAGACCTTCGGTGACTCACAGACGAGACGTATTGGCATCTTCCAGACCTTCCTTCCTGCTGCTGCTCTGAGGCTCTTGGTCTGGCTTTTCTCTCCCTCCAGCCTTGTGCTATTGTGACTGTGATGATTACAGTGGGCCAGCGCAGCTAGGAGCTAAGCCACACTGGTGGCCTTGGCAGGCACAGAGATGGGGCTGGGCTCCTGTCCCCAGGGTCGCTGGGCTCACAGTTGTACAGGAAGTATTGTTTGGAGTTGGAAAAAATATGATTTTATGCCAGTTATTTTTCAGGTTGGGAGAAAAATATTCCCTAGGACTGCCCCATTGAGGGTCAAGTCTGGGAGGCAGTGGGAGCAGCGTTCAGTCAGTGTGTCATGCCTCCCAGAGCAAGGACGCTGGCTTCCCAATAGACAGCAGCTGCTGGGAGAGAGCTCGCAGTAGCTCTGTCTGGAAAAGTCTTCCCTCTCAGCTGACTTCTGGATCTGCTGGCACGGTTCTGAGAGGAGCGTCTTTGCTGGATGACCGCCCTGTTTGCTGCCAGCTCCCAGTGGCCCCTGGGAACTGCTGGGTGTGAATGATGCAGGCTGTGTTTGGGTTTCTCTGTTCCCCGATGCCCAGCAGCTGCTGCCATATACACTAGTCTACCTAAGAGACAAGTCTGTAAGGGCCAGTCAAACAGGATCGCATTCTGGGAGCTGTGTCCCAGGCTTGGGTTGTAATGGAGAGGATGTTTATGCTGAAAGCATAGGTCTAGGAGTCGGGTACCTGGATTTTGTTCTCAGCATTGCCACCAGTTTACTGACTTTGGGCGAGACGCTTTCCTTTTGTGTGCCGCATTGTCCCCCTCTGTAACATTGGGGTAATATTTGCCTACTATATTGGACTAGAGATGAGTGTTTGGAAAGTGCTTTAAGATCCTTGGCTGGGATGTGCTAAGCAAGGGCCAGGTCTCATTCTAACCTCATGGTGATGAATTCCAGAGGGATTTATTGTACAGACATGGCTTCTGCTGAGTTGTTACTAATGTGGGTGTCCTAAGGACTTTGCTAGGATTTCTAATGGGATTCTTTCCTAAACTGGCCCGGTGTGATGTGTGAGCTGTAAATCCAACCCCTTCAGGCTTTGTCATGCGCACAATGGACTGAAGAGAGAGCATAGAAGCTAGCAGTGAAAAAGACCTGTGGGTGTGGGCTCATCTAGGCCTAGTCTTCACTAGGAAAAAAGGTGTTTGTTTACCTCTGCCTCTTGACATACGTTAAAACTACAACTGCCTTGTCCATAACTTTACCATATTAGTTACTAATGTGTTAGCAAAACACTTTTTTCTTAGTGTGGATGCGCACCCAGTCTGGCTTGCAGAAACCAGGGCAATGTTATTCTCTAATGCACTTTTTCTGGTATTTTGCCCCAGTCTAGTTTTAAATGTCTGAAGCAGTTGGACTTCTACCTCTTTTCTAGGAAAATTATTTCCCCAGGCAGGCTTTTTTCCTGACAGAGTTCTCACTGATAGCCTGTATTATCCCTTTTCTTAACAATATCCTCTTTCTCCTACCTACACCCCATTGTCTCCCCCAGAATAGCTTTCAGTTTCTAGGAGGTTAGTAGCAAGTCGCTGTATCTGTGACTCAGGAGTTCTGTGGGTAATCCATACTTGGCCAAACCAAACTTTTCACTGTTGGGGATTCTTATTCCATTTGGGAGGAGAGTATCTCATGTACTTAATGCGTGATCAACCCTGCAGGGCAGCTGCTGGTCTACCCTTTTGTTTTCATTGCACAGTGCCAGTCATTAAATAGTTGGGGATGATGTGTAAAATCTTCCAAAAAACATGACTTTGGTGTTCAGTATAATTGCCAATTTGATGACAAAGCGTTGAGAGTGCAGAGAAGGTCATTAAGGTATTAGTCATTGTGGTAGCTGACTCATCCTTGCGTCGCTTAGACCTTCCTAAAGCAATCTCCCAGCTTCCACAGGTGAAATCGGACTAGGCCAGGAGATGCCCTCATTGTAGTATGGTAGAGGGACTTACATTTTCAGATATACCTTTCTCCCCAAGGGACCCTCCTGGGTAAGATTTCTCATGTTAGCTGGAGCCAAAAGATGGATTATTTTGGAATGCTGATAGGATTTTGTTTGGCATCTGGAATGTCTTTCTCCCCTTCATCCTCCTCCCCACCAGGAATGAAGGTGTGTATGTCACCCAATTCAGCTGTCTTAATGAACAGATGGGCCCTTTTGAATCCTTTAGTTGCCCCAGGTGACACAACCCTCCATGTGGCCAGTGTCTTGGGCTCTACTAAGTATTGGGAAATTGCCTGCAGCTTGTGAGCTGTGGAGTTCACATGCATCTGGGTTGAGATGAGCAGAGGAGTCATGCCTGTGTTGCGGTGTAATCCCATGGGAAAGGTGAATCTCCCAGTCTCACAAATGCATTGTTACAAAATGCTCCCAGTAACTTAATTGGGGGGTCAGGGCGAGACATTTTGTGCAAATGCTATATTAATGCTTCGATTTCTTCACTCTCAGCTGTATCGAAAGTCCTGCCTATCCTGCAGATCACTTCCTGTCCCGCTGTGACCTGTTGCTGACCATAATTCTCAGCAATGGACCTCTCTGAAGTGGTGTTGGAAAAGGTTTAACCTAGCTGCTGGTTAACCACTTTTCAACACAGCTACGAAACTGAGTGTTCTGTTGTTTATTCACATAATAGCTGCCGCTTGGGTAGCAGCCGGGCAAGTCTCACCACCTTCCACTGTGTCTTCACCCAGCCCTGGAGGGACCACTACAGGATTGGGCCCTGGCATCCTTGCGTGGAGACTGCCAAAGGAGGACCAATTAGTGCCAGTTGTGATGCGGATCCAAGAGGAGCTTTAATGGACCAGGGCTTCCTTAAAGCAGAGGAGCCAAAGTAGCATGACTTTAATTTTGAGAACAGCCTGCCGGAAGGGCTGGAGCAGCTGGGACTTTCCCTGGCCCACACGTTTGGCTAAGCTGCTGCTTGGAGCAGTAGGCCATTTCCTTTGGTAGCGAGATTGACTTGACTCCAGTCAATGTTAGTTTTGGTCTGTGACCTGCTCCCTCTCCAGGTCTCTCCTGTTCAGTCTCAGCACATCCTCTTTCTTGCTATGTGGGATCGGAGCATCTTTCTTTTATTTTTCTTCCAATTGCCAAAATCGATATCCCCTGCCATTCTGTTGTGTTTCCCTGGATCCGGTGCTTGCATGGCACTGGGGGGTAGCGCAGAGGGCAGCACAAAAAGCAATAAACTTTGGTTTGCCTGGAAAATAATCCTCAGTATGGTGGCCCAGTTGAGAAGCCAAGCTGCCCTCCAGGAGGTGTGTTGTTCTAATGCAGGGCCTGAGAAATGGCTGGATTTATATAGTATAAAGTGCACTTAAGATCTGTCCCATTCAGCATTCGTTCTGGGAATTTCTTGCACCTTCCTCTGAAACATCCTGTCGGAGACAGGAGACTAGGCTAGCTGGCCCAGTGGCCTGGCCTGGTCTGATCTGGCAGTTCCTATTCTCCATGCTTCCTTCCACTGAAGACGTATTTCTGTGAATGTCTTTTGCAAGTTGATCCTCCTAGCCCCTGTCTTTGTTGCTTTTCCCCGAATTCTTTCCAGTTTGCTGACAATTATCTGGTAATTCAGTGGATATGTTGTACTAGGTGTGTGATTCTGTCCCTCTCCCCCCCTTCCCTGCATGGCTCTGGTGCAGAGTTGTTGCCCAATGATTGTTCCAGCTGTGTTTGGAAATATTTCTCAAGCTGGCTCTCGCTCTCCTCCCCTGCATCTGAGGTCAGTAGGGAATTGGTGTAACTGCTCGCCCTCCCTTCCCCCAAAAGGCATGCTGAGATGCAGAGTGCAGGATCCATGATTATCCGGTTGTTTCTCAAGCCAGTATCAATAGCTGCTGTGGCCCCAGTTTTTTAAAGGAACACATCCATTGTGTGGTTCCTTCTCTCCTTGTCGTGGGCTAGTGCTCTGTCATTACTATAAAAGGAGAGTCATTTGGTGCTTGTTTTCGGTTCTCCTGTTGGTTTTGCAGGGGCTGCCTGGGCCCAGAGTGCCCTGATTAAGAGAGATGTTGCTGTTGATAGTCCCACAGGCCATCTGGAGACTTTGTGAGCCTGTGGAGAAGGGGGCACAGGATTCTCCCTCCCCCTACAGCTGCCACTCAGTCCTACAGGGCATTTCATTGGAAGTGGAAGCAGGGTATAGACAGGACACAGCCGCTGATCTGAAGTGCTGCGTTTGGGAAAGAGCCAGTTTGAAATTCTCGTGCTAGGGCTGAGAAACGTGACTGTGTCCTTTAGATGCTGCTTCAAAGGAAGTAACCATCGAGGCCCAAGAATGGAGCTTTGTAGTCGCTCCTACATAAGGAAGCAGCTCTGGCTTCTGCTCACTGTAGGGAGCAGAGGGGTCCCATCAGTGGGTGCACTGCATGCCACTGTCCAGCCCCGCACCCCAGGTAGAGTCAGCCTCATCCTGGCCTCAGAGGCATATGGGTAGAGCTTCCAACCTCACCCACTGCCCTTACTGTACAAGCCCCTCAACTCTTGGGCAACTGCTTTGTGGGAGGCCGTGTGGGCTGAGGCTGATGCTACTTCCGACCTAGAGTCTGACTAGAAAGATTGTGCCTTCTCCTTCATCCTGGGTCTCCCCCTCCCCTCCCGGCTGGGTACCCTTGCACTGTTGGTTGGGGCAGGGAAGAGGGTATTATGCAATGGCCAGGGTCACCCTCCTCCCAACAGATGTTTGCCCAGGACTCGTACCTGATTGGAAGTGCCTGCCTTGTTTTGTGCCTTACCAGTTCTGCCCTGCGAGGCGGCTGCACAGTTGGCTGGGCCAGGAGTATGGTCTGAGAGCGATGGGGCTGTGCTAGGGTGGGCCTGTTGCTGAGAGGCCAGGAGGAGGGGGTGCTGGTGAGCGAATTGTTTTGTGGTGACTCCCTTGTTCCCCAGGTGTGGAGGTTGAATTGCTCAGATCCCCCTTCTCCCTCTTTGCTCTCCCGCCGAGTTGATGCTTTTCCAGGAATTAGCTGTTCTGCTAACCCAGCACATTCCACAGCATCAGCATTTTTTTGGCAGGAGCTTTGCTTGCTGTTAAGAAAGAGTTGGGGCTGGCTGGGCTTCTCTCCTTCAAAGGCCAAGGAAGGAGGGCCTCGTCCCGCCTGCTAGACTGCGCACACTAGGGGCTCACTGGTCTTCTCAGCCCTGCCTGCCCCACTACATGCTGGCAGTGGTGGGAGTCGCCGATGCCTTTGTTGCAGTATTCCTCCACATCCCTGGGGGGCTCTTTGCACCTCTTGCTTTGATGTTTTCCTTGTTTGTCCCTTTAACCTCTGTGAGGTCCCAGGCTCTGTAGGTGAGAACAGAGCGCATGTTTTCAGGCTGCCTGGAAAACAGTGACATGTGGTTAGAACTGCAGGGATTCCATAAAGAGCTCATTAACAAGCTTCTAAATAAGAGGCTGAAGTACATAGGATTCATTGTAACCACTGGGTTAGCTACTGTCATTGGCCCGGTAGATCTTTCCTTCCATCTAACTGGATAGTCTCTGCTTTTTCCCAGCATTCCACTGGGAGCTGGGCTCTTTTCTGCTTGACATCATCAGGCTGGCAATTCCTGTTTGATAGCTGGTATGTCAGTGAGTTTCTCCTCTCTCTCATCCGCAAGTGTTGCAAGGAGAGTTGACGCCCAGATACTACAGCGATGGATGCTGTATAATGTGCTTAATCCCTGTATTAGTATCTGTTGCTGTGGAGTCTTCCAGCTGGTTGGATCCAGATGGAGCTGAGCAGCACTGTGGGCCGGACCCTGTTGTCTTTGCTTGCCACCCCTCACTATTAAGATGAACCCTAAAAGCCACCTTTGGCTTTTGCTGAGCTCACCCTGATACAAATCCAATTTCTTTCAGTTGCAGCTTCTCTGAGCCAGTTTTCCCGCAGCATGAGCCCAGCTTTCAGTCAGAGTGTGTTGCTATGTCTGCTGGTTTGCCCAAGGTTTCCTGAATGTTTGTCTAAAGGGAGTTTTTTGCTCAGAGGCTCTTCGTTCATTCCCCAGTGTGGTCCGTTTAAGGTTATCTGCTACCCTTGTGATTGACCCTGTAGATCAGCTCATTCTGCACCTGATGAGCTGAAGCTGCTTGGATTACAGGAGGCTTATTTTTAGCTGGGGTGTTACCATTCACCCCAGTTTCCCAGTCAGAGGGAATGAAAGTGGCTTTGAACCTTCAGAGGCCTGGAGAACGGCTTCTTTGATGGCTTCTCTAAACACTGTAGTGGGAGTTGGAGGCTGGAGGTGTCTGCTGGGCATAGCAAAATTAATGAATGTGGAAATGCCTCTGTGTCTCCTGCAGTTCTCTCCCCAGCTTCCTGTCTCTGTTCAGACTGACAGGCCTGTGGAGCTTGTTTGCAGAGGAGCTCCCACTGCCAGATGGTCACTTGACAGCTCACAGAGATCCAGGTGGGAGAGGTTGCCGTGGATCTTGGGCTTAATTTGATTTCTAGGCCTGATGCTTAATTTAGTTAAACCTTGTTGCTAGATGAGCCTCTGAGGTCAGTTTGGTTATTTCCAAATCCTGTTCCTTCCGGATCCCTGGGCTGGATGAACACTAAATCCTGCGTGGAATGGAGGGGGACGTCCTCTTCATTGAGCACAAATCCAGCAGGAACTGAATGTCTCGGGCCAACTTCAGCTCTGGGACGTGGGACCTGAGCTGGCTTTTTTTCCAGTCACTGAAACCGCTTTTCCTAAGACCTGAGTGTATGTCTGGGGCAGAGAAATCATAACTATGTACAGACGGTATGCTCTTTGGGACAGGAACCATCTTCTCAACGTGCGTACCGGGCCTAGTTCTTTTGGCTATATCGCAGTATGATGATAGGTAGCCTGACTGCAGGGATGTGGAGCGGGCCGAAGGAGATTGTTAAGAGCAGGAAACTATAAAGAACGTGCCCAACAGTGACAAAGAGATGGTGAGTGACCAAGGCTTCAATGAAACGAGAGTGCTGAGCGGCTTGGACTTGGGATAATTTCACACCCCTCCTTCGCCTGTTCTCAGTTTGAAGGAATCATGGCCTTGAGTGGCCTTTCTGGGTAGTCCTGTGGGGAAAAATCCCACACAACTGGTTTAGATTTCGAGGTCAGAAGGGACCGTTGTGACCATCTAGTCTGACCTCCTGTATAAAACAGGCCATAGAACTTCCACAAAGTAATTCCTTTTTAATACAGTGTAGCAAGGGGGAATTGGTACAGTTGGGTATTTGCATGTTCAGTTCTTTGCTCCTGAGGAGGCCTTTTCACTGACACTGTTATTCCCCTGGTAATTGGAGCACCAGGTAGTGAGACTGTGGTTTTGAGAGATTGTTGAGCTGGCAGGCCAAAAACGGGAGGGCCTGGTGCTGTGCTTTAGTTCCTGAGTGCGACTTTCCTTGCTGCCTCTGTGAGCAAGCAGTGAAACAAAATGTGCATGGCCCTGCTCTCTGAAAACTCCTTATAAAGTTTATTTTATGACCTATGCAGGAGAACAGAAATGACAGGTGTCTGCTATGGCAGCTGTGTTGTTGTAGGGTCACATGTTAGCAGATCCGTTGGTTTACAATCCTTGCTTCCCAAAAAGCACATTGAGACCAGGTGATGGAGACACTTGAAGACAGTCAGAGGTATGGTATGCTGCCTTCTGAGAGGGAAGGCTCAAGGGAGCTGGAGTGCAGTTGAGTCTGTCAGCTCTTCCCATCCCTCCTCGTGCTATGAAATTGGAATGCAGAGAGGAAGATATTACTTGTGGGGGCTTGGAAAAGGAGTTTGAAAGGGAGATGACAATTTCATCTTGTGCTCCCAGAGCCTTTCTCACTCCAGCGTGCCTTACAGACTTAGTGCAAGTGCGTCTTCAAGGCATAAAATATGGTTCAGTTGGAGGGTGTCTCAGTTACTTAAGTGGAAGAGCCTTCAGAGAGAGTGTTGTTCTTTCAAGGAATACAAATGTTACCTGGAAATGCAGTCAGTCAACAAAATATCCTTAACTCTGTCCCCGCCTCTTCCACCCCATGCACCCATCACGCACCTGCTGATGCACATGAGGCAAAGACATGTTGATGGACTCTGAGAAGCTCCTGATTTATGCCTGCAGACATCTCAAATCTTCTAAGCCTATCTGATGCGCATAGTTTGCCCCTGGAGCTGAGGGCCCCTGTCTCTGACGCAGAAGTGTGATCGCTGACATGCAATCTTCCTGGTTTGGGATCCAGCCTTTTGGAGGGTCATATCCCCACGTACAATAGTGTTATGTCTGGGCTTGATCTCTGAGGCCTTTTTACGTTTGAAACTCACTTCTTCTGAGGAATTGCCCTATATAATTGTCCTGATTAGGTGGTCTCTTCTGGCAAAGAGATGTCACAGCCTGCTTCTTTTTGGCAATAGCATTTGATCTTGCAGAAGGGAGGAGGATTTTGCTGTAGTGATAAGGGCTGTGATATTTTGATATAAATGCACAATTACTCTCTTTATTGAGCACCATTAACCTGCATGGTGGTTGAGCAACAAGACCTGGTTCCTGCTCTAAAGAACTTCTGCTATAGATATCGAGAGCTATATCACATTTCAGTTTTTTACTTACTGAAGCATGTGGTAGTGGTGGTGGCAGGACAGGATTGTCTCCTGGTTTCCAGTTGTCCTGTGGGTTTTATACTGGGGCAGTGTCAAGGCTGGGTGAGAGGATCTAAGCTGTGCACCTTACTTTCTAACGTTTGAGTTTAATAATGCACACTTGCCCTTAACTCTAGCCTTTCTGATGTTTGAGAAAATGCCGCTGTTCCAAGATGGGTTTTCCCATAAAAAATGAATTATTCTAAATGAAGCTTTTGGCCTATGAATTTCCTTTTATTTTTTTTAAGTCTGATCTCATTATTCTGAAGTTTTTCCTGCTCTTCATCCTGAAACTGACATTGCCCAATTGTGTCTCCTAGTTCCCTGCCTCACCCTGAGTCATTCCTTTCCACCCTTGGTATTTACATGCTTCAGATGCTTGGTGATCAAATTATTGCCCCCCTTCTCTTCTCAGATCCCTCCCTTAAATGATGCAGATTTTGGTCTTCTGATCTCTTCCCCACAAGTGAGTCTCCCTGTGCCCTTGATAATCTGTGGCTTTTCTCTGAACTTCTTTCGGTTTGTAATTATCTTTCTGATAAGGAGGTGTCAGAAATGAACACAAGATTCCGGGTGGAGTCATCCCAGAGATTCTGTGGAGGGAGTCTATCCCCTCCTTGCCCCAGGATATCTCTGCATACACAGCTCAAAACTGCAAATCCAGAGCTAGCTACTCTTACCTCCAGGCTTCTCCAATGCTTCCTGGGTTTCTCCTTCCCACTGAATCTCTCTCTCTTTTCCCCCAGATGCATTAATTTGCATTGTTTCAGCTCCCTGCGCATCCCCTGTAACTAGTGGGGCCTGCCTAGGAGAGCCCTGGGCTGGAGTGACTCCCATGGCTCCCCCATGGCCAGCACTCCTGTCCCAGCAGGAGGCATGGCAGGGAAATGGGAGAGGCAGGGACTCAAGCAGCTGCATTCTAGGCTGACTGGAAATGGCTCTGGACCGAGCCCAGGGGCTCCATCCCAGACACAGGCCAGCAGCCTCCAAGTATGTGTTTGATTTCAGCTGCTTCCTCTTCCCCCCCTCCTCCAACTCTTGCTGCCTTGCCCGCATCCTCTATCTATCCTGCTGTAAAATAGGAAATCCCCGGGATTGTGAGCCTGGGATGGGGTCTCTCTGGAAAACTCTCTGTTTTTCTCTCATCTGTGGAGTGACGGGACTAAATCTCAGCATCCCTGCCCCAAAGCGACTAGCAAGCAGGAAATTCTCTGCTTGGTCACCTCTGCCTGTGACGGTGAGCGCAGCTTGAAGGGTGGCGTTGGAGAGGAGCAGTTGGCGCTGCAGCAGGGTAGGGGTCTGGTGAGGGACTGAGCCGACTTTCTCGCCGGCCTCTCTCTCACCCCACAGACTGCCTCTGCCCTGCCACCCCTCCCCCACCAGCAGGGGAGCAGATGTGCTGCTTGTGTCAGCCCCTCCGCAGACAACTGTTTCACAAATACCCAGCAAACCCAACCCCAGCTCCTGCGGCTGCCGAGGTGTCCTCCCACCCCCAGCCTGGCTCCATGCATGATCCGCCTCCGTGTCACTGGGGGATGGAGCCTGACTCATCCACCCGCTCACCCTGCCTCCCCTGTAACTCTCCTTGCAGGTCCCAGGGTTGGAAAATGCAGTATGGATGAGTAAGGCAGTGAGAAGGACGCTGCCCGGGGGACAGGTGCTGTGTGCCGTTTGCATGTGGTGCGCTGCTCTGCCCACGACTGCTGGGCTCCCAGTGCCCACGGGCGGGTTGAGGCACTGTGTGCGTAGCAAATGGTTGCAGAAGCCAAAGCAATGTGGCTGTCATAGACCGAGGAAGGCCACATGCAATCAGGACTGGGAGGGGTTTTCATAGAGGCCCAGTGTATCTTCAGTCCTGTCCCGCTCTGTGCTGCCATGTATGACCCCACACTGCGTAGGTCACTGTTAGGGAATGATATGGAGGGGTGGCCTGTGAAGAATGCAGATCCCATCTGGAGCAGTTGCCCAGCTCCGTTGACTGCTGGCCTCGGTAATCTCTGTGGGTTGCAGAGCCGTTGCAGTTTGCTTCTGGCATGTGGTCGATGCCACAGTCAGATGGGTTGAGTTAGGGCTGCCCACTGACAGCTAGGAGTTCTCATTGGGTGGGAGAGGATATCATTTCTCAGTGTGCGCCGGAGCTACCCAACCTAGTGGGTCTGTTAAACCCTTGCAGGTGTAGGGCCAGCCTGCCTTGTGCACAGCAAACCACCTAGGCCCGTGCAGCCCGCTGGGCTCACTAGGGCTGCCATGGCTGCTCCTAGGTGGAAGGGTCCTTAGAGAATCAGAAGCGAAAAGCCCCTTTCAGTCTCACCTGGAGCTTTGGGAACCCTGGTTATGACCCACACCAGCTGCAGGTTCTTCCCCAGGAGGTATGTAGCCCTGTCCTCACCATAGCTACCTCCAGAGTTGTTCTCTGTTACCTCTCGAGAACAGATGTGGCATTATGCACAGCTGTCTTGTGGGGCTGCCCAGCTGAGGTGTGACTGACCTGGGGCAGCATGTGGTGTGGAAGGGAGGAGGACCTTAGCTCAGGATTGAGAGGCATCAGCTGATCTATGGAGTGAGGAGCCTAGGACTAGAACATCACGGGGAGCGCTGAGGTCAGGATTGACAGTCATCGGCAGAACTGGGGCGGGGGGGATATATTCTTACTCCGCATGTATCTGACTAGCTCCCTGCTCTGGCTTTTCTCTGGGGACTCTAAATATGTGTTTCGTTGCATGCCAGAATCCTACTGGTAAATACATGCTAAATAACGCAACACGCGTGCTAGGAGCAGGTCATGGAAGGAAGTTAGCGGGGGAGATTGAGTCCTTGTACTGTGGGGAAGAAACTTGCTCCCAGCACCAGTGTGAATCCTGAAAGGACTGTTCTCCTCTTGGAGCAACTGTGAGCCTTCTGTTTCCCTGTGGGGACATAGCATCTGAAATTGTGGGGTCCCTTTATCACCACTCCCTGCCCCACAAAGCAGCCCAGTTTGTGGGGATGTTCAGTCCCTTCCTGGCTGTTGGTGACAGTCACTGCCCGTGTGTAGCACTGCTCTGCCCCCTTTGCCTCTACTTGGGGCTCTGTGCCCTGAGGAAGCGGCAGACAATACTGGAATCGGGCTCTGTCTGGAGCTCTCTGTAGGAAGTGGATGGAGTCCAGGCTGCCTGTGTCAGTATGAGTGGATGTTAGCGCTGCCAGGCGAGTGGAGGTGTTGAGGAACCTTCCAGCAAGTGAGACGGAGTGTCCTGGGTGCTGACAGAGACTGGTGTCTCCTCAGCAACGTGCCAGCATTTGACACTTGCTCTGTGGAGCAGAGAGCCATACTGGGTGGTGTCAGTGGCAGACATCACAGGCTACAGGAAGGAGGACTAGGCTAGCAGAGTTCTAATTCTTGGCTTGCCACTGTCTTGCTGCATGACCTCGGGCTGGTTACTTCCCCACCTGTGGAATGGGGTTAATACCCACCTTGGAGGAAGGAGGATTTGTCTGCTCCAAATGCTAAGGGTTTTCACCCTCCAGGTCTGTAGATGTACCCTCCCTTGTACCCAAGGGATACTGCAGCATCTCAATTTCACAACAACCCAGAAGGCATCTCCTCTCACCCTCCAGCCCCTTAGGAACCACTGTTTCTCTGCCTTGAGAAGAGATCATGGCAATTGTGTGTGTGGTGACCTTGAAATCCGTTCTGTTTCATTTGGTGACTCCCTCTAATGGGAGTGTGTGGCGCTGAATGGAGCAGTTCATATTGCTGGCAGGGTGGGGCAGAGCCTGTTTCCCAGACTTTGGCACCTATCATTGTCCATTTGCCTTCAGTTGATGCTTTAAGAGTGTAAAAGCAGTTTGCTGCCCTATTTTCAGCAGCTCACTGAGCATCCCAGTGTGCTTTGTCTTGAATATCTAAGTGGCCAGGTTGCATTGAATGCTGGGATGATGGGTGTCAGACCAGGGAAGACAGCTGCATCCAGTTTTTTCTATAAATTAGGGGCAGTGCTCAGACACCTGGGGAGGTGCTGACATGGCCCTTGTTTTGGGCCTTCCTGCATTGCTATAATAGTTACTTTCAGAGTGGAGTGATTTAAATCACCAATCTGAATAATGCTTTAAATAAGCAAGCAGGAAACCTTGTTCAATCATCAAGCTTAATTGTATTTTACATTTGAACTTTTTAGTTCTTTTACTAAAGAAAGTTTATTCTCATTGGTTGGTAGCCATTAAAAAATGTTTATTTGCAATAAAATATAGCCTTTTTACTAAATTATATTGATGTATAATATATATACACACAGGCGCATGTGCATTTATTTGAGCAGTTATATAACTATATATTCAGAATCTAAATTTTTACTTTTTTATTATGTTAGAAAATGGTAAATGATACATTTCTTATGTACGGGATGATTAACTTTTTGCGTCTGATTTGTGTCAAGCTACATTTGGATAGAGATTGGACTTCAATTAAAAATGCTCAAAGCCAGCATTTTAAATTTGTTTTTATTAGATTAATAAAACTACCTTAAATGTGCTGGATACATAAAGGAAAAAAAGGAAGGTTATCAAAACATGTTTTGCATTTAAAACTGATTTGTTAAATGAAGGTGATATTAACTGCAGCTAATGAATTGACTGGTTGTTTGTGGTCGCCGTAAGCCAAACTTTCAAAGGTATTTAGGTGCCTAAAGATGCAGATAGGTGCTGTTGTATTAATTTAGATTAAATCAATGGGCCAAAAGGGATGTCATAACCCAGTCACTATCCAACGTTAAACAAGGTCCGGGGTTTGGTATGTAGAGACCTCAGCCTGCTTAGTACCATGGCCAACACACCATTAAAAGTTCTTTTAACCTTTTATTAAAGATGCAGAAAGGAAGGAAAAACAGTAAAGCATTTGAAATGTAAAGTACTAAGTAAGGCTTTCATTTTAACAACATTTCTTTTTAGTGGGATTTTGGAATCCGTGAGAGTTCGAGACAACCTGCTTGGGTGCTTTTGAAAATCCAACTAGCTGCCTCTCTGCATCTTTAGGTTCCTAAATACCTTTGAAACTCTGCCCGTGTGTCCCTCTGGATTTTATTCATAGATTGGAAGAGGGAAACAAGCTTTCCTGCTTTTTCAACTCCTAATCAGTTTGTCGGCTTTGGTGAACCGAGCCAAATGAAGCAAATATTCTCTGCATTGGCTAGCTAAACTGAAATCAACAATAATGAAGGCAAAGGCTTTTCTGTACGACAGAAACGGAAAGTACTGACATTTGGAAAAATAAAGATACCAGCATTGGCTCAATTGCAAAGACTGTAAATAATACAGATACTTAATGCAGTACATAAAATTGTGACATCTTTAAAAAGCTTTTGTGACCTCAGAAGATAAAGATGTTTTCCCCTGATTGTATATGTAATTTAAAAAAGCAGCACCCTTTAACTCTTTAAAAGCTGAGGCCTGCTCCTTGCATCATATTTATTTTAAGTGATTTTCATAGATTATAGTGATGTTAGGTCTTGACATAAGTGGTCATAATTTCAAATTAAATTAAAATTATTTTTTTCAAGTGCCTTTAATTTAAATTTGGAAAAAAAAATCCAATTTTCAGCTGATTTTACTTATCAGTTTTTATGTACCCAGCATCCCCCTGCTTCTGCTGTTCTCTGGGCTCTGTTGAGTTAGCAGAGCTGCTCAGGGTACAGAGCGGCTGGAGGCTCACTGGAGTCAGTACTGCCTCCAGGGCTTTCCCCACCCCACCACACCTGCTGTTGGCCATTTTTCTGAACCTGCATTGGGACCTTCTGCTGCCAGTGCCATGGAGATCAGAAATGACCCTGCAGCTCAGCGTGGGCACCTCAGTGAATAGCAGGAGTTCCTTGTCCCCTCTCATCTCCTCCTGCCCCAGGACCAGACTGACGTCTGATCTGATGTTTCAACCCAGGAAAGACTGCATTCAGGTATCCTTAGCCATAGGCTTTGAGCCTAGTTTCTAACCTGTCCCATCTCTTCTCCACAGGGTCGTGAAGGAAGAAATCTCAGATGATAATGCCAAACTTCCCTGTTTCAATGGCCGGGTGGTGTCTTGGGTAAGCAGGCCTCTTGGCTGGATGCCAGTCCGTCTGTCTCTGTCTCCTTCAGACTACACAAGCAGCTCGGAAAATCCCCATTCCCATTGTACTGCCCAGGTGGAGCACAGGGACAGCCGTGCTTTGTACTGAAGAGGCTCTAATTGTGGTAGGAGTTGAAGTTATGCTGGGCTCTTGAGTGTCTGGGCTGAGGGTTCCGCCTCCCATCCTAGTCTTGAATCTAGAGCAAAACTATCCTGTGTCCCCCACACCCACTAGGCGACAGTCCTGGGCCCTTGGGGTACAGCAGTTAAGAACGTGAATCAAGCCTTTTTGTAACTGCTTCCTAATGTAGCTGCTCCTGGCCTGCCCGGGGTAACTGGTGCGCTCCGGCAGCAGGGTCAGCGTTCCGAGTGCCACCACAGATGACTGTAGCAAAGGGCCCAAAGTGAATGTAGTGCTAGTGAAGAGGACTAGATTTGACTGTCCTGAAGACTGTGAAGGTGCTGCCTGGACAGGCACAGGACAAGCGTCTCTCTCCATCCCACACCAGGCACATGCTCTGCCCCTTGCCCTGGAGGAGATCCCCTCTTGGGATGTGTGGGATGTTCAGTCTCCATGGCTCACAGAGCCTTTGCCCTCTGCTGAGGCTACAGATGATGCTAGTTGGGATGTGGGTATCTGCTTACTAGGAGCTAAACTGAAATCCGACAGCTCACTTCCTGGGGCACTGAACAGTCCTCAGATGGAAGCAACCATCAGGCACTTGCATCAGGTCTAATCCAGCCCCAGTTGCCTCACGGTGCAGATAAATTACACACAGACCCTGCCTCGAGGAGTATACCATCCACTGTCAGACAAAGGGCAACAAAACGGCAGGCGGGGGGGTGTAGGACAACTGGGGAAGAAAGACAGAGCAATAAGGTTAGGGAAATATGAGACCAGCCAGTTAGATGTCTGGGGTGTGGGCTGCTGCACTCAGTATCCCTGCTGTGAGTATGTCTGAGAAAAACACCCAGGTCACGGGGGTTGAATCCTTTGTGTGTGCGTGCGTGCAGGGAAAGGGGCCCTCTCTGCAGGCTCAGACACACAAACAGTTGGTCTGTTTTTAGTTGTTGCTGGACAGTTTGCAATTCTCCCTCTAGTGGTCTGCTGGGCACCTGTGCTGTGCAGTGTGTCCAATTCTCATCCCTCTCTCGTGTTCATTACAGCTGCCTCTGTCCACAGACAGCTCTGATCTTCCCCTTCCCAGCTGCCTTTGTTCCCAGGTGCTCTGTCGGTGGATCCCACAGCCTGCGAGCCCCCTGCTCCCCAAATCACTCACTTTGCCATACTTCTGAGTGTAGCTTATAGGCATGCACAGCAGCTGGCTTTCCTCCCTGCACCCGGAGATTCAGGACCTGTTGCTGAGCAGTCATGTCATATGGGTATAACAGTTTGGTCTGACCTACCTAAACAGAACCGCTCTGTGTTCACAGGGCGCTAAGCAGGTTAGCAACTGACACTGCTGTAGATGAGGCCTGAGTTACTTAGACTCCTTGTGGGGCAGATGGACACTTGGAGTTAGCGATGACGTTCAGCCGCTGTGTGTTGTGGGCAGTAGCTCTCTCTGCTCCCTCTGGGCACAGCTGACATTCCGACATCCCCCCCCTCACCCCTGAGATTCCCCATCAGTTGGTGGCTTTGAGAGCTGTGTGGTCTGTTCTGCTGCTGCCAGACAGGCTGGAGTGAGGCTATTTCAAGAATCTAGTGCTAATTTTAGCAGGGGGGGGACTGAGGCTGAACTCTTCCTGGCTGCTAAAGAGGCAGGGAAACTGCAGGAGTGTTACTGAAACATTCCCTAGAGGAAAGCAGTGACAGCCCCTCACCCCACAGGGGAAGGGCAGTTCCAGCCTGGTGCCCTTCTATTGCTGCCTGGATCCAGCCCCCCATCTGTCTGTAGCATTTTTTTGGCCCCGTTCCCACAGTATCTAAATGCAGAGGACTATGGTGCACTTTTTGCAACCTGTTCCCCGACGCTTCTCTTGTACTGGCAATTTAATCCTGAGCCCTCAAAGGAGCATCGCCCACACAGCACAACCAGTCCTGCTTTCTTGGGCCTCTCACCCCACTTTCCTTGTGCAACGAGGTCTCTGCTCGCCTGGTGGGGACTCCTTGGAACCAGGACTTTGTTCACGCCTCTGGATATCTGCAGTGCCCTCTGCTGACAGGAAGCAGAGCTGCCGGTGGATCTTCCACAGCCGCATGAGGGAAGAAGAGGATATGCTGGTATCAGAGACAGCAAATCCCAGTTTGTTGCCAGCCAAGTCCCTCCTCTCCCACTCCTGGTGATCTTTCTGGCCCTGTGTTCTCCAGAGCTTTGTCCAGGCCAGCAGTGGAGCGTTTCCCGCTTGTCCTTATTATCAGGCCCTGCCCCCTCCCATGGCTAGTGATAAGTAGAAGACCTGGGGCCCAGTGGGCCAAGCAAGTAAGATCAGGGCCTGTACCTGCCCTTGTTAGGCCTAGTACCTCTCACCTCCAGCTCTTGCCATTCCTGTTCAGCCTGTGTCCAGATTTGCACCAGGGCCTGTTCTAGGGCTAACGCTGCACAGGACCAAAACTGAGGAACGGTGCTAGAATCCTCCCCTTGGGCCTGGAGAGAACTCACTTCACTGTCAATTCTCCTGCTCCCTGGGCAGGGAACGTGCCATGTAGAAAACATGTTTGGGGCAGCCAAGCCCAGCAGTGAAGGGAGAGAGTGCCAGGTGCTGGGTTTGCAATCTTGGAGACAGAGGGAAGTTTGATTTCACTAATGTGCTTCACCCTTTCCCTTGTGGGATGCCCGTTTGGCTGGCTGCACAGCCTATGATGTATTTATTATTTGTATTACTGTAGTGCCTAGGAGCCATAGTCGTGGATTATGCTAGGCACTGTACGAACACAGAACAAAAAGACAGTCCCTGCCCTGAAGATCTTACAGTCTAAATAGACCAGACAGACAGAGGAAGAGGTAGAACACACAAGCAGAGTGAGCAGTGTGATGGCAGCAGATGGCATGTTAGTTCTATGAGCTTTTTTCTTGGTCGCTTAGTTTGGAAGGGATCAGCTAAAGGGAAGAGAGAGGGAATGTTGAAGGGTGGGGAGGAGGGGGCCTGAGGTGAAGACGGAGGAAGGGGGAGGGTTGGAGCAAACAGCCAGTCAGCACAGGGCAGAGAAAGTCCAGTGCAAACTAGAAAGTTCTCCAAAGAACCCATGGTCCCTGCTTTGGCTGCTCCTGCCTCTCCTGGCTGGAGTCTCTGGCTGGCCCCTCTTTGTAGCTCTCTTCTTAGTCCACGTGGCCTTGGTTTCTCTGTCTCCGAGGCCATTGATCAGCCCTCAGGAAAGTGACTTTTGGTCACTACTTGCTTAAGCTGCATTTGATCGAGTGACCTAGCCCCACCTCTCCCACGGACCATGCTTCAGCGTGGTGCCAGCCAAACTGCTTTCAAACACAGGCAGGCAGCCACGGTGGTGGGACGTATCCAGTTAGAAACTGCCTCAGACGGAGCCTCTTCAAACAGCTCCGTAACTTGGCTCTAGCGTTCTATCCCATCGCCAGCCCGTTCTCTCTGCCATGGGGGGTGTTGGAGTTGGTGCCCTGGTAGTGATCGGCTCTGTATCCCATTCTCCGAGCCTGGGCTTAGGTGGTGGGTGGCTGTATACAGTAGTACTCTGGATTGGAGCCTCGCAGTGCTGGTTTCTGTCCCAAAACACACACGGTCCAGGTTTCTCCATGGCCAGTGTATAACAGTGATGTACAGGGCACAAAGCCCAGGATCTTACTTTCTGCTCAGGGCAAGGCGCCGAGCCCCGCACAGGGCAGTTTACAGGCTGTGCCCAAGTCCCCTGGTCTGACTGAGGTGGAGGGTTTGCAGAATACTTGGAAAAGCCAGGAGAGAGCGCACATTGGATTCTGCTCCAGGGGTGGGCACAGCCCTGCTCTCCTCCTCCAGCAGCTCCGAGGGGCTGGAGATACAGAAGCCAGGATCGGTTCTGGGGCCAGTGCAGTTGTAAATGTCCCTCGCTCTGTGGCTCCTACTCTGTTCCTAAGGCGCTTTGTTCCCTTTCTCTCCTCTCTCCAGCTGGTGTCTGCGGAGGGGTCGCACTCAGATGGGGGGTCAGTCTGTGCTGATAACCAGCCGGAGCTGCCGCCCTCCATGGAGCGTACCGGAGGCATTGGAGACTCCAGGCCCCCCTCCTTCCAGTAAGTCACATGGCGATGCATCTCATTGGCCTTCCCAAGGGCAAGCAGTGAAGTGAGCGCTGGCGTGGATCCCCTTCATCACAAACCAAGATGGGATGTGATGGAAGGGCAAGGCCTGGGCTCTTCTCTCACCAGCCTGGCAGGGATGCAAGCTGGCAGCAGTGGGGCTGGGAATGGAGTGATAGGGGAGCACAAGGACAGGGTCGCTGGGGTGGGGAGGCTGGCAGTGGAGTAACGGGCACTAGGACTGGGTTCTTTGATCATTTGACAAGCAGGGCATGCTGGAAGCAGCCAGAGAACCCAGCCCACCTCTTCCTGCTGCTTTGGTCTCCCATTGCCCCTCGCACCTGACGGGTTTCCATCTCCTTTTTCTTTTAAATGCCACTAAGGGCTTGGCAGGCAGGGGGAGGTTGTAAATGCTCCCGAATTTCCTTGCCTCCCACTTCCATCCCAGTGTGGGACGGAGATTGCACTCCAGCAACCCTCTCCCCTGTCCCATGCTAGGGTTGTCTGCACTCCAAGCCCCCATGTCCCTACCCCCCATTGGAAAGAGGGGGCTGGAAGCTGTCATCCACTAGCCCCAGTGTGCCCCCAAAGTGAGGGGATAACTGGAAATATAAGCGGCAGAAGTGCAGCGTCGCCGGGTCATGTCAGAGCAGAGAATGCCAGGAGGTGGGAATGGGGCCCCTTCAGGTCCTGTGGTGAGCCACTGAGTTCTCTGTTGGACACAACTGTCCTCTTCCCCCCCCGCAGCCCCAACACGGGGGGGAGTCGGGAGAACCTGGATAATGAGACAGAGACGGATTCAGTGGTTTCATCGCAGAGGGAGAGACCTCGCCGGAAAGACGGGCCTGAGCACGGTGAGTCCCGGCAGCCTGGCTGGAGCCTCTGCGGGGCATAGCCGGGGCGCAGGGAGGGAGCTGCTCCAGGCTGCCGGATGTGTGGGAAGAGCTTGTCCCCGGGGCCCTGCGGAGCCTGTGCCCTGGCACCTGCTGTGGAGTCAGGGCAGCGGTGATGGTAAATCCCCCCCCAGCACGAGCAGCAGGATCTGAGGGCACGACAGCCTCATGCCACTGCCGTGAGCCAGCTCCTTGGATCCTAGCGTGTCCCTGTGTCACCTACACGTTTTGGACATGAGTTTCTGGGAGGCAGAACAGCCATTGCTCCCCTAGACATCCCAGCTGGCAGGGACTGAGTCCCACTGGACAAAGCACCTCTCCGCTGCTTCCCAGCACCCAACGGACAGGACATATCTACAAGCGGCAGTGCTGAAGAAGGTCCAGGGCCCCTCCCAGTGAAAGGCTGAGGAGGAGAGAGTGGTTCCTAGCCAGGGCTGGCCCTGCACTGCACACTCACTGCCCACAGCCTGGCACCTTTCATCCAGAGGGACCGTCTCCTAGTGACCTTCCCACTCTGTAGGGATCGTTGTGGCTTCAACCCTTGCTCCCAGTGACTCGCCTTTACCTCCCCCATTACAACTTTCCTGCCTCTTTAGATACCCCTGAAGGGATGGAGAATGGTCAAAGGACGAAGGGCAGCAAAGCGCTTCCTCGTGCCAAACCAGGGTGTTTGATGGCCAGGTTCCTCCCCTGGGAATTCCTTTTGAGCCCCAAGATTCCTCACTGCGAAGCACTGAGTCCATCTGGTGCTCGCACAGGAGGGAGGGACCCAGCTCTGCCGCAGCAGTATCCCATCAGTGCGGACCTCTCTCTCTCTCTCACCCCAGCACCCAGGGTGAACGGGACGGCGAAAGGAGAGCGGCGCCGCGACCTAGGTGGGTACGAGAGCTCCTCCACGCTCATGAGCAGCGAATTGGAGACCACCAGCTTCTTCGACTCGGATGAGGATGACTCCACCAGCAGGTAGGAGATCGCGGGGCCTGGAAGAACCTGGGCACCTCCCTCACTCTTCGTGCCAAGGAGATGCCAAATCAGGACACCTCAGCCCCGTCCTTCAGGGCTTCTCCCTCAGCTAGCGGCCCCCGATCCTGACCAGCAGCCCCCTCTGCTATTACTGTCCTCTGCTCCCTGCACAGCTTTGTCGCTGCTCCCAATGCTGACCCGCGGCGTGTTCTCATCCCCGCTCCTCTTTTGTGTCTGTCTTGCTGACAGTCTTCTCTTGACCCCCGCGGGCAGGGAGCTGACGTTCTCCTTTGCCGGCAGGTTTAGCAGCTCGACAGAGCAGAGCAGCGCCTCCCGCCTGATGAGGAGGCACAAGCGACGCCGGCGGAAACAGAAGGCCCCACGCATTGAGCGGGTACGTCTCTTGGGCCAGGTGCTCTGGGGAGGGAAATTGTGAAGCTGGGGCTGGTCTTTCTGGTGCCTGTGGCAGACCCTTCCCTGCTCCCGTGTGTGTGCTAGGCTTCGTTTCCAGCTGGTGGAATCTCCAGTCACTACAAACTGGGCCCAGGCACTGAGAATCTGCTGGTGAAAGTAACACAAACCCTTCTGGTCAGTGCTGCTGCTGGGACCAAAGGCCTTTTTTGTCCCAGTGAGAGTGCAGCCACCAGTATAGGGACAGTATACGGGAGCAGCAAAGAGCATGGGGTCAGTGGGGAGCAGCTGGAACTGGCAGGGGGACATCTCATTGTGTCTCATTGTGTTGCAGTCGTCGTCCTTCAGTAGCATCACGGACTCAACTATGTCTCTGAACATCATCACAGTCACTCTGAACATGGGTGAGTGAGAGACCCTGTCGCTTTGTTTGGGCCGGAGGCACTGCTGAGCTCCAAGAGTGAGATCAGGGAGTATAGTGAGGAATCAGGGAGGAGGAAGATGGGGAAGTAACGAAGGAAGAGGGTTCCCTGAGGAAACTGACTAGTCCTGAAGCATTAATCCCCTTAACGATTTGCCAGTTTGCAAGGATGTGATTCGGATCGGTGTGGCTGGGGGGAGTAGTTTTTGGCCCTGGGATTTGGTCCAGGATCAGTTTCAGCCTCTTCTCCCTCCAACCTTAGCTCAGCTCTTTCTGCGTCTCAGGTACCATGTTACTCCACTATTGCTTCCCAGCTGCTTTCTGTCTGAGAGCCTGAGAGGCCAAGATGCACATGGGGAGGGCAAGGGGAGAATAGATAACTCTGACTTGGATCCCAAAATGTCTCCTTGTCTGTGTCAAGGAAGGCAGCGTCCTTCCAGAGCTTGGCACACGTGGCTGGGTGCAGGAGAGTGTCAGGGAGGAGCACAGGAGGGTAGGGGTTAACTGCTGTCATCCCCACGCTCCAGCTCTAAGGGGGAAGGAAGTGGGGAGCAGGCAGTGTTGGGAGGCCAAGGAGATCAGGGCTGAGCTGGGTGGAGCTGGGAAGGGAGGGCAAGCAGGAGCCAGGGAGCCACTTGGGGGTTGGGGAGGGTGGTTGTATGGCTGTGAATAGTGGCTGGGGATTACCCAGGTGTGGGGCTCTGTGGCCAATGTGTGTGAAGCTTTGCTGTCCCTTCCTGCTCTCACTGTGCCCGTTCTTCCCCCATCCCTGCAGAGAAGTACAACTTCTTGGGCATCTCCATTGTGGGACAAAGCAATGAGCGCGGGGACGGTGGCATCTATATCGGCTCCATCATGAAAGGAGGGGCAGTAGCGGCTGACGGCAGGATCGAGCCGGGAGACATGCTCTTGCAGGTACCGCACCGCTGCCGGGGCCGGGGCTGGGACAGTGACAGCCAGGGACCCTAGGCAGACTGGAGCCCCTGCTGGCCATTCCAGAGCCCAGCAGGGAATCTAGTTACAGCCCAGTCTCTGGGACTCGCCCTCTCTTTGCTGGCTTGCAGGTGAATGATATCAACTTCGAGAACATGAGCAACGATGATGCCGTGCGGGTGTTGAGGGAGATCGTGCACAAGCCGGGGTAGGTGCTTTTCCCCACCTCACCCACCCGCTCTCCTGTCTGCGGCAGGTTGTCCCCAAACCTGCATCTCCTACCAGGCTTCAGTCCCCTTTGCTCTGGCTCATCAGACCCTGGTAATGCAGCCAGCCCTTGACATCTGTGCCCCTGCTGTCCTCAGCAGCTGGGTTCTCCCCCCCCTTATGCTGGGTCTGGGGAGGAGTCCAGGGCCCTCAAACACCCCCTCCTTTTTAGTATCACTCTGACTCCTGGGTTTTATATGAATAACCTTGAAAGAGCCCAAAGCAAGATTTGGAGCTGGGAGAGTCTCCATGGCCAGGCCATGGACCAGGTGTCCCAGCACTGATCCCCTGCCCCAAGCCCCTCCTTTGTACCTAGGCTGGGTTTGCTGAATGCTCCTGCAGGTCCCACTGCCCTCTTTGTTACTGTCTGTGCCACATGGGTGGGGCTGAGCCCCAGCGTGAGGGATCTGCACTGGCAGCCTGCCAGAAGCCACAGACCGGTACCTAACCTGCCTCTGATGGAGCAGCTTTCGGAGACTGAGGGCCAGCATCTTGATCAGAGCAGCCTGGCTGCATTGCATGCTGGACTGCGCGCAAGCTGCAAAACCTCTTGTGTTTCTGATGCAGGCCAATCACCCTGACTGTTGCCAAGTGCTGGGACCCCAGCCCCAGGGGCTGCTTCTCGTTACCCAGGAGTAAGTGGATTGCCGACTCGCCCTTAATGCTGGTGCCCATCCCATGTGAGAGCCTCGCCATGGGCACCTACTTGTTTGGTTTTTTCCTGTCTGTTTGCTGAACTCTGAGACTGAATGTGGGACTCTTGGGGGTTGCACCCCCCTGCTATGAGCTCAAGTGCAGACCTATGAGCACTGCAGTCTCCCTCTCCTTGTGCCCCGCAGCTCGGAGAGCTGAAGTCCCCCACTGCCCACCCTCCTCCCCCACATCATGCCTGGGACATGCCCACCTAGCCAGGGTGGGGGGGTCACCTGATCGGAGCTCCAGAGGAAGGAGAAACACCCCCAAGATTGCTGCCACTGAGCCATGGGGGGACTCTCTCCCTCTGTGCCCCTCTTGCTGACCCTCCCTCTCTTTTTTTTCTCTCCCAGTTGCTCCCCAGCGGATCTGGGCTGGGCCAGACTCTCCATGCTCCGATCCGGGTGAGTCCTGGCTGATGCTGGGGAAGGAAGGGGCTGCCCAGGTCGCCCCCTAGAGGTGGGTTTGATGAGGGACTGATTCTCAGGCAGCATCTGATTGGGTCTGCATTCACTCTAGGGGAGCCCATCCGACCCATCGACCCGGCAGCCTGGGTTTCCCACACGGCAGCGATGACTGGCACCTACCCGGCGTACGGTATGAGCCCATCCATGAGCACAATCACTTCCACCAGCTCCTCCATCACCAGCTCCATCCCAGAGACCGAACGTAAGTCCCTGTGCCTGTGTGTTCCTCCCACTGCACGGCTTCCAGTCACCTGCGCTGTGCCTGCTGGCACCCCAGCCTGACAGGAGCAATACATCTGCACGGGCAGAAATCAGAGGTCTGGGGTGGGGCTAGGGAAGGGGGATCCAGGGACCAAGGGAAATTCCCTACCAGCAGGAAGTGGGGACTGGAGGAACAGGAGCTTTCTCCAGGCCAGGACCAGGAGAGCGTGGCTGGGGTGGGAAGATCTCTGCAGGCAGGCAGCTGGGGGTGGTGCTGGTGAAGGCTACGAAAAGAACTCTTGCCCAGAAGCCCAGGACAAGTACAAGCTTTGGCTGGGCAAATTCATGTCCGTTTTCCTGCTTTCCAGACAAGGACAACAGGAGAGGCTGGGCCCAGTCTGAGTGAGATAGAAAAATAGAGCTGGAAGGCACCTTGCAGGGACATTCCCCCCCCGCTGAGGCAGGACCAAGTAACCCAGACCATCCCTGACGGATGACTGATCGTCCAGCCTGTTCTTAAAAACCTCCAGCGACAGGGATTCCAAAACCTCCCTTGGCAGCCCGTTCCAGTGCGTGACTATCCGGGTGGTTAGAAAGGCGCAGCAGCACTGAGTGCCGGACAAAGGGAGGAAGCAGGAGGAGAAGATGCTAGGTGGAGGGGAGGTGACATCAGCCACACAAGGAATGCCTTGGGGAAGAGTGTGTGGGGCCAGGAAGAAATGCCCTGCTGGGCGTGCCTGAGGCTGTGCCTTGAATTAGTTCTCTGCTCAGAGACCAGTGATGCCTGGGAGGGAGAGAGATCGAGGCTGGGCCTGTCAGCTACAGGCAAGTCATTCAAAGGTAGCTGTAACAGGGAGTCTGCGCTCTCAGGGCTAGGGGCCTGTGGCCCGCCAGCCAGCCCTGTTCTGAGGTCCCATAGGCCCCATCCAGTTCTGGGTAGTTTGCAAAAGGTAAGGTGATCGCCTGATGGGCACCTGATTCCTATAAAGGCTGAAAGAGTTCAGCTGAGTGAGGAGAGTTATAGAAAGCAGGCTGGCTCCTGTTGCAGGCCCAGGCAGACGGAGTACCAGGTAGAGCTGCCAGGAGCAGAGGCGCCCTGGCACGGGAGTCCCTCAGTCAGGGGAATTGTTTAGTTGTATTTTGGGGCTTGCTGAAAGTAGTTGGTGCCACCAGTAGATGGTGCTATGAACCTGACCAGATCCAGGGCATGGCACTGGCCCTTCCCTGAGCTAGGGAAACGGGCCTTTCTGGCAAAGCTACCGTAGGCTGCTGGCAAGTGCCAGTTGAATTTCCCAGCCAAGCCAGCGTCTGATGTATAGCAGCTTTCCTAACCTTGCCAACTTTAGCTGCTGCTGGCCAGAGACACTTTTGGTTTTGCGAGGGAAGAAAGCTGATAAGACGTAGGCCGCTGTTAGGTATTTCAAAGGCAGCTCCAGGCTGGTGGGTGCTGTAGTGTGTTGGCCAGTTCCTCAGTGTTATGGGGTGTGCCCGCGATGTATTGTTCCCTGGTCCATCCCCTTGTGTGTGACACCTCCATGTGGCTCCATGACCTTTTTCCGTCCCCTCTCATCTCTGCCTACCTTCCCTTCGTCCGCCTCGCAGGCCTCGATGATTTTCACCTGTCCATCCACAGCGACATGGCCACCATCGTCAAAGCCATGGCTTCCCCGGAGTCAGGCCTGGAGGTGCGTGACCGCATGTGGCTGAAGATCACCATCCCCAACGCCTTCATCGGTAAGAGGCAGCCACGTCCGCCTCTGGGACTGCGGATGGAGGGGGAGACACATGGGTGGGTAGGCGCTTTCCCTGTGTGAGTGGATCCTATTTGGCAGCCTTCACCATTATGTGCCATTAGCTCATCCTGTTGGCTGGGCTAGGAAAGCAAATAGAATCCGTGGCTTTGTGCTGCCCCTAGGAATGTCCCTGCACCTCCCTCACCCATGGACCGCTCCCGTCCCTCACCCCTGGAACCAATTCAGGCTGCCCTTGTCTGCCCCCAGTGCCAGCCCTTCCTGCCCTCGCTGTGTTTAACCATGCTGTGTGGTTGATCTCGTGACAGGTTCAGATGTGGTGGATTGGCTCTATCACCATGTGGAAGGCTTTACAGACCGGCGGGAATCCCGCAAGTATGCCAGCAACCTGCTGAAGGCTGGCTACATCCGACACACCGTGAACAAGATCACCTTCTCAGAGCAGTGCTACTACATCTTTGGAGACCTCTGTGGCAGTACGGCCCCTGTGCTCTAGCACTCTTGGGGTAGCTGGGGTGCTGAAAGGAGACGCTCTGCTCTGCCAACTCTCCCAGGACAGTCTTGCTGTGGTTTGCCACCTCTAGACTGCTGGCCTGAACCCCTTCCAGATTACTGTCCAGTTCTCACTATAACCATGCAGCCCATATCACGGGCCCGCGCCTGCTGCCATAGCTGGGGAATGAGGAGCAGTGCTGCACAATCCTTTCCCCTGGGCAGGACAGGGAGGAGTCAAACCTCATCCCCTGAGTGGGGCTGGCTCGACTCAGTGCCCAGAGTGTCTGCTGTCCTTGGAGGAATGGGCAGGGAGGAGAGACTCAGGGACACCTGGCTGGCTCTGCTCACCTGAGAGGGATGGGCAGGGAAGGGGGAGAGAGAGACAGACAGACAGACATAAGGATGTCTGGCCAGCTCTGATGTTCTCCTTTCACTTCTGAGCTGGTTTCTGACTATCTAGCAGAGCACTGATCTTTTCTCTGTGGCCATGTGGGGAACAGGTAACCCTCAGCACAGCCTGGGCTGGTGTCTGGCAAGCAGGTCCCCATAGCTGTAACCCCCAGTGTGGGGCCAGCATTGCTCCCTGAAATCTTCCGCCCTTATTGCAGGTACCCCTTGATTATCTGTCAGCAGGGATGGGGGTAAAGATGCCCCACTGTATATGGCTGTTTTCATTCCAGGACTAACCCAGGTTCTCTGTTTGCTTCTCTCCAGACATGGCTAACCTGTCTCTCCATGATCATGATGGATCCAGCGGAGCCTCGGATCAGGACACTTTGGCTCCACTCCCCCACCCAGGAGCTGCACCATGGCCCATGGCTTTCCCATATCAATATCCACCACCTCATCCATACAACCCCCACCCAGGATTTCCTGACCCAGGCTATAGCTATGGCGGGGGCAGTGCAGGCAGCCAGCACAGTGAAGGTAAATGAGTGCGGGGAGCATAAATGTGCCTTTGGGGTGTTTTCCTTAACGCCTTTGGAGAGCAAGCCAAGATCTGGGTCATCTCCTAGAAGGAGGAATACGTCTCCCTTTCTGTCTCTCTCACATGCACGCACACAGCACAGTTGGCCATGTGCATTATAGAGTTGCTTTGAAACATCAAGTATGGGCTATTGCCACAGGCAAGATCCTGGGCGTGATGGAACCAGTGCATGATACCTCCTGTTACAGAGCCTCGAGCAGGCAGAACTTGAAAGGAGGCTTTGCTGCAGCGGTGCCGTGTCCTGGGGTTGAGACAGCTGCCATTATTCATGTTTAGTACGGTACTGCCCGAGGACCAACCAAGACCGAGGCTAGGCCTGTACAGACACAGAGTAGCAGCGAGTCCCAGCCCTGAATATCATACAATCTAGGTAGACCAGACAGACACAGGGTGGAGAAAGGGGTAGAACACACACTTAGTGAACAATGTGATGGGAGCAAATGGCACGTTAGTTCTGACTTTTTTTTTAAGTTTTAGTCTTGGTTTATTTGTGGGGGGGCGGTTAGTTCAGAGGGTATCAGCGAAATGGAAAGAAAAGGGAAGGGAGGGGGACTTTGAAGAGAAAAGAGGCGAGGAGGACACCAAGGGTGAGGGGGCAGGTGTGAAGTTGAGGTGAAGAGACTGTGCGGGAGGGAGAGTTGGAGCGAACAGTCAATCAGCACGGCAGGGAAAGTCCAGTGCACACTGTAGGAAGATCTCTGGATGACCGAGAGTCCCTGCTTTGGCTGCTTCTGCCCTTCCTGGCTGGGGTCTGGCTGGTTCCTCTCTGCGGTTTGTCCTAGGGGAGTCTCCTTTATTGCAGTCTCTCCTTCCCGCCGCCTTGTCAGCTGGGGATGTGTGCTGGGGGTGCAGCGGCAGGGCCATTCCCTAACCTTGCTGTGGGCTTCTCGCAGGGAGTCGGAGCAGCGGTTCAAACCGCAGCGGCAGTGAGAGGAGAAAGGACAGAGACCCGAAGGCCGGCGAGCCCAAGTCAGGCGGCAGTGGCAGCGAGTCGGACCACACCACCCGGAGCAGTATGCGGCGGGAGCGGGCGGCCAGTGAGCGCTCGGTGCCAGCCAGCCAGCGCAGCCAGCACTCCCTGGCTCACAGCATCCGCAGCCACCACAGCCAGCAGTCGTACGGGCCGCCTGGCCTGCCACCCCTCTACAGCCCGCCCATGCTGCTGATGCCTCCACCACCTTCCGCCATGGGGCCCCCAGGGGCCCCGCCAGGCCGTGACCTGGCCTCTGTGCCCCCTGAACTGACGGCCAGTAGACAGTCCTTCCGAATGGCCATGGGCAATCCCAGTGAGTTCTTTGTGGATGTAATGTGAAGCACCCATCCCCCTGTCTGTCTGCTGCCCTCGTCGGTTTGTCTTCTAGGAACAGTCCTGGCTTCACTTTGTTTTTTTTTTTTTGTTTTTTGTCTTGATAACTAAAAAAGGGAAAAAATAAACTGAACTAAACCTTGATTTTAATCCCTGCTCCCGTGGCGTGGAAGGGGGGACCGGCAGGACTTGCTTAGCCCCGCCTGGCCCAGCCCATCTCCGGACTCGTGTGTGCAGACGCAAGTTGCTGCTGCGTGTGCAAGCCCCTAACCCCCATCTCTAACCCCATTAACTCGCATCCATCCTTGTGCCTGTGCTGCTCGCCCGTGTGTAGCTGCCGCCGCCACCTCACTCCTTCCACCCTAAATGTCTCCTCTTTCTTTTCACCCTTTTGTGTTTCTTCTGTCAAGCAGCAAAGAATTACGGGGTGTTTGACTTCCTCTGAGCTTGCCACCCGCAGGGGTGAGAGCTGGAGCATGGCATGGCGGCTTGGCCCAGCAGAGGAGGACACGAAGCCCCAAGGGCGCTGGGCACGTACGGTGCTGAAGATGGCGTCTTTCCCATTAGCTGAAGACACCCCCTGATCCCTCCACAGCCCTGAGAGGGGAGCAGGGCCCAGCTCCAGCCTTGTGTGTGTTTAGCTCAATAAATGTAGCCACCTCCTGGCCAATGGCATGAATGCTCCAGGGCTTCAGTGCCTCTGGGGAGGGAAGAAGGTGAGGCCCCAGCTGTGGGGGGGTGTCACTTCCCATTCCCACATCCCAGTGTGCTCAGGCTTGGGCCAGGGGCTGTTAAGCCCACTCCACCCTTGTGGTAGGGCCTCACGTGGGCTCGGAGGCAATACACTAATGAGACTCTGTTTTTGAATCAATGCTGTTGGGTCAGTAATTCCCATAGGAGGTACAGGCCAGCCTCAGGAAACTGAAATTACTGAAATACCTGCCATCCACTCTGCACCTGCCCCTGCCCGGAGCTGCACGGTGTAGATTTGGCTGAATGCAGGGATTCCATTTGCACCTGCCGCTCTGGGCAAGTGTAGGTGTCTAGCTCTGAAAACGGGTCTTTGGAGTCTAGGCAGCCCCTCCTTGCCACTCCCATTTCCTGCATGACCATGGGCCTGACTACCCATTTCGTGGCCACAGGGCATGCTCCATCCTGGCCTGCTGTGTGTGGCTGGAGGCTTCAGCTACTGGTTGTGCTCTCCTGCACTGGTGCTCAGCAGCAGATCACGGTGTAGAAGCTAGTAGGCCTAATCAGAGCGAGAGGAGCAGGTGAGAAACTGAGAACGGGGCAACTGTGGTGTTGCCATTTTGTTCCCCCACACTGGGGAAAGTTCTCCTGCATTTGCTGGCCCCTGGGCAGTGGTCTGCCTCCCTCTGTTGTGCTGGCGTCTTGTCCTCGTCCTCTCCCTGGACAAGGGAGGGGCGGGGAAGGACCAAGCTCTAAGGAGACTGGAGAATAACAGACATGGCCATGCTGTGCCAGTCCCTCTCTAAGGAGACGCTGCCTCCTTCTGTGTATAGCACAGCATCCCGTGCCTGGGGCATGTATGCAGGGCCTGGGCCCTGTCCCTCCAGAGGACTGCAGTCAGTCTAGCTATTAGAGAGAAGTTCCCTTTTTTAATCCCTCAGCCTCCTGGAGCCCTGCTCCTCCTGCCTGATGCTGGAGTGACCGGCTATCTTGGGTAACTGGCTAGTGGGCACGAATTGTGCACGAGGCTGTACATGGTACGCTAAGCTCCACCACGGCCAAGGGTGAGCTTTGCCACAGTCTTCCCCTTTCCCCCCAGGTCCTCTTACTGCCTGCAACAGCTTCCTCTGCACCAATGTAAATTCCTTGGACTTGCTCGGACTTGTGGTTTTTATTATTCTTAGAAGGTGAAATATATCTTATGTCTGGTACCAACTCATCTCCTGCCCCTATTCTGTCCTGTCTGCCATCCCAGCACCAGCCAGCTTGCCCTGTGTGCCATCCTCCTGCCCCTTTGTCGTGGCACCAACTCTTCTACAGTTCACCATTTCCCTAGCTCCCTACCATGCCACTACTGCGCATAACCCTTCATATCTACTCTGGTGCCAGCTCATCTAATATCCACTGTCCTGCCCAGTCTGCCATCCTCCTGTCACCCTTACCATGGCACCAACTCATCCACAGCTCACTTTCCCACCCTGTCTGCCATCCTCCCAACTCATGCTGCCCTACCATCCGACCCTGCTGTCTATCCTGGCCTGGCTCCTCCCGCTGGCCACTGGATTTTATAAAAACAAAACCAATTTCCTTGTTTTTATTTATAAACATAGTTTTATTGGAATCCTGGCTCCTGGTGTCTTTGTTCCTCTTCTGTCCTTCTGTGTCTTGGGCTGCTGTGTCTGGCCTGCAGCAGGCTTCCCTGGCTTGACCCCGTTCATCTCCTGAGCAGTTCTTCCCAGCTATTTTCAGCTCTGGCTGGTGAACAGTGCCTCAGTCGTGTGCGGCGGCTGCTCCTCTAGTAGAATGAGACTCTCACACTCTCTGGGGCCCAACCCACAGAGAGCCGGTATATTTTTTGAAGGTGTACGCTGAGGGAAGTCATCTAGGAAAAAGGAGCCCTGATATCTCTCTGAACTGAGACTTATAAACGGTGGTGCTTGATCTATTTTTGCCTTATGCTGGTCTTAAATAGAGGGACACTAATGCAACTATTGTAGAATTGAACGGGATGGGCAAGTAATCCTCTCACACACATCTGCATGGCAGTAAATGGGTTTCAGTAGCAACTCTGGCCCCTCAGACAGCATAGCTGTCAGGCAGGCCTGGGCTAGCACAAGCCGCTGGGCTAGAAGCGATTGTACCAGCCAATCTCTGCTTTTGCTGGGATGGCTTATTTGGCGCAGAGAGGGATAGAAATAAATGGCTGCCAACAGAGCAGTTTTGTCAGTATGTGCTGTGTCTATGCTAGAAGCACCTTGCTGAGTATAGTATAGGTATAGCTGCAAGACCTGACCTCTAACACCTCCCACCGCCACCTGTTTCCTCCTTCCTGTTGGTTCCAGCTCAGCCTGATCTCCTGCCTTTTATACCTTTACCCGTAACAACATTATAGAAGAGAATGTGTCCTATTGCAAATATGGCACCCATACCCTCCTTTCACCAGGCTGGAGTTGAATTGGTCCCTTTTGACATTTTAAGTCTTTTTCCAGGCTATAGATTGGACAAATTAGGCAAAAGAGTGACAAAGAAATGAGGAGTGTTGCCGACTCTTGCAATAGCTGGTATTTAACTTGAAGCCCCAGCTTCTGGAGACAAGTGATTGTAGGAGAATCTCAGCTTACTTTATTTTTAAAGCCTTCGTGGGTGCAGACCAAAGCCTAAACGTGTGCCCCAAAACATAAGAGAAGGCAAATAAAAAGAACCCCTTTAAACTCACAAGTGTAAAGCTAATTTTATGATTTTTGGGTCCTGACTTGACTATTGAATGTGTGGTGGGGAAGGTGAAGCGGGGTAAGTTACTTTGCCCATCTGTGCCTCAGTTTCCCAGGGTGAAGAAGAAATGATGAGACTTCTAGCTGCCAGACAGGTGCAAGTGTTTAAAGGGCTTTGGCTGGGAGGGATCCTATAAACTTGTGAGCAGCGTTCAAAGTGCCTGCGGCCATGGAACTTCCCTACCCTGGTCCCTTGGAGACACCCACAGTACAAGAAGCATCACTGTGTGGACCCTGCTGCCCCACCCCACTGCTCACTGGGGGCCAGAATTGCTGGTGGGGCCCACCAGCCCCTGCCTCTGGCTGCAGGGATAATGGGGTGTCTCCCCACTAGGGTGACAAGATAGCAAGTGTGAAAAATTGGGACAGGATGTGGGTGGGTTATAGGCATCTATATAAGACAAATGCCCCAAATAGCGGGACTGTCCCTATAAAATAGGGCCATGTGGTCACCCTGCTCCCAATCTCTCCCAGCCCCACCCTCTGGATTTGCGGAGCTTTTTATCCCCAACTTCGGACTCGAACTCAGCTCACGGGCTCCGTCCATCCTCAGGGACTACAAGCCCCAGCATGCAACACTCCACATCTTGAGGCCCACCGTTCCCAAAGCGGCGGCCTGGTCGGAGAGACTACAAATCCCAGTATGCAGTGCGCCAACGTGATTCGAGAGTCCTCTGACGTTGCGGAGATCAAGCTGTCGCGATGCATACTGGGACATGAAGTATTCGTCTCCCCAATCTGCGCGCCCTTTCCTTTGGCCCCCCCTCCTAGAGGCGCATGCGCGGAGGCTGCTGGGCGTGGGTTGAGCATGCGCAGAGGCGGCAGCTCTGCAGTGATGGGGGGGCGCCTTGGGGAGGGGGAGTAGCCGCCATCTTGAAGACGGGGCGGAGAGAAATACGGTGGGAGCGCGAGCGGAGGCAGCAGTGGCAGGTGAGGCCGGGCGGCGGCTCCGTTCTGGGGGGGTGGGGCCTCCCCCGCCCCGGGCCTCTCTGTGCGGCAACCCGCTGCCTCAGGGGCCCGGGCAGGGAGCGACCTCCCACCCTGCTAGGGCGGGGGCCTCTTCCCTGGGGCCGCGGGTCACAGCGGAGGCGCTGCCCCGGGGGCCGGGCCGGGCCGGAACAGCGAGCTTTCCCCTTCCCCGCTGTCCTGGGGCGGGGCCCGGCTCGGCATGGCCTGGGTGGGGGCTGGGCTCGGCCCGTACAGCTCCCCCCGGTGTCTGGGGGCGGGCGGACACCCCTGTATCTGGGAGCTGGTGAAGGGAGGCAGAGACCCTCTCCTCTCCTCTGCCCTGTCTGGGTGTGTTCGGTGAGGAAGTCAGCTGGCTCCTTACTCGGCTCATCCCTGACCCGGTGACACTCCAAGGAAGAACACCTCCCTGCTGGGCTCGGGCTGGGTGGGAGCCTGGCTTGGAGCTACAGGTGCTTTGCGGTTGGACTGACCAACGTGCTGGCTGGGTCCGCACTCGGGTGGAAAACCAGGCAAACCCAAGCGCTGCAGGAAGTGGTGATGGAGGCTTTCCTCCTGTGTCCCTGTAGACCCACTGCTCCCCTGTGGCATTGGGTGCTGGAAGAGGTGGCCTGCTCAACAGAGGAGAGAAAACCAGGCTCCTGGGGTTACTGTGATCTCCTGACCCTTGGCTGTGTTATGCAAGCCACTTTTCCTTTTGCAGGTGGGCTGTTAACTTGTGCATCCTGCATACGTTCTAGTCAGGCTCCCTAAAAACCTCCTGCAGTTCCTGTTGGGTAGAATTCTTCCTTTCCTCTTGTGTAGGGCTGCTGGGCAGCTGTTGAACAGCTCCTGTGTGCTACCTCAGAAGGGTATAGTGGTAAGTCACAGATAATGGAGATAGATATTGAGAGCTAAATGCTAACATCTGTAGTCTGCTCCGCAGAATGCGCATTGCCTCATTACTAGGTGAGAACAGAATCTACTTGAAGCATCTCTTCAGATGCTAAGGCAGTGTTGCTGTGGGGCCCCAGCTGGTTATTGGTGATCCATCTGAAACACCTGTCCTGACAACAAACTATTTTGAGTCAGTTTAGCATTCATTATGCAGCTGAAAGTCCTTGAGTGAAATGGGACTTGTCAGGATATGTAGATCTTTCTTGAAGGTTGTGTGGTGTAATCTGACATGACAGGTTAAACTGAGCAAGGGCCTCAAAGCAGATCAGGAGTACCTTCTCCCCTTTCCCCTCCCTCCCCACCCCCCAAAAAAATTATCTGCTTTATTGATGTAAGCGTGAATTAGCTGGATCATGGTTTGCAGCTTCTTTTTCTGTAAAGCCGACTGGGCTGAGGCATTATGTAGCTCTGGGAACTGTAAACTGTTGTGTTCTGAGATTTAAAATGAGGCCCTTATCTCACAGCTCTTCCACTGCATTCCTGTTTCCTTTCTCTGGGCTTTTGGATTCTCTGTGGTTGCAGGAAACCCAGTGTCTATCAGGCAATGCAGTTAGCTTCTCTCCCCACTAGGAAGCTAATCTTCTCTGATCTTTTTTTTCCCCTATTTTAAGCTGTAGGCTTTTTTATCACCACTCTTCTCGCCTCTGCACCACAGACTGCTGTTAAACTTTACCCTTGAGCTACCCAAAATCAGAACCTGGAAACTTTCCAGATAGGCAAACCTGAATGCCTTGTGCAATCCAGAGGTCTGGGATTTTAAGGGGCCTTCCTTATTGAGTGCACATTCTTTGTAGTTACAGGCTATGTTTACACTGAGGAGTCTGTTGGCATAGCTATGCTGGCATAGGTCCCTAATGTAGCATACACCAACAGGAGTTTTTCTGCTGCTGTAGGAATGCCACCTACCCAAATGACATTAGCTATGCTATCAGAAAGAAGCCCTCTTCTGTCAACATAGATGCATCTACTCTGGAGGTTTTGTTGGTATAGCTGTGTTGATGGGGTGTGTGGATTTTTTCACATGCCTGACTGACATAGCTATGCCAGCATAAGTTTTAAGTGTAGACCAAGCCCCAGCCTCTTATTAGAAAAGGTTTACTTGGGCTCCTTTAGAAGTACAGCTGGTGCCATTCTGATCAGTTAGCAGGAGCAACAATACTTGTCCCTGCAAGCTTTGTTAGCAGTCTGGTCTCTCATCTGGTGTGATGTTACCAAACTGCCCTTTCTCTAACTTTTTTTGCTTTGGTAAGGGTAGCGTCATTTCTCTTGTGTTGTAAGGGCTCTATCGCTGGTAATTAGTACCTCAGCACTGTTAGTTTCTTGGAGCCACAGTTTTTCAAAGTTTCCTTTCAGGGAGGTTGGGGAGACATCTTTTTGAAGGAGATCTCTATGCCCAGGGTTGCTCCGTATGGCACATTTAGTGTTTCTCTCTCATAAAAGATAATGGACCCCTGGGGTTATGGATGGCTTGTGGCATGGGAGTTGAGAAGTAAATGACTGGAAATGTGCATTGGTGGTGTAATGAAGGAAAACATCTCTTCTGTCTTAGAGTATGTCTACATTGATGGCAGTGCTGTCGGTGCTGCCAGATTGAGCGGGTCTCCACTGCCGTTCAATCGATCCAGAAGTTGACAGCGTTAATCCACCCCAGCAAAAAGAGTAATGCTGCATCAACTGGAGGGCATTTCCAGTTGGTGCAGCGTAGTGGGCTGCCGTGATAAGTAGAAGTTAGAAAGTCGATGGGAGATATATGCAAGCTATGTAGAGTAGCTTGTGTCTCCTGTCGACTGCTGCTGACATTTGCCAGCAGTGTAGACCAAGTCTCAGTCTAAAGATGAACAAAGGATAGTTCATGGTGCCAAATGCATCATAGAGACTTGTTCCGTACAGTCTGCAGCTTCCTTCAACTTTTAATGCAGATTACAGGTCCCAATAAGCAGCATTTCATCTTGATCCCAGCAGGAGGGCAGTTAATCTAAAAGTATTAATCTAAAAGCATGCTGGGGCCCAGGACTCAAAATACATTTGTTCACTTAGCAATGGTAATAGGAAGCTTTCCCTGGTGAGTCGGGGAGCCTAGACCCTCAATTTTCTGCAGTCCAAGCTCTTGTTTAAACCCTAAACCCAAGTTTCAAGCCTTTACATTCCATCCACCTTGGAAGATTAATGCATTTTTATGAGATGTTGGTACAACTTCCCTGCGCTTCCTCCTTAGAGCTTTGTCAAGCAACAGCAGTGAGAAATGAAAGACTTGATTGCTGCTGTTGAGAGCCCCATAAGCAACAATGAAACTGAACTGTTAAGTTTTCCAACAAGCAGTGTGAAGTTATGAGCAGCAGTGGAGGGAGAAGCTGGAGCTATTTTGGGGAAGGAAGTTCAAAATCAGAGGCTAAAAGAAGGGAAGCATATTGAGAATCTATCTTCCACATCTCCAGGCAGTAGTTTAGAGCAGAGAGAAGCAAAAAGCTCTTTATCCCTGGAAATAGTGCTTCGAACTGACACTTGCTATCCTCAGACTAATATGAAACATGGCACCTTCAAGTGAGATCTAGGAAGAGCCTCTGATAGGAATCCCAGTACTTTTTTTTTTTTTTTTTTCCCCTGCCTTCCTGCTCTGAGGACTTGTTGAGCTGGGCTTAAAACCAGGGTGTTGTCTTTAAAACTACAGTGGTTTTCACCTTTATTTTGTAATTATCTCTGGCTGGGTTTAGGCCTCCATATTTAAAAGGGGTTGAGTACTTTTGTGTGTATTTTACACTCCCTCTATATTGAAGTAAGGGCAGCCGCTTTCTGTTCCCTAACCATAATCAAGGTGCAGTCATAGACTTCTGGCAAGAACCTGATGTAGTCCACTAAGGAAAATTTGGGTGCTTGAGTTGGCTAGTATTATGTCTTTTGCTTCATAGGCTCTGGGGTGGAATTGTTTGATCTGATAATACCAGCTCAACCAGACAGTAATTGGCTTACTATGCAACCTCCTTTTGCTTAAGTCAGATCTGTTTGAATTAATCCTCTTCCTCTTTCAGCCCCTCTCACACTTGTACTGGGCTTCAGAAGCAATCTGCTTTATGCAATGCTGAATTCCTGCCTCTTTGGGAGTTTGGGTTGCTTGTGACTCATTCCTGTTGCTATATTGCTACTCAGAGGCAACATTTTCCTGGATTCTTCCTGGGGCTGTCCTGGTCTAACTGCTGCTGGGTCTTAGGCTGCTTACTCAGGTAAGCTTATTAATGTTCAGGAGCTTCACTCACTACTTAGAAATCACAGCTCAAACCAATTTAATAGGCTACTAAATAAACAGAAAATGGTGTTGAACAGCAAACCAAATTAGGTGATGGCTGGTGAAAAGCAGTGCTGTGTAACTATCGTGTATAATGGGGAAAATAGTTACTCTTCAGCCTTCATGCATTTTCATTTGTGCTGGGGAAAGGAATTGGCTTGAGAGCCATGGAGACAGAGCACTACTTAGCCAGAGTAGTTACAGCCTGGGAAGGGGCAGTGCCAGCTTTCCCAATACTGTGGGGCCCCCTCCCCTCCCCCCCCGGGAGTGCCTCATTCCTTATCCAGCCAGTCTGCTTAATGGTGGCTAGGAGCTAGACTGAAACTACCAACTTGTTTCGCAAAGGGGCTGATGCACAGGGAGATGGCTTTGTCGCTACCAACAAGATCACTAGAGCGATGTGGTGGGTGTTGTGTCCATCTACCAAGTCTTGACCTCTTCTTTTCTGGCAGCTGGTTAGTAAGGCAGCCAGATAAAACATGCTTCAAATGCTGCGCTGATCACCTACAACATCAGACAAGAGCCAATTTGCTTTGATATCTACTGCTACCTGCTATCATTCTCCTTTGGTGGAGGTATATCTTCATAGTAAGGACTAGCATGTGCACGTGTGTACACGTGTACTTGCTTTAGGAAAGTTCATGGTAGTTTCCATAATGTTAGTAGGATACAGTAACAGCCTTAATGATGCTTGAGTTCCTCAGTTTCTTCTCTTTAGAAAGATATCTTCTGGCAACTTTTGAACCTGTAGCTTCTGCAGATATGTTTCCTCTTACTCATGTAATGGCAGGAAACTGCTGAGATTAGGGTTTAGAGCCTGAAATTGGAAGTATGTTGAAAGCTGCTGGTTTCTTTCTAGAGAAATGGAGGGAATTAGTGAACTGCATGGGTGTCTTAATTTTTACTCTGCTATAAGAGGTGGGGTAGGGTGCCTTCAGGATAAGGGAAGTTGGGGAGAGGAGTAGGATAGGAGGCAGCAAGTGGGTTGCAGTGAGATTGGGGTTGGGTACCTGTCAGCCCCACAATCTCCCTTCCCATTTGAAGTCACTGATCCCTTTGGCCTGGCCTGACTGGGTAGTGGTGTAGAAATGCCTCCCAGTTGCAGCTTTGTGTCAGGCCACTGATTGTGGGCCAGAGGGGGACATGCTTCACACAGTGGGAAGGAGGGAGTAGGACAGACATTGACCTGTAGCCTTGGGGAGGGCTGGGACCCCCATGTATGAGCTGAGCCATTGTTGGTCTGTATTTTTCTCCTCTGGGTGTTCTGTTCAGACATCTCAATGAAATGAATGGGTCACTTCAAACCTCTCTGATCTGCCTATGCTGCAGATGGTTGTGTAGAGCTTCTTCCCAATACATGAGGCTCAGCTGTGGGGAGGGGACTCTGAGGCTTGGTCTTACACAACTGTGGCATGTGTGGTGTGAAAGCTACATATCTGAGCCCCATAGCTATGTCAACCTAATCCCCAGTGTTGATGCAGCTAGGTTGATGGAAGAAGGCTACTGCTGCTTGAGTAGGTTGAGGTCCTACAGCAATGAAAAAGCTCCTTCTGTGGCTGTAGGATGTATCTGTGCTACAGAGTTACAGTGGCATAGCTGCGATGCTGCTGTAGCCCCTGTAGTGTAGACATGCCCTGAAGGTATGTCTGTGCTGCAGCTGGGAATGTGCCTCACAGCCCGAATGGCCAGACACAGTCTAGTTCTACTCCAGTTAGCGTGTATCGTGGCACAGGCTGACTACCTGAGTACAGGGAGTGAGGTGGGTTTGTATTCAGGTGGCTAGTCTCTGTTCCCACTGACTATGCTAATCTCTCTACAGTTCTTGCATCTGCTCCTCAGGTCCCATATCCACTCCTGCCAGTCAGTGGTGAGGAGGGCTGAGGAAAAAGAACCAGGCTGTGCTAGGCAAGTAGAGACAGATGACAAGATTGTGAAGGGGCTAAAACACACCAGTGCCATCTGTGGTAGATGGCCAAGAAGGAGCCAAAAGCAGTGGGGGGAGGCAGGGGAGCAGTGAGCATAGGGCATGCTGAGATTATTTTTTAAAAACAAGGAAATTAAATGCCCCAAATGCTCGAGGGTTAAGGTTGTCCGGTGGGGCCTTGTGCTTTTCCAGAATGTGGAGAGTAGCTAAACTAAAAACTCAAACAGGAATACAAAGCTAAGATACACCCCACCCCTGCCCTCTGGAGCTGGCAATGACCCCTACGAAAGTTTCAGTAAGGGTGGTGCAACAGCTAATAAATTACCAATGGAAGTGGTGGATTTCCCTCTCTTGAGGTCATCAAATCAAGATTGTCTTACTGGAAGTTGCTTTAGTCAGTCTCCTATTATTAGGCTTAATACAGGTGTAATCAGATTAAATTCTCTTGTCTGTGTTAAAGAGGAAGTTAGATCTAGTCTAGTGTCCTTTCTGGCTTTAACAATCTGCAATAAGTAGATATGATGGACTAAGAACATTCCTTTGTGTTTCCCTTTTTGAATTCCAGCACTTCCCTGCACGCTGTGTTCACTGTTGGGGGTAGCTGTATTTAATTGTAGAGGGATTCGTTGGAGTATCTCTGCCACATAACTTGCTGTTAACTACAAGGGATAGTAAATTTCAAACCATGGGTTAGGTTTGAGAAAGGTCTGGTTCCTATTAACCTGGTATTGCTGTAGGGAAACTGACATGTAACTGACCCCCAAAACTCCTGTGATCTAACAGAGTAAGGCTGTCTACACCCTGTGAACGCTGTAGTGGCAGTGATGCAGTTATGCTGCTGTAGTGATCGTAGTATAGGTGCTTTCCAACATCAACAGAAGGAGTTTTTCTGTTTGTAGGTGATCCATCTTCCTGTATATCAGTAGGTAGGTTGATAAAATAATTCTTCCATCAACCTAGCTGTGAGGTCTGGGGTGAGGTCAGCTTAACTGTGGGGCTTGAATGTGTGAATTTTTTCGCACCCAAGTGACCTAGCTAGGTCAATCTAAATTTCAAGTGTAGACCAGGCCTTAAGTGTCCCTTCAGATGGAGCCTATTGTCATAGTACCTTTTGAAGACTAGAATAAACACATCTGTACTGTACCTGGGATTGTAACATCTTTACAGAAAAAGCAGTAGTAGGTTCAGGCTTGTCACACACCACAGCGGTAACTGTAGTCACAGTAGCAGATAAGAACTGCATTTTCACAAACTCTTCTTTTCTTCAGGTTAAAGGTCTCCTAGTCTGCTTCTGATGGAGTTTAAAGCCCATCTGGCCTTGGCTTCAAGATTCTTCATGATAAATAACTTATATTGTAGGTTGTTTAATGGCTCACATCTTGAGCTTTACTTTTCACCTCTCTCGGGTGCTAATCTGAGGCAGTATACGGTCCTGCATTGGCCAAACAACCTTGAAAAGGCTGAAAGTGTAAAGAGAAGAACAGAACATTAGTCACTCAAGGCTGATTGTTTCCCAGTAACAGGATTGCTCATTCTGACTGAGTCATTCTGCTTTGTGCATAGCAGCTCACTCCAGCTCCATTTTGGATTTTCATTTTGTGGCCTCCTGATTCCAACAGCTGTGAGTCACCAAATGTATCCATATTTAAATTAACTGAACTGTATCCCTTGCATTTCTTAACCACTATAGGCTGTTTGTGCTTTCTATCGCAGGTCTTAAAAAGAATCTGCAAGGGGGAGGAACTACTCTCATACCTTTGTCCTTAGGGGAAAAGGCATGAAAGTTTTTTTTAAGCTTTTACTTTTGTGCAGACACATCCCATGGTTCTAGGCAGGATTGTCCAGTAGTTAACTCACTAGCCTGGGACACAGGTGATCTGGGTTCAATTTCCTGCTATGCCACAGACTTCCTCACCTTGGGCAAGTCACATAGTCTCCTCCTTGTTTCCTCTTCTGTAAAACAGAGATAGTAATGCTTCCCTAACTTGCAGGGGTGTTGAGGTTAAATATATTAAAGATTGCAAGGCACTCCTACCTAGTGGTAATGGAGCCATAAAAGAGTCATGGAAAACTAGGATCTATAATCTACCAAACAGCTTTGTGTAGTGTTTGATAACATGGTGGCAGAACTTCCTAAAACTTGTCTATGCTACAGCCTTCACTATTGCTGTCATCAGTATAGCTGCATTGGTGCTGGGTTGTGGGTCCTAGTTTCTCTAGTATTGAGAAGGCCACTGACATTTAGACTAAAATGACTAGCTTATAAGTATCTAGGCTTCTTACTAACTGGAAGAGTTGTTTCACTGTACAGAGACAAGAACCTAAGACCGTCAATGTGAATTTTTCAGCCAAACAAAGGTGCTGGTCAGAAAATTACATGACTGACTGTAGTTTGTTACTTATCTTTTGGCAATCTTCTGGGAGGGTGTGATTTGTATTTAACATTGTCAAGAACCCTTGCCTTGTATTATAGAGTGATGTTTGCTATGTTGTCTGTGGTCCTGATGCTCACCAAAACAGGTATGTTTCCTTTGGCAAGCTAAAAATAGTCTAATAATCTTAAATAGCATTAAATTCCTACCAGGGAGATTATTTTTTAGGCTGGGATGTGCTTTCTAGGCATCTTCTTGAAGGGAGGATGGGGAGAGACTTCTGACATGAGATGTGGAGAGAGCTGTTTTGCATGATCTGTCTTTGAGCAAATGACATAAGCATCTACAAACTTCTTTATAATCCACTGAATCAGTGTTTTTAAGAGGAAGGAGAAACTTTGCTTTGTCTGCTCTACGTTCAAAGTCTTTATTATAAAACACAACACTGTCTTGTCTTCTCTTGATAGCGTATTAAGTAACAATGAAAGTACATGGAATAGGTAACAAGCAGCACTGGCCAAATTAATAGCAATTGGACTAATCTTGCCAGCATGTTGCAAAAGGTTTATCCTAGTGTATCCAAACACCTCTGACTTCATATTCTGGAGCTGTGAATCTGAGCTACAAGGTGTCATGAGAAACTGTACATAAACGTCCTAACTTGACCATGGCTAACAGTACTAATGCATAGGTATCCCAGTGCTAACTGAAAATGTTAATCTTCTGAATGGTATATCTTAGAGAGACTCTACATCCCAGTAGGCAGGGCACGCTTGCCTTGCTAAAGACATGGGGCCTGTGGATACTGTACCGTCCAAAGACTGTATTTCAAAATGTGCTGCATTTAGCCTACTGATGGCTTTGTAGCTGCCCACTGAGACACACTAATGGACAGAATAATATTCTGTTAATAGCCAAGTTAGATCATGAGCTAGTGAACATAGCACAGGAATAAAAAAGCCAGGGTGTTTACTGACTTAATGTGTCCTTGAGTCATTCATCTCCCCTACCACCTTGCTGCTTGAGGCTGAAGCTTGATTGTACACACCTTGAATATGCAATGTACTAAGTATTATCACTACAACACTATCAGTACCCTGCTAGTCTATAAAGGCATGTGTTAAAAACAAGTAACTTCCATACCAGATCAGACTGCTAACCCATTAAATCCAGTAACCTGTGTCACTTGAGCTTTCAGGGGTTTGCAAGTAATCCCATAGTGAAAAGTATATAAGAATAGCATGCCCGTAGGGAAAATTTCTTAATAGTTAATGCCTTTAAACATGATGTGTTTATGACTTGGAATAAATGGAATGGAATAGTCTTTTATTCCAAAAGAATGCCTAATCCTTCTAGAAATCTGCTCAACTTTTCCCCTCAAATGAGATTGTGTGGCAGTTAGTTCCCCAGGCTAAAACTGCATTGAGTAAATGTTTCCTCATTAAAAAAGTCAACACTTTTAGAAATTGTTGAGTATTCCTTTGAACATAAATAATACATGACTCGATAGCATTAGCTATCTTATACAGTCTTCATGAAAGTCTTGTCATGCTTCCAATTGTGCTTGTCCTCTCTAGACCTCCTCTGTTCCTGACCTCCTTGAGGTAAGCAAGGGACAGAATAGTTCAATTTCCCTTCTTGTTCAATATCGCCTTGCATTTGCTGACTCTTGCTACCCTTTACTTATTTGGGATGGGTGGGAAGAACAGCATGTGGCCATTGGTTAACAAAGTGTAGAGCTGTGAAATGCTGGCATGTCGACCTTCTTTTGACTGTTTGTGAGGGTCCTGTCTGCTATCATCTTTTCAGTACTCCTTTCTGGACTAAGCCACAAGAGCAGCTGTTAGGCTAAATACTATGACTTGAAGGAGCTGATTGAATAAAGAGGGCAAACAATTGCATTGTAGAAACTGGATCTGTTAAAGCAGCTAGCTGTCTTTTATAGATAGACAAACTCACTTGTCTGCAGTCTGGTAACTTCTTAGTAGCTGTGAGGCCAGTAAGAACACATTTAGGATTCACTGGCAAATAGCTAATCTCGGCTGTTTTGGTTGATCAGTTTTCTTAAAGAACAAATAGTTTGAAGACTTGAAGTGTCACCAGCAAATGCAGGGTAGAGTCTAGGGTCACCTAACTCACTCTTGCTGAGCTTTCATCCAATGCACGATTGTACCTGGAGTGTAAGGTGGACGCTTTGATAAGGATGAAGGCTGTGGCCTGCAGCTGCAGATCTCTTTTAACATAGTGTGTCATTAGCTTAAGGAGTAGAATTCTACAGTACCTGAGTTTGGCTTGGTAGGTTCTCCACCATTCTTAGTTTTCCTGATGTCATCAAATCTGTCTGATCTTACATTGCATTATTATTGGTTTGTGGTGAGCAAGGTGCTGTACAGTAGCTCCTCTTTCTGTTAGAGGTAAATGTAGTGGGTAAAAACTGATGACATTTATAATCAACAGCGGGGTTCCAGTGGTACTTAGGCCTAGCGTATACTGGAAGGAGTTCGCTCATAGATTCATCTTATGGAAGCAAAAGTGCTTTTGCCAGTATAATACCTTTATACATATTTCTGAGCAAAATAAGCTATATTAGTCGTTGTTGGGATGTTGTGAAGGCCAAAAATCTAACAAGGTTAAAAAAAGAACTAGATAAGTTCATGGAGGATTGGTCCATCAATGTCTATTAGCCAAAGTGGTCAGGGATGCAGCCCCATGCTCTGGGTGTCCCTTCCTACCAGATGCTGGGACTGGATGACAGGAGATGGTTCACTCAGTAATTGCCCTGTTCTGTTCTTTCCCTTTGAAGCCTCTGGCATTGCCAGTGTCAGAAGACCGGATACTTGGCTAGATGGACTATTAGTCTGACCCCAGTATGGCCATTATTACGTTCTTAGCTTATGAAGCTTTAGTAATGTTGATTGTGCATTTTAGGGATCTTCGTTAGACTTGTGATGAGAAGTAGTAACGTGATTAAAGATCTGTAGATATGGGTCATTGGTTTCCTATACTTATTTAGTGTACTTGGTCAACAGGTACTATTCTAGCACCCAAAATGCATGGTAGGTTTTGTACAGACGTAGGAAGACAGACCATTCCTTGGAAGACAATGCAGCATAATGCAGTACCTATACTGCTGTAAGGTAGTGGGCTTTTCTACAGTAAAAAATTAAGTCACGTTAGAGTGATATTTCTATTGTCTGTGGACTCTGTGCCTGAAATGAGAGATTTGAGTCAAGATAAACGAACTCCAATAAAATAAATGCTTTGAGCCTCCAATACAATGAAACACTTTATTCCTGTCTAGAAATACTAGATGTTGTAATACAGGCACCCGGTACTTGTCTGTAGCTACAGGCAAGCATGTGCATTGTGTTCTGGTGAAATAGCAGGACATGAGTACCTTTACTAGGAAGTGTCTTAAAAGTGGGTTGTGGTGGATAATCAGCTAAACATGAGCTACCAGTGCAACATTGTGGCCAAAAGGGCTAATACAATCCTTAGATGCATAAACAGGAGAATTTCAAGTAGGAGCAGATTTTTATCTCAGTATTTGGCAGTAGTGTGACTGGAATACTGTTCAGTCCTGGTGTTGCCAATTCAAGAAAGAGTTGATAAACTGGAGAGGGGGCAAAGGCCCACAAGAATAATTCAAGGATTAGAAAACATGATTTATAATGAGTGAGCTCCTTGAATCTATCTTAACAAAGAAGGTTAAGGGGGGTGACTTAATCAGTCAAGTACCTACATGGGTAACAAATATTTAATAGGCTCTTCAGTCTAGCAGAGAAAGGTACAATACAATACAATGGCTGGAAGTCAATGCTAGACAAATTCAGACTGGAAGTAAATGGAACAACACTGGAACAACTTACAAAGATCATGGAAGATTCTCCATCACTGCAATTTTTAAAACAAGACTGGATTTTTTTGAAGAGATGCTTCAGGAATTTTTTTGGTGGAAAATTCTGACCTCCTGTGAAACACAGGCCATAGACTAGATGATCACAATAGTCCTTTCTGGCCTTGGAATCTATGAATTAGTAATTGGGGGGGGGGGGGAGAGTACCCTACTGCAGCTGTGCCGCTTTTGTTGATGTACGAAGCATCTACTTTAGGGGTTTTTCCATTGATGTAGTTAATCCATCTCTGAGGCAGTAACTAGGTCTACAGAAGAATTCTTTTGACTTAGCCACATTACACCTGCAGTTAGGTTGACCTAATTATGGTGCTCAGGACACAATTTTTACAGCCCTGAATGACATAGCTAGACTGATCTAACATAATTGTAGAGCAGGTCTCTGTTGTTGTTTCAGACTGGCCATTTCTGAAGATGGGCAGACACCACCAAGTGTAAGGCAGCAGTCGCACTTCTAAGCTTCCTTTAAAACCCTTGGGCTAGAGACGTCTAAATAAAAAGATGCTTAGCTTGTCAAGTCAAACTAACCACCTTGAATGTCTCAGTTTATGCAGTTACTATGTCTAGAGCTCTGAGCATAATGTGATTGATTGTAAGAGGGAAAATCCTCAGAGCGCCCCAGGATTCCGTGCAGTACCAAGTGGTAACATCATGTCAGCAGCAAGGAGCTTTAACTGTTCAGGTCATTCCGTGCCACTAGTGCCTTAACTGGGAAGTTCATCTTTTCAGGCTTAGCTTAGTCAAGTTACAAAATGTGCACCCGTACGTGAACTTAGAGTGAATAAACTCTCCTCTTAGCTATAACTGCATTGGGAATCGGGGAGGTCTGCTTGAGATGAAAATCATGACAGCCAGTTAAAAGCAGTCTTGGAGTTCCCAAATAAGACACTTTTTTTAACCACCTCAAACTTCTTAGATCTTAGGGTGTAAGAATCATGTCCCAATGCCCTCTTAACCTTCACAGAACAGCAATGCAAGATTGCTTGTGGTGCTGTCAGCAAGAGTATATGCACAGGTCCCAGAGTGACTGAGCCACAAAGCTGGTGTTTCAGGGTGACATGAGTGTTCACTTTCCTAAATAACTGGGGCTTGGCTTATAGCCTGGTAAATTGATAATTGAGTAGCAGCATCAGAGCTTGTCTAATGTTTCCACCAGGTTCTAATTGGTAGAATCTTTAAGGTGATACAGGCTTGAATAGGTGGGATGTAGCAACTTCATGTAGAGATTTAGCACCTTAATACAAACCTGTCAGAACTCTAACTCTCCTCTTTCCAGTGACTGACTCTATATACACGAGTCATTCCTGCTCATCTCCCAGCTGATAGAATTTAGTGCTGAGAAAAGTCTCTAATGCTGTCCAGTGACATCACTTATTGCCATACAAAAAGCCTAATATTCCCTCTGTCTTCTCAGGTCTTAAGCAACATGGAAAGAGAAGACTAAGGTTCCATCATGATCGGAGGCTTGTTCATTTATAATCACAAAGGAGAGGTTCTAATCTCTCGAGTCTACCGTGATGACATTGGGTAAGTACCTTGGCTCCAAATTAAATCCTCTGCATCCTTGGTCTCTGCAGCCTAGTCCCACTCATGGTGCAGACAACATTTCAGAGCTGCTTCCTCTGCATTAGCTGTGCATGCATGTGAAACTGTAGCTCTTCTCTAAATTTAGAGGTAGCAGGATTTTTTTGACATACTCTAGACCTGTTTCTAAATATTGATGTCCTTCAGGTGATGGCTGAGAATGGTAAGGCTAAACTTTTTCTTCTGATGCTAACGATCTCTGCTTCTCTTTCTATGAACCTCTGTGTGGAGACACTTCCTAACTTACTACTTGCAGTGAAGCTGGTAGAATTGCAGTTAAAACAAGAGTGGTAAAATGGCATTTGAGTGTATATCACCTATCCGGCCCAGGGCACACCTGCTAGTCTTCCCTGCAATCATGAGAAGTTAGGGGTGTTTCCCCATATTTGGATATGGCCACATTGCTCACAAAGCCCTTGGGCAAAGTTTGGCAAGTTGAACAGCAGCTGAATTTAGGCAGCCCTTAGAATAGTCGTACATGGCACATCTGCCAGGCTGGTGCCCTAATGGTTAGTTCTGACCTTTGTATTTATCAAGTCAAGGATACAAAGATCTAGCAGTGCTCAACAGGAATAATATCTGCTAGTGCCTCCTAACAGGGAAACCAGACAGAAGCATCCTAATAAAGCTAGCAATTCAACCCTCAAGTGCGGCTTCCCTGTCCCCCAACCTCTTCCTCCTCCTCCCCCCCCCCCAAAAAAAAAAAAAAATTGTGAAAAAGCCCCTTTTTATATAGCGGAACTCTTGCCTCTGGTGGATTCTAATTCATGTCCAGATTAGAATTACATAATCAAATCAGTTATGCCTGTTCAAATCCTCTGAAAGCAGTAGGGTTGGGTTGCCCAGGTGTTTTTGAGAGTCTAACTGGGCCTATAGAATCTCTGCTACTGATGGTACACAAGTCCAGTTTGACTCTCAAATCCTGTGATTTGTGTAGGGCTTTCAGCTGAGAAGGCTGGGTCATTGAGCAGTAAGCAGTCTTCCTTGATATGGAAATGAAGATGTATTGGAACCCCTTTACTATTCTTCATGTCTTTTCACAGCAGATTTTTACTTCCTACGGACCTTTATTTAGGCTGCTGCAGACTGAGGAATGCTTTATTTTGGAGCTGGGCTATATGGTGGGATTTAAGTTTAGCTTTTATCCCTGAACTGGAACAGTGTGTTGATGATTTGACCCTATCCATGGGAAGGTGGGAGGGAGAGTAGCTACTTAACACAACAATGCAATGAAGCTTATTTAACTAATAACTTTAAAATGCGTCCCTGGGATCAAACAGACTCTTCAGTTTTCTCCCAGCCTACACAGACTCTCGGTGGCAAGGCTTGTCAAAAACCTGGTTCTGTCCTAAGAGTATCCACCCTAACAGTAGTCTTTAGCTCCTTAATGCAAGTAGGGGATATTTGCAAAACAGTTGTACTTCATGCTGAGAAACTGCAAGCCTCACTTGTCGGTGCTGAAAATTCAAGGCCCGGTAGTCAGAAGGGGACATATGACTCTCTTCCCTGAAGGGCTGAAAAGCTACAACTAGCAGATGAAGTGACCAGTGAGCCAACTTTCTCTGCATAAAGTGCATCTGGTGTAGAAGCTGATAACAAGGGTGGTGTTAGCCAGCACTGGGCAGGAGATAAGCTCTTCAAGCTTCTGTCCTCCTTAGACTGTCTTGAGCAGAGTTTTCTTACTAATATCTAGTGCTAAGAGTCTGACATTTGCCAGCCTGTATGTTTTCTTGGTTTTTTTACTTCAAAATATCAATATATAAAATTTGATCTGTCCTGGGGATCATCCTAGAGGATGACTGTCAGAACTTGAGCCATAACAAATGCCTAATAAACATTCTTGTTCCAAGTGTGCGTTATGTATTTGAGTCAGCCAACAGTCCCTGACCTTCAGTTGCTTATCTTTCACTCTTGTATGTTCCAGTTTTACTAATTCTCCAGTTGCGTCTCCCAGGGCAAGCAAAACACAAATTTCTGTCCTTTAAAAAGGAGAATCTTTTAGGCTTTCACTATGCATTACAAAGAAGAAAAGGGCAAAGCCCAATTTTCCTTTGCAGGCTACCTTTTAATACTCCCAAATGCTAACTGGAAGAGCTTGTAATATCTTCTCTCCTTCTTGCTCATGTGATGCACAGGAGACAATGCATCTGCATGAGTTTCTGAATATTCTAACAACCAAAAATGTGTGTCACCACCCAGCAGGGCCGTTCATCCACACTAATGCAGAATGTGTAGTAGAAAAACAAGTATGCAATTCTCTTCTTTTCTGCAAATATCACCATGTAAAGTCTCACAAGAATTCAGTTAAGGGTATGTATTCTGCAGCCTTATAGAGCTAAAAGTTGATTCTAACCCCGCTAAAAAATGGCATACTTAAGGATGCTTTATCTGAATAGCATCCAGTGAAACACCGACTTGGAAAAGGCTTTAGCTGGATGAAACATAACTTGCATTTCCCTTTGTTTTGCAGCCTCAGGATGTCAGTCTTTCAGAGCCTAAGCACAGTGAGGCATGTCCTTTTTTTGCATAAGTCACCCTTGTGACTTTGGAAAAAGCTGCTGGCAGAACAGGAAGTAGCAGTACTAGAACCTTGGCCTCTGCTCCCAGTCCTGTACCTAATTCAGCAGTTCAAAATCTCTCTGGGTTAGGACCCATTTGTAAACTTTGATGGCTTGTCAGGACCTAGCAAATAGCTTTAGTGGAAAAAGAATCTGGTTTACTAAGTATTTGTTACCAATGATATAATATACATATTAATGTCATAGTAAGTGTGCTCTGCATACCATATTGGCAGCTCCAGTAGCTCCTGTCCCCTCTCTGGCTGGGCCAAATAGTGGGAGGGTGGTGGTGGTGTGACCTGACACTTGAGGTTGCAGCACCATTCACTCATATTTAGCCCTTAGTCGTCATAATGGAGGGATGGCTGGGCCAAACCAGAGCATCACTGCAACCTTGTGCACCAGGTTGCAACACCTGGATCAAGGAGTGGAGCACACCCAGCCTTGTGGGACCAGAGCTGCCATTGCAGGGTAAGCATGGAGTGGGCTCACTCTGCAGCTCCCCACATGATCCTTTGGTGCATTTATCATGACTCTCAGGTTGAGAAATACTGACCTAATCCATTAATTTCAATGCCTTTGTAAGCAAGTTGACTAGCCAATCTGGACCCACTGCCCCTTCAGTAAAAGAACTCCTACCTCTGTATGGCTGTGGAAATCATAGTACTGTGTCTGGATTTTGCTTTTAGTAACTTTCCTCTTCTTACAAATAAGGAAACGGAGGCCCATGTTAAATGACCTCTCTGGAAGGCACTTGCTAGATCTAAACTGGTGTAGAATGCTGGTCTGTTTCTGGGTGTAGCTGGCTTTGGGTGTGCCTTCTGGGATCCTTGTTTTCTTCTTCTAAACTGAGGATAATCTAGTATGTCTATGAATTACTACAACTTGTTGGTATTGAGGAGATAGTGGGTTGGCCTGGCTTGGGCCTGTACATATGCTTAGGCAGCTAATGTGACTGAGAGAACTGGATACTTCTGCCTTCAGCAGCTTTTTCCAATGGCACAGCATAAACTTTGGGGAAAGAGGCTTCCTGATTGAAGGAGTCTCACAATTTGCAGCTCTGTAAAACTGCTTCTGTTTCACTTACTTTAAAACTTCTAAAACTGGTAAAGATCAGTTCAAATGTTCCAGCAGGAACGTCACCTAGCTCTTAAAGTGCCCAAAGAACTATTGGGGATTTCTTCGGCTAGTGTCTAGAACCTGGTACAGAGTTGGGTACTAGCCCATGTGCTATTTTTATAAATGGCTGTAAGCTGGCAGGGAGCATCCTGTGCGTTCTAAAGACTTGTGATGGAAGTGAGCAATATAATTAGTGTCATTTCTGCTGTGCTGTGCAGTGAGCACGTAGAGCTTGATGCCAGTGATGCTAATGTCCACTTCAACTTGTTGCTGGCCTGTCTCTCTAACGGTGTGTGAAAGGGCAGAGTCAGAAGAGAATGGAATACTATCCAGCTTCTAAGTATTCCAAAGGGAATAAAAAATATTACAGTATTGTCCAAGGTCCTAAGTGGAATGTGGGTATGAAATGCCCCAATTTTGTTAAAGCATTTCTGGATCAACTTGGTATCCTAAATGGCTGTATTGTGACTCCCCCGAGCCTTTGGGCGCTTGTTTCCAAACCATCTTAGCCAAATAGTGATGTAAACGCAAAAGTCGACATGAGAGCCACATATTCTGGTGCATAGTGGGGGAAGAAGGGGGTATGCATGACACAAACCATTGCTGCTGATGCCCTTGTTGGTCGGTAGGTCATTCCCTGCATGTTCATCACTATGTGGCACTTCTACTGCCAAACTGAGTGGAAACTTGAAACTACATGTTGGGGGAGAAGGTCAAAGCCATGGGTCTACAGTAGCTGGAACCCCCTCCTCTTGTGGGTATATAAAATCTTAAACTGCATATGGTAACTTAGTGTCCAGTGAGCAGAGTGTCAGTTAAGTAACCATTGCTTTGAATTTCCTGGCACTTCTGTAGTAAACAATCATACTTCAGATTTTTTTGCTTGCAACGTCTCTCTGAAAGAATGGCTTGAAATAAATGCATGTAGTGCATCTGTCCATGCAGTGTAACTAGATGCATGCATAATTAGTTGTTACCTTTCTTAAATTCCATATCAAAACAAAAGCTCAATGCATTTAATTCAGGTTACCATAGAAGGGTTCACTGTAACCTTCAACCCTACGGTTTTCTTTGTATGGTAACTCCTGAAGTAATCCTCCCTGCATTTAAATATGCAGGTAGATATCTGGTAGGAATGTGCTATTAAATGGTAAATTGCATGTATCCTCTAATTCTTGAGCCTTTGGTTCCAAACCAGACTTTACTAATACTGCTCTTGTGCTTTGTGGTTCACACTTATTCTTAATTGTGCCAAGTTGATAGCAAAGTGCAGCATCTGACTCTTCTGGAAGTGCCATCTCTCCTTCATGCTCTAATTCTGCCTGGCTTTCTGTAATTCCCTGGGGCTGGACCAAGCCTGAGATGCTTCAGTCCAAACAATAGGCTTTCAGAAGGGAATGCTGCCTCAGTCAGATGCGTAATAGCACTTCTGATGTCTGGCGGTAGGGGAAATCTAAACTGCAAGCAGGCTTCTCCTTTCGATGCAGCCTGAGACTTTGAGGCTTTTAGCATTGTTGGTATCTGCCATTTTATTTGTAATAAACTGTACATAAGAGTGTAAATTGGGTAACACTGATCGAGACTTGGGTACAGCTCTGACTAAACACCCAGTTAGAGCTGCGATTAAACAGCACAGAAATCTGTTGGCACTGATAACTGCTGAGTGGCCACTGCACGTTACCTTTCCGTCTGCAAGGGCTTCACTGCTGTCACAGCCTGTGACTTTCCATGAAGAACCCCCCTCACCTCTTGTGCTTGGAAACGGGGGCGGGGGGTGCTGTTGGTCTCTCCATATCTCTTTGGATTCATGGTGCCTTGTGTGTGTTTCTAACCCTTTCTCTTGTTGCTGTCACTCCTCCTTTCTTCGCTGGCGCCATTTCTGTCCATCCCATCTCATTGGCTGCTGTAGCAATAGGTAAGAGACGCGTGGCAGGCCTTGACTGGCCCTACAAAGTGGGGAATTGATGTGCTAAAAAGTTTCATTCGCTTGAGGCTTCCTCTCTATCTTGGACCAGTCCATGACTCTCGGGGCTAATACTAGTGGGTTGGAATGGATGGGTGCAGCTCAATCCTTGGAGCACTATCTTTGATTACAGGGTTTATTGGGTAAAACTTAGATATTACTGAGGAACTTAAACTCTTCAGGATCAGTAATTTTTATAAACCTGTCTCCATCTTGAAGACAAACGAAACTAGTATTTTTTAAGGTTGTTGGGCAGTAACACATGGCGACATACAATGTAAGTGACAGGGACTGAAGGGGCTGGAACTTACCCATTCTAAAAAATGGGTTATTTACTACCCAACTCATGAATGTTAACTATACCCAGTATATTGACTATCAAAATGCAAAGGCATCAGGCAGTTCAACACCGAACAGCAGAGTAGAAATAAACACTTCGTTGGGACTGTCTCCTATCTCATAGGGTCAGTGCGAGACGTTGTATGGCTCCTAGCTCATTCCTTGGTGACAGACTCTAGTTCTCAGACTTGCATCAAGAAAATAGTGTAAAAAGCTTCCTGACTTCCTTCCTGGATTCCTAGTCTTAACAGACTTCTGATTGAATGATGGGAGTTCAGTTTGCAGCTATGCAGTGGTCAGGATGCCAAAACCTTCCTCCTACATAATGCAGAATGTTCAAGAGCTAGCCTCTGGCGTTTGTCCTAGGTTGAAATTCCACATCTCTCAAAAGTAAAGGCATTTGTACAGTAAGGACTTGGTCTAGTGTGCATAAATTGTCAGCTGTGTAGTGGGTTTAAGACACTGGACCAGATTGGTAGTGCATCATGTTGGGATTAGGGGGAATGGCAGAGCTCCGCAGGGAAGACTTGCACAACACCTGCCTGCACTGTGCAAATCATTAGTGCATTTCCATTAGCTTGTTGCACCATTGGAATTCTAAAATCCAGCAGTCAAACCACTGTGTGCTATAGCTGAAGCATAGAATAATGAGGGCAGGTAGTGTAGTCTGGAAACCAGTAAAATATGCTCTAAATTCTGCTCTTCACCTTCTGGTTTGAGCTTCCTCATCAATGCTTGCTGTGTTCAGAGATGAAGTAGATCTGGGAACTAAAACTTCCATGGAAGAGTAACAATCCCATTCCTGACACTACCTGCCTCCATGCATCAGGCAGGTGACTCTAGTAAGATTTGATGGGTTTTCACAATAGCATGTGATATGACAGCAGTTCCTTCTATGCAGAAGGGGTTGCAGTCCAGCTAAACATCAAACAAGTTGGGGGAGGGAGGCAGAGGGGAGCAGCAGGTGTAGAAGCCTGATGCTGCTGTGTGGCTTTAAAGGGTGGAAAATAGAAAGTAGCTGGCTGTTGTGCATTTGGTCAGAGTTGGGTTTCTCTAACTAGGCCATAGCCTATTTGACTTCTGACCGTGCTAGCCAATGAGGGAACACTAGCAAGGTGAATTGAGGGGAAGCCTCTTGTTAGGCCAGTTGAGAAACTTTCATCTGGAGGCAGATGGGAATTGGCGGTGTCTTAGTCCAGAGCTTCTTAGAGGTTCAGTAGGTCCTCTTTCCTTGCCCCCTTCATGTAGTACATTGCAGGATTTAACATCTGTTAATTCTGTTCCTGAACTCTGTTAGATCCATTGGCTGTAGTGTCCTAAGCATTCTTCCTGATAAAGACCAGGCGCACGTAGCTGTAGTTTTTAACAAATGTATAGTCACTAAGCAACTGGGCAGAAACTGTGTATCCAAATGTGCATGGTACATATGGAGTTTAATTCTATTTTCCCCCCCTCTTGTAATAATCCTCTAGGCGGAATGCAGTGGACGCCTTCCGTGTCAATGTCATCCACGCACGACAGCAGGTGCGTTCACCTGTCACCAACATTGCCCGCACCAGTTTCTTCCATGTCAAGCGTTCCAACATCTGGCTGGCTGCTGTCACCAAGCAGAATGTCAATGCTGCCATGGTCTTTGAATTCCTCTACAAGATGTGTGACGTGATGACTGCCTACTTTGGGAAGATCAGCGAGGAGAACATCAAGAACAACTTTGTGCTGATCTATGAGCTGCTGGATGGTGAGGAGTTTGCCATTGGACCCCTGTTTGAGACACTTGGTTGCTTCCCAGGATCCAGTTAGCTGTAGCTTAGTCCCAGTCCAGTGCTGGCTCTGAGTATCTTCATGTAGTTTGTATGGGGCTGAGGCATACAGTTTCTAGCTCCACTGCATTCTGCCTTCCAGTGCTCTCAAATGTAGGATGATGGAGCTTTCCCAGTTCTCAAACACATACATTTGTGTTAGCTGCTCCTCACTTCAGTGGTGAGATTACCTGTGCCATCATGGTGATGAGGATGGTATAAACATGTAGAGAAAATGAAGCGAATCACTCCTTCACCAACCATTCTTGAATCTGATCAAGAGCTGGTGTGTATGCCGTGTGGGCTATTTGCCCTGTTCCTTACTTGGTGTTAGAGCAAGTCTGGGGAGTTGACACCTCAACCCTGTCCTCTCCCTGAGGAGACAGTGCAGTTCAGGGCTGTTCTAATGGTGTATTATTGCAGTCTGTTCTCTGTGGCTATAGAGGTACCTCTTTTGATGCTCACTGAATCCTTTTTATACATTGAGCATCAAAAAAGTATCTGCTTGGGTCCATGGAGGCTAAAGACCACTTGAGCTGATTCTGGGTCCTCATCTCACCTAACACTAAGTATCAAGAGAGTCAAGGCATTAGAAATAATATTCTTTGTATTAATCTCCACTGTTCCCTAAAACAGAGCTCCATCTTTCTCCACAGATGGACTCAAAAGAATGAAACAAGCATGGGTGTACTAGCATTCAGTAGCCTGCCCAAAGGTCACCGTTAGTGTTTGACCAATTCTCTAAGGTCCCTCAGGATGGAGATGGAGGAGCTGTAATTTATTGCCATTTCTCTTACATGGCAGGCTCTGCCTTGGTGCCCAAAGTCTGCCCTCTCCTAGCAGGCTGAGTGGGAACAGTTCCTGCATGTGCAGTGTCATGTTATATTCACATTACAGGTTTCCTATCCCTGCTGGATTTTGTGTGGGTGGCTTGCTGTTCCCTGGAGGGGCCAAGTGTACTTGTTCTCTGTAGCTAACGGCTGTTTCTCTCCCCTGCTGGCTCGCCCTGCGGTGTCACTACTCTGCTGTTATTTTTTTAGGTTTTGATTTTTATTACATCTTCATGCGAAAATCAAAACCTAAAGAAAATGCTGCAAAGATAGATTATTCTGCTGTTGGATAAACCCTCTTCACTGTCCCTTGGATGTCTGTGGATAAATCCTCTTCAGAGTCCCCTGGATGTCTGTCTTGTCTTACTGGTATTTAGACCCTGAAGTACAGCCCCATGAAAGCTAGTGAGCTCCTCACTTTGAGATGGACAAACCCTACCTTGCCCCCAGACTGGCTTGAAAATTTGATTTTTTTTCCCCCTCCAGATGGTCACTACAATTAGTCTGGCAGGGCTGCCTCTCTGCTCCAGGGGGGCATTCCAGTGCCCAGTCTTGGGCTGGTCATGTCTGCCCTGCTTCAGACACTCCAAGACTCTGTTAAGGGGGCAGGCATCCACGCACCACTCCTTTCTCCCTCTAGGAATGTTTAGCACTGGGGGCTGCCTGTGTTGGAAGCGACCCTGCAGCTCTCCTATCTTATGCGTTCTTTGAGCTGATTATTCTTTACCCTCCTGTAGAAATCCTGGACTTTGGCTATCCTCAGAACTCTGAGACGGGAGCCCTGAAAACCTTCATCACTCAGCAAGGCATCAAGAGCCAGGTAATGAGGGGGACTCAGGATGTAGTAGCACTGTCCTGTCCCTAGTCTGTCTTGGCTCAAAGGAGTGCAGGGGTCTCAGTCTCTTGGGGGAGGGATCGATCTCAGCTACACAAACTTTTCGGGGTCTGAGCAGGTCGTGGTCTTGAGCATGGTATAGGAAGCTGGATAGATTGAGAAGCCCCTTTCAGAGGGGAGAACTTGAGCAGTGTCTTGCTCTGAGCATGTGCTTCATTAGCACAGTCTCCCTGTTTCTCTCCCACTGAGGGGAGGTGGAGGGTCTGAAATGGATCATCTCTGATCACTTCTTTACTTGAAAATGTTCAGTAGTTTCAAACTTCATTTGCACCAACTGAAAATGAGGCTGGCAGGTGGGAATAAACTTGTATCTAGGTAAATCATAGACCTAGCCCAATTAGATATAGAACTTCTTCGTATTCCTCTCCTAGGGCAGGATGCTTGTGCTTCTGCTCCAGTCTAGTCTCCAGTTTTCAGTGCCTCAAGGCATGGGGATCTCACCTCTTCCCTTGGGTGACCTGTTTTGCAGCCTGATGAGTCTTGCTGTTAATCTCCTCCCTTATTCTTAGTTATACTGCCTTGCCATCACAGATTTAGACTCTACTTCATTTAGTTTTTGTATTATGGTAGAACCTAAAAGCCCCAAATGAAATTAGATTTTCACTGTGCTAGGCAGTGTGTAGCCACCAGGCAGTGTTTGTCCCCCAAAGAGCTTAAATCTAGATAGGTAGGAGAAAAGTAAGAAAACACTGCTAGATAATTCATGTGCCTGAAAAGGAGGGCTGGGTGTTAAAGGAGGGAAGCTTAATCCCCATGAAGGAAAGTGTAACCCCTTGCCGTTCAGTGCTTTGGGACTGTCCAACCTGAAGCAGAGCTCAAAATTGGGCTTGTTTGAACTCTGTTGGGAAGGCATTGCTTGTTTTCTGGGGCAGGGTCTTACTGATGCACTCAACTACACAGAGCTGTTCATGAAATCCACCTGCCATGGAGTAGAAGTTGGCTGTGAGGCAGAAGATCTCTGCCTCTAATGTAATTGCAGTTCATGTTGGACCTTGTGGTGTTGCTGGAGGCATTGCAGTCATTCAGATCAGATTCTGGCTGGCCCCCTCCATCTAGTGTAGGCAGAATCCATGTGATTCAGAGTGGAATTGAAAACTCACTTCTCATGTGCTTTTCATAGGCAGGGTAAGAAGGGAGGGGTCTGAAGTCCTCGGCCTGCATTAACAACCAGTCTGAATCTTGTTGCTGTTGAGTTCATTTTTTGCCCAAACACTCAGTGTCATGGGGGAGCCTAGGCTGTTGTGCCCTTGCTGTGGTTAAACGGCAACTTCTAGCCTCCAGGACTGCACTCATCTGCACTCACTTTCCCAGGAATCCAGCAATAGGGAGCTCCCCCGTGGTCCTGCTGGGTGAGCAGAAGTGCATAGCCAGGCCTGAGCCCCACCCACCCTCTTGCACAAACTGCTGACTTGTACTCCAGCAGGAAGTATCAAGGGCCAGATGGGAAGGCTCTGGAAAGGCTGCGCTTCCGGGCTTTCTCTCTCCTCTCCCCCTTGTGACCCTCAGTGCTGATCACACCAGTCTGCTGCAATCTGACACGCAGGCCATTCAGTGCCGAAACTGGCTGAGTCAGCACCAGTTCTTAGGAAGACTTAAAACTAACCACCTCCATCACTTGATGATTTTTTTTAAACGCTGCTCTTCACTCCTATGTTTAGCAAATCTTCATGTTATCAGTCAATAAATAAGCTGCCACATTCAGTTCATGCTCCATCTCCCTTATACCTAGCTCGTTCAACAGCTGGCCAAAGAGCCAGCTGTGCTGTTATCCCTGTAATAGTCGCTTTAGACTACAGGGCGTGGCAAGCAATGATCCATCCTGATCCGAGTAACAGTTCTGCTTTGCCTGCTGGGACTCTGTCAGTGGGCTGCACCTTCACATTAAAAACAAGAACAGGCACAATCTGCTTCTGGCATAGTACCTACAATGCCCTCAGATTGTATTGCTTGAGTGTCCCTACCATATTTTCAAGGCTTTATGCAGTCCCTACAATGGTCTGCCTCTTGTATGGAACAAAGCAAACTGCTTGGAAGCCAGACTTCTGTGTCCAAGGACTTCAGCTGCACGCAGCCGCTGAGACTAAACCTGGAAAAGCATCATGCACACAAGGCAGTGCTAAATGGCTTGCCTGCCCTGTTTGTGACCCACATTTTAGGCCTGAATCCAGCTGTAAGCATCCTTCAGTACCAAACAGTGAAACTTACGACACTTTCCAAATAAGTTTGAGCGCTGCTTCCTGTGACACATTACCACATTCACAGGAAGGTCTTAAACTGTCCACAATGCACATTGCCTTCTTGGAAGGGCTTGTAACAATTGGATACAAGTGTATCCTGGAAATGATAAGTTGACAGGCTTTTGCTTTATAGCTTACCAAAGCAGTGCCCTGAAGATGCTGGAAAGGGTGTTATATCACTCTGGAGATCATGACAGGCATCAGTATGATGGCTGGCTTCCCTTCTAGTCTGTATTGTGTACCCACATAAGTAGTAGCCTGTCTTCTGAGGAGACCCAGCACTAGAACACAGCATGTTGCAGATTGCGTTGATCTGCGTTGGCAGAAGCTTGCACTATAGCTTGGCTCATCCTCCCTTTTACAAGAAACTAAGCTCTCAGCTTTTGAACTCTTTTCCTACTGGCCCTGCTCCTGGGCAGAAAAAGGAAGGCCAGTTTGCCCGTTCTAAACCCTCTATTATAAATAGGAACTAATTCTAGGAAAAAAGTAGTGTCATGCCTGCGCGCCCCCACACACACAAAAAGTGCCCTGTGGGAACTTTCTGCTGCAATTGCCATCCATCAGCATCTCCCTTACTTCTCACTTACTAGCAAAGTTCTGGACATTCTGCAGCTATAGAATTTTTCTAGAGCCACAAAATATCTGGGGGTCCCACTCTGAGTTGGAAGCCTCTCTACTTTCCAAAGCCCAGGAAACACGTGGACTCTAGCACCCACAGGAGATGCTCCCTGCACCTTCATGCTGGGCCACTGTCTCAGTAGCCGTGTGTTCAAAACAGAATCCTGCAACACCCTAATATTCAGAGGATTTAGTGAATACAGGAGCTGTAGGGCTACCTCCGGCCCGGTCTACACTTACCTGGAGATTGTGGCAGTCGCCGGGAGTTACGCAGAGTAGCTTGCGTAACTCATGTCAACTGTTCTGCTTCCCTTCTGTGCGCTGTCTACACTGTCTATAAGGAGGCTTTTGGTCAGCGGAGTGGTTGGGAGACCCTGGGATACCCTGCATGGTGTTCAGCAGAGTGCTGTATGGACAGTGCCCTGCAGATTCTGAATTAACATCCGGGTTTTTTAACAGGATGAAAATAGTCTAATGATGGCATAAGCACAAAACTGGAAATATTTGTACCTTGGTTAATTAGGAGCCTTGTGTGGAACCAAACTCCTTGCTGTTCACGTGGCTAGCTTATAATACTGAGTTCTCACACTGCCCCCTTGTGGCTGCAGCCACAGGACATGAGACAAAAGGCTGATGTTGTTGTCCCAAACATAGCCATTTTCCTGGAAGAACCTGGATTAAAATGGGATCTAATGGTGAAAATGAAACCTAATGTCTGACAAAGTCCTGTAGCAGTGGATGCAGAGTACCCTCCTGCTTAACTCTAATATCCCCTTTGTGTTTATGCTGGGGCATGGCAAGTGCACATGACTTAGGCTGGGGAGAATGCAGAATCTAGACCCAGTGCAAGGGTGTGTCTTGCTCTGCAGGGCCTGGGACTCACTTGGGTGTTCTCCACTCTGCCTGCCCTGCTCAGCAGACTGCAGGTTCCTGCCTTGCCCCTGTTCAGTGGTGCATTGACAGGTCATGTCTGGAAATAGTCCCTGCAATGCTGGAGTGCTCCGTAGCCTGAGCTTATGGGAAAGCCCTCCTCTTGTTTGTGCTTATTAGATGCCCAGATAGTGACAAGCTAACCTACTTTGTTCCCTTCCTGAGGTAGCCCTGAAGCTAACCTGCCTCTTTTTCCGGTTCCTCCCCTTTCCTGCTACTGACCTGCTTGCCTGCTAACCCTGTGTGCACAACACTTGCTGCTATACATCTGCTTCCTCTCACTCTGCATCTGACTGGACCTGCTGATAGCACCAGGTAGGTGAACCTGCTGTACGTCCCAGCAAATGCTTAATGCTCTTAATGGTACAGCTGAGTTAGTGGGATTTAGATCCAAGAACAGCAGCTGTTAAACTGCCCTAATGTATATGTAACTTGACATGGAATGGCTGTCCCCAGCTTGCATATGCTTAGGTGTCTCTTGCCAGCCATTGGAAATGGGTCTGATCCTGGTCTGACATACCGAAAATACAGTACAAAGCATATCAAACTCATGTCATGTTACATTGATCTGGTGGCATTGTTCCTTACTAGCCCAGGATTTTCTGTAATCAGCCGTAATGGCTCAGCAAAGCCTGGACCGCATTCTTGGTCTAACTTGCTTTACTTAATCCTTGGTCTAACAATGCTCCACCTAATCTAATGGAAAGAGGCCTATCCTTGCTTCCTTTTGATGGCCGAGATTACAGCCAGATGAATGTGAGAATAATCGATCCCTTCCCAGAACAGGGGACCCCTTCTTATGGACCCTGCACTCTAACTCGGCTATTGATACCCAATGGGCTATTATGATGGTGCCCCAGATCAAGGCAACTGATGCGTTCTCATGGCTGATGTGTCTTGCATTGCAAGCACCTTGCTATGTGTTCAGCTGTTTAAAACACTACTCTTCTGGATTCAGTCCTAATGCCTGATCTTGAGTTGCCCAAGAAATATCATCTTCCCTCTTCTTCAGACGAAGGAAGAACAATCACAGATCACCAGCCAGGTGACTGGCCAGATTGGCTGGAGACGTGAAGGGATCAAGTACCGTCGGAATGAGCTCTTCCTGGATGTGCTGGAGAGTGTGAATCTCTTAATGTCACCACAGGGTAAGTGGAGGGGAAGCAGGTTTTCGTCACAGTGGATAGCTTCGGAATCTGCACCCTCCTCATGGGGCAGGAGTGCGGACTTCCACAGGTAGCTTTCCACCCTCCTGGGGCTGCTTCAGTGTGTGCTCTTCTCCACCCCAGGTCAGGTTCTGAGTGCCCACGTCTCTGGCAGGGTGGTGATGAAGAGCTATCTGAGTGGAATGCCAGAGTGCAAGTTTGGCATGAATGACAAGATCGTAATTGAGAAACAGGGCAAAGGGACTGCGGATGAAACAGGGAAAAGGTAAGAGTGTTAGGGCAGGATTCCTCAGGAGCCAGGGATGCAGCAGTTACAGAGCTGGAGTGATATCTTTCCTCCATCACCCGCCTGAGAACTGGATCATTAGATGTCTTTGAATATATTGCAGTGGCACTTTTGGTACTGAAGGTTAAAAGGGAAAGCTGGCTTGAAGGCCCCAGCATAGACAACTTTGCAGCCTGGAGAATAATCTGGTTCCAGAAACCAGAGCGATATGAGCAAGGGGACAACCTGCTGCTAGTTGCACAGAAGCCTTGATGCCATTATTCTGCATAAGGCAGTGAAATCAGAATGGGGTAGCTGGGGTCCTCTGGGTCCAATCGTGGCTGTGGCATGTTTTGGCTGCAGAGGGAACAGACTATTCTAGTGGCTAGCTTTTCACTCCGACATGCCAGTCTGAAGTCAGAGTTCAGTGGGAGGCTTTGATTCCTCTACTTCCTCCCTACGGTTGTCAGGGGCAGGGATCCCCTGGGGAGATGCTTCCTACCATCTTTCATAATTGCTCGAGCAGCCCATTCTGGCCAGTGCAACAGGAGGGGTAGAGTGCTGGTGATCATGTAGAGGGAAGGAGGGAAGACAGGGTAACCTCCCTTTCCATGACTAATGTGTTGCAGCCAGATCACTGACCCTTCAGCCCTGACAAGAATGGCCAGTTAGAGTAACTTCCACTCTGCCACTTGGCTAAACATGTCTCTGGGCAGGGTTGAGCCTGGTGAACCTTGCTGGTTTAGGCCTTGGTGCCACATCTGCAGTCAATTCCCTTGCTCTCATGCTGTATAGACAGGCTTGTGCTCTCTCCAGCCTCCCTGCTTGGGACTAGAATGCTGCAACAGGCGGGGGCTGCCCACAGCACAGAGCAGCTCCGTCCTCCCACTAACCATTTGTTACGTTTTCTCTTGTTTTCTGCTGACCCCAGTGAATTGGGAAGGTAGATAATCTGCTTTTGCTGTGTGCGCGCACTCTGCTACCCATCCCTGTCTCTTGCTTTGCGTGACTTGTGCATGTGCCTCAGACGTCAGACACTTCCCCTGATGGTTCCTGTGACCTGCTTATCCTTCAGATCAAGCCAGGAACTAGCACTTCACTGTCCCCTTTAATCCCATCTGTCCAGTAAACTGGCTGTCAGTTGGAGACTGGACAAAGCCTCGTGACCCTTGGTGAGGGGCTGCTGCTCTGGGAAATCCTCTAGCTAGTAAAGTTCTCTGCATTGGCTGGTAAATCTCCAGCATTAGTAGCCAATAGCAGCCAACTATCCCCACAGCTGCTTTACTGATTGTAAGTGCTAAGTGGGGCGGTTTGCTCACTGTAAAGCAGCCTCTCTGAGGTACGGAAGCAGGAAGGGAAACTCCCCCCTCTTGGCAATCAAAACCTGAGCTGTGCCTGCCCTGGCAGCGGTGAGCAGGAGTGCTGGATTCTGGTACTGAAGTGCCCAGCTGTGGTAACTGTCTTCAGAGTTCCAGTGTGTGGAGGTTCAAGGCATGAGTGGCTCAAGTTTTGGTGTAGAAGCTAAACTTGGGCAGTTGTGAGCAGTCCCAGCCTCTCCCTCATAATTCTCCTCTCTGTAGGACTTTCCTGTTAGCTACAAACCTGGCAATTGTAATAAACTGGCTACTCTAGCGACAATGGCCTTCCACAGATGCATGGGAGGGCACCCGGCTCCAAAGGGTTCTCTCTCCCTCGGCAAAGTAGCAGGACCTTGGGCTTCTCTGGAGAGGAAGCAGTAGGCAGATCACAATGAAGAGTGGCCCGTGTCAAGGCTGCCGTACAAAGGCTGGATATAGTAGAGCAGTGGCCAATCAGACTGGAGTTTGTCTCCACCAACTGGCTGCTTTAGGATACAGATGATTGCATAAATGAGAAGCAAACTGCTTCCCTGGCCTCTTCGTACTTACACAGCTCTCCCATTGACCATGAAGCCCTCAAGGCATCCCAGGTGCCACAGACTCTGCACTCTGGCATCCCTTCCCTGTCACTGTCAGTGGCTGTGTCCCTTTCACGCGTCCCTCAAAGGTTTTGGGGCAAGCAAGTGCTCCTTGTGTTCTCAAAGGCTATAGTGAGGCTGTTCCGAGAGATGGAACCCCATTGCTATTGCAGGCCAGCGGGGAACTCGTGTCCTGCTGATCTGTGACTGTCAGTCTGGGAGCTGCATCTGTTTGAATCCTACAGGTGCAATGCCAGAAAGTCAATACCTGAACTTAAGACCTATGGCAGGGAAGCAGTGTCCTTCACAAGCCAAGCTTGTGCTGGCTGGCTTGTGGCCCTGGAGTGAACAACTGTTAGGTGCATGGAAACATGGCTGGTGACTAGAAAATGTCGAGAGAAATTTGAGGAGAAGGGACACCCCCACAGCGTCAGGGTGGAATAGCACTGTGTGCAGGAAAATGCTTCCTCTCCCCTCAGACTTCATTGTAGGGAGACACCTGTTCGGGTGGGGCTGGCTGAGTTTCCCTTGGCCTAGTGAAGTGATGTTAGCAGGGCAGACTCCAGCATTGTGCGCCCAGCCTAGGCCTGGGTTGAGGTTTCTCACTTAGGAAAGTGTCTTGAAGGTCTCATGTGACTTCAGTGATACAAAGAAAGTGTCTGCACTGGGCAGGCCTGTGTCCCCTGAATCTCTCCTCCCTGCCTCCCTCACTCCATGGACACACTGTGATGGCAAATTGCTCACACAGAATACTCACTGGGAATTGCAGCCTGGGCAGACCCTATGTGCCCCAGGACATACCAGGGGCTGCAAATTGCACTTTAACTTTCTGTCTTGTGCTGTAGCGGCAAACAGTCCATCGCCATTGACGACTGCACTTTCCACCAGTGTGTGCGGCTCAGCAAGTTTGACTCAGAGAGAAGCATCAGCTTCATCCCACCAGATGGAGAGTTTGAGCTAATGAGGTATGGCCACTGAACGCAGATCCCTTGCATTGGCCTCCCTCGCTGCTGTGGGAGTCTCCCTCCATGCTGTTAGCTTCCACCTGATCAAGTTCCTTGACCACTGGTATACCCTGCCTGTCTAGCCCCTCCTGTCCACAGGGCTCCACCGGTCTATGTGCTTACAAGCTGGCCTTGCCACTCCTCCAGGGAGGAGGATACTGCCCAGCTCTCCATTTTACAGATGGCACAGAGGTCGAGGGCAAAAGCCATGGGACATCTGAGCCATCTCCCCAGCGGTGCCTGCAGCTTTAGGGTACAGCCCTGTGCTTCCTAGCACTTAAACCAAGCTCTGTGTGACTGGTGCAAGAGCCAGGAACAGATTCCAGGAATCCAGACTCCTAGTCCTAGTCCTGTGGCCTTTACTTCCTCATCCTGCTTGTGGGGTGGCTCACTTTAAATGGTGTCTCTAGCTAGTGCTCTTAATAAATCATGGAGCCATCCACAGTCAGTGCTTATCTCTAGCATATGGTTGGCTTCCCCATTGGGAGAGCAGCTGCCATTTGAGGCCCTAAGGGAGCCTTCTCCATTGCAGGGTTTATTGACATGTTTGTCCTGTCCCTGCAGATACCGAACCACCAAGGACATCATCCTGCCCTTCCGTGTCATTCCCCTGGTGCGGGAAGTGGGCCGCACCAAGCTGGAAGTGAAAGTGGTGATCAAATCCAACTTCAAACCCTCCCTGCTGGCCCAGAAGATAGAGGTAAGACACAACCCCAGGGGTCCTTGTGCCAGGGAGAGAAGCAGGAGGCTTAGCTGGGACCCCCAAGATCCTGGGAGATGAGGTCTAACTCTGTGCAGTACTAGAAAGGCTCAGTGGTGGTGGTGCTTTCACCTTCCTCGCAGAGCAGGAACAGGGCGATGAGGTCCGCTATATGCGATCTGCCTGAACAGTTGCACTTCAGCATGGGGGTCCGTTCCCTGGGAGCTGGACTGGGCTCACTTTGTACTCCAGGCACCTGCCAGCAGCTGTTCACCAAGCATGCCAACCACTGTTAATGCTTGTACCCGTCTCACTCATCTGCTGCTGTGAGCTGTCCCACTACTCACTGTTCCCAGAGGTAACCAGGCAGCAGTAACAGATGTGCAGCAGCAGAGCCTGCTGCCGGGGGGAGCATAATACTGCAGTGCAGAACATCTGGATGTTCATGGTGTATGTTAATGTAAACCTCTTGGGCTCGTGCACACCTGTCCCCCTTATGCAAGTATCTCTGCTGCAGGGTTTACCCTTCCTGAGAACGGCTTGTAACGCCTGCCAGAAGGCAGGCCCATGCATTGCGCCCACCTCTCCCCACCATGTGCTTCCTGAAGCAGATATGCCTGGATGAATTAAAAGGAAGAGGCTTTATCTTGCCTTTTACTTGGCTCCTTGAGCACCAGCTGGCAGTTGTGGCTATAGGGGATTGAAAACTCTCTCTCCAAGCCCTAGGGTTTCTCTCCCTCTGGGCAAAGTCTCCTGCTGTAATTCCTGGAGCAGTGTCTGTGTTACTGTGGTAACAACTAGCTGGTGAGCCCTGAAACGGGTGGGATCAGGTCAGAGGATACGGGACAAGCTGCCCAGTCATAGCTGTTCTTGAGTTCAGGTGAAGCTGCCCACAGACTCTTAACCCCAGCCACAGGTCTTCCTGCCCCTGCTCACTGACTGTCTTCCAGGTCCGAATCCCAACTCCCCTCAACACCAGTGGAGTGCAGGTCATCTGTATGAAAGGGAAGGCAAAGTACAAGGCCAGCGAGAATGCCATCGTGTGGAAGTAAGTGAGCACGGCAGCTTGGGTGCTGCCTAGATGGGGGCAGCCGCATTTCCATGCAAATCAGGAGTAACTCTGCTGAGTGTTTGGGGCCTGCAGCAGCTGTCCTGGCACCCTATGTCTGCACTAGGGCAGACCCCTCTTTCCTTGGGAAGGGGTGGAATAGCTGGAATCTCTTGTGGGTCTCTGACATCCGTGGCCTCTTCTCCGTAGAATTAAGCGTATGGCTGGAATGAAGGAGTCCCAGATCAGTGCAGAGATTGAACTGCTGCCCACCAATGACAAGAAGAAGTGGGCTCGGCCGCCAATCTCTATGAACTTTGAGGTAGGATGACTGCATCTTTCCTCCTCAGATACTTGGCCGCTGCCGCCTGTCCTGCTGGGAGGAAGCTCTGTGCCATGGAAGCTCTCTCCAGCTCTGGCTTGTAGGAGGCCACTTTGTAGGGAGGAGTGGGAGGTGGTCCTGAAGTGGGAATGTCCCCTCTGTAGCTGTGCCCTCTGGCAGGCCGTGTGGCTGCAGTGCTCCCTGCTTATGTGCCTTCCCTGTTCCTTTCCACACTTACCCTCTGGCTTTTGCCATGCCTGGTTTGGAGGAAGAGTAGGAGTTCTGGGCTAGGCTCATAGTATTGCATCCCATGATCAGGGTCCCAGGACCTGCAGTGTTCTCAGATGCTTTACTCTCACCATTGGCTTTTCCCTCTCTGAACAGGTCCCGTTCGCGCCCTCTGGGCTGAAGGTGCGTTACCTGAAAGTCTTTGAGCCAAAGCTGAACTACAGTGACCACGATGTGATAAAATGGGTGAGGTACATCGGCAGGAGTGGAATCTACGAGACCAGGTGCTAGCCCCAAGAGGCTGGCGGGTTTCCTCTCTTCCTCAGCCACCCTCCCAGTCTCACTTAAAGAGAGCATCTGTCTGGCCCCCTCTGCACACAGATTGGAAGTTAGACCCCCTGTGGCTCACCTCGGGAATGGACTCTCCTGTTTATGATCTCCGTTACCACCAGAAGTTCAGAACCTGACCATGCACAGGAGGAGCAGAACCAGCCTCCTGATTTCCTGTCCCAGGGTGGGGAGGGACTGGTCTAACCACCATCCTCTCGGGATCGTTCTAGGGAACATCCACCCTTAAACTCTTCTGTTAGTGTCTCGCTACTTGCATCATACCCTAGTATTTCTGAAGTTCTTGTGCACATGTACTCGTAGAATAGGCCTGAGAACCATAGACTGGACAAATCCGAGTTGAAGCTAACCTGGCTCCTGTATTAGCTATTGCTGTTGTGGTAGATGTTGCTGTGCAGTCTGAGGCACCTAAGTGTGGTGAGCTCACCAAGCTTCACTGTCTTCTTTTTTTCCCTTGCAAAGTCTTCAGTATCGTGTCCTGCCATGGGAAGGCTTGTGACCAAAAAGGATGAGGGTTTAAGACTCTTGCTGGTGTGTATATGGGTGGCACAGCATTTCAAAGACCATGTTAGGTCCTCGGAGCACTTACCCGCACCTGGTGCTGGCTTGAGCTAAAGTCTGTCCTCCAGTGGATTGGAAATGGCTCTTCCATCCCAGCAGGTGTGGGCGCAGGTCATCCTTACTCTACCCAGGATGTGAACTACAGGATCCGTCCTCTGCAATCTGAAACATGATGGCCAGTAAGAGCACCCCACCCCTGCCCCCTGCCTACCCTCTCCACTGTTCTACCAAATGCTTCTGGGTCTATAGAAATGCTGCTGCTGCCCACGATCCTCTGCTTCTAATAGTGTGGTCTCAATTTTGTACACTTTGTGATTTGTCCAGTTCGAAACCTAATAAAGTATGTAGAACAGAAGAGGCTGAGAGATGCTGTTACGGGGCCTGTAAATGCTGCTCTGTTGCTGGAGAGCGACCGTCAGGGATGCCATCAACTGAATAGCTTGAAAGTTTGCCCGGTTGGGGTAGGTAAAGAGAGCCAGAGCAGCTCTTGCTTGCCAGCACCGGCAGCACCACTCACCTGGCCACTAGCTTTCCTGGACTCTTGGGCTGTGACAGCGCTCCCCCTGCAGCAGAAACGCCCTCATTTTGCAGCTGTCTGCAACTGGGAATGGGCAAAGGATAGGTTTGCAGCTGCAGTAGCCAGCCAAGCTGCTAATTGGTTCAGACCTCTGCCTTCTACAGTGCTCCCCAGGGCAGCATGTGGCAAGACAGGTAGCCCAGTAGAGAATGGGCAGAACCCCCAAATCTGTAGGGTTGTCCATCTGGCAGCCCGGACTGGAATTCTAGACCTACCTTCTGTGAGAAGGCCCCTGAAGCAACTTCACCTAGACCAGTGGGGTCTCAAACTTTTAAAATGGAGCCCCCCCCTTCCCTCAATCACACACCCTTTCCACTTGTGAAGGGGGGGCACTTTCAGAAAAAAACGGGGCGCTGCCTGTGCTATAGGCCCTCTTTCTTTCCTGAAAGGGGAGTTTGGAGGAGAGAGGGCACAATTGTTAGGGGGCCGCATCCTGCACTGTAGGCCCTAACAGTTGCTCCCCCTTCCCCTGAACCCCTCCTTTCAGAGGAAAAAAGGGCCTACAGCAGAGGGAGCGCGGCAGCAGCAATGCAGGGAGCAGTGAGCACCGGCAGCCGCGCGGGGAGGGGGGCAGCAGCTGTAGCAGCAGCGCAGGGGCAGCGTCTGCGCAGGGACCATGCTCGGCAGGGTAGTGTTGGTGGCTGCTGCTGCAGGAAGTGGGCAACAGCGGCTGCTTCCGTCTCCAAGGCGTGTGGAGCTGGACTGGCTCTCTTCCCTGCTCCACCCCCCTCCCAAATGATCCATCTCACGCACGCCCCCCACCCCCCTCCTTTTGAGAACCACTGACCTAGACTTAAAAAAAGGCCTGGGCCTGGCTGGATGACATACAAATGGCCAGGCCTGTAGCCCTGGGCTCATTACTTTGCTATGAAGCACAGCTTTTGTGTGTGAGTCAAGATCCTTTACAGCAGATCTTGGCCCTGCACACAGCTCAGGAGGCAGATTGGGGCCTGTGCGAGTGACCCAGCCAGTCTCTGCCTGTGGCAGAGCATATTGCAAGGCATGAGTGGGAGGGAAGCAGCAGGTGGGATTTTGGGGGTGGCGGGTTGGCTAATGTTGGTTTCTCAATCCACTGAGATGAATGCGGCAGTTAATAGCCCTGCGCTCCCATTTCAGGCTGTCTGCGGACTCAGGTACGCTCCTGCTTTGTTAACCTTAAACACAGTGACCTCTGAGCCATGAAGGCTAACTCTGAGTGAGAACAGAGACTTTCGGAGCCCATCTTTGCAGCAGTGGGGTGAGATACGACGTCATAGTACACGGAGCCTTCCTCATAGCCTATCGCTGGAGGGCTTAGGCCTGGAATCACAGGTCTGTCCTTGTCTGATAATGTAAGTCTGCCTCTGGACCCTGCATCAGGAGCTTCCCGTTCCTTTTGGGCGTAGGCAGTGGCTCCCTAAAGCCGTAATGTTAGCATGCGTGAGCGTTGTCTCGCACAGTAACAGCGTGACCATAGTAAAGGCCTAGTTGCAGTAGGCACTGCCCTGTCTCCGGCTCCCCTTGTTTAGGGGAAGATCATTGCGCTGTAGCCTGGGCTATGGCCCCTAATACACAAACACAGCCCTATTTCCAACTCCCCATACAATGTTGGGACAAACAGCTGCATTGAGCCTGGCTGGATGCTCCTCTCTGCATGACAACTTAAAGGATTTCGACACAAAGCCCATCCCCTTCCTGGTCCCATCTGCAGCCCACCAGCAAGGGCTCTGTGGGAGCTACACAGCTCCAGCCTGTTAGCAGTGTGAAGTTTGTAGCTCCCGGGGGGTAATTCTGTCGTGTGGGGCGTGAGCTGGTTGCTGTTGTGGGGGAGGGAGCCCTCTCTCACCAGTTCCCACAGCAGACGAGGTGTAAGTGTCTCCTCTTGGCAGTTGCTGGAGGCAGGACACAGCAGCTGAGACTACCGGCCATGGCCAACCCTAAGCCGCTTTGGTGGTGGTTCTTTGCGAGGCCCCAGGTCCTTGGGGGTTGAATGGCAGAGAATAAATTGAAGCTGTTCTGCTGCTCTTGTCGCCGAAGGCCAAGCCCGAGAGCTGTCCTCCATGTTGCTCGGCCTGCGGGCCCTCTTCCTGGGTGGGAGGGAGACTGGGTGCTCCCTTGTGGAAGCAGTTGCTGTTTCTGTCTAATGCTTTAAAACAGCTGAGTTCAGTGGAAGGATTGGGACCCCTACCCTGGCATTCAGGCTAGCCGGGCTCAGCACAGAGGCGTTCACTCCCCTGGATGAGTGGAAAGGGGCCCAGCCCTGTGCCCAGCTGCCTGCCTTCCGGGCTGGGTCAGCAGCGGCACAGATTAGTGGGGTGTATGTGCTCCATCCCCTCTGCCCCCCTACAGGACCATCCCCATCTCCAGCTGGCAAATGAGACCCTGTGGCTGTGGTGCCCAGAATAGCAGGCTCAGCCCCCTTTCCTCTGGGGGGCTGTAGAGGGTGCTCTTGGCAAACTGCTGCTGCCAGCATCGTGTCACCCAAAGACCTTCAGAGATGCTGCAGGTAGCATCCAGTGAGCACAGCTGTTTGAGGAAGAAGAGCCTGGTATGTATTGGGGTGGATGAACAGCTTAGGACTCCCTTCTCTAGACGCTTCCTTGGGCTGCTGCACCAAGGGCTGGGGCCACAGTCTCCTGCAGCAGGCGCATGGTCTACAAGGAGCAGCACTAGTTTGGCGCTAGGACAGGGGTTCTCAGACTTCTGTTGCTGGGATCCCCTTTGCAAATATTTCAGGCAGTGATGACCCCTCCAGAAAGTGATGACCCCCCCCATGCCACACCACCCTTACTACCATGTGAGGGGGCTGACTCCTTGCAACACCCTCCCCCCAATAACCTCAGGACCCACTGAGGGGGTCACAACCCCCAGTTTAAGAACCCCTGTGCTAGGCGCTCCCAGTTTCTAGTACTGGTTCTGACTGGGATTTGCTGTGTGAAAGCTGCTTGCCTAACGGGACAATCCCCTGCTTGCCAGGGTTTGCTGACCTTGGTACATGGCTCTGGAAATACTGAAATCTAGTGAAAAGGGCTTCTGTCCTCTGCAGATGCACGCAAGAACACTGACTTTCACTAGTACCAATCCTCTGGATCCTCTCTCTCAGCACCCGTGTTTCCATTGTAAACTAGATCTCACACTTCTCATCCAGGTTGCTTCCTTACTGAAGTCACTTGACCTTGCCTGTGTTCCCTAGGGGTATTCCTACACTGCCCAAAAAAACCACACAATAGCAGTGAGTCTCAGCTGCCTGGGATTCATGCTATGGGGCTAAATAACACGCTAGGTGTTTCCATTTAGGCTGCAGCCCAGCCTGAGAAACCCAGGGAGCGAGGAAGGTCTCAGAGCCTGGGCTGTCTACACTGCTGTTCTTAGCCCCATAGTATGAACCCCAGTCAATTGACCCAGGCTGAGAGACTTGCTAGTGGGAGGTCTCTCTGTTTTGTTTGCAGTGTAGACTTACCCTTACTGTTTAGCTGAGTCCAGTTGCATGCTCTGTGCTGTTCCTGTTTGAAACAGGGGGCCTGTGGCTGGGCCTGAAGGGTGTGCTGTGAATCAATTTGCATTTCAATGTTGGCCATTGAACCACAGCTCAACTGCTACTTGCTGAAGAAATTCACCAGCTGGTCGGAATAGGAATAGCACTGAGGTTTTTCTGTTCATGGATGCTTGCAAATGGGGGAAAAAGCTGAGCTGCATCTGAGTGAATGACTCTTGTGCAGAGAGAAGGTGGGTGAGGTAAGATCTGTCCTTGAACCTTCTGGTGGAGGGAGGGGGAGAGAGAGAGAGGCGTTTTCGAGCCCTCACCAACAGAAGTTGGTCGAATAAACAACCTTACCTCCCCTATCTTGTGTGTCTCATAGCCTGGGCTCCATTTGCCTCCAATACTGCAGCATGCATTGTTCCCTGAGCTCAGTTGCTGAGTGGCAGGGCTTCCTAAGCAATGCCGGGGCTGTTGCTCATCCTAGCACAGCTGGGGGTGAAGTTACTCTGCTCTCTCTGAAAGACCCTGTAGCACCCAGCTGCTTGCTTCCCAGTTGCACAGCTCCCATCCTCACTTGTATTGAGAGCTGATTTTGGCTGTAGTGACTTAGACTGCTTTCTATTCCACTAGCATGTACCAGCTATGGCCAGAGACTGGGGTCCTAGGTTCTGTACTCCGCACTCTCCCCATCCCAAACCTCAGCCTCTGTTGATGATAAGACACAACCTGTGCTTAAAGCAAGTGAATCAGAGAAATGTGAGGCTGGCAGGGCCCTTGTACTCCAGTCCAGCCCCCTGGCCTGAGCCAGGCCCCAGTGTAAACAGACCACCCCTGCTGTGTTTGTCCAGCCTGACTGACAAAAACTTGCAATGACTGGGATTTCACAACTTCCCTTGTCAGCCTATTCCAGAGCTTAACTACTCTTAAAGTTAGAACGCTTTTCCTAATATCTAACCTAAATCTCCCGTGCTGCACATTTAGCCTATTACAGTCTTGTCCTACCTTCAGAGAACATGGAGAACAATTGATCACTGTCCTCTTTATAGCAACATATTGGAAGACTGTTAGCAGGTCCCTCCTCATCTTCTTTTCTCAAGGCTAAACGTCCAGTTTATTTAACTCTTCTTCATAGGTCAGGTTTTCTAAACCTTTTATCATTTGTCGCTCTCCAGCGCGCACACTCCAATTTATCCACCTCTTAAAAGTATGGTGCCTAAAACTCGCCCCACTACGTCACCTGAGCCCTCAGCAGGGGTGAGTAGCGTGGGACAACTACCTCCCATGTCTTACACACAACACTCTTGTTAACACACCCCACAGTGTTAGCCTTTTTTACAACTCCATCAGGTGTTGACTCATATACAATCTGCAATCCACTGTAACCCCCAGATCCTTTTCAACAGTACTACTGCCCAGCTGCTTATTCCCTAGTGTGCATTTGATTTTCTCCTCCACTTCCTTAAGTGTAGTACGTGTCTTTATTGAATTTCATCTTGTTGATGGGGAAGGGTGGGGGAGATGAGGTGAAAAGTGGGCCAGTCGTGATTGGCATAGGCAGCAATGCCAAACCACCAGCCTGCCCCTGTTACCTAGGGTTTTCTGAAACTATGGTAACTGGTTTTGTTTTCCAGGCAGTTTCAGGACATAAAGCGATGGAGGTGCAGCTCCTCCATCTAATAAAGGACTGGCACACACAGGACTACTTTCACCCAAAACAAAAATCCTTTTTATTGAGTCTAAAGCACGCATCTAAAACAACAATAGTCTAGAGCACCCCACTTCTAGTTATCCAAAGTCTGAGATGTGGTGAGTGGGCAGCAGGCTTCTGGTGGCTGGCCAGCCTTCCTCCTACTCGTGGATATCCCATCTCCAAACTCATTGAAATCTCTGGACTTCTCCAAATTACACACACTACCTCATCTCTTTATGACTTGCTCAAAACAAAGCACCTAACTCATAAGTGGCCCATGTGGGCTAACAATTTCCCTAGCAGCAGCAACTGGTAACTCATAATTCTACTTATCAGCAAAGCAACTCCCAATAACACACTCATGTTCATAGACCCCCCGCTCCAAGCTCAGCTCCTCACAGCACTTCCCATTCTTGTGACTCTATCACATGGTCGGTCTTTATTAGCAACACTGCACCTGGTTGGTTGGCTTCGGCAAAGGTCAAATTATGCCTGACTATTTGGTGTTTGTGCTTCCACTTCATGGCGGCTGACTTCACAAAATGGTTGCTTATGTCAAGTCCAGCTCTCTGGTAACACCCCCAGCAGGGGGGAGTCTTGAGGGATGGGGAGATGTTAAGGTCACACGGACGCAGATTCCGCCTCATTCTTCTGAACTGGCCCCACTCACTTGAGCGCTGGTACTAAACTCCCGGCGAGGGGCTGGCTCACCGCAGCAGGGAGGAGAGAGAGCTGCTGAGCCTGGATTACTGACCTGCCCCTGCCCGGCTGCTGTGGGACTTGCTGGAAACCCCCTTGGGGTATGCATGTGTGCAGGGGAGGTGTCACAGAGCTGCTGCTGAGTGAACGGGTGCTGCTTTCTGCACCAGGGCGAGTGTTCCCCCAAAAGGAAACCTCTGTTCTGGCAGCTACTTACTCGGTCCTTCAAACAGTGCTGGGAGAGGAGCGGCCCTTGCTGCCACGCCCTAGTAGGGCAAAGGGAAGGCAAAGCCTGCAAAGGGATCTGGAGCACAAGCTGCCTCCTGTGCCTCAAATGCGCTCATGGGAGCTCGGTCTGGACGGTGCAGTGAAGAGCTGAGTTCTGGGAGCTCCTCAGGGAGCTGCCTGCAGTGGTTTCGAAGCAGCAGGATCCTGCCACTGCCCCGCTGCATCCCATCTGCATGGTGACTGCCTGGGCAAGTTCCCTCAGGATGGCCCGGCTCAAGATGTGCCTTGAACGGCAGCTCAGGATTCAGCACAGCCACCCCCAAGCACTCACATATCGGGCGTCAAGCCCCCAAGAATTAAGAGATTTAAAGCAATGTGGGGCTCCCCTGCTCTGCCACCATGGCCCCTTAGCTGATGGTTTCAAAGCTCTTCCCTGGAACCACAAAGTGTGGGAAGCGTACTCATTTCTCGACAGGGAAGAGAACTCTTGGAGCATGACTAGGAGCCAGGGCTTGAAGGATCATCCCGAATAGTGTGAGACGGGCGCACTGGTAAAGCTGGGGTCTGGCCTGGGCGGTGTCTGGAAGAAGCTGTCGGGAGCCTGCTCCCCTCCATTGGGTCTGAATTCCTGATAAAGGACCAGGGTTTGGCCGGGTGCAGGGAGCTCTCTGACCTGGCAGCAGGAGGGCCGCACCTTGAAGCTGCTGGGAGCAGCTGGTAAATGGTAACTTTATAAAGTGGGATCTGTTTGTCCCCTGCCCCAGGCTCCTGCGCTGGGTCTCCCTTGTGCTGCCTTGACTCCTTTGAGCCCTGTGGGCCCTAGACTCTTCTCCCCCCAGGCTGGTGCCCTGCTCATGAGCTGCAGGGGCGGCCCAGTAATGCTCTGAGCCGGTTACCGTTTAGCAGCGGGGTTTGTAGGGCACCGGAGATGCAGACTAGGACTGCCTGGCGGAGTGGGGCTCGCGTTCTCACCTGGCCCATCCCCCATCTCCAGAGGAGAGAACAGCTTTCACATGGAGCTCGGTAAGTGTAGGGCTGGGAGCTTTGGGGGAAGAAGGGCCTGCAATAGCAAGAGAGTCCCCTCCTAGCCACAGGCTTCTAATTGCCACTGAGACGAAAGGGCGTCCATTGAGCTGACAGGGAGCCCAGGCCAGGAGGGGGCATTGGCAGAATAAAGGGGGGGAGATGCAGGGCTGCGGTGGCTTGCGGGTGCGGGGGTTGCAAGTAACTTCAAAGTGGGGGAAAGGGAGAACTGGAGACAGGCAAGGGGAGGTCAGGGCGTGTCAGTCACTGGCAGGGGTGGTCGGGCTGTCCGGGACGTGCAGCCTCCTGGCTCCTGCCAGGCAGGGAAGGGGTCTGCGTCTGGCCATGAAGCAGGAATCTCGGGAGCGGGATTTGCTTTGTTTCCGTGTGTTGTGGACAGATGGATCCAATCTAGCGAGGCTGGGGCCGGCTGCCCTGCAGCGTGGGGGCTTCTCGCAGATGTGCGCGCTCGCGGCAGAGGGCCTGTGAGCGGGGGATTGTCGGTGGGATGGGCCACAGCGGAGATAAGGGGGCACTTGATGCTGAGCTCTGTCACTTGGGGAAGGGGAGAGCTGAGCTCAGCCATGGGTACGGGGCCCCAGCTGCCTACTCCCCCACACACAATGTGGTGGGGGGCAGCGGCCGCTCTCCTGATCCTGCTGCTGGCTGATTTCCAGACTTTGCAGGGAGCTGCCTGGGATCAAGGGGTGAGTGGAGAACTTCTGCCACTGGGGCTATGAACTCTCCTCAGGGGCTTTGTGTAGCTGCTCTACTTATGGGGGACTCGGGAGGGGGGTGAGCTGGGCTGTAGAGGGGTGCAGGAGAGGGAACAGATGTCAGGGAGGCCCCGTTACAGTAGCAGAGGGTCAGGGGAGTCCTGCCAGGAACTGGGTGAGTTTGGGTCTCTTACATGAGTCCTGCAGACCGAGGCTGCTAGAACCAGGGAGCTGCCTCTGCCTCCTCCAGCGGGGGTCACCAGGGGTGCTCTCGCCTGCGAAATGGGCCTCTGGCCTCTCAGCCCATGTCCCTCTGAGCCCCTCACCTCTCCCCACTTCCTCAGCTGCAGCGTTGGCCGGCAGCACCCGCAGCTGGGAAGAGAGGCTAAAATCCACCCAAGGCATTTTCTCCATGAGGCAGAGCCGCCAGCTCAGCATCTGCCCTTCTGCCGGGGCTGGTGGGGAGGGGGGGTCTCAGCTCACTGAGCAGGATTTCAATGGGCCCCCTGGGCTGGGGACTGGGCGGACGCAGAGTGAAATCGGTGTTATCCCACGGCACAGGGGGAAGAGGCGATCCTTGCTCTGCCTGCTGGGTCTGTGAACGAACCATGGAGCTGGAGCACAAACGGCCCCTGCTGCCCCTGTTGAGCCATGTGCCAGGAGCCGGCTCAGGGGGGTAAATCAGCTGTTCACAGCTGATCGCTTGCCTGGGAGCAGGCTAGGCTTGGCTGGCAGGGTGAGCTGGGGAAATTGACCACGGTGCATGCTGGGACCTGGAGTCTCCTCGGGGGCAGCCTGGCAGAACTCCCTGGTCTGAGCTGGGCAACTTGGGCTGCCACCCTCCATCCCCCACCCCCCTGCTCTTCGCTAACCTGCAGCAGCCCTAGGTGGGTGGATACTGCCCCATGCAACGCCCTGGAGGAAGGGGGTTTCCCAAGGGCTGCCCAGGCCTGTTACAGGACTGCGGAGAGCCACGGCCAGGAGAGCGCAGGAGTCGCAGGGCCCCTTTGGAAGAAGGTTGTCCCCGGGTGTCCCCACCCGACACTGAAGGGGAGGCACGAAGCAGCTGCCAGGGGAAGTCTCTAGCTCCAGCCCTGTTTGGATGGAAACCTTCCGCCCCTGTGCCTGTGCTGTGAGATGCCGGAAGAGCCTGGGGTCTCTGGCACTAATGGAAGCAGAGGGTGCAAACCATTCTGGCTGGGTGGGAGGCAGGGGGCGGGGGAACCCTGGCTGAGATCCCGCCCAGCCCAGCTGCTGCTCTTGCTTCACTGGGGGCCCTGTCTGGTTTTCCTGCAGGAGGGAGCGACAGCCCCCCAAGAATCGGATCCCGCACTCAGTGTTGCACAAGGAGGGCCCGTGGGCAGGAGAAGGCGCTATGCTATCAACCCACCTGGGTATAAGTGGGACCATGTTAACCTGACCTATAAGTGAGTGTACCGGGGAGGGCAGGGCAGGGCAGGGTGCTTCAGCCCTGTCCTACATCCTCCCCTCCTCCCCCCAGCTATTCCCATGGGGGCTCCCCACATAGAGCTCAGCTGAGCCTGCTCCAGCCTGGCCCACAGCCTCCGGCCCCCGGCTCTCCCTGTTTGGCCTTGAGAGGCCTCCCAAGGTGACCTGGATCCATAGTTGCGCCTGCCCCCGGCTCCCAGCCCCTCTGCACCCTCGCTTGTCTCTGGGGAGAGGCTGACTCCATGACACCCGCCTTTGCGAGCAGGAGCTAATTGCTTCCTTCAGCGCGATCACAGCCCCGTGGCTGCCGGCCGCCCAGCTTCTAACCAGACTCTCTGCCCGATTCTAGCATGGCCCAGGCTATGGGGCCCTGACCCGGCTCAGAACCTGCTCTGGGGGGTGAGGGCTGCCTCTTGGGGCAGTGACTCTGCCTGCCGGGGGGACCCACGCCCCTCCTGGGGTTTAACCTGCTGCTTCATTTGTAAGGAAAGAGGGGCTGGGGCGCAAGCAATTTTTTTTTTTACTTTCATAACTGACTCGGCGGCAGAGGGGCCGGGGCTCTGAACAGCCGGGCCCGGAGGGGTTGGGGCTCAGTCCTGGCACAAATTAAGCAGTGGTTTAGCCAATCAAACTAATCCCCTGGTACGCTGCCCCCCTGCTGCTCGGCTCTACGACCCCACATGGACACCCCTGCCCGTGGGCACCCAGGGACCCTGGCACCGGGCTGCCGCACTCACCCTATTGGAGTGGGCGAGGCTGGGGCAGGCGTGACTGGGCGCACCCTGCACTCCTGCCCCGTCCCTACAGCAGCCCTGGGTGCCGGAGTAGACGCGAGAGAGCTGGAGGAGCAGGTGGCGCCCGCGGGTCACCCTCCCTTCCCCCTCCTGCAGGATCGTGGGGTTCCCCAGCACGCTGAGCCAGCGCGACACGGAGCGAGCCATCGCCGCTGCCTTCCGCATGTGGAGCGACGTCTCGCCCCTCCGCTTCCAGCGCCTGCCCCCTGGCCAGCCGGCGGACATCGCGCTAGGTAGGAATGGGAGGCCCTGGGGCTGCCATGGGCCTGGCACCCCCCGTCTCTCTCACTGGTGATCTCCTGCCTCTTCTCAGCCCTCTGGGCTCCTCTCCCCTTCATGTCTGTGCAGCGGGCTCTGCCACCTGAGACCCAGCAGGTCCAAGCACAACCTCCCCGGTCTCCCAGCCGCCCCGCTGCCATACCTCTGCCCTGGGATCCGCTCTGCTCCCTGCTTCCAGGGGCTCTTTCTGGTTGTTCTCGGGCAGGCTTCTACACCTTTAACCACACTGACTGCTGGTTCTCCCCGCTGCACCCCTGCTTCGACGGGCCGGACGGGGAACTGGCCCATGCCTTCCTGCCACCCCGGGGCGAGATCCATTTCGACAACCACGAGTTCTGGATCCTCGGCCGCTCGCGCTTCAGCTGGAAACGGTAGGTGGGACCAAGGGGCGGCCAAAGGTCTGCCCGGGCGTCGCAAGGCCGGCTCCTGTGCTGTGCTCTCCTGTCCTGAGATCCCGCACAAACAAGTTACCCCCTCTGGGAGGGGGCTCAGTGCCGCAGAACGTCTACGGCCCGGCTTTCCTCGAGCGCTCGCACCCCCACCCCCACACACCTTTCTCCCTCTGGGCTCTGCTCACCTCCCGCTTTACTTCCTGTGCATCTCACTAGCCTCCCCAGCGGGTGGGACAGGTAGCTCCTCAGCCCTCTCCTCCGGCAGCCCTGTCCTGGAGGAGCCAATTAATGCAGACGTGACAGAAGGGCTGGTCAGCTACCGGCTGCCAATGCTTTGTCGCAACCAGGCTCAGCCGTTGCCCCAGGCTCAGGGCATGACGCTGCCCCCCAGCAGGAGCCCACCCCCTACAGCTCCCTGTCCACACCTGCTCCAGCCCGCAGGGAGGGGCGCCTTGTTCTGCTAATGTTATAAAGCGGGGTGCCTGGCGGAAGTCCAGGAGGAAGGCACGCTCTGCTTGAGACTGGCTCCTTGCGGTTCCAGCCCAGGGGGGAGATTCCTGGCCAAGTCCGGCTTGGCCTGGCTCTTCCCAGCTCGATTCGGGGGGAGGTGACTGGTGGCCGTGGCCAGCGTGGAGCAGCTCCAGCCTAGCGTTCTCCCAAGGCTGCCGGTTCGAGTCCCAGCTGCACAAACGTGGGCCCTGGGGTCACTTCTTCAAGAGCCACCGGAGGCTGGTGCTGGGCCATTGCTCACCCACCAGGAGGTCCCTCTGCTGCAGGTGCTGCAGGGATCTGCTCTCTCCTTCTCCCAGCAATCTTGTGAGATGGCTTGGGTAGAGGTGGCATCCGTCTGCCGGTGACGCAGGGGCCTTGCCTCTCCCATTGCCCCAGAAATCTGCCGTGTCTCTTCGGGCTCAGCCGAGCTGGGGAACTGGTGAAGGGCGAGCTGGCTGCAGCTCAGTCCACATCGGACAGAGGCGATGGGGTCAGAGGAGCTTTCCCTGTGGTGGTGGGGGCTGCAGCCTCCGGCCAGTTGGTTTGCAGCCTGGGGGGCGCCTGTGGATAGCCCCCTGCTCCTTGAGTCCTGGGGAGGGGGCATGAGTGGCTCTGCACCGGCATTGGGCACACGGGTGCCATTTTCTCCTGACTGGTGGGTGCTTTCCGGCACCCCCACGCTCCATCAGCTCAGAGCACTCACGTGGCAGCAGTGCGGTGCTTACAGGCAATGGCGGAAGGCCTGTATTGCCCAGGGCCTGACCTGGTGTAGTCCGTCCCGCCCTCTCCCCCAGCCCCTGCAGCTGATCTCTTCTCCCTGGCAGGGCCTGGGGGCAGGCTGCTCTCTGCCTGGCATTCTCCTCTATCTGGGCTGGTGCGCCAGGCTCCAGCTCCCACCAGGCTGCAGGGTGAGGGTTCAGATTGAGACCCCACCCCCTGGGCCTCCTGTGCTGATGTGCGGGGCAGGATTTCCCCATTCCCTGAGGCTGGGTTAGGACAGGGTGGGGGAGGTGGGGAGCCATAGCAGTTGCTCTCCCATGGATAGCAGTTGGGTAGCAGGGAGAAGCCATGCTGGGCTTCTTCTCCGGAGACCCCCCCTCCCTGCACTGAGGTGGCTGAGCTTTGCCCTGTGCTGGGCAGGCTTTCCAGCATGTCTGCATGTTCCTGCTCCTGTGGGGCGCTCTGTGCTCGGCAGGGGTCTGGCTGAATGACCTGGTCCAGGTGGCAGCTCACGAGATCGGCCACGCCCTGGGCCTGTGGCATTCGCAGGACGTCCGCGCCCTCATGCATCCAAACGCGACCTACAGCAGGACGTGGCGCGTCGGCCAGGACGACGTCTGGGCTGTTCGGCGACTGTACGGTAAGGGGGTGTCAGGCAGGGCCAGCACGGCCCCGGAAGAGGGGACTTAGCCCCCTGAGGTCTCCCTCTGCTGAGTCATTGTTTTGCACTGAGACCGAGTCCTGCATCCACCCAGCTGCGTCCAGCCAGAATGTAGAGCTGCCTTAGGGTCACCCGGGGGCCACCGTGGCTAGATTAGCCTGGGGATCCCCTGCTCCTTCGCTCTGGAGCTGCAGCCTCCAGGAAATCACAGCCACCCTGCATGCTCGTGCCCCAGCACAGGGTGATCCAGGCCACCGGCTGGGATGAGGTCTGTGGCAGGGAGCAGGGAGGCGGCCGGGGATAGGATGGGAGCCCCAGGTCTTGGGACGATCCTGCCCAGCCCTCACTTGGGGAGTTGCACTGTCTGGGCTCTTCCAGCCCAAATTCCTTGGCTGCACCTGTGCCAAAGGCCGGTCCCGCAGGTGGCTGGGCCTCAGGGCAGGAGGAGGCAGCTTTGCAGGGCTTGTCTGGGGGGCCCTGCCCTGAGCGCTGTCCCCGCAGGCTGCGTGGATGAGAAGCGGCAGTGCGCGCCTTGGGCCCGGCGGGGATTCTGCATGCACCGGCGAGCCTTCATGAAGAGGCATTGCCCCCACATCTGCAACTCCTGCTTTGGTGAGACACCCCCCACCCCCCGGTTGCCTGGAGCTAGGAGCTATGGAAACCAGCTCCCCACAGACCCACCACGTGCCGTTGGCCCTGTGTCCCACCAGCCCCACCCGTGCCCCTCTGTCCCCCTCAGTCCTCTGCAGCATGAGTGAGGGTCTGAGGGAAGCTATAAGCCCCCCTCCGCTGTTGGCATCACTGTTCTTCTCTCTCTCTCTCTCAGAGCCCCCTGACGCTTCTCCCTCCCCCCTTGTGCAGCCCCCCCGCATTAACACCAAGTACATCTCCGAAGGTAGCGTCATAACCTTCCGCTGTGGGCTCAACTCCTCCAGGCCACACTTGCAAATCAGGTGAGCCATTCACGACCCCTGCAGCTGGGGGTCCCTTCTCAGGGGCAGAACATTGCTGTGTCCAGGGACATGCTTCATGCAGGAGCCACCAAACCCGCCCCTGGTCTCTCTAGCCCCATAGGGCCGATCTCTGCAGTAACCTCCTTGCCTGGAAGCTGATGTCTTCCAAGGGGGAAGGTCTTTCCAGGTCATACTCCTGGAGCTGGTGTCTGTGCAGACGCTGCCAACCGTGGAGGGGGGCGGAAGGGGGTGAGCTATTGCTTCGGAAAGGGAGATTAGATGGGGTTCAATGGGTGTTGAGCCTTGAACACCCCTCCCTGTAGGGAGCAACCATGGGCCCCGATTCTGACAATGACTGAATAAAACAAACTTCTTCCCTGCGTTGTGTGTGTAAAGTTCCCTTGTCCCTGAGTAGCAGGCACAGCAGAGAGATGGAGGAAGAGGAGAAATGGCCTGATCTCTGCTGTGGCTGGGAGTGACCTGGGCAGAGGGAAGGAGGCTGCTACTAAACCAGGAGCTGCAGGAAAGGCGTTCGCACGTGCGGGGTGACAGGCCAGAGGCGGACGGTTGCTAGTGGAGAGCAGCTGCCTTGGACTCAGCGTGCTGCCCCCCTTTCTCTTGCAGCTGGTACAAAGACAGGCAGCTCCTTTCACGCTCTGTTCCCGGCTTCGAGTTGCTGCCGCGCCAGGAGCTGCGCATTCGTGCCACCAAGTTCAGTGAAGGGCAGTATACGTGCTTGATCCACCGTGCCAGCAGGATCCTTCGTGCCAGTTCTTGGCAGATAAAGCTCAAGGCCAGGAGTCCCTCCCACAACAGGCAACCGGATCGCCGATGGGACAGGCAGGGAAATGCTCAGGACTGATCCACAGGCCAAGGGATGCGCGCACAATCCTGGCCATGTGTGTCTGGCCCCAGGGCGCTGTGCGGGCACGGTATCCTCCCTGCTCTGCACAGCAGCCTTCTTGCTTGCGTCTGTCATCATTCTGCCCCACCTCCTCTGCTTCCTCCTCAGCCTGGGCCCTTCAACTGGGCTGCCTAAACAGCAGAGAGTCCAACGCCTTTTATTGGCCCGCAGGCAGGAGCTGCTCTGCTGGCTATTAGAAGGGGGTGGGAGAGATTGCTATCTGCCTGCTTCCCCAGACCCTCCTCTTGACTCTTTCATTCCCCACCTGCCAAGTTGGTAGCTGTGACATCCACTTCCCCCTTCCCTACAGCTCAACCCCATGCTTATATCCTCATCCACCCTGCGGTAGCCTTGTCAAACCAGGAGCTGAATTAAAACTCGGGCAAGAATCCCAGCTGCATTCTCCGGTCCTTCTTCCTTTGGTCAAGCTGTCCTTTTCAAGCCATGATCCTCTCATTTCCAGTGGCAGCTTTAAATTGCTCTGCCTTAGCCTGGCAGCCCTGCAGGGCATGGGTGTTAGTTTCCGTGGAATAGATCCTTGCAATTTCCCCCCAAACAAATTATCTGAAAGAAACAACAGCTGTTTGAGCGGGCTGGGGGGGGGGGGGGTGTGATTGTCCAAAGCTGCAGTGTGAGTGGCTGCCTGATGATGTTTCCGCTGTGCACCAACTCCCCCTGGTGCCCAGCTGGGCCCTCTCAATTAGCAGATCATCAGGTGATGAGAGCTGCTACCTTGCTGGATAGAAATACAGCCAGCCTCCCCAGGGAGAATGGGAAGGGGCTGAGAAAGTGGTATTTTAACCTGCTCTCCCCAGTGCAAGGTTGCCTTCTCAGGAGCAGATTGAGGGCCCATCTCATGGAAAAGCTGTGCGCAGTGGTGGTGTAGCTGTGATGGGCCCAGGATATTAAGGTGGGGGAGGGAATAGGTTTTGATTGAACCAACTTCTGGTGGTGAGAGACAGGAGCTTTCAAGTTTACACAGTACTCTTCAGGTCTGGGAAACTTACTCAGCTGGGCTGTAGTTCTGATGAGGCATCCAGATACCAGGATGATGGGGCCGTGCAAGCATTGGACCAGACTAGTCCAAATCGTTGTTAGCTACTTTCAACTCACGGTCTTTATGGGCCAACATCGGCCGCTCTGCGGGGTCCAGCTAGCCCACAGCCCCTTCAGAGGAGTAACAAAGGGGTAGGAAGAATGAATCATCCCTAATGCTATGAAGAGTAGCCGAGAGGAGGGGCTTTGAACCTTCCCAGCATGTTTTAACGTCTTCTAGGAATAATTTTTCAGAGCAGGAGACTGTGCATAAACATCACAGACCTGTGCTGAGCGCGGGGGAGATAGGGTTTAAAAAATGAAATGCAAAATGAACGGGCCCCACCCTAATTAGTTGTGCTGAGGGGCATCATCTGGCCCTGAGCAGCATTTCTCAGTCAACCACCAGTGGGGTTTTTTTCCAGCCATGACCGCCTCCAAAGCACGGGCAGAGATGGGGGGAAGCAGCCCCTCCCTGCAATGCCTTGCTGTTGCTCCTGAATAGCTAAAACCAGAGTCCTGTAGCACCTAAAAGACTAACAAATTTCTGCAGGCATACGCTTTCGTGGGCTGCAACCCACTTCCTCAGATGAATAGCTGTTACCCAGGGCAACGAGATGTGCTGCCTTGGTGTTTGCGCCAGCTGCTGCTGCCAGCAGGGACTGGCGCCCTGCGTCGCATAGCCTCCTCCAGGGCTCCGGGCAGCACCTCTGGAGACGTGGGGCTGGTGTGTGCGGCCCTGGAGGTGGCTCGTCAGTGGAGGTGGCTGTGGCGGTTGGTCACAGGGGTGATCTCCTGGGTAGCTCCCCTGCTCCTACCCAGCCAGAGCATGGGGAGCCTGCGGCGCCTTAGGCATCCAGTGAGCTCCTGACCCACCTTCGGCAGGGTGGGCTCTCGCTGAAAGGCCACGGGAGGCAGGGATGGAGAGAGGGATCAGTGCTTCCCCCTTCAGGGCCTGCACTCCCTCTTTATAGTGGCTGTAGCTATCGCAGCAGCTCAACAGCGCTGGGCTGCTGCAGGGCTTAGCAGCTCCCCGGCAGGATGAGGGGCTCCTGCTCTGTGACACGCTCCGAGCACAAGACTGGGAGCAAAGTGTGGGTGAGCTGAATGGGGAGCTCTACGTCCTGCAGCCTCACCCCAGTGCATGGAGGCCAGGCCTCCCTAGGAGATGCTCACCTGAGTTACTGTGGGGTGCATGCAACCTGCCAGTATCTCCCCTTTTCATTAGCATCAGGAGCTCCATGGGTGATGCGGGGTGAGCCTGAGTGCAGGGCATTCCTCCATGTGGCCACTTACAGAAAGGGGTTTGCTCCTTTTCAATGTGTACAGAAGGGGCCCAAGTGCACAACCTCTGAGGCCAACCCTATTGACTTCAGTAACCCAGTTCCCAGTGTGAACACTATACACATCAGTAAGGGATTGCAGGATTGGGTCCCTATTACATTGTATTAGTAAAGTATAATACACCAGAATTATTTGTTACTATCATGATTACATTATTATATTATATTATATTCCTAAATTATTTGGGAAAAGGGGTGAACAGGGAGGTGGCAAGATTTGCAGATGATACAAAACTACTCAAGATAGTTAAATCTAAGGCAGACTGTGAAGAGTTACAAAGGGATTTTACAAAACTAGGAGACTGGGCAACACAATGGCATATAAAATTCAATGTTGATAAATGCAAAGTAATGCACATTGAAAAACATAATCCCAACTATATGTAATACACACTATACAAGTCTATATTAGCTGTCACCACTCAAGAAAGAGATCTTGGAGTCGTGGATAGTTCTCTGAAAATATCGACTCAATGTGCAGCGACAGTGGAAAAAGCTAACAGAATGTTGGGAATCATTAGGAAAGGGACAGATAAGACAGAAAATATCATATTGCCTCTTTATAAATCCATGGTACGCCCACATCTTGAATATTGCAAGCAGATCTGATCACCCCATCTCAAAAAAGATATATTGGAATTGGAAAAGGTACAGAAAAGGGCAACAAAAATGACTAAAGGTATGGAACAGCTTCCATATGAGGAGAGATTAATAGGACTGAGACTTTTCAGCTTGGAAAAGAGACAACTAATGAAGGGACATGAGAGGGGTCTCTAAAATCATGACTGGTGTGGAGAAAGTAAATAAACAACTGTTATTTACTCCTTCTCATAACACAAAAACTAGGGGTCACCAAATGAAATTAATAGGAGGTAGGTTTAAAATGAACAAAAGGAAGTATTTCTTCACACAACGCACAGTCAACCTGTGGAACTCTTTGCCAGAGGATGTTGTGATGGCCAAGACTATCACAGGGTGAAAAAAGAACTAGATAAGTTCATGGAGAATAGGTCCCTGAATGGCTATTAGCCAGGATAGACAGGGATGCAAAACCATGCTCTGAAAGTGTCCCTAGCCTGTTTGCCAGAAGCTGGGAAAGGGCAACAGAGGATGGATCACTTGATGATGTTCACCTGTTCTGTTCATTCTCTCTAAAGCATCTGGCATTGGCCATGGTCAGAAGACAGGATGCTGGGCTAACTGGACCATTGCTCTGTCACAATATGGCTGTTCTTCTGTACATGGATTGATTTTTTTGGTCTTTTTGTGGAAGAGAAATTTTCCATATATGTTTAATTATTATTTGGACTTTTACTATGTAAAAACATTTTTAAATTTAGTTCAGAATTGGTGTACAGACATCTACCTTTTACCAAAAAAGCAAAAGAAACCACAAAAATGAGAAAATGCAAAACACCTTATTTGTGCTGCACACTGTGTTTAGGTCCAGTAAAGAGCAGATGCAACTGTACATCATTTTTATTATTGAGTCTACAAAAAAATCCCTACATAAATAAATTACAATGATTTGGACATGTGGATGTCCATATTTTCATTTTACATAAAGGTAATTTAGTATTTTAGGAAAAACTGTCAGAGCAGCCACCAAAAACGTGCTGTGAGAACCCCTGCTTTAGTTTAGAGGCACATATTGGGCAGTAAAACGGCCTTTTCCTTTTGCATGCACCATGCATCTAAAGCAACAACAAGAACCTGTCACTAATGCACCTGCTATTGCTACTTATTGCTCTATCAGGAGACTGAGCATCTCTAAAAGCAAGGATCCCAAAGCGGGGTGAGACCTATGCTCCCACCTGCCCCTGCTTTCCTTAGGGAATCCAGGATCTTAGCTGCAGGGAGTCAGAAAACAAACAGCTCCTCTGTGTGTGGCAGCTTTTCAGGATCTCCCAGTGCTGCCAGTTCCACCCTGTGGCTGCTTTGATGCCTGCATGGGCGTGTTATCCTGGGGGTCCTTTGCTGCCATGTAAGTTCACTAATATTATCAGGACTATTAGTAGAAACAACGAGAGTTCTGTGGCACTTTAAAGACTAACAAATTTAATATCATCAGACATAAGCTTTCGAGAGACTTCAGCTCTCTGCTTATGTCTACAACTATTAAATTTGTTAGTCTTTAAAGTGCCACAGAACACTGGTTGTTTCTGCTGTATACAGACTAACACGGCTACCCCTCAGGAATATTAGTGTGGGTGTTAATACCTCGGGAGGCACCTTTTCCGCTCCCTACTGCAGTCAAATCTCTTGTTCAGGCCTTCGTTTCACACTCGCCCCTTTCCCTGATTGTCACCGCATCCTCCTCTCTGGCCTCCCCACGCCCCCCTTCAGTCCGCACACAGCGACTCGTCTCCCTCGTCGGCTGGCTTCTGCAGTGTCTGTACAGCGCCGTGCTCCTGGAACACGAAGATGGGCTGTAGGAGTCTCTGTCCCTCCCCTCAAAGGCCAGGCGCAGGTTGCCCGAGGGATCAGTTATTGCTCCGCAGGCCCCCCGACGCCTGCCCTTGGCAGCGACTGCCAGTGGCTGCAATGAAGCCGGGCTACGAGTGGCGGGGTCCCCCGCGCCGGGCCCGCAGCACGTGCCTGGGGCGATGGGCGGCTCCCGCGGCGGCCCCACAGACCCCGCCCCGCCCCGCCCCGCCCGCTCCTTCACCCGCACCGCAGCGGACACTGCGCCGGGCGGGGCGGGCCCGAAGTTCCCAGCGCCTCCCGGCGGTTCCGCCAGGCTCCCCGGGCCGGGTCAGCCTCCCGCCCCGCAGCTCCCAGCAGGCCTCACCTCCCCCTCTGATCACCAGGGCAACCATCCCTTGCCCCGCCCCCTCACCTCTGTACACCGCCCCTGGGCCTTTAGCCTCACCTTGATCCCGGCTTTAGAGTCCCGCCCCCGCAACTCCTCACTGCGCATGTGCATGTCCTTCCCCGGCCCCTGACGGGAACGTCCAGGACGGGGCGCCCCAGGACGAGGCGCATGCGCAGGGCTCCTTCTCCCGCCGTCCCTCGCGCTGCGGGGTGGCTTGTCCCGGCGACTCTCTTTCCCGGCAGGCTGCGCGCGTGGCGGATTTTTTTCTTTTTTTCCCGGCGTGCTCCGCGCTTCCCCCCTCCCCCCCCCTCTTTCCCCGGCCGAGTCGCACTGGGCCGGCGGCTGGCTGGCGGGGCCGGGGCTTGTCTGGGCTCCGCGCGCCGGGAGCCGCGCGGCCCTGGCCTCCTGCGCCGAGATCCTGCGCAGCGAGTTCCCCGAGCTCGACGGGGAGGTGTTCGCCTACCTGACCGGTGAGGGCAGGCCCGAGGGGGCGGGGCGCGGCGCGGCGCGCGGGGCTCCCACCCGCCCGCTGCCTTGGTGGGGTGTCCCGGGGCGACCGGCCCGGCCCGGCCGCTGCTCTGAGGTGAGGCGAGCGTCGCTGCCGTCCCCGTTGATCTCCAGCCTCCCCAGGCCCGCGTGGGGGCCCCGCAGGCGCCTTCCCTCCCTGCCTCGCACCGGCGGGGGGGAGACCGGGCTGCTCCGCTTCGCCGCCTGCGCTCCGTGCCTCGCACCGGGGGGAAACGCCGCTTCTCTGCCTGGGGCCCCCCCCCCCCCCCCGGGTGTCTTCCCCGGCAACCCAGCCCGTGGCGCGGCGCTGCTCGGGGAGGGCCAGGCCCGTCCTGCCCCAGCTCCCTGCGGGTTGCAGTTGGCCGTGGAGAGTCAGCCACAGGCTGAGCGCCCAGTCCCCCTCCTCAGGAGGCCCCGGTGACTTGTTGCTTGTGCGGGAGGCTTGAATCCCTTGTGTCTCGGATGGGGTGTGGGGGGGGGGCTGGTTAGCTGGGTGCTGATATCACACACACACCCAGCAGTATAGTTTGACTCTCTCAAGCCCTGTGAGAGAGGGCGTCTGTTCCCATGTTACAAAGGGGGACCTGAGGCACAGAGGCACTAAGGGGCCTAATTCTTATGGGTTTCAATGGAAGTTAGGAGCCTCAATCCCTTGGATCTGGACCAAAGTGATTTACGCATGGTCACACAGGACATCTGTGGCAGAGCCTGGAATTGAACCCACGGCTCTTACCTAGTTTCTTAAGGCTTGTTTTCTCTATGGTGCTAGGTCAATGTAAGGTACGCTAGTTGCATCAGGTAAGTAAGGTGGCAAGGCAATGTTAGATACATTGACTTAAGCTGTGGTGTTTTCACTGTGCTATGTGGACGGGAGACGCTCTCCCGTTGACACAGCTTCCACCTTTCGTTAGGTGGATTAGAAATTGACGGGGGAGCGCTCTCCCATCGACTGTGTGTGTCTTCACTATGGCGCTAAATCAGTGCTGCTGCATCAGTGGAAGCCGTGTTTATTTAGCACAGTAGTAAAGACAAGCCCTTTGATTGGCACCGGAGTCCCATCCACTGACTTAATCCTGAAATGATCCTTGTTGCTCAGGGGGGTTGTTAGGATGGTGGGGAAACACGAAGCCCATGACACTGTTATTTGGGCTGCAGTTATTTAGGCTGGGGTTGCTGCTCAGTGGCTCTTTTCTTTCCTCTTGCAGGAATCCTGCATGATGGTGGCACAGACTTTGAGTCTGTGGATGAGCTGTTTGAAGCAGTGGGAGAGCTCTTGCAGGAAGTGTCTAAAGACTCCAAAGATTATGAGGATATCCGAGATATCTGCCAGAGAATGTACAACACCCTCCACCTGTAAGTACCATCTGTTGAGGGATGTGGTGGGAGGCTCTTGGGCCTCAATGCAAGGATCTGGAAACAGGCCGGGGGCCAAGGCAGTGAGAGAGCAGTTGGACTCTGGATCTTGTGTGGAGTTAGAGCTTGCATTTTACTCTGGAGCTGTGCTGACAAGTGTCAGCATCTGAAGTATACAAAATGGGGATGCTAAATGGGGTGACAAAGACTAACTTAGGGAAGCATTCAGGACTTATTTGGGGAGATGGGTGGCAGATGGGAGTGTTCAGGAAAGGGTGGTATCTTGGCACCTTGACTCTCTTGTGTTTTACAGGGATGAGGAAGACTCACGGGGATGCAGCCAGGTGCTGCTGGATGCGCCAGTTCAGCTTTCCCAGATCACATACCACTATGGTGAGTAACAAACACTGAGAAGCCCTTGCTCCTAGGGAATCAACCTTCAGTGCCTGAGCTGCTCAGCTGACTGGACAGTCTCCCAGCTTATCTGCTCCTTCCAACAGCAGCATCATTGTGGGGGGAAGTTTATAAATCCTGGACTTTATGGATCAGAATAGGAATCCCTCCCTGGAATGTTGAGGAGCTGATCCTGCATAGAGGTGGTCTTTGAGGCAGTGAGATCTAATGGCAAAAACAGGATCTTGTGTGCGATCTTGGACAAGTCATTTAACTTTTGGCTAGCTTTCTCCACCTGTCAAATAGGGTATTGACCTTCCTTCTAGGGAGCTGGGTGGATTTGTATTAAGCACTGAGCTTGCCTTGGCCAAAGGTGCTGGAGAGAGGGTCTGAGTTTGACTGTTCAGGACATGTATTCACTGCCTTTCTTGTTGATTGCAGATTCTGGCTTGGACCTGTTGCCAAAACTGTTGCTGAAGAGAGACCAGACCTCGGTAAGTGGGAAAGGGGTCCATCCTGCTCATGCTGTTACCGCCCTGTCTGCTGAATTGCTCAAGATGCTGAGCGTCCTTACCTCCCCACTTCTTACACAAACACCCACACAGCAGGCTGGGGAATGGGGCTTTCTCACTAGATGTTGACATTGCTTTCTTTCTGTTCAGGCCTTCACTTTTATGTGAGCGATTGCTTGGTCTTGGTCTGGTAAATGGAATGACCTAGGTAATTGTAGGCCAGTCAGCCTGACATTGATCCTGAACAAAATAGAGGAACAGTTAATATGGGACTTGATCAGTAAAGAATTAGAGGAAGGTAATAGTGCTAATCAACGTGAGTTTAGGGAAAATAGATCCTATCTAACCTGATATCATTTTTGACATAATATACTTAGACTTCTCCAATGGGTTTGACTTGGTACTGCACATTTTGATTAAAAAAACTAGAACAGCATAAAATTAATATGGCATGCATTAAATGGATTAAAAACTGGCTAATTGATAGGTCTCGAAATGTAATTGTAAATGGGGAATGATCATTGAATGTGTGTGTTTCTATTGGGGTCCCACAGAGATCAGTTTACGCTATTTAATATTTTTTCAATGACCTGGAAGAAAACATAAAATCATTAATGATAAAAATCTGTAGATGACACAAAGATTGGGGAAATAGTAAATAAGGAAGAGGATAGGTTGCTGATACAGAGCAATTTGGATTACTTGGTGAGCAGGATGCAGTCATGTTTCAATAGAGCCCAATGTAAAGTTATACATTTAGGAACAAAGAATATAGGCCATATTTACAGGACATGAGACTCTATCTTCAGAAGAAGTGACTGGGAGGGCGGGAGGGAGAAGACTTTGAGGTCATGGTGGATAAATAGCTGAACATTAGCTCCCAGTGTGATGCTATGATGAAAAGGCCTATGTGATCCTTGGATGTATAAACAAGACTCTCAAGCAGGCAGGTAATATTACCTCTGTATTTGGCAATGGTGCAGCCAGTACTGGAAAGCTGTGTCCATTTCAGATGTCAATTAATTCAAGAAGAATATTTATAAATTGGAGAGGGCTCAGTGAAGAGCCATGAGAATGATTAAAGGATTAGAAAACCTGCCTGATAGACTCAAGGAGCTCAGTCTATTTATCTTAACAAAGAGGCGGTTAAGGGGTGACTTGATCACAGTTTAGAAGTACATTCACGGGGAACAGAAATTGGATGATAAAAGGCTCTTCAATTTAGCAAAGGTATAACAAGATCCAAAGACTGGAATTTTAAATTAGACATTTTGAGATTAGAAATAGCTTTTCTAGGAAGATATGCACTAGTTCAACCACAGCTGTTTGATTTGAAGCGGGAATAAATTTAAGAAATTCTTCTGACTGGTGATATACAGGAAGTCAGACTGGATGATAACAATGGCCCCTTCTAGCCTTAAAATCTATGAATTTATTAAATATTGGAGCCTCAGCTAGACTTATTAACCATGTAGCTGGAATTAGTATCTATCTGCCTAAGGCCCATTTTATTGGGAAAGTGGAATGGTTAATGGGGTGGAGTCAGTGGCGGGGAGGGTGGGCTGGCGGGGAGGGGGATTGTGGTGCTGGTGGTGCGGAGGAGTGTTAGAGAAGGTGAATTAACCAAAGAGACTAAGACACTCTCTATAGAATCATAAAAATAAGACCTAGGGAAGAGCAAATGGTTAGATCCCATCTAGTCTGTCCACCACCCCAGAGGAAGATTGTTCCCTACAGACAATTGATTCTCCAAGGATTTGTCCAAACAGCTCCCAGCCAGAGCTGTGTCCCTGAAATACCCTTTAATCCCATCCCCACCCTCTTGGTCACAGCCTCATGACCCACCTAAATAATTTACCCTCTCTCCTCAAAATTTCCACCCATGAGGGATTTGTACTCCTTACTAGGCTCTTTCATCTCACTTGAGTCAAATGCTTCAGGCCTTTGATGGTCTTTCTTGCTCTTTTCTGAATTCTCTTCATTGTGCCCCAGATGGTGAATGCCAAGAAGCTGGAGAAGGCGGAAGCCAAACTGAAGGCCAAGCAGAACAAGAAGACAGAGCGGGATACCCTGAACCCTGCTGGCCCACTGTGAGTATGCGGAGAGGCCTAGAGGGCAGGCTCTGAGTGCAGCACCGCATGTGGCTGGAGGGCAGGCTCTGATCACACTGATGAGGCTCCCCAAAGGGAGCCACACTTACGTTCTCTGGGACTTCCCCACACTGAAGCTTTCCTTTTTCATGCGTGGTCACAGGGTCCTGGAGGAGGCGTCTGCTAGCCAGGCATCCAGCAAGAAGGAGACGCGCATGGAGTCATCTGGCAAGAACAAGTCGTACGATGTGCGCATCGAGAACTTCGACGTGTCCTTCGGTGAGCGGTGAGTCCCTGAGGGGTTGGAAGGACCCAGGAGAGGCTGGGATAGGAGGAGCGGGTGGGTCAAGATTGACAGATGGTGACTGCAGTGTGGGGTGGAACCCTAGAATGGGGGAGGTGGTGGGATAGGATTGTGGGGCAGCCTGGAGTGGATTAACAGGGAGTGGGGAAGATGCAACAAGTCAGGATTCAATACCACTGTGTGGGAGCTTGTCTTCCCTCCGTCTTTGGGCAGCAGCTTTCATGAAGACTAAATGAATTCCCAGCCGAATCTAACATCCAGTGGGAGTGCTGCTGCTGGGTGCAGCCGTGTCCTTGCAGGTGAACAGTCAGGCTAACCAGATTCTGGTCTGTTCTCTTGCCGTAGTGTCCTGCTAACAGGTGCAGACCTGAACCTGGCGTTTGGCCGGCGCTACGGTTTGGTGGGCAGGAATGGGCTGGGCAAGACCACCCTGCTGAAGATGATGGCCAGCCGCAGCCTGCGCATCCCTTCGCATATCAGCATCCTCCACGTGGAGCAGGAGGTGGCAGGGGATGAGACACCAGCTCTGCAGAGTGTGTTGGAATGCGACACCACCCGTGAGAGCCTGCTGCAGGAGGAAAGGGAGCTGACGGCCAGGATCAACGCTGGCAAGTGAGGCATTGCTGTGTAGACCATGTCCTGGGTTTGGGGCTAGCCCTCCTCCTAGTGCCTAAGCCTAGTGTTCCTGAGAGACCAGTGTGGGGGCTGGTAGCACTGAAATTGAGCCTAAGGTCTGCTAGTAGCTTTGCCTGGGTTCTAGTCCCCGTCTCCTCCCTGGGGCTGGTCTTGTTCAGATGAAAGCTCCAGCAGGAATGGACTGTATGCCTCAGGAGCTTGGGTTCCGTTAGATGAGTCCCCTGCCTGTCTTCTCCCCTAACCCAGATGCACACAACCTGAGAAAGTGATTTTTAAACCCTGACCTTACAAGAAATCCCCATGCTGGTCTTCTGTCTCCTACCAGGGGACAAGGTACGGAAGCTGACAGACTGTCAGAAATCTATGCCAAGCTGGAAGAGATAGAGGCAGACAAGGCGCCAGCCAGGTAAGACAACCCCCCTGTCTAGGGTGCTGGCTGATTAGGCCATGGGGTTTTGACTGGTGGACATGGACTCCAGGATTCAAGGCATGCACTGTATCAGTGGGGTATCCTGCATGCCATGGAATCTAACAAAAATGGGCTAGAGGTTCTCGTGGCCTCTGCTCCTGCCTTGTTCTCTGCAGCTGGGAGAGGTTGGGACTGGAGCAGCTGAGAGCTCCCCACAGATTTTGGGGAAGTAAAGTTTTCTTACCCTCTAGTGACTAGCCTAATGGTGCTCCACTGGGCGTCTGGGACCTTCCCAGCCCTGTTATCTGGTGACCAGTTGGGGGATGTTTCCCTGTCTGTTGTAGGTGATGGAGACTGAACGTGAGGCAGTGCTGCACCTCTTTGATTCTGGGCCACTGTCCTGGAATCAGTGTCTGATTTCCAGCCCCAGAATGTCCTGTCAAACCATCCCGTGCCCTGTTGGGAAGCTGGGATTCCTGGTGTGGCTGCTGCTGTTGGACAGAAGATGGGTTTCTGCTGGGCTCAAAATCTTACAGCATCCTTTAGATACCACAGCAGTCTCCATGGCAGCACTTGCATCCTGGGTCTTGGACTCTGAGCCCTATGCTGCAGGCAGCTACACACAGCTTTGTGTGGATTTTAGTGGTCTATCTCTCCTTCCCCACAGGGCGTCTGTCATTCTTGCTGGGCTGGGCTTCAGTGCGAAGATGCAGCAGCAGACAACCAAGTAAGTCTCCTCTGGTCCATGCAGCCAGGTGTCAGTGCTAGGGTAGATCCCTCCTTGCCCTAGGCCTGGGGCACAGAGGGGCCTGAGCTGCCTGACCCCAGTGCTTCTCTCTTGCCAGACTAGAGGCATCGAGCTGAATGCTGGGCACTGCTGGGTGCTCTGTGGGTCACTGGCGTCCCCCTTGCTGTTGCCGTGGGTGGAGGGGGGCATGGAGTGGATGTAACCGCAGCTGGTATGCTCTTTGGGAGGATTTGCCCCTGGGCTCTTTCCTTCCTGAATCAGGCTGCTGCATCAGGGATACCTGTTTCCCACATGACAGTGCATAGAGCAACCCAGCAACAGGCAAACCACAGCGAGTTTTTGCTGCCCCTTGTAACTTCTGAGCCAGGGCCTGCTGCAGTGAGAAGTTCTCTCTGGGGTGACTGCAGAGTTTAGAGGGCACCTCCCTCCCCATGCAGTGCTGAGCCCTGGCATTTCTGCTGTGGCGGGGGCATGAGGTGAGAGGACAGAGTGACTCATGAGTGAGGCTTTACTGTGGATGAGCTAAGTCAGAGTGGTTCTGTATTGAGCTCTGATACCTGCTGCATGTGGCTTTTTCTCTACCCAGAGAATTCTCCGGGGGCTGGAGAATGAGGTTGGCCTTAGCCAGAGCCCTTTTTGCCAGGTAGGTCTCAGCATGGTTTGTATTTGATCTTATGCTCGGTTCATAGCTGTTAAAGTAGGTTAGACTCCGTGGTGGCAGAGTCCAGGAGCTACCTTGGGGTTAGCTCATGCTTACTCTGCCAGCAAGATACATTGCAGGGAGCAGGGCAGGAGCACTGGCTGTTGGGGGGAGCCCCCAGCGACTCCAGTCCCAGCCTCTCCCAGCCGGGTGCAGGTTAATAAATAATTGAATAAAAACAGACACCCAGTATTAACTGTTCTTTCTCTCCTCCCCCCAATCTCTCTCCTCCTATTTGTCTCTCTCAGACCAGATCTTCTTCTGCTTGATGGTAAGTGAATGCCATGAGTCCTGTCTCATGTCTGAGCTGTGGCCTTATGGGATGGCTGTGAATGGGAGACCCGGTATGGTTTTTGGCTGCATATCCAGAGTGAATATGCTGCTGCACACTTGGTGCTGCCAGGGCTATGGGGATGTCTTGCTAGCATGTGGTGCGGTGAGACCCCTGTGTACGGTCCCACCAGGAGAGTCCAGACATCTAAGGCAGCCAGATAACTTATCCTGTCCCCTGTTCCTCCCCAGCCATTGACTTTGCCAGACCTGGTAATCTCTATGTGGGAATGGCCAGAGCTCTGGCTGGATGAGGGCGCCCAATAGGCAGATTATTAACATGGAGGGCTCACTGAGTACCTGGGCCTGCGAAGCCCTGGCATGACTGCTACAGCATTCTCCCCAGAATGATCCCTTCCTCAGCCTCTGGAGTGGAAGCAGGTTCCCAGCAATAGCAAAGCCACCATGGTGGAACAGTTGAAGAATCCCTTCCCAAGGAGAAATGAGGCAGAGTGCCCACTGCTGAGTCACCCACGTCACACCCTGCAGCACAGTGGCCCCGGCACCGTACAGTGCTCACTGTGGAAACTGCTCCAGTAGCACTCTGGGCACAGAGGGTTCCCACTTGTCTGTCTCATGATTCCAGCTTGAGTCATGGGAAAGTCCCTCTGCTCTGGAGTTGTTTCTCTGGGGCACATGTTGGCTTGTTCAAGGGCTCTGAGAGCATTAGTATTTGTGTGTATTGCCAAAGAACACTTGAAACCTGCCAACCGTGCAAGTTGGGAGCTACCAGATTCCCACTAACTGTTTGTTGCCTTCGCTTGTTGAATCTTGTCTTACATCACACTGTAAGTTCTTCAAGGCAGGGACTCTCGTCCTGTGGGTGTATGCAGCGTCCAGGACACTGGACCCATGATTCTCTGGCACTACTGTAACAGTCCCCCTTTCCAATGGTCCTAGTTCCTGTCTGGAGCAAGTGGGAGCTCTGCATGTTCTTACCAGCTTGATGTTTGCCATCCTCTGTGAGGGCTGAATCTCCTGATCTCTGTTCCCTTGCAGAGCCTACTAACATGCTGGATGTGAAGGCCATTCTGTGGCTGGAGAACTATCTGCAGGTAGGTGAGGATGGCAAGGGGGAATGGGACCTGGGAAAGGCTGCTGTCTGCATAAGATCATTGGAGACTCAGTCCTGGTTCTTTGGTGATGCACCTTTGAAATTGAGAGTACTCCCTGGTGCCTAAGGGATATGGGCCCCTGTGGCACAGGCGGAGTTCCTCATTGGCTGGGTGAGGCTCCCCTGGGGTCAGTTCATGCCCCGGCTCAGGCCTCCCCACTGCTCTCTCTTCTAGACCTGGCAGTCAACCATCCTAGTGGTGTCCCACGACCGGAACTTCCTGAATGCTGTGGCCACTGACATCATCTACCTGCACTCACAGCGGCTTGAAACCTACCGGGGCAACTTTGAGAACTTCATGAAGATCAAGGAGGAGCGGCTGAAGAACCAGCAGCGCGAGTACGAGGCCCAGCAGCAGTACCGTGAGCATATCCAGGTACAGAGGTGATGATGGGGCGTAGATGTGAGCATGCCCTCGAGAAGAGCATTGCTGTACCAGTTTACCGAACTCATGGCTATGGTGGTTGCAGGGGGGTGGGCCGTGGAGAGGGTTCATGTGGGCCCAGCTCTCTCACTCGGGGAGCGTCTCTAGGTCCTCCTTCAGACTGACAGCCAGAGACTGTTCTCTGGCTGTCCTGACCCTGGATCCTCTGCGTTGCTCTGACTTTAGTGGGGGATTTGGCCCACAGCTCAGCACCCATTGTAGGGGACAAACTAAGTTGGGGCCTTGGCTGCGGGCAGAAGTTAGTGGATGGTACCAGCTGGGGCAGGGGAACTCTGATGTTCTGTTCTCTTCTAGGTCTTCATTGATCGATTTCGCTATAATGCAAACCGGGCATCCCAAGTGCAGAGCAAACTCAAGCTGCTGGAGAAGCTGTGAGTGCTCAGCCCTGCCCCTCACTCGGGCCTGGGTGGAGGGAAGCAGTGGCACGTGGTTGGGCTGCACCATTGGCACAGCTGGTGGGGAAGGGCTGAGACAGTGCCATGCATTTAAACCATGCCATGTGGCCAGGTGGTAGGGGCAGCTCTGCACATGCTTTAGGTGGTAAAGCACCTCATCTTGTTGGAGAGTGCTGAGGGCCTTTCCTGGTGGCTGCACATGAAACACAGAGGAGCTTCTCTAGACTTACGGGCTGGCTTTGAGGGCTGGGAATGGCTCTGAGCCCAAATATGGCTGATTTCTGGCTGACCAGACGTAGGGTCTGGAGGAGGTCACCTGACCATGGTCAGTTCCTCATGGGTCCATCTCCTCTTTGCTTCCCATCCTGTCTCTGAGGCCACTGTCCTTCCCTCTGAGATGACTGTCTGGGGCTGGATAATTGTATAGTAATCGGCTGGGGGTGTCACTGATGTGCTCCCAGCCCCTGGCGTGCAGCACGAGTCCCACACTCCACTCTAGCCCAGGGAATTGCATGGCGTGTGGGGAGAGGGAACTGTCCTGTCCTGTCCTGGTACAGGAATATCCCAGCTCAGAGTGACAAGTTTCTCTTTCTCCTAGACCGGAGCTGAAACCTGTGGACAAGGAGTCTGAAGTGATGATGAAGTAAGTGACCACCGAGCCCGATGGTGAGGAACTGGTAGTCTGGTTCCCTCTATTGGTGACTGGGCAGCCTGAAACCCACAACTTCCTCCCTCCCAGGTCCTGTTACTGGGAATGTGCTCTGTAAAACATGGCCCAGCAAGACACTATTAAGGCTGCAGAAGCTGATGCCATCTCCCTGGGTTGCCTCCCTTTCTGCCTCCTGTGGTGTCAGGCCCAGGCATGCACCTAAATCCTACCATTTTCTTGGTTTGCTTGCACCGTTCTCATGTTGGGGCAAGGGTTCAGATCCCAAGGTGGGTTGGGTGGGCCAGATACAGTGGTGATGGGTGCACACGGCAGGCAGGTGGGGCTCTGTGCTGAACTCCTTCCCTATCCCAGGAGGAGGGCGGCAGGTGTGGAGTCAGCAAAGCAGTATCCCTTCCCTTTCTCTGCCCCCTATGGCGTGTGGGTATTCCTCCACTTCCCTGGCTACCTCTCCCCTTGTACTCACCTCCCTTGGCCTTCCCCTCCCCCTCTTACAGGTTCCCTGATGGCTTTGAGAAATTCTCTCCTCCAATCCTGCAGCTGGACGAAGTGGATTTCAGCTACAACCCAAGTCACTGCATCTTCCATGGCCTCTCTGTCTCAGCCGACCTGGAGTCCCGCATTTGTGTGGTATGTACTGGGGACTTGGTCTTCAAGCTGGCATGGGGCAGCAAGAGGATGCTTTAGGAGAGATCTGGCAGGCCCTAGAAGTAGGATTTGGGCAGTTGTGGCAGATGCCATGCAAGGGGATCGCAGCTGGAGTGTGGGAAGTTACTCTCTTGTGGCCAGCTGGGGCTGTGGGAGCACCTTGCATTGCTGCAGTGTCTGCTGTCCTGTGGCTAGCTCCCTTGGCATGATGGAGGGCCTTGGACAGTGGTCATGGGGGATGGTTAATTATACCTCCCACCCCTGAAATTCAGCCTAACCTCGAATGAGGAAAGGAATCCCCATGGGCACTAGGGCCCCAGAGATGTCCTTGAGGGACCTAGTGTTTTATCTATTCTTCTTTGTCCAGGTCGGGGAGAATGGAGCTGGCAAGTCAACCATGTTAAAGATCCTGATGGGAGACCTGGCACCCGTTCGAGGGATTAGACACGCACACAGGTATAGCATGCATTGCTATCGCCTGGCTTTAGCACAGAGGGAGGGTTTGGGTGGGATTGTGGGGAAAGGGCTGAGAGGCCTCTGGCCCTGCAAAGGCAGAGGGGACTGTGGGAAATTGCCCTCCCCCTTTGCAGATTGCTGGAGGGAACACGGATTATCAGCCACTTCCCCAAATGCACTATGGGTAGGTGCCCAGAGAGGCTGCTCCTGCCCTGGGGCCACTTCCCAGCACCTCTGGGAGCTTAACATTGTTTCCCAGTTTCCAGTGGCTGAGATTTAATGGCCAAGAGCTCTAAGTTGTCATGGAGCAGCCAGATCCCCAGGGCTTGGGGAAGGCACCCCCCACCACACGCCTACTCTTCCTGCAGCCTGCGTCCCGTCTCGGCAGTGAGAAGGTGAGGCCAGTGGGCCAGAGGAGTCCTGGGTAGTGCTGCTGATAATGGCTTTTCTTCTCTGGCTCGGCAGGAACCTGAAGATTGGCTACTTCAGTCAGCACCACGTGGACCAGCTGGACTTGAACATCAGTGCTGTCGAGTTACTGGCCAAGAAGTTCCCAGGTGAGCGGCAGGCTTCCATGGGCACTGACTCTGGGCTAGCCAGGGAGCTTGATGGTGCCCGGTGCAACCTACATTTGATGTCTTGCCTCCTGGGCCAAGTAGGGCTGGCACCCGGCGTGTAGCACCTTCTGCCAAGCAAGGAGCAGCATTGATGCATTAAGGAGGCCTCCCCTGGAGGCAGATAGAGCTCCTGGCTAGAGAACCCTTGCAGTGCTCTGCGGTCATCCTCTTCGCTTGCCTAATATTTCCCCACCTCAGATGAGAGCTGCAGGCACTCTGATTCCTGGCTTGAAAAGTTAGAGTAGTTTCCCATTGTGCGAGCTGCAGGGTTGTCTGACTCTGCAGACAGCCTGCAATGAGCTCTGGGAAGTGAACGACCCTGTTGATCTCAGTGAGCTACTACATTGTTGTCATTAGGTTTCAGGATTACACATCAGCATTGCAGACTGTTTTATTGCTTGTTATTTTAGCAGCAAAAGCCTTGACTGCTCCTCTTCCAGCTGCCAAAACCACCTCTTCCTCCTCACTGATGTAGTTTTACATTATATAAAAATGTGACTCTGCATGCAGGGACAGTGTCACTTGACTTTCATCTCTCAATCAGTACCCTGGAGCGCCTGTCCTGATTGTGTCACTCAGGTTCACATTGAAGCCTCTCTGAATTTCTGCTGCTCCGTTTCCCTTCTATTGCACTTGAGCACCGTAGATGCAGGAGGCTTGGGGATGGAACCTAGTTCCAGCTTGCTACAAAGCACACAGGGCCTTGTGTGACCCCCACAGCTGGCTGGAAGCTCTGAGTTAGTATCTTGAGGGCTAATGCCACCAGGGCTGGGTTGGGACATTCTCTCTATATGCTGTTTCAGGGAAGACAGAAGAAGAGTATCGTCACCAGCTGGGAAGCTACGGAGTCTCAGGGGAGCTGGCCGTCCGCCCTGTCGCCAGCCTATCGGGAGGTCAGAAGAGCCGAGTGGCATTTGCCCAGATGACCATGCCCTGGTAATCCTCTCCGATACACTACTCCTGCTGCTCTTAGTGAGATGGCTCTGTCCCTTGGTCCTGTTGGTTTGGGGGAGGAAGCAGAGATGCTGCTTGGCTCTGGCTGAGCAGGAGACCCAGTGTGCTGGGGCTTTGTGGGGAAGCACAGTCACCTTGAGGGAGCTATGCATGGAGCGAGGCATGCAGCTGGCTCCTGTCAATGCCCTTTTAGGTTCAGTCCACTGTCCCCCTCCTGGGGGTGTAGGGGTCCCTATATCCCACACCATAGGACTGGGCAGAGCAGACACGTGTCAAGGCTCAGGGCCTCAAGAAACCCTCCCGGCAGAGACCCTTTACCACATTCTGAGCAGCATGACTAATACCCTGGGCTCTCTCATCCAGCGTGAGTCCTTGCTTTCTAGCCTCTCTAACGGGGCCTGCCGTTCTTGATGGTAATGCCAGAAGGTGACTGTGCTGCAGGCTCTACATGAGCCTCTTCCAATGGGATGCTGAGTTGCTGATTCATTTTTCTCCTTCCAGTCCCAACTTCTATATCCTGGACGAGCCGACAAACCACCTGGACATGGAGACCATCGAGGCTCTGGCGAAAGCGCTGAATAAATTCCGGGTAAGGCTCACCTTGAATCTGTGCTTCCTGTCGCTTGGCTTGTTTCAGACTTCCCTGGAAAAACGTAATTATTCTTCTGTTAGTGCCCAGGCAAGAGCTAGCCAGAGAGCAGCTCTGTGAATGTCGTGACCCACAGCACCCACTTGGCTAGTCCAGGGTCTCCTACAGCTCTGCCAGCTCACTTCAGCCTTGACCTGTAGCACATTTTACTGTTCCAGTCCTAGTCCGAGGTGTCATTTGTGCCATGTTCTGTGGTGTCTTCCTGGGGCCAAGCTCTGATTTGCCAGCATGAGACATGGGACCATCACGATCTCTTGTTTGCAGTAATAACTTGACAGGTCAACTCAAAAGGCTACAGCTTGGTCAGGCAAAGCTGAGGGCAATGAATCTGGGAGGCCAGTGGCAAACTAGCTGTGGGCCAAGGAGTGAAGTGAAGAGCCAGAGTCAAGCCCCTTCTCACTGCACGCACAATTCCTCCCCAGACTATGGATTTGCCCTGCCAGCCTCGGCCCCAGATCTCCTGGGAGGAAAGGTGAGGGTCCCGTGCCAGGCTGGAAGTAGCTTTAGTTCCCCATTTCCACCATTGTCCCTCCTGCCTACTTGTACCATGTATAAAGTAGGAGATCCCAGGGGGCCCTTCTGCAAAGCTGGAGACCAGAGGTTCCAGTATGCAATGCCACCTAGCTATTCGACTGACATGAAGTGGGAGGATGTATCCAATGGAGCCTATAGGGGGGTCACTCCTGGGACTGGAAACCAATGAATATTTTCATTAATTACTTGGAGAATGGAGAGGAGGGTACGCTTATAAAATAGGCGGATGACACCAAGCTGGGAGGGATTGTGAGCTCTCTGGAGGACAAGATTAGAATTCAAAATGACCTTGTCGGATTGGAGAATTGATCTGAAATCAAGAAGATGAAATTCGTTAAGATAAGTGCAGTACTACACTTAAACAGGAAAAATCAAATGCACAACTACAAATGGCGAATAACTGATTAGGTAATAGTAAAACTGACACGGGTCCAGGTATAGCAATGTGATGGAGTTGTGAAAAAGGCTAATCTCATTCTGGGGTGCATTAACAGGAGTGTCATATAAGATGGGAGGTAACTGGTCCACTTCACTCTGCACTGGTGAGGCTTTAGCTAGAGTACTGTGTGTAGTTCTGGCACCGCTTTAGGAGAGAGATGGACAAATTGAGAGAGTCCAGAGGAGAGCGACAAAAACCATAAAAGGTTTAGGAAACCTGACCTATGAGGAAAGGCCATGTTGAGTCTAGAGGAAAGAAGAGTGGGGGAGAACCTGATAAGTCTTTAGACATGTTAAGGGTGTTATAAAAAGGATGGTGATCAATTGTTCTCCATGTCCACTGAAGGTAGGACAAGAAGTAATGGAGAGATTAATATTTAACCTAAATGTCCTTTGCCTCAGTAAACACCATGTTTTAACTCTAAGGGTGGGTAAGCTGTGGAATAGGCTTCCAAGGAAGATTGTGGAATCCACCTCACTAGAGGTTTTTAGAGCAGGTTGGAAAACACCTGTCAGGGATGGTCTAGGTTTACTTGGTCCTGCCTCAGCACAGGAGGCTGAACTCGATGACTTCTTGAGGTCCATTTTAGCCTTACATTTGTATGATGCTGCATTGCCTGCCCAGACCTGTGGTCTGCATGGCTTGCATCTCTAAGATCTGAGGGACCAAGAGGCATGCTTAGGCCACCCCTCTGGTAGCAGCAGCCCTTTGAATCTATTGGCCTTTAAGCAGTGGGGTCAGCAGACTTAACAAGATGTGGTGCCCTTCCCCATAGTATTCAAGTAGCCCAACTCTAATTGTGCTGATTCCTTCTCCTCTGGTGTAAAGCATTTTCTCTTTGCACCTCAATCTCAGGGTGGTGTGATCCTGGTGTCCCACGACGAGTGCTTCATTCGCCTGGTGTGCAAGGAGCTGTGGGTGTGTGAGAACGCTACCGTGACGCGCATCGAGGGTGGCTTCGATGAGTACAGGGACATCCTGCAGGAGCAGTTTCGAAAGGAGGGCTTTCTATAAAGGAGGCAACCGAACTGTGTGTGAGAGCTGGCTGGAGAGGGGAAGTGCAGCAGCCTCAATGTCCATCTGAAATGTGCCCGGCGGAGCAGCGGGGACACCACTCGCACCCCATGGACTGTCCGCTGTGCCACCTGCTCTGCTGTCTGTATTACCCTCCCCCCAGAACTGCTTGTGGGGCATGGGATGGGCCCTCTTCCCTGCCTCTAGAGCTGCACCAGGCCTCTGCTGGGCAGGGGTGAATGGTTAGCAAAGTGATGAGTGCGGAGTCTAAAGCTGCAGAGGGAGTGGAGGGGTGCACAGGGGGTATTGTCTGCTCTGAGCACTTCCTCTCCTCTGCCACCTGCCCACTGCTGCCTGCTCTGAGTGCAAGGAATGCTGGGCTTGAGTGCTGCTACCTGTTGCACCTGGAACTGCTTCTCTGCTCTGCTGAGAAGAGGGATGGAGTTTAGACCCCCCCCTTCTCCCCTCCAATTTTAACTTAAACCATCCGAGATGGTGGGAAAGGCCTCTCAACCCCTCTGCAAAACCTCCTGGCTTTTCAATCATTTTTACTGGCCAAACATCAGTCGAACCCTCTGAGGAGCACATCTTTCTTCCTGGCCTGACCCTATGCTACTGTCCCCTTCCTGCTAAGGAATGGGGAAGCTTATGCTGCTGCTGAAAGGGCCCCGCTTCTCGCTAATGTCTCTTGGAAACCCTTGAAAGGGTTTGTTTTAGTTTTCCCCAGGCTTTAGTCAGCAGGAGCCAAGGATTTGTGGTGTGTGAATCACCGTGCTCCTCTGCTCTGCCAGCCAGGGACAAGATCTTGCCCCTTCTCCAGGGCCTGCATACAAGCTTCTATCAAACTTAACTGCTGCACAAACTCCTGCTCCCTTCTCCCAGCTAAAGGCCTCTCCAGGCAGGTCTAGGCTAGGTCCGTCCATCTACCATCCCGTGTTTCATTTAAAAAAAAAATGATGAAATACTGTACATTGCACAGTAAGTTGAACTCTGAGTGAAACTCCCTGTTCATCAGCCCAGAGGTGGCAGTGTAAATAAAATGAGAACTTGATGGCTGTGGAACTCTTATTTCCCTAGTGAATTCCACTTGCTGGTTTGCCGTCTGCTTCTTCACCCTCCTCGCTATTGATAGTGAATTTGGGCAAGAGGGGCTGGTTACAGTCCCTCCACAATCTCTGCGTTGGGTCAAGAAACATGCTATGAAGGAGGGGATCGATTAGTTAGTTATTGTCAAAGGTCTGAGTGAGGGGGAGGGAAAGACCCAGCCCTTCTTTTTCTGAGCAAAGCACATTGTCCCAGGAGCTTCTGTAGGAGCATATCTTGAGCAAAGAAGTCTTTGGCTACAGCGCTTAGAATGGCGGGGTGTTACAAAGAGGCACAGGAAGGGGTGGTGGGGTGTTGTTGAGGCTGCTGTAGCTTCTGTGTGGCCAGATGAACTACACGGGAGAAACTTCTAAAATTACCAGCTGCAAGGATGGTCTCCTCTCCCGAATATGAGGCAGGCACAACTCACGCTCCAAGCTCTGAAAGCTTTCAGGCCCAGGGCTGCGGCAACCTTCCCCTTCACCGGCAATCACCCTCGCCCTCTGACCAGGACTACTGCCCCTGGAAACCTCCATCAGTTCCTCTGGACCACAGTTAGTTAAGGAGCTGTGGCTCTTCTTCCAGAACCTGTGACAGCAGGGGTTGGGATCCTTTGTCACGTCTCGTTTCAGGTCGAGCTCGTTAGTGAAATTGTTCTTGACATGCTTTAACATTCCAGCATTTTTTGTATTTTCTTAGGGCAAGAGTATGTAGCAGCTGCGCACTGTGCTTGCAGCAGTAGGACGTGGGTAACAACTGTATGGTCTGCATCTGCCATGGTGGTGGCCATGTGGTGAAGGGATGTTACCCTGGGCAGTGAGAAAAGCTCTGGGGAAACCTATCGGGCTGAGAAGGCCTGCCTGGATGGTTAGTGCTGAGCAGGGTAAAATATTAAGGTGGTAGCTTCACCTGCCCCCCAACACTTGAGTGCTGGGACTTGACTAGTGCTGTCCCAGGAGAGGATGAACCTAGCTTCCTGCAGCCCGGGGGAGAGTTTCCCCATCAAAGGATGGTGCACTACCTACACAAAGTGGTGTGCTCTGCTGAGTGTCAATGGCACTTGAAGCCTCCTGCTGGAAATTGCGGGTCTGATCTCCAGCCTCTGCCAAAGAGGCTAAGGCAGGAAGCAGCAGGAGGGCGCTATTCACTCTCTTACCGCTAGGGGGTTTGACAGCAGCCTGACAACTCCAGCATGATCTCTTCATGGGCTTGACAGGGATGGAGATGGATTTAGTGGTAGTAAAAATTCAGTTAAGTCTTCCATATCAGCCAGGACCGTGGCTCTCAATGTTTCCAGACTGCTGTACCTCTTTCCGGACTCTGATTTGTCTTCCATACCCCCCAAATTGCACCTCACTTAAAAATTCACTTAGAAAATCAAACAAAAATACAGAAGTGTCACAGTGCATGATTACTGAAAAAAGTGCTTACTTTCTCATTATGCCCGATAACACAATAAATCACTGGGAATATTGTACTTACATTTCAGTGGACAGCAGTGTCACCCTCTGAATTACATTTTAGTTTGTACTGACTTGGCCTGTTGTGAAATGAGGCAAAGAGCTAGATGAATTGATGTAGCCCCTGGAAGATTTCTGTGGTCCCCCCCAGGCAGCTGTGTGCCCCTGTTTGAGAACCATTGAACTAAGACATCTTGCCCTTCAGGGGGGAAGCTCGGACCCTTGTGCAATTGGAGCTTTCCCTGGTGAGGCCAGAGCCTACTCACTATCAGTCCACACGTACACCTAGCACTTTGCGCACCAAGCGGATGGCCCTGCAACTGGATTGCCTTGACAACTCGCTGTGTGTGTGGTTGGCCTTGGACTTACCATATGGTGCAGCGGTGCTCTCCCCTTTTTCATTAGGGACATCAGATCTGTTGGAGCAAGACCTCCTGCTGGCTGGCACACACCACGAGGAGGGGGATGGGGAAATCACTTCAGCTTCTCTTCATTTTAACGTTTGTTTCCTTTTTATGGTTAATTTTTAATTACTTGATTAACATGTTGGAATTTCTGTCTCCTGTGCTATTGCGAGGGTAAGTTGCAGCAGCTGCCGTGGGCACCATGTTCCATACTGTGGTGTGGTAAAGACAGGAGACCCTTGATATTTTTTAAAAAATGAACTCCCTTAAAAATAACCAAAAAACCCTATAGTTGTGGTGGGTCCTGACCATTGAATGACTCTACCCCGGGCCTTCTGTGCCCTGATTCTGCCGCACAAGGCCCACCTAAGTTTTGTCCTGTTTGTGATTCTCCTCTGTGAGGTTGCAGCCCTGTTGAAAATACAGCCCAGATTTCTTTGCTTCTCTCAGCCTTTTCTGGGGGATTTTTACCTGTTGCCGGCTCCCTAGGTTCGAAGGGATTAGAAAATGTTAGAAACTTTTGGGTGGCAGTAGTTCCCCCACCTGATCCGCTTTAGGCCATGGGGCAGGGCTTTTATTGCTACTGCAGGATCTTGTGTTGGCTTTGACAAGGATTGTCTCCCACTGAGCACTTTGGAGGAAGGGTTGCAAGGCAGCGGTCTAAAAGGTTGTCTGGGCAGAAGGTCTGAGTGGCAGCAGTGGAGTCCCCTCCTTTCATGTGGGGAGGGACTGTGAGAGGGGCAGCACCAGCCTTATCCCCCAGACAGGGCCTGCACTGATGCTCCTCTCTGTACATCTCGGGGGTCAGGTGCCTCCAGTCTGCTCTGGGAGCTGGCGGCCCCGGGGGCAGGGAGGCCCAGGCTGTGCTGTAAATAGCTGTCACATTAGCCTCGGGCGGCTGCCTTCACCTGGACAAGGACCAAAAACCTGCAGGAGTTGCCTTGCCATAACCCGCTGGGAGCACGGGTCCAGCTGTTGCCAAGGGGCTGGCAGTCCCCGTGCCCCCTCCTCTCCGCCGGTGCTGCCTGCCCTGTTAATCACCCCAGCCTGGAGGGGGGTCCTGGGCCGGCAGTGCAAGCGCGCTGGGCTGTCAGCGGAGGGGAGTTACAAGGGGCCGGGCCCAGCATCGCTCCCGCGCTTTCCCTTTTGCGGCTGGCGGGAGGTTCCGGGGCCAGCAGGAGAGGCCCTGAGCTCCAACCCTCTGAGCCCCCCCTGCTCTGGAGCCGGATCCCGCCGCTCCTCGGGTAGCTGGCCCCCGCGGGCGGGCGGCGCCAGCCCTGGGGCGGGGCTGCTGCGCTCAGACGCCCGGGGGGTGCCCGCGGAGTCCTAGGGGTCCGCTCAGCTGACGGACGAGTCCAAGTGCCCAGGGGCCGGGTGCTCCCCCCGCCCCGTGCCGGCTCCAGGCCCCTCCTTCCCCCTTTCCCCGCCACCAGGTGGTTCCGCCCCCGCCCCCCGGAGCGGCCGGGCGGGGCTGCAGCCAGCGTCGGAGCGGAGAGAGGGGGCGGGAGCGCTGCGCTGCGCTGCGTGCCTGGAGCCGGCGGCGGGGACCAGCGCTGCCCGCGCCCCGAGACCCTGCCCCGCGCAGCGCCAGCCGCGCCCCGCTACCCGCCCGCCCGCGCCGCGCCGCGACACGACACCTCCTGCCCCGGGCCAGACCAGCGCCCGCCAGGCGCCTCCCCGGGAACGCGACCCCCCCCGCAGCCCGCTGGGAGCCGCCGCCGCCGGCGGGATGAGCGGCGACGAACTCGCAGGTGGGAAGCGGCCGGGCGGGGCGGGAGCGGGGGCGGCCGGGGGCTCGGGCCCCCCCCCCAGCGCTGATCGCTGTCCCCTCGCTTCTCCCCCTGCAGGTGCCAGCCCCGTGCCCAGCCCCGGCTCCCCCGGACCCGAGGAGGTGAGGGAACGCGGGGCGCTCGGGCGGTGGGGGAGGCGCGGGGGGCTCCATGTGCTTGCCGGGGGCGGGGGGGGGGTCTCTGCCCTGCCCTGCCCCATGGGGCCGAGGCAAGGGCCTGCTGGGCCGGGAGCTCGGGGGGGGCGACCCGGCCGGGACCCCGAGTGCCGGGCTCGCTGGGGAGGGGCCGTGGGCCGGGCGGGGGGGGACGCTGTGTGCCACGCTCTGGAGAAGGGGCAGGGGCAGGGGCAGGGGCCGTGGGGGGGGAGACGGAGAGAGGGGGTGTGTGCCGGCCGGGTTTGGGGAGGGGGGGCTCTTCGTGCCCAGCTGGGGGCTCTTCGTGCGCTGGGCCAGGTTTCGGGGGGCGGGGGGAGCAGCGTGCCAAGCCGGCCGGGGGGGACTGTTGGGGAGCGGGGTTGTGTGCTGGGGGAGCGGGAGGGGGGTCGCTCTGCGGCTTGCCGGGCTGAGGGGGTGTGGGGGCGAGCGGTGTGGCCGGCTGTGGGGAGAGGCGGGCTGGGGGGGGTGGCGCTGTGCGCCTTGCCGGGCTCTGGGGGCGGGGGGGGAGCTGTGTGCCGGGCTCTGGGGGAGGCTGTTTACCGGAGGCGGCTGGGGGGGGGCTATGGGCGGGGAGTGGGTGTCTCTGAAGGGCGGTGGAGGGGGCCGTGTGTCGGGCCCTAGAGAGGTGCGGGGGGGGCTGTGGGGCGGGCTCTCCGGGAGGGGGGGGAGCCGGGGGATCTCTGAGGGGCGGGGGGGGACTGTGGGGCGGGCTCTCGTGGGGGGAGCTGGGGCATCTCAGAGGGGCGGCGGGGGGGGCTCTCGGGGGATCTCTGAGGGGCGGGGGGGGCCGGGCTCTCGAGGGGGGAGCCGGGGGACTGGGGGCTGTGAACCGTGCAAGGGAGCGGCTGCCGCCGCGCGTGTTGGAGAAGGGGGTCCCCGCTCCCGCTCGGCCGGGCCGGGCCGGGCCGCTCCTGCGGCGGGGAGTGACCCCGTGGGGGGCTGGCTCAGGGCAGGACCGGGAGCGCGGGCGCCATCTTGGGCGGGATCAGACGCCGGGCGGGGGAGGGACCCCCTCGGACTCCGCTCCTCGCTCCGGCTGGGCTCTGGGCCGAGGGCGGCTGCTCGAGTCCGAGCCGGGCATGGAAGGTGCCGAGCTCGGGCTCAGCCTGTCTCCATCCTCCGTGCTGGGTCTCCCCCTGCCAGTGCTGTGCTCTGCCGGGCCGGCCAGGTCACCCGGCTGGGTCGGGGTTGGGTGCAGCTGCTAACAGGCTTTCCCGCTTCCGGGCCGGCCCTTCCCTTGGGGGTGTCAGCTGCTGGGGGGGGGGGGGTGTTTGTGTGGGGTAGCTTCTGGCACTGGGGGTGTGTGTGTGTGTAGGAGGGAGGCAGTTCTGGGCACTGGAGGTGGGTGGGTGTGTGTGTGTGAGAGAGAGAGAATGTGCAGGCCTTGGGCACTGGGGGATGGGTGGGGGGAAAGTCTGGGGGTGTGTGTGTGTGTGTGAGAGAGAGAGAGACACGCTGGGCAGTGTGTGTGTGTTGGGGGTAGTTCTGGGGTGGGTAGGCTCTGGGCAGTGTGTGGAAGAGGAAGGTAGTTCTGGGCACTGGGTGGGTGGGTGGGTGGGAGGGGAAGCACTGGTCAATGTGTGCATGTTGGGAGGCAGTTCCAGGCACTGGTGTATGTGTGAGTAGGCTCTGGGCACTGGGGTGTGTGTCTGGAGGGAGGTCTGGGGTGTGTGTGAGGGTGTGGTAGTTCCAGACACTGGGTGTGAGTGTGTGGTAGCTGTGGTATGGGGGTGTGTGTGTGGCTCTAAGCAGTGTGTGTGTTGCGTGGGAGGTTATCTTTCTGTAGCCCTGTGTCTGTTGTGGGGTGAGCTCTCCTTCAGATGGGAGGATCAGGGAGAGAGGTTTCAGGGGTGGGATGCTCTGTCTAACCTGGCTTACTGTGGCTGGCTCCTTCCTCCATAAACAATAGAGGCTTCTCTCCCCCTGCTCTTCTGGAGACAGGTGCCCCTCCCCTCACCTGGGAGTGATTGTCCTTCAGCCCCTTGGGATAACGGGGGGGGGGGGGAGTTGGGTGGAGTCATACCTCTAGGGTTGAGATGTGACCAGGCCCCAGGCTGTAGAAATCCTAGGCTTCCCTCAGTGTTTTTCATGGAATGGGCCTGGCCCAGGCCCCTTCCCCCTCTGATGCATGTGAATTGATGCTGCCAGCTCTGCTCTTTGTTCAGCAGGGCGAGGGGGTAGAGAGTTGGTCTTTCTGGAGCTCTACGTTTCTGGTTAGATCAGCAACGAGGGAGCATCCAAGCTATTGGTGTTGACTCAGGCTCAGCCATGAGTTCTCACTGCCCTGGGCTGGTTGGCATGGACTGCCTGGCTGGGGTAGATGGCACCACTGTGCCTATCCAGCCTATTCCCAGTCACTCAGATAAGTGCCCCCTTGCTGGCTGGGATTGTCTCCAATGATTTCATTTCCCTTTGTCTTGAAAGAGGTGGGTGCAAGAGGCTGTTCTGGTAGGACTCTGGCAACTTGTTTGTTTTGAGAAGAAACTCTTTCAAGTGTGTCCCTGTCATTGTGGCACTGCTGTTCTGATTTCCCTACATAGAGCTGTAGGATCAGAGCAGGACGGTTCCCTAGATTCCAGTGCCCAAGGCTTTGTCCCCAGCTGTTCTGAACTCTCCCAGTTAATTGCTAGTGTAGGAGCCTGTCATCCTTCCCACTGGATCTCAGAGCAGGATTTCCTTAGGCACTGAACATGGTCCCAGCCACAACCACACCAGTCCTGTGACTGCAGATAAATGGGGCTCATTGCTGGGGTCTCTTCCACAACCCTGGGTGCTCAACCTGTTTATAAACCTTGTAGAAGCTCAACCTTCAAATCTTTATTGCCTTCCTCTGCAGCATGGTACATGGGTCACTTGCCGGTGGATTCTCTGTACCTTGAAGTCTTTAAACCATGATTTGAGGACTACAGTAACTCAGTCCTAGGTTAGGGGTCTGTTACAGGAGTGGGAGGGTGAGATTCTCTGGCCTGCATTGTGCAGGAGGTCAGACTTCACTAGATGATCAAATTGTCCCTTCTTACCTTAGTCTGAGTCTATAATCCTTCTGTATTAGATTGGCTTTCCACACATTGTGTGCATGCAGATTTGATGTGGGGGTGCCCTCATGGGCTATGGCTGTAGGCTCTAGATGTATCTTTGAAGGGGAAAATCTAGGCAGGCTGAATTCATGGGTTGGATTGAGGGAAAGGAGGGTTGCCCAGATGGGTTGGGCATTGCAGGCTTCTGTGATGGTGTTATTCAGGCAGTCTGGGACTATGAGTGGGGAGAATTGCTCAGGCATTTCAGGATTGCTTGTGCTGGACATGTTATGGAGTGTCACTCGGCGGCTGGGGTTGCACACGCAGTCCCTTCTGACTCTTGCAACGGCATCTTATAGTATGAGATTTGGTCACCCCCAGCTTGGTCTTTAGTGCAGACAGTGTTTGGTCACAGTTTTTCCAGCCATCAAGTTTGAGGTTCGAGGTAGCTGGAGAATAAACTTAGGTATTAATCAACAAAATGTCATTCTTTGCAGCCACCACAGAAAAGACAAAGAACCGTGGAGGACTTTAACCAGTTCTGCACCTTCGTGCTGGCCTATGCCGGCTACATCCCCTACCCCGAGGAGGTAAGGCAGCTTGATGTGTGTGCGCCATTGTTTTGCAGTGTTGTGTGAAGGGGCCAATCTGACTTATTCAATGTTCTCAGAGACAGACCTGGCTACTCTTCTCTCTCTCTCTCTCTCTCTCTACTATTGAGGGTTGGAGACTTCCTGCTGTGGCATTCCTCCACCTCCTTTGTCTCCTTAGGCCCACCCATCACTCCAAGAAAACCACATCTGTGGTATCATCTTGTGCAGGTCCTATGTGCTTTTCTCTGTCCCTCTTGCAGAATGAACCCTGGACCCTTGGAGGCAGCATGAGTCCCCAGAACAGCACAGGCAGCACTCAGGACAGTGACAGCTGGGCCTCATCCCAATCCTCTGATTCCCAAGTATTGCCAGATGAGGGGAGGAGCAGGAACGCCAAGCACAAAGGGGACAACCTACTCCTGAACTGCCCTGACTTCCCCAGCAGTTTCTTTGCAGCTCGGCCCCAGCAAATCAAGAAGAAGAAACTGTCTGCAAAGAAGATCATCATGGATCAAGAGATGGAAAAGAAGGTGATGCTGGGTGGCATGAAGAATTTAGGCGATGTTCAACAGCAGAGGAAAAAGCCGGATGTGCTAGAGGAGCAGGCATCTCACATGAGGGGAGAATGTCTCAAGTCCTTGGTCGTCCCAGCTGGTGAGCTCCGACCCAAATCCCTCCTGGAGGAGTTCATGAAGGAAGAAAAGGATTGGACACATGGGGTGCAGGGGACTGAAGTGCCAGCAGGAGGCTATTTTCCACCAAAGGAGCAGGAAACATACCCTGAGGAGAGGCGCTCCAACTGTCAGAATACCTTGGATCAAAGTGAAGAGGAGGGTACAAGCAGAGTCAGCTCCCAGATCAATTGTAAGCTTCCAAGCCAGTTTGTGTGGGGAGTGCGGAGGGGTCCATAGGAAATGTGGGACAGAGGTCCCTGCTCTGGATATGTGGTTATGTCAATGCTTTGTTCTCACTGCAAAGTGTTCCAGTGCCCAGCACCTTGTTCGTTTCCAGCTGGAGGGATTGTAGGAACACTGGCTCTGTGGTGAGCCCACAGTTACTGGACTCATAGGCTCATCCAACAAGAGGTGCTGTAGGGGAAGGGCAGGACAGGGCAGGGTGTTGGATCTCAGCCCCTCTTCCCCCAGGTGCAAACAGTGCTGGATCCAGAGTCTAGATTCATTCTCCAGCTTGGGAGACTCTCAGACAAACCATCTAACTGGTTTTTATTGCTCTCTCTTCCATTTTGCAGCTTCACCTGTGGAATTTACAGTGGCACCTCCCAACGCTAAATCAGAAGGTGAGTGGGACCCCATTGTGTGTGGAACTGGTAGCCTCTCCAGCTGGGAGAGCTGGGAGCCTTGCTTTGCTGTTGGGCTTCTTCAAGAAATGGGTGAACCAGTCAGTGGGAAATGCAGGCCAGTGTATAACAAGCCTGGGTTTCCATAAGAGCTGATCCCTAATCATCTGTAGGGGTCAGGGCTGAACCCTGAAAGGTCTTCATGCCCTGGGACAATGTATACTGCCTTCTCCTGTGTGCACAATCTTATGCTATTAACTGGGTTTGCCTGGCATTTTCTGATGGTCTGTCTCTCCCCTGCCCAGAGGATGATGCTTGGGACCTGATCACCTGCTTCTGCCTGAAGCCCTTTGCAGGGAGGCCCATGATAGAGTGTAACGAATGCACAACCTGGATCCATCTGTCTTGTGCCAAGATTCGCAAATCCAACGTGCCTGAGGTCTTCATCTGCCAGAGATGCCGTGATGCCAAGCAGGAGATCCGCCGCTCAAACCGAGCCAGGACAGTGCCCCGCAAGCGCTTCTGTGACTGATTCTCTTCCACTGAGAGGTGGTGATTGTGGGCAGGGGCCCTTAGTTTGAAGACTATGGCCCAAGTTGGCTAGACAATCGATGCACAGTGACTATAGGAGACCTGTGGCACTGGAAAGTGGAAGCATTTGTGCTGGATATGCCCACTGCACTTCCAACTCCAGGAAGTTGGCAAGTTGAGACTCACTCCATAAGGAATAATCTTCCTCTTGTGGGGATCCTGTAAACTATGCAGTTGAGACATCAGTTTCATGAGAGCAGCAAATGCAGTTGGGTCAAGCAGAAGTCTGGCTCACTGGAATCCAGTGCAGTAGGTCAGCCAGAAACCTCCCTGTTGTCTGTCAGATGTGGCTCAGTGCCTTCTCCCAGGCAATCCAGGAGGGCCTAGTCTGTTTCCCTCTGGTACGGTGGCAGCTTAGACTTATTCGTGGTGGTTGTTATCCTACCTATTCTCAAGTCCTTTCTTGGCCTTGGCCTTGACTTGACCACACCTTAGAGTGAGTTTAGTGAAAGGTGGCTAGCCCCAGTTACTAAACCCTTCTTTAATCTGGGCTGTATCTGCTTTGAGTGCAAATTTCTCTCTCTACAAATCATGCCCTGGAGTGACACAACCTGGAGGGGGAGGAAGAGAAGGTTGTAGTGATTTGGACATCTGCCCCAGGACATGCCCTCAAACTCACTTCACATGGAGTAGCAAAGAGTAGCCCTTATCTCTGATCTTAGCTCGAGGTTGTGAGGAGGGGGGCAGTATGCAGTTACTGTAAATATTAATGGAGAGTGACTAAATAATTTGTAGCAGATGTATAGAACATTATAAAACAGTTCTTGCTAAAACTGTAAAATTATAGAGTCCTCTCTGCTCTAGAACTTCCAGTTGCACTGAAGTCTCCTGCATGAGGGGGACTTGGGAGTCCTGGCGGGATCAAAACAGTTATCAGTGGGGACGGGGGGTAGGAGGCGGATGGCTTCAGAAACTCATGGGAGGGGGAAGAGGGAGAATCCACAGACAGAGAATAAGTAAAACCTCTTGGGCAAAAGTAGATCAATTTCATCCCCTTGGAATGGGTCATGGGTCTTCCCCTGCTGTTGGTGGGGGTGTATTGGTCTGTTTGCCAGGAAGAACCTTTCATAAAGGTTTGGTGAGTGATGGGAAACAAGTCCCGAGAGAGCAGGAAGTAAGTGAGGCTTTTATGTCTGAATTGTCCAATTCCCTGAAGATTTCTCCAGTTAGTGATCTAGGCTCCTCAGTGAAATTTGGGGAATGTGTCTCATACAGACTAGGGGTCTTGTGCCTTGAGCCTCATCCACTATGCAAATTGCTGCCCCTTAGATTGGATATGTCTGCTGTGAACACACCTTTACATTTCTAGATAGGATATTTGGTCTTCTGCCTCACTTTCTCCTCAGGAAGGACAGGTCTGGGCTGGCTGGTCCTTGGGGTCTCCACATGCACTAAGTATTAGATTCCATCTTCTAATTTTCCTTTACCCCCCACCCACCAAAGGAACCAGACCCATGTTATGTGCCTTCTGTGCTGCATTTCAAAGACTCTGCTCCCCCTCTGCTGGGGGCACATGGTCTAATCATATGAACTGCAGATGTTCTGACTCTTGCGCTGCACATTGGTACTGAGCTGGGCCTCTGCTTCTTGAGGTGACTGAGGAGTGGAGGAGATGGGCAGAACCTAAGATCATAATTCCATTTTATTTTTCCACTTTAAAAAAAAAAAATTGGGCATTGGGTTGCCCTGGAACCATCTTCCCTATCAATGTCCCTCCTGGAGTGGGAAGCATAGGCCCCTGAACTGCTTTACATTTTTATAGTTTGTAGTCACTTCTATTGAAATTATGTAAAATAGCAAATTCTTGGCGTGTGGTGGAGTAATATGTATATAATAAAGTACTTTTGCCATACCCCTTGTGAGCTTGTCATAGTTTCAAAGCCTCACCCCTGACCACACTCAGATGTAAGTTTCAGTGAATATTTCCTTTGGCTGTGCTGGGGCGTGGGAATGGGCCCTTGCCATGTCCTTTCTACCATGGCTCATGGTCTTCCTGGGCAGTTTGGTGAATTAAAAACCCAAAGACGGGAAGAAAACGCCATCTAGAAGTGTTTAAAGAGTACACACCTGCCCTGGGGAAGTAAGTGGTGTGTAACTAGGTGAAATTGAGCAAAGAGAAATGTAGGGTAATGAGTAGGTCAGACCCTGGACTCTGAGCTGGATCAGACTTGGACACAGACTCCCCCTTGAAAAGGTGAGACAATCAGCTGGGGCACAAAGTCTAGGACTAGACCAGCTCTGGTAGCTAGAGGTGGGGAGAAAGATGAACTAAATGGACTGATAGCATTTCCCCACTTCTGATGCAAAGAGGCCTCATAGGGGCATGGGAGTGAAGTTAGTTGCTTTTCTTGAGAACTATTTGAAAAGTGCATGGGGACTGATTGAGGGGGATAGTAGTGGCCTGGCTCCCCCTGTGCTGTAGGCAACTAAAGAAAAGGGGCAGCTCCATCACTTGAGGAAGCACCCCTTAAACTGTGGGAGGCAGGCACAAGCCAGAGCTACCACGTAGCTGAGCACGTCCATGGAAGTAGCTCAAAATGCCAGCCTCATCCTTATGTGGGACCAGACCCCTTTTTCCCCTGAGCCTCTCTAGGGCCATGCCCTATCCTGGCCTCTAGGGTTACTTGTAGCTCAAGCCCCAGCTGCCTCCTAGAAATAACAAAAATACCTCAAGTGAATGTTTTGTTTAGACAGATTTTAGTTTTCAAAACAGGACCAGTTTGAATTAACAAAAACAATGATTTGAAACAGACACCTCTACATACTGCTGTTATGCATATGGCATAGTCTCAGGAATCTCTTGGTTGCACTGTTACTTGGTTCACCCTTGAAAGGTTAACAGGTGCAGTGTTTTGTGCCTGAGTCTGCAGGCAGCTATTCTTTCAAGCTCTGAGATGTAAGCCCCCTCCCCTACACATAAGGTGAGGGATTGATGCCACAGCCAAACAATACTTTAAAAGGTAAGCAGTTAGCTTATTAAAATGATCAGCCATTAACCTCACTCTGGGAAAGAGGGTGGGAGTGAAGATAAAAAGATAAGGGAAGAGACAGCTTTGTGTGATGCTGCATTGACAATAAGGCACATAATTACAAATATAGTTACCCCATAAAGGCCATATTTTACATTTGCTCTTCAGCAAGTCTACTACTGACAGCAGCAAGGATTCCTTGGTGGACTAAAATTAAAGTTTAGTACTGAACTAATACTCCAGACCATTAAATGGAATCCAGCCCCCTCTACAGAGGGAGTCTGACAACTGAGACCATTTCACAGACAGGCTAACTTATTTCCCTAGAGATGAGACAATATGCACCAGCAGCAAGACACTGGAATAAGAAATTCAAGGATAGCTGTTGAGAAAACAGTGATGTCTGCACAGAGACATGGAATCCGTTCAATCCCAGAGCACCAAATGTCAACAGTATTTGTTCTGCAGCTGGGAAAGAACCACTAATCATTGACTGTCTCCCCAGTCCTGGCTCCTTGGAGCTTACAATCTAAATAGGAAGGAAAAGTCCAGTCTCAGTAGGCATCATATTTTGGATCCCATAGTTCTGCTGGGGCAGAACCAGAGATAATCCATTAATCTATCATCTGGGCATCTGGTGGAGACAAGTGTGTGGTGGTATAGGGGCCAGATGTCCTCACTACTTTATTCTTCCTTAGCCCAAACTGCATTGCTTCCTTTCTCCTGCAGATGGGGAATCACAGCCTCCATGTAGAACTTCTCCAGCTTGGGCTCAGTTTTCTCCCAGAGCCCTGCATCAAAGTCCACTGAGGTGATGACTGTATCTTTGTTGGTGTGAACCACAAAGTCAGCCTTGTCGAAGCCTGTTGTTGCCAGCTGGCACTGCACTTGGGTGTAGTAGGGATGGTCTCTCTTCAAGGAGTAGGACTCACCATCCATTTCCAGGCAGAAGGCTTTGTCCTTACAGGCTTCTTTCACTGTTTTGTCTCTGTGCTTATAGGGACACTTGACCTCCAGGAGCTTCCCTGTATCTGTGTCTCTGACAATTCCATCTGGGCTGGCTGCGAGCCACTCCTTCTCTGGGTGAATGAACAGGCCACATTCCTCCACCATCACAGGCCTGCCACTCCTCCTGGACTGGAGCTCCTCATATGCCTGCACTGCCTTTTTCTCATTTCGGGTGCCCCAGGACATGGCTGGTGTCTGCACTCTGGAACCAGAGCTCACCACGGCCTTAAGGTAAGACTGGGGCACCTCTGAGCTCTTGCCATTGACAAACTTGCTGTTAGCGATCCTGGGTGCAACTGAGGCTGTGATGCGGTTTTCCCGCCACTTATACCACTCGGGATTGTCCTGCTGTCCCCGGGTTTCCCTCTCCACTTTCACCACATCTTCACTTGTCAGCAGGGAGGGAAATTGGTTTGCTTTGCCCTGGCCAGTGGCCTTGGTCTGAGAGTGGCTGGACTGACTCCTTCCCAGAAAGGGATCGACACCGGCAGGTGCTTCAGCTGCTGTGGAGCCAGGTTTCCCTCCACTAGTCACTGAGGGGCTCTTAGCTGTCACTCTGTAGCTTATCTTGGTGTCTCCTTGATCACTGCCATGTGCTGCAATGGCCCTTGATTGGGAAGCGCTTTGCCCTGCTCTTCTGGCAGTGGTGCTGTTGGCTGGCTTGTCTGTCTGTGCCCTGCTGGTGCCTGAACTCCCAGCAGCCTGAGCACTCTTAGGTCGGCTGGCTACGGGTGGTGTCTTGGCCTGAGTGGAGGAGGCAGAGGAACGGGGTGCTGCTGGGGTGGCTTTGGGCACAGCTGTAGCCTGATGAGGTGAGGTTGTGCTGCCAGGGTTTTTCCTGGGTCTTCCCATTGTTCAGTGTCAGGGCTTGCACTGTGTGGACACAAGAGAAAGGTGAATGTACATCCCCTGACCAGGTCAATTTCCTGGTTCTGTGCTTGATGCTTCAGGAGGGCTATCTCCCTTCTCTCTGGGCCAGTTATGTGAAAAGGTAAGGCTCGTTGCTGCCCCTGCAAGAATATGTCTATATTAAGCTGTTGACACCTTTGTCTCAGTTCTATCCCTATGCAAGGCCCTTCCCAGGCTGTGGTGTCTACCTGGCTAGCCAAAGTATAAGGTGCATGCAAGTATATCAGTGCGCCACCCCCCTCCCCTTTATACCTCTTTAGGGGGGTGTGATGACCTCCCTGTAGCCACCTGGTTCTTACATTCTGCAACTCCACAGTATGCATGGTTCTGAACCAATAAAGCCAGCACAGAATTGAACTGGCACAGAGGGGGTTTAGGGAACAGCTGTTATCAAGCTAGTGCTGTCCCATGAGAGCTGGAGCTGTGATGGAGGGAGGGGGTGTAGTGTAACAGTAGCTAGGGTGAAAGTTGAGAGAAGTCTGTCATTTTGAATCTCATTTTGTTTTGTGACACCTTTTGTGATTAACCTTCATAACACTAGAGCTCAGAGCATCCATTTTGTAGCACAGCTTTGAGAGCTAGTGGACAGACTGAGAAGTTGAGAGCAATCAAGGGCCATCAACACTGAATTACTCTTTCCTCATGGAACAATGGGTTTTTTAGCGGTAGGGCCATTGACTAAATGTCTCTCTACATACAATCTGATTGGGGGGAGGAGGAGGAGGGGGAAGAGAGAGATGAAGCCTGGACCTCCCCCCCAGCTTGTGGCACATGAGGAAAGAGGGAACAGTCTGTTTTATAAAGGGTGCTTCCCTAAGCAGGGGAGGCAAGGCCAGCCCAGCACATTCCACAATCAGCACCTGGCAGACCAGAAGGGACCAAAAGGCTGATGAGCTTAAGGACTGGGACCAACCCTAGGATTTGCAGAGCAGTCAGAATTGCATTCAGGAGCCCTTTTTTTGGAACATCTGTTACTCTTAAGAAGCACGAGATTTTTGTAAAAACAAATCCTAAAGCTCAATACCATAGTAACATTTCCTTGAATTTTTAAACCCACCAACCTTCACCTGTAGCATGTGGAACCCTAACCACAGGATTGCCAACCTGCAGGGTAAGGGCCTCCACAGAGATTCACTGTTTAATCTGCAAGAAATACAAAAGAGAAACACTATGAAAGGCCCATTTGCTAGCATTGCTGCATGACTTCTCAGAAATCAAATATGTGAAATTATGGGTGCACTGAGATTTCACTTCCCTTTTTGCCAGGAAAAGTTGAGAGAACAGCAGAGTCTGCTTTAGCAAACATGTCCCCTACCTGCCTCTCCTCCATACAGGGGAACCTTAGATTTGGAAGGGTTGATGGTCTATTTCACCAGTTCTTAGGGAGAGGGTTAGCTTAAGGGGCAGCATGAAATCTCTTGACATGGCAATAATGAACATTTAAAAGAATGTTCTTAAAGAACTGAAAGGCTGTAACCGCTATTTTTACTTTTGAAATGTACCTGATTCCCCAAGTGACCCTCAGGCTATTATCCTATCTTCCACCCTGATTTAATGCCCTTTACTCTGTTGGGCTTTTGGATGTCAATGTAATTTTTGCAAGCAGGCCCAGCTGTTTATTTCATTATAAACTTTAGAATGATGAAGTTTTCTTGGGATCCCATAGTGACACCTATTCTCATATACAGCCATAAAACTGGCTTCCCCCTCCATTGTTTTTCACTGGTCCCATCTTGTCTTCACAACTGCAGTACCTGGAGTACCACAAGTGGTCAGATTCTAGTGACTCAAATAATCCCTCTGCCAACAACTCCTGGCATATGTCAGGCTGACTTGAACTGCTCTAGTTTGCATCCACATGTGTGAATGTGTCAGGGGAAGGAGGTTCACTTATGCCACACTCTGCAACTACAATTCACAAAGCATCCAAATATTTTCATTATTACAATTATCATCCCCACCCCCATAAATTCATTCAAACAAGCCCCACGTATCTTAAGATAAATGGGGTGACTTTTTCTAAAAGGAAACAATGTGGCTCATTTCTAGACTTGCACGTTTGTTTGGCAGCTCATTTGCTCAGTTATCCATGGGTTTCAGTAAGCCACCCTCCGCCCTTGGTAGATACAGAGTTTGTAGTGATAAATTAGGCTTCATTTTAGGCAGAGCACCATCCCTGTGAATTATAATTCACAAAGTGATGGGGCAGGGGAGTGGAGCCTTTGGCCTGTAAGTCACTGATTTCAGACCCACAGACATCTATAGCGATGACTCGTTCTGGGACCAAACTGACAGCACCTGCTCAGAAGCGGTGTGAAGCAGGGCGGCAGGGTCTTCAGGCACTTCTTAGCAGGACAGCTGTCCACAATACTGAGCCAGCCAGAGGGATAGGCTGGGGACACCCAGGGGTGAGGCCACCCATCCAGCAGGGCTGTGGCTGGGCAGGGGGAGCAGCTGCAGCTCCCTCCAGGCCTGAGGGCGTCAAGGCCCTGATCCTCTTACAGCTCGAGAGAGGCCAAGTGCCCCCACTCAAATGCAGCCCCGCCTGCCTCCAGCACACCCCTAGCAGGGAAGGGAGGTCCTACCTCGCCCCATGCCGCGCAGGGAGCAGACCCAGGCCACGCCCTAGCACGCCGCCCTGCGGGAAGCCCCTGGGGATGCGCATCTTCGCCCAGCACCCGCGGACGGTCTCCGGCGTAGGCCCGTTGCAGACACAGAGCAGGGCAGAGGGAGGCTCAGGGCGGGGCGGGGCCGGGCCGCTCCCTCCGGCTCGCGCCATGGGGCTAGGAACAGCCGTGCAGACAGACCCGGCCCCAGGGGGACGCGGCTCTATTTAGCCCCCTGGCGTGATCCGCGGCCCGCTGACCCCCAGCTCGGAGGCAGACTGGCTGCCGCGGGTCTATTTCTGCAGGGCTGGGCACAGCCTGTCCCCGCAGGGCTGCCAGGCTCGTCCTGGCCCCGAGAGCGAAACAGAGCAGGCGCCGGGCCAGGGAGCGCCCGCCCGCCGAGCCCAGCTCCTAGGGCCGGGCCGTTGGCCGCGGCGCGCGCACGGCTGGGGCCTCCCTCAGCTTCCCGCCACACCAACTGCCACAGAGCGGTGGAGGAGAGCAGGGCCGCGCAGGGCGCGCGCGCACACAGCTCTGCTCGCCTCAGCCTGGAGCCGGCAAAGATGCCCGCGTCTCCTACCTGGGCCGGGGCTGAGAGCAGGGCGGCGGCTGGGCTGTCGGGAAGCGAATAGAGCGCTAGGACAGACAGCAGCGCAGCTGCAGCCCGCCGCGCGACACCTCACCTCAGCGAGCCAACGGCCACAGTAGGTAACGGCTGGCTAGGGAGGCATGAGCAGGCGGGAGTCCTGCCCAAAGCGCGCGTGCGAGGCTCTTGACATAGCCCCGCGGAGCCAATCAGCGGCCGTCCGTCGCCCTTTTTTTTTTTTTTTAAACAAAATAGTGAGTGGGATGGACTGGCCAATCATGTGCCTCCGCTCGCCTTAAAAAAGGAAAAAAAAAAAAAAAAAAAAGTCCTTGCAAGCCATTGGCGGCCAGGCGGGGGCGGGGTTCTAGAGCAACTAGGGGCGGGGCTCGTCAGCCACGCAAGGCAGGAGGCGGGGCAGGATGGAAGCGCCACAACAAAAAACCCAGAGGAAAAAAGGCGGCTTGTGTTAGAGCGCAGGCGCAACAGCCCCCATCATCCCCCCCGTAGGTGCGCAGGGCAAGGCGCGCAACCCAGAGCAGTCTGGGCGGGAGAAAGGGCAGGCAGGTTTGTGTGTATTGGGGGAGGTGGCCAGGTATAGGCAGCAGGTAGGGATGGGGAGGGGTGGGATGTTTGCAGCGCGTGGGGGAGACCACGCTGCTGCTGTTGACCCAGCCATGAGTTCTCACTGCCCGTGGCTGGCTGGCATGGACTGCCTGGCGGGGGCAGATGGCAGCATTGTGCCCATCTGTACAGCCCTGCAAATATGTGGCTCTCCAGGGATGTGGATAGGCGTGGACCATTTTCACAGATTGGGGATTGTGTGCATATCCAAATCTGTGGCTATCCGCTTTATATCCATGGACAATTTTTGCAGATTGCTGATTGGGGGCTGTGGATGCAAATTTTGTATCCGTGCAGGGTTCTAGTATCTGTCTGGTCTATTGCTAGTCACTGAAATAAGTGCCTCATGCTGGCTGGGATTGTCTCCAATGCTTTCATTTCCCTTTGTCTTGAAAGACGTGGGTACAAGAAGCTGTTCTGTGTAGGACACTGGAATGCCATAACAGGCAACTTGTTTGTCCTGAGAGGAAACTCTTTCCAGTGTGTCGTCGTCTGTCCGTCCGTGTCTCTCACCCTCCCCCCCCCCCCCCCATTGTGGCACTGCTGTTCTGATTTCCCTACACAGAGTTGGCATGCCTGTGATGCCAGTCCTGTGACTGCAGATAAATGGGGTTCATTGATGGGGGGCTCTTCCACAACCTCAGGGCTCTCCCTGTTTAGAAACCTTGCAGAAGCTCAATATTAAAATCTTTCTGTATTAGATTGCCTTTCTGTACATTGTGTGCATGCAGCTTTGATGTGGTATGTTACCCGCACACTCTAGGGCACCCCACCTTTATCCTTCCGTGGGCTCAAGGTGTAACCTGGTTAATTTAGGCACACCCACCTTTACCCAGTTCCTAGGGCTCAGGGCATAATCTTCTGTGGGGCCTTTTACCAGTGAAAGAGCCTTACACAGCAATATCCTTAACTTCTGTTTATTAACAATTACCAAAACAGAATACACACGCTAAGTATACAATGCTCACCACAAAGAAAAGTTCATCTGCCTTACTGGGAGTGAACAGTCAAGATTAGATCATCCAGGGCTCCAGCTCCTGCACAGTGTAACAGGCAGTGTGTTGAGGTCTGGCAGCTCTGGGCTGTGTCCTGGAGTTAGGTCCCAAAGAACGTCCTTTTAGACCCATATATATAGTTAAAACTTGGGTCCTACTTAGCTATACCTTAATCAATCATTAAAATTAAAATACTACAAAACAGTATTTTTCACCAAACCTAGCCCATTTCTAAACAATTCTTCAGCCAATCATACCCCACCATTTTAGTTGATTAATTTTGCAATATTTAAGTTATGCAACAGACAGAACCAATTAAAGAATCAGATGGAGACCATACAGATAAACAATAGAGAAGGAGGGACTATAAAGGCAAAACAATAAAGTATAGATTTCACAATCACAACTGTTGATAAGTCGTTTCTTGCCAGACAAGAAATGCTATTAAAGTTTTCTTTAAACATTTAAGATCTGTTTCTTTATCTAGTGCTGGTGGGTACTATTAGGACAGGAGCACTGTCTTACCAGCCTGATATTACATTGTTTTGATGCAATTTACATGGAATGTGAGACTGCAACTTTCTGCTTCTCAGCTCATGGCTGCTGATTATTGCAGAAAAAGGCCTCAGATCTTATAGGTGGGGGTGCCTACATGGGTTATGGCTGCAGGCTCTCGGTGGATCTTTGAGGGGGAACATCTAGGCAGGCTGAACATGTGGGTTGATTTAAAGCAAAAGAGTCACCCAGGTGGGCTGGGCACTGCAGGCTTCTGTGGTGGTGTTCAGGCAGCCTGGAACTGTGTGCGGGTTGGTTATAGGGACGCATTGCACAGACATTCCAGGGCTGTATGAGCTGGACTTGTAGCGGAGTCATTTGGTGGCTGGGGTTGCACATGCAGTCCTTTCTGACTTGCACAGCAGCGCCTTGTAGCATATCTGGTCACTGCCAGCTTGGCCTCTATTTACAGATGATGTTTGGTCACAGTTTTTTCCAGCCATCAAGTCTGAGGCTGGAGGTAGCTGGAGAATAAACTTAGATTCTAATCAACAAAATGTCATTCTTTGCAGCCACCACAGAGAAGTCAAAGAACCATGGAGAACTTCATCCACTTCTGACCTTCATGCTGGCCTATGCCAGCTATACCCCCTACCCTGAGGATATAAGGCAGCTTGGTGTGTGTGTGCCATTGTTTTGCAGTTGTTGTGTGAAGAGGCCAGTCTGACTTATCCAATGACCTGGGAGACAGTCCTGGCTCCTCCTCCCTCTTTGCATTGAGGGTTGGGGACTTCTTGCTGTGTCATTCCTCCTCCTCTACTTCCCCCACATACTTCTTCCCCCCCATCTGGTGTGGTCTTGTGCAGGTCCTATGTCCTTTTCCTTGTTCTTTTTGCAGAATGAACCTTGGCCCCTTGGAGGCAGCCTGAGTCCCAGAACAGCACAGGCAGCACTCAGGATGGTGACAGCTCATCCCACTCTTCTGATTCCCAGGTACTTTCAGATGACAGGAGGAGCAGGAACGTCAAGCACAAGGAGACACCCTATTCCTGAATTACCCTGACTTTTCCAGACACTTGTATTTAGCCTGGTCTCAGCAAACCAAGAAGAAGAAACTGTCTGCAAAGAAGCTCATCTTGGATCAAGAGATGGAAAAGAAGATGATGTTGGCTGGCATGAAGAGTTGGGGTGACATTCAACATCAAAGGAGAGAGTGTGCTATGCTAGAGGAGCAGGCGCCTCACATAAGAGGAAAGTGCTTCCAGTCCTTGTTCGTCCCAGCTGGTGGGCTCTGACCCAAATCCCTCCTGGAGGAGTTCATGAAAGAGGAAAAGGACTGGACAGATGGGGTGTAGGGGACTGAGGTGCCAGCAGAAAGTGATTTTCAACCAGAGCAGACAACATGCCCTGAGAAGAGGAGCAGCCCCAGCTGTTGTGGTATCTTGGATCAAAGCAAAGAGGAGGGTACAAACAGTCAGCTCCCCAGCTCAGTGGTAAGCTTGTAAGCTAGTTTTTGTGAGGAGTGAGAAGGGGTCCGCAGTAAATATGGGGTGAGGTCTGTTCTGTTTATTTAGAGGAAACAAATGGGCTAAAAGTATTAATATAGCTTAGATATTGTTTAATGTTAAACAGTGTAAAACAAGGTTTGGGTTTTGGTGAGGCTTCAGCTTGCTGTAGTTCTATGGCAAACGTACTTAGATTTTTTAAAACTTTAAAGTAAAGAAGGAAAAACAGTTAAAGAATTTGATACGTAAAGTATTATATAAGGGTGTTATTTTAATTTTTGTTTTTGTTTTTTGGCTGGAGAAAGTTTTTAGAAAGAAACCCCCCCCCTTGTTTAGTTTTGAGATGATTGTAAAGATGGCAATTTTTTGGGGGGGGAAAAGAAAAGAAGTTAGTTGAGATGAGCTGGAGCTGCTGTTGTTAAGTCCAATCCCAAGAAGACAAATGAAGACAAAATGTGTACAAAAGGAGGAGAAAGGAAGATCGAAGATAGAAGCTGCATTATCTGTCTCTGAAGTTCACTCTCACCTGCAGCCTTACTGTTGGAAAAGCACAGTCTTATCAGCCACTCCGAGACCTGGTAAACTCAAACCAGCATTGGGCTATTCAGGGCATTGCTTTTATCTGCCTCTTTCTGGTCACGGACTTGCAGCATTGTTGCAAAATATACAGTTTTGACCAGCTGACTCTTATTAGACAGAAGGAAAAGGGAGAGGGATAGGAAAGAGAAGAAATAGGATGGGGGAGGAAAAGGACACACTGATGATGAGGGAGGAAGACAGAGCAAGAGAAACAAAAGTCTCTGATTCCACATGGTGGTCAGATTTCAGCCAGTGGAGGTTGTGATGTCATATGGCTTCTTTTCTCTTTGGCCCAGTCTGGTCAGGACATTTTTTAGGATCATGATGAAGAAAGGTTCAGGGTTCCAGAAGACGGTTTGGGGGTGGAGGGGCAGCCATGATGGTGAAGCTTGCTCCAGTAGCCAAGTTTGCTTTCAAAAAAAAAAATTTTTTTTTTAAAGGACCAAAAGGATTGATGGGAGGAATAGCTGATCCTCTCGTTATTTATCGGTTAAGCCTAGTTTTTGACACATTTCTTCTTCGTATGGCTGAAGTAAATATTGAGCAACAACTATCATTTGACACACTAATTTTGATTCACTGATTTTTGGTTTTACACTTTTTTTATGTTTACTAAGCATGATTTTAACAGTTTTTGACTGATATTTGTAGGTTTTCTTGTTTGGACTAATTTCGTTTTTCTGTCTCCCTTTGTACTTTTTTTTCCGATTAGCATTTGTTGTTATAGGCTATTCTGGCATTCTATTAATTTGCACTTAGTTTTTACAACTGAACTCAAAAATTAGGGTAAATTTGTAGGCCCAACTATCACAACAAGTCCCTAGTCTAGAAAGATGGTCATGTTGGTGCTTTGTTCTCACTGAAAAGTTTCATCATGTTCTAGTGCCCAGCACCTTGTTCTCTTCCAGTTGGAGGGATTATAGGACCACTGGTTGTGAGGGGAGACCACAGCTACTGAAGTCCTAACCTCATCCAACAAGAGGTGCAGTGAGGGAACTGCAGAGCATAGAGGCACGGTTTGAGTCTCAGCCTGTCAGCCTTCTTTCCCCAGTGCAACAGTGCTGGAGCCAGGGTCCAGACTCATTCTCCAGCTTGGGAGACTCTCAAACTAACCATTTGATTGGTTTTAATTGCTCTCTTTTCCATTTTGCAGCTTCACCTGTGGAAATTCAGAGGCACCTCCCAACACCAAAACAGAAGGTGAGTGGGACCCCATTGTGTGTGGTACTGGTAGTCTTTCCAGCAGGGGTAGCTGGGAGTCTTGCTTTGCTGCTGGGTTTCTTCCTGAAATGGGCGGGGGATTGAACCAGTCAGTGGGGAATGCAGGCCAATGTGGAACAGGCAAGGGTTTCCTTCAGAGCTGATCCCTAATCCTCTGTAGGGTTCAGTGCTGAGCCCTGAAAGGTCTTCATGCCCTGGGACAATGTATACTGCCTTTCCCTGTGTGCACAATCCTATGCTATAAAATGGGCCTGCCTGGCATTTTCTGATGGAGGTCTCTCTCTCCACTGCCCAGTGGATGATTCCTGGAACCTGATCACTTGTTTCTGCTTGAAGCCCTTTGCAGGGAGGCCCATGATTGAGTGTAACAGATGTGCCACCTGCATCTACCTTTCCTATGCCAGTATTCGCAAATCCAACATGGCTGAGGTCTTCATCTGTCAGAGATGCCGTGACACCAAGCAGGAGATCTGCAGCTCAAACTGAGCCTGTACAGTGCCTCACAAGTGCTTCTGTGACTGATCCTCTTCCACAGAGATGTAATTATGGAGTCTCCTTTAGTTCTAGGACTGTAGCACAAGTTGGCTAAACAATCGATGCACAGTGACTATAGAAGGAGGGTCTGTGGCATTGGAGAGTGGGAGCTTTTATGCACTTCTAGTTCCAGGAAGCTGGTGGGTTCTGACTCACTCCCAGAGGAATAATCTTCCTCTCATGGGGTTCAATAAACTATGCAATGAAAACATCCGTTTAATCAAAGCAACGAATGCAGAGGGGTCCTGTAGGAGAAGTCTGGCTCACTGGACTCCAATGCAGTAGGTCAGCCAGAAAGGTCCCTGTTGTCACATACATGTGGTTCAGTGCCTTCCCCCAGGCAATCCAGGAGAGCCTAGTCCAAGTAGTTTCCCTCTGGTATGGTGGCTGCTTAGACTTATTCCCAGGTGGTTGTTATCCCATCAATGCCCAGTTCCTTTCCTGGCCTTGGCCTGGTCTTCCCTTAGAATGAGTTTGATTGTGAAATGTGTCAGGTGGCTAGCCCCAATGACTAAAGTCCTCTTTCAATATAGCAGATACAGCCCAGAATAGAGTGCAAGCTTCTCCCTCTACAAACCAGGCCCTGGATGACACCCTCTGGGGAGGAAAAGGAAGTTATCCTCTCTGCTGTCATGGCCAATCAATATCAAATGTAGTGATGTGGACATTTGCCCCTGGGATCTGAGTTGAGCACCTCCTCCCTCAAACTCCCTTCACATGGAGTAAGCAGAGAGTAGCCCCTATCTCTGATTCGACTGCAGTCACTAGCTCCAGAGATGGAAGGGGAGCAGTATGCAGTTACTGTAAATAATGGAGATTGACTGTAAATATTTCTCCAGACATTTAGACAATTATAAAACAGCTCTTGCTAAACTGTAAAATGGAGTCCTCTGTGTTCCAGAACTTCGAGTTGCACTGGTCTCCTGCATGAGAGGGACTTGGGAGTTATGGCTTGAGACCAAAACAGTTAGCAGCAGGGGTGGTTCAGAAAATTCATGGTAGGGAAAAAAGGGAGAGTCCACAGGCAGCAGAGAACAAGTAAAGCCATCCTGGGTAAAAGCTGATCAATCTCATCCCCTTGGAATGGCTTTTGAGCTTTCACCTACTGCTGGGCTGCATTGGGCTCTCTTCCAAAAAGCATCCTTCATAAATGTGTGATGGATGATGGGAATAAAATCTTAAGAGCAGGAAGCAGGTGAAGCTTCTATTTCTAGAGTCCCCTTCCCTGAAGAATTCTCAGGTTTTGACAATCTTGGCTCCTCGGTCAAATTTGGGGAATGTTAGTGCCTCATACTGATGGGGTGGTCTTATGCATTGAACCTCATCTGCTATGCAAATTGCTGCTCCTTGGATGCAATGTGTTGCCTATGGAGTTTCTAGACAGGATATTTGGTCTTCTGTCTCCCACTCTTTTCTTTAGGGGGAGAACATGACTGAATTGGTCGGTCTCTTGGGAGCTCCACATGCACTAAGAATCAGATCCCATCTTCTAATTCTTCCTTACTCTCCTCCCCCAAAGACCAGATCCATGTAGGGTGACCAGATGTCCCAATTTTATAGGGACAATCCCAATATTCAGGGCTTTTTCTTATATAGGTACCTATTACCCCCCACCCCATCCTGATTTTTAACACTTGCTATCTGGTCACCCTAAACCCATGTGCCTTCTGCTGTGCATTTCAAAGACTCTGCTTCCCCTGCATTGGAGGCAGTTGGTTTAGTCACATGAACTGCAGGTGTTTTGATGCTTTTGCCTAGGGGGGAGTTCATGTTGGTACTGAGTTGGACCTCTGTTTTTGGGGTGACTAGGGGGGTGGAGAGTATGGAAGGAACCTAAGATCGCAATTCCACCTTATTGTTCTAAACTGGGTTTTTTCATACTTGTATATTTGGTTCCCAAATATATTGGAGGGGGGGGCCATGGGGCATCTTACCCATCATTCAGCAATCCCTCGATTTGGGATGGTTCACACCCTGTACACATCTCCTGCAGTGGGAAGCCCAGGCCCTTGAAATGCTTTACACTTTTATAGTTTGTAGTCACTTTTTTTATTGAAATTATGTAAAATAGCAAATTATGGTCCTTGCCCTGTGAAGTGTGGCTGGAGCAATATGTATATAATGCAATAATTCTTGTGGCCTTGTGTTGGTTTCATGGCCTCACCTCTAATCCCACTTGGTGGTAAATTTCACTGAATCTCTCTCTTGATTGAGCAGGGAGTGGGTGGGAGGGAATGGTCTCTAACCATGTCTTTTCTTCCATAGGTCAGTCTTCACGAGGAGCTGGGTGGATCCTGGAGAGTTAAAAATCCAAATCAGGGAAGAGTTTGTCTACGTATGTCTGAAGAGTACAAGCCTCTTGCCCTGTGAAAGAAATGGTTGCGAAAGTGCAAGGATGTGTAAACTAAGCAGAATATGTTGAAATTGAGCAAGCAGAAATGAAGGGTAAGGAGCAGGGAGAACACCAGGGCTCTGAACCGGTTCAGGCTTGGACACAATCTCTCAGTGGAAAAAAGGGTGAGAGTCAGGTGGGGCACTAAAAACTCAGACTAGATCAGAGGTCTCCAAACTGTGGGGTGCGCCTCTCTGAGGAGCATGGGGGAATATTTGCGGGAGCTCGGCAGGGCTCAGGCTAGCCCCCCATGGGGGCTGGGGAGTGCCGTCCAACCCCGCTCTGCTCCAGCCCTGCCCCCAGCTGCATCCCATGGCTCCTAGCCGTGGCTCTACTCCCGGCCCCAACCACAGTCCAGCTACAGTTCTACTTTTGGCCCACCCCACCCCAAGCTGTGGCCTCGGCTCCTGGCCCGGCCGTGACTCTGACCCCGACTACGGCTCCGCTCCCAGCCTTGGCCCCAGCCCTGACCCTGGCCCCGACTGTAGCCCCGCTCCTGGCCCCAGCGGAGGAGGTGGGTGCAGACAGGTAAGGGAGACAGGACATAAAAAGTTTGAGGACCACCAACCTAGACTGTATCTGCTAGCCATACAGGCTGAGAGATGGGACTTGCCCAAGTCAGAGTGTGAGTCAGTAGCAGAGCTAGGAACTGAGGTCAGATCTCTTGAGTCTCAGTCCAGGGCCTGACCCCTATAAAAACATCCTTGCAGTTGCTCACTCTCTAACTTTTCATCTGTGATGTAAACAGCTGGAAACAGGCCTCATCTAGGGCCTTGGGAGTGAAATTACATCTTGATAACTATTTGAGAAATGCATGGCACTATTGATTACAAGGGGGATGGCAATAACCTGTCTTCCATTGTGCTGTGGGGAACTCTGGATATGGGGGAAGTCCATCACCCCCTGAAAGCACCAGATCAACCATAGGAGAAACTGGGATGCAGGCACAACCCCATGCTACAAGGCACGTATGTTACTACAAGCAGGTCAGACTGTCCGCCGTGTGTGCGTGCGCGTGCAGACACCCTCTCCTAGTAATGAGTCCCTCTACCACGGTGCCCTATCCAGTCCCCCTGGGTTAATTATAGGTCCCCCAACTGGATCCCTCTACAACTCAAGAGAATCATCCAAAGTGAACATTTTATTTGGACACTTCAGTTTCCAAAACAGGAACAATTTGAATTAACAAAAAAACAGGGATTTCAAAGACATAGGCTGCTCTCCATACAACTGGGACACACACAGCAGTATGGAGAGCAGAGTCCAATATTGAAGAAATAAATTTTCATTAAAAATAGTCTCTGGGGAATCTCATGGCTGTGTAGTTACACTTGGTTCACATTTGAAAGGTTAACTCAGGGGTCAGCAACCTTTCAGAAGTGGTGTGCCAAGTCTTCTTCCACCCGCCCCCTTCCCATGTGACATGAGCCCAGTGCCCTGGCCAGGAGCTGCTCCTGGCCCCAAGCAGCGCTGCAAGCAGCCACTCCCTCGGCCCCGCCCCTCTCCCATATGACCACCAAAACTTATACAACCCTGGTGCCAATGGCAGTGTGAGTGCCGCTCAAAATCATCTCGTGTGCCATGTTTGGCATGCGTGTCATAGGTTGCCGACCCCTGGGTTAACCAATGGATGCAGTGTCGTCTTCTTGCATCTGCAGACAGCCTGAAATAGCAGGTCTGAGATGTAAGACCCTTCCCCCATTTTCTCATGGGGTGAAGGGTGGACTCCACAGCCTACTAACATTTTAAATATAAGCAGTTAACGAGTTAATTGCTGATCATTTTAACAGGCTATGGGAAAGAAGTTGTGAGGGAAGATACAAAGATGGCAAGAGAAGAAACAGCCATCCATCTAGAGCAGAACACATTATTCCTTTGCGTGATCCTGAATTGACAATAAGGCACATATTTACAAATTTAGTTACACCTTAGAAGTCCTCACCTTTTGTTTGATCTTTGACAAACCTGCCATAGACAGTAGCAGGGATTCCTTGGTGGACTACAATTCAAGTTTAGTCCTGAACTTTACATCCCAGACCATGAAATGGAATCCAGTGCCCTCCACATACAACCTTGAACTATGCAGTATAGCCACGTTAGTTCCAGGATATAAGAGAGACAAGATATTATCTCACCCACCTTCTCTCTCTAATCCCTGCACTAGACCATTTCACAGACAGACCAACTTATTTCCCCAATTTGCACCAGCTATCAGGCACTGGAATAAGAAGTTCAAAAGAGAGCAGCTGTTGGGAGAACAGTGAAGTTGTCTGCACAGAGACATGGAATCAGTTCAATCCTAGAGCACCAAATGCCAAAGTCATTTGGTCTGCAGTTGGAACAGAACCATTAAATCACTGACTGCGTCTCCACTCCTGTAGGAGACAAAGGCACATACAATCCTTGCCCCAGGGAGCTTACAATCTAAATAGGAAGAGTCCAGTCTCAGGCCATGTCTATATTACAGCCACTACAGCAGCACAGCTATGTTTCTGCAGCTGTTCAGCTGTAGTAGAGATGCTTCCTACATTGATGGGACCGGCATTTCCATTAATTTAGTTAATCTACCTATCCAAGAGCAGAAACTAGGTTGTTAGAAGACCTAGCTGCCTCTACACTGGAGGTTAGGAAGACCTAACTAGAGCACGTAAGACACAAATATAGCTAGCTAGATCAAATTTAGACCAGGCTTCAAACAGGCATGTTCTAGATCCAATATTTCTGGTGGGGCAAAACCAGAGATAGTTAGTCCATTAATCTATCATTATGGCATCTTGTGGAGACAGAAGTCCATGGTGTGGTAGTGGCTAGATGTTCACGCTACTTTATTCTTCCTTAGCCCAAACTGCGTTGCTACTTTTCTCCTCCAGGTGGGGAATCACAGCCTCCATGTAGAACTTCTCCAGCTTGGGCTCAATTCTCTCCCAGAACCCTGCATCAAAGTCCACTGAGGTGATGACTGTATCTTTGTTGGTGTGAACCACAAAGTCAGCCCTGTCGAAGCCTGTTGTTGCCAGCTGGCACTGCACTTGGGTGTAGTAGGGATGGCTTCTCTTCAAGGAGTAGGACTCACCATCCATTTCCAGGCAGAAGGCTTTGTCTTTACAGGCTTCTTTCACTGTCTTGTCTCTGTGCTTATAGGGACACTTGACCTCCAGTAGCTTCCCTGTATCTGCGTCTCTGACAATTCCATCTGGGCTGGCTGCGAGCCACTCCTTCTCTGGGTGAATAAACAGGCCACATTCCTCCACCATCACAGGCCTACCACTCCTCCTGGACTGGAGCTCCTCATATGCCTGCACTGCCTTTTTCTCATTTCGGGTGCCCCAGGACATGGCTGGTGTCTGCACTCTGGAACCAGAGCTCACCACGGCCTTAAGGTAAGACTGGGGCACCTCTGAGCTCTTGCCATTGACAAACTTGCTGTTAGCGATCCTGGGTGCAACTGAGGCTGTGATGCGGTTTTTCCGCCACTCATACCACTCGGGATTGTCCCGCTGTCCCCGGGTTTCCCTCTCCACTTTCACCACATCTTCACTTTTCAGCAGGGAGGGAAATTGGTTTGCTTTGCCCTGGCCAGTGGCCTTGGTCCGAGAGTGGCTGGACTGACTCCTTCCCAGAAAGGGGTCAACACCGGCAGGTGCTTCAGCTGCTGTGGAGCCAGGTTTCCCTCCACTAGTCACTGAGGGGCTCTTAGCTGTCACTCTGTAGCTTATCTTGGTGTCTCCTTGATCACTGCCATGTGCTGCAATGGCCCTTGATTGGGAAGCGCTTTGCCCTGCTCTTCTGGCAGTGGTGCTGTTGGCTGGCTTGTCTGTCTGTGCCCTGCTGGTGCCTGAACTCCCAGCAGCCTGAGCACTCTTAGGTCGGCTGGCTACGGGTGGTGTCTTGGCCTGAGTGGAGGAGGCAGAGGAACGGGGTGCTGCTGGGGTGGCTTTGGGCACAGCTGTAGCCTGATGAGGTGAGGTTGTGCTGCCAGGGTTTTTCCTGGGTCTTCCCATTGTTCAGTGTCAGGGCTTGCACTGTGTGGACACAAGAGAAAGGTGAATGTACATCCCCTGACCAGGTCAGTTTCCTGGTTCTGGCAGCAGCCTCTGTGCTTGATGCTTCAGGAGGGCTACATCCCTTCTCTTCCCATGTGCCCCAGGCCAGTTGTGCCACATGTTGGGACAGGGCTCCCTGCCATTCCTTGCAAGAATTTGTCTATATTTCTGTATTAAGCTGTCCTCACACCTTTGCCTCTGTGCTGTCCCTATACAAGTCCCTTGCCAGGCGATGGTGTCTGCTAGGGAAGCCAGGGTGAAAAGAGCATGCAAGTATATCAATGGACCACCCCTCTCTTTATCCCTCTTCTTTACACCTATGTGATGTCAGACCTCCCTACTGCTAACTGGTTCTTGCATTCTGCAACTCCGCAGTATGCTTGGTTCTGACCCTATGAAGTCAGCCCAGAACTGAACTGGAGCTGGGTTGGAGAGTTTCAGGGAAGGGCTGGGTATCAACTAGGGCTGTCCCATAAGAGGTGGAGCTGTGATGGATGGGAAGGGATGTAATGTAATAATAGCTGGTGTGAAAGTTTAGGGAGATGTCTGAGTCATTATGAATCCCATTTTGTTTTGTGACACCATTTGTGAATGTAACTATCACTAGAGATTAGAGCATCCATTTTATAGCACTGCCTTGACACCTAGTGGACAGACTGTATCTGAGAAGCTGAGGGAGCCATTGAGGACCATCAACATTGAATGAATCTTCTCTACTGGAACAATGGGTTTTCTACTGATAGGTTCTGTGTAGAGAGACATTCAGTCAATGGCCCTAAATGGGGGAGGGGGCTGAAGCCTGGATCTCCCCCCAGCTGCAGTACATGAGGAAAGAGGGAGCAGAATCTGTTTTATAAGGGGATGTTTTGCTTCTCTAAGGAAGGTAGGCCATTCTACTGCCAGGCCTAAAGACTCAAGTCCAACCCAGGACTCTCAGGTGGTGAAATCTGACAAATGAGTATTGCGTTCAGGAGTTTGTTTTCCACAGTTATGGAACTTTTTTGTATAAAGAGTAAAATGTTTGTATTTAAGAATTTCATTTGCTAAGACTGTTTTAATTGCTTTAGTGCCACATTGACCCCGAAGGGATTAACAAGAAAACCAGAGCTCCTACAGGTCATGAATGCTGGGGGGAATATGATTAAGCAATTGGGGGGACTGAGTGGGTTGTGCCACTGTTTTCAGGGTCTCAGGAAAGGTATCAGAAATGGGATCTGCACTTGGGAATATGCCTGCAAGACCCAGACCCAGCTAGGAACAGTGATCAGTCTGTATCCAGATTCAAGGGGCTCAGACACGTGATTAGATTCAACCACTGAATCCCACAACAGACTGGTGATCATCCAGAGACTAGGTCTGGGCCAGGTTCCGACAGCTGGTTCTTCCCATCTTGAAAATGCTGCCCAAATACTAAAGAGATATACTCCAACTGCCTGGTCCCACACTCAAGATTTTTGTAAAAACTTTAAAATCTCAAAGCCCAATAGTAACATTTCCCTAAATTTTTAAACCAACCAATCTTTACCTGTAGCGTGTGTAACCCTAACACAGCAGAAGTGGCGATCTGCAGGGCAAGGGCCTCCACGGAGATTTACTGTCCAATCTGCAAGAAATGCAAAAGAGAAACAGCAGGAATTTGGGTTTAGTAAGCTGGGGCTGAGTAAATGTCACATCTCCATGAGGCAGAGGGACAAACTGAGGCACAGTGTGAAGTGACTTGGCCAAGGTTGGTGGAGAGCAGATGTCTGTGCCAGAAGTGGAACTCTGATTTCCTGGCTCCTAATCCAGTGCTCCTTTTACTAATCTAAGCTGCATTCTGACCACCTGTATGTTCAACGTGTTTACAGGAAGTGTCCTGGATTGATTGTTCATTAAGCAAAGACACTTTGCTCAAGAGAATAAATTAGAAGCTCCTGGGGCAGAGACTCCCTCTCTGCTGGCCTATGAAGGGTCATGCTGAGCTGCAGAGCTGGGTATATAGAAATAAAGGGGTCAGAGTGCTTGTTTATCAGAGAGCCTCAAAGTAACAACCAGAGCCACAGCAAGTGCCCTGTCTCCTCCTGTGTGTTTGCCCACCTATGAAAAGCCCACTTGCTACATGACTTCCCAGAAATCAAAGCTCTGAAGTGATGAGTGTGCTGCTCAGATTTCAGTACCCTTTTTGGCAGGAAAAGTTAAGAGCCGACAACAGATTCCCTTTCAGCAAACATGCCCCAGCCTGCCTCTCCATGCTGGGGAACCTTAGATTTGGAAGGACTGATAGTCAATATCACCAGTGCTGAGGGGTAGCAGGAATGCTCTTGACATGGCAATAATGAACTTTTAAAAGACTGTAATTAAAGAACTGAAAGGCTGTAACCACTACTTTGATTTTGGGAATGTACCTAATCCCCCTCAATAACCCTCAAGCTATTATCCTGATTTGAAAACCTTATATCCCTTCCTGGTTTTTCTCTCCAGTTTAGTGGCTCCACTGGACTTTTGGATGCGAGTGTCATTTTGCAAAGAGCTGCAGCTGTTTATTTCATGATAATCTTCAGAATGGTGAAATTTTCTTGGGATCAGATGGTGACACACACTCTCTTTTATAGCCCTAAAACTGGCTTTCCCTCTTCATTGTTTCTCTCACTGGTCAAACCCTGTTTTCCCAACTAGATTGCCAGGAGTATGACAAGTCCAAAGGGTCAGATCCAGTGACTCAAATAGTACATTCTGCCAACATGTCCGGGCATAGCAGCATGACTTGAATTGCTCTAGTCTGCATGCACCCACATGTCTGACTGCATCAGAGCAAGGAGTGCCACATTCTGCCGTTGCAATTTACAGAGCATCCCAAGTAGGAATTTTTCATTATTACCGTCTACCATTCACACCCCCCAGACTCTTCAGAACAAGCCCCTTAGCTTAAAAGTTAAACTTGTTCCCGTCTAGAAATACAGTCTCCACCACAGCTTGTTCCGAAGGCTGCAGTTAGGTGCTTGGCAGAGGCTTGCTGAGTGGGTTTCAGTAAACCACCTGACGGATGCAGGGTTTGTAGCGGTAAATGAGGTTTCGTTTCAGGCTGAGCACCATCTCTGTGAATTATAATCATGGACAGTCCAGGGAGGAGACAGGGAGCCTTGGGTTATTGCTCTCAGACCCACGGGCGTACGGCGCTGGCTCATTCAGGAAGCCATTTAAGATCGGTGGGGGGGGGGGGTCTGGGCACCCCGCAGGCCAGGCTGGGGACACCGAGGGGTGAGGACGGCAGGGGGAGCAGCCAGGCCTGACGGAGAGAGACTGGGGCGACACGGCCCTGAGCCTCTTCTAGCCTGAGAGAGACCAAGTACTCCCCGACCCCCCATGCAGCCCAGCCTGCCTCCAGCACACCCACAGCAGGGACCCGACCCCACCCCCGGATTGCACCGCGGCGCTGCCTCACCCAACAGCCGGGGCGGCGGCGAGTCCGACTCGGCTTCGCCAGTCAGTCGCTCAGCTTCTTCCGGACTCGGGCGGAGACACGATGAGGAGAAGGGACGCAGCTCTCGCTGCTCCGCCCCGGCCGGCCCCGTGACCGCTCAAGAGGCGGGGGGGCGGTTGGGAAAGGGCGGGGCCGTGGCACGGGACGGGTTGGAGGGGCGGTTGGTAGAGGGAGGAGCCGTGGCACGGGCGGCGGTTGGGGAGGGGCGGTTGGTAGAGGGAGGAGCCGTGGCACGGGCGGCGGTTGGGGAGGGGCGGTTGGTAGAGGGAGGAGCCGTGGCACGGGCGGCGGTTGGGGCGGGGCGGTTGGTAGAGGGAGGAGCCGTGGCACGGGCGGGGTGGGGCGCGCTTGGGGGAGGGCGGAGCATGTCCCAGGGAAGGGGCAGTTGAGAAGAGCTGTGGCGCAAGGTTGGGGGAGGGAGGGAGGAACCCTGATGGCCCAGGGATGGAGAGGGAGGCGCTGTGGCATGGGGATGGATTGGGACAGCACTGGCTTGGCATGGGAGGTCTGGTACAAGGTAGGGAAAGGGAGGGGCTGTGGCCGGGGGATGGGAGGTGGGGAGATAGCCAGGGTGGGGCAAAATCACTCCAAAACAGCCAGCCCCTATTGCACAAATATCCAGGGGGAGCAGAGAGGTGGGGTTGAGACTGGAGGGGACCAAAGGGAGGTGGGCAGTGTGATGGGGAGCTGATGGGGTGAGAGGAACCCAGGTGGAGTGGAGAGAGAGATTGATGGAGCAGTGGGAGATAAATGGAAGGAGAAAGAAAAGTGGAGAAAGCTAGACAAGGCCCCCCTGTCAATGCTACTGGCAGCCTTTCTTCTCCATTATTGTTTGTACAGCGCCCAGCATGATGGGGTCCTGGTCCAGTGAGGCTCCTATGAACTATGGTAATATAAGTAAGTAATAATCAGTAATAGTCAATAGTTCACTTGCCGGGTTCTATGGGGTCAGTTGTTAGTAACTACAGCTGCCTTGATTCCTACCTGCCTTCTGACTGACCACTTTTTTGCTTTCTCCTTGGCAATGATGAGCTATCTCTGAAATGGAACCATGAGATTGTGGCTTTATAAGGACATCACTCCCTTCCTCTGTTTGTAAGCGGGTCAACACCAAACTAAGGATTTCCTCACTTTATTGAGGCCCAACCCTGTGCTGCGGATCACCCACAGCAATGTAAGGTCAGCAAGTCCTGGTAATATGCTAGTGCTTGAGGGGAATGGTGCTTGTGAAGAAGAGTTCCTTGTCTCTGGTGGATCTCATTCCTTAGCATTGGTTAATGCTAAGTCATTACCAGCTGTGTGTTATCATTTCTGAAATTGAACAGCCCTGGATGAAACTGAAAACATTTGCAGGATGCTAGAGCCTTTTTAATGGGCATAGCTGGCTTTTCCCAGTAGAGGGAGTCATTCACTCAAATATACAAAGAACAGCACAGCCTTTAGCAATGCTGGTAGATGTAGGGGTTGCCCTGAAATGTGTGCTTCAGAGATAGGTGATTGGGCCCCCTTGAATGTACTGATGCAGTACAGAGAGGCTCCTCTCTTAAATGAGCCTGCTGCCTTTAGTCACTAGCAAGCAGAAGGAAGAATTTGTTTCTGGAAGTCTCATCACCAGTGAGAAATCACACTGTCCCCTGACTCACCAAAAATTAAAATGTTTATGCTTCAACTTTTATGTGGCTAAAGTGAACTTTGAGTGTGAGGACCTTCCACATGGGGAAATTCCAGGCTAATTTGTTGTTTCCTTGTAGGAGGATGGGAGGGGTAGAGTGTGTCAAATTTTGCTGTATAAAACCAGGGTCTAAAAAGTTAAATTTCACTCTGGATGAAATGTATTAACAGTGTCGTGTTTGCATAGTTCTGCTTTCAAAGTGAAGATTATAGAATTCATCATTTCAAAGCATTCCAACCATTTTTCTTGAGGCTGTTTGTATACCTGCAGGGAGTGGTATTAGAAAGTTGACCAGTAAGGTGAAGGATGTTCTGTATCTCAGAGTAGGCCTAGGGAAAACCTGTTCTCTAGACAACAGCTGTTACAGGATCACCTGGCTGTGCTCCACTCCTCTGCATCCCGGTCTACAGCAGCCATGTGAGCTCTTTGGAACACCTTTTTCCTTTCAGGCAAGATGCAGATTAACAGACCCTCGTCAATTGCACTTTCTGCTGCTTAATATCAAAAGGCAAAATAACAGTTGCCATGGGAGCCTAGCAGCAGCTGTGTGGGATTTGCTTCCCTGATTAAAAGCTGTGGAACAGAGGGATGTCCTGCCACGCTAGAGGGCATGTTCCTACTCTGGCTGCTGAGCACATGCCACCTTCTTTACTCTTTCTCTCTCTCTGGAACCATTCAAATGGGGAAGTAAGGGGACATCCCACTTCAGCACAATCCAGATAGGAGAAGGGGAACTGTAATAATTTAATGCAATCGAGAGTGGGATGGGAGGAGCCAACCCATTCCAACATGATCAGAAGGCTTATTACAACAATCTGTAACTCACTAACCCCTTCTTTTTGTCCTATGACTTCAGAGGTGTTAACGGGCATTCTACCTTGAATGGTCCCTTACAATATGTACTATTTACTTATGCTAAACAATCTTGTTTTTGTTCCACATTGCATTTAGCTGTGATGCTGGGAGTACCTTTCCCAGACTTGAAGAAAAGCTCTGTGTGGCTCAAAAGCTTGTCTCTCTCACCAACAGAAGTTGGTCTGATAAAAGATATTTCCTCACCCAGCATGTCTCTACTGTCCTGGGACTGACATGACTACAACTACACTCCATACAGAAATGGAGCAGCAGTTTCACAGTAGCATGATACAGATGGGGAGATGAGTGATCATCCTACTCTGTTACTTGTGCCTCTCCTCGTGTTCTTCTCCCAGCACCTTCTTGTCTCTTTCCTGCTGAATTCTCCCTCTCCTCCCATTATCATCTTGTCCCTCAGCCCTCTTTTCAGGTCTTTCCCATCTTTTTCGAGCCATCAGACAAACACCTGTCAGTTGAAATCAGAATCAGGGCCACTTTTTGATTCTGCAGACTGTATCTCAGATGGTCTTAACTAGCATCTAGCACTTTTTTGGCAATCTTTAAATAATTACACACACAAAACTACATTAAAAGAACATTATTAAAGTGGCAAAGTCAAGAATTCAAAAGTTAGGAAGTACCAGAATTAAAGTTGCCTGTGCAACTTAATTCAACCCCCTTGTATGTATGCATTTATGCTACAGTCTTTAATTACATGATCACCTCCTACTTTTTCCATAGGAAGGGTTCACCTCACCTCCTTATGTTGCTCAATTGTCTCTTCGTACCAGTTTTCTTGCCCTGCTGGTCCCAGTCTCCCCCTGACTCCTCATCTTAACTCAGTTTCTCTGCCACTTCTTGGCTCCCACTCCTCCATCCCTTGTTTCCCTTCCTGGCTCCCAGTCCAGGCTCTTATCCAACCAATGCCAGTTTTCTCTTCCCCAGCCAGACCCAGATTCTGTGAGCAGCCAGGTTCAGTCTCTCCCCTGACTCCCAGTTTCAGTCTCATTTCCTGTTCAGTTCTTCTCCTCCCACCCTGAACTCCCAGTTCCAGTTTCCCTATCCCCTCCCGCCACCAGCTTCCAGTCCCAGTTTCACCCTCCCCAGGCTCCTTATCCCAAACTACTCCCAACATCCAGCTGCAGGTATGGCTCTTGTCCCCTCTGCATTTAACTCAGGCAGTTCCTCTTCCATGCTGCCTGGGCCCAGCAGGGGCGCTACTGTGACCACAGAAGAGAGTCTTCCAAACTCAGCACAGATCAGAGTAGCCCAGAGCTGCAATGGCAGGGAATATCCTGCTCAGTCCTAGGCTGGAACATGCTTAATGTGGTTGGAATCTTCAGAGACTATAGTTGCTAAAATCTAAAGTCTCTACTGAGCATGTGTGAACTGTAATTTTTTTTTTTTTAAAGGCTTCTAACTTGGTGGAAATTTGGGTGGAGTGTCACACGGATGGCAAAAGGCACATTCCTGACAGAAGGCCATTCCCACCTGCCAAACTTCAAGTCCTTGCTCCAAAACATGGGGGTGCTAAAGCTGTTCAAAGAAAAGGTTGGCAGCATTTTTTATCATGGGCAAAACAATGTATTGTTCTCAGAAACAGCTCAACCATTTTCGAGGCAGACACGTGGCATGGAAAATGTCATCATAAATGTTTGGCAAAGTGATAACTGTAAACAGGTTTTTATAATGGGAAGTGTTGGGCAACTTTAAAATAGTCAGAGCTAACAGCCCTGCCTATGATAAACTATATACTCCACATACCCAGACAGTGGTGTAGATACTGTTATTCTATACCTACCAGGTGTGTATTTGGAACCCCTCTGCCTTTGCAGGGAGTCAATTGATGGCATATTGCAGAGTATATGCTTTAGGGTTAGTAAACATACACTGTGAGTGTTAATTTGCTGTTCTATATGCATATGCAAACAGTGCAGGAGGTGGAATACTGCAGTATATACATTGTAGGAGGTGGTATGCTGCAGTACATATACTATGTAGGGTAGCATACAGCTGTATGTGTACTCTCAGGGATGACATAGTGCTTTATATGATCTATAGGGAATCAGCACACAGGAGAGCAACTCACGCTGATGAATGCTAGATTGGTCATCCACAAAACCAGCACTATCTGTGATCTGGTTTTAGATAGGACACCCGACTTTGCATGCACCAGTAATATATAACTACTTGTGTCCCATTGTAGTTTTGTTAGTCTCCACAGGATACTGAGAAGATTCCCAAGAAAGGGTAAAAAGAAAAGAGAAGGCAGAGTAGCAGTCCTGTACCTGAGGCTGGAGGAGATCAAAAGATTTAGAAACCAAAACTTTTCACCTGCATCCATATGGTCTGTGAGACTAGAGACAAAAGGAACCTAGAATTCCTGCTTATCTACAGACCTCCAGATGAAGACTTCCTGGAGGAACTAATGGATCTGTTGCCTAGAATAGTGCCAGAATCACTCAGGTTCATCATTCTGTGTGACTGTATCCTACACCTAGACAACACCAAGTGTATCATAACATCTGAATTCCTCAGTTGCATGGAATCCAGGAAATTCACACAGTGTCTGGCACATGCTAGATTTGATCTTCATCCTAGGAGTAGACATTATGGATGTCACAATCTTCCCACCGTCCTGGTGAGACCATTGCCTCATCTAAGCAAAGATCATAGTCTTCCTTCTATCTCAATAGGGAAGCGAAAGAAAAATCCAGTTTACCTACAAAAAACATTGGAATACTTTGGTGATGAGCTAATAAAATAGCATTGCCTACTGATTACGGCTGACAGCACTGTTGCCTCTACCTGCCCTCTGGCCCCAAGCTGACCAAGATCACCATGGTTCATCTACAATCTGCATCAGGTGAAGAACACGGGCAAAAGATTAGAACACCCATGGTGTAAAACCTGTTCCAGATCCATCCACCACCAGCACAATGACTTTTTGCAGGGCCATGTCACTGCAGTAACAAGCAAAGAGAATTTTCTCCTCCCACAGAACCAGAGTTTCAAAATCACTGATGGCAAAGCTGTTCTACAGACTGAACTGGCTAACTGACTTGGACTGCATCATCCAGACATCAGACACACACATCAACTGCAAGGTCTTATCCTACTTATCCTACTTTTAGATCAAGTATGAATACATGAGGCAGAATACTGTGACCTGTCTGTGCGTAGGGAAGCCCACTGAAAATGCCAAGGGCAGGGCAGGCCCCAAAAAGGAGAGCAGATTTTCCCCAAACTGGTGGCTAACACTGAAGTTAGTGTCCCCAACCAGTCACAAACTGCTTCTGATTCCCCACACTGGTTATCAAAAAGCCTCAAAAAGGTAATACATGGCCCTCTTTATTGCATTTCAGTCTCTGGCTCCCAATTAGCAATTAGGGCCAGTAAAGTGAGGAGTTATTTAAAACTCTGCTCACTGTATAAAATATTCTCCTGATCCCCAAAGGGTCAGACACATCACCAGATTACGATTGGTTAGGATTTTACCCAAAATACCACGCTGCCAGCCAATCCCATAGTAACTAAAATTAAAGGCTTATTATAAAAGGAAACAAACAAGATGAGAAATGTTAAATGATCAAAGCAATCAGATACATACAAATGACTTCAAAGTCCATATAATACCAGATTCTTCGCAGTGTTGCAGTTTGTAGGCTTGTACAGTTCCTCTGGAGTACATCAAGTACCTGGATGGGTCTCAGTTCTTTGCTTCACAGCTTCAGATGTAGAGTAGTTGATCCAGAGGTAAGAAGCAGAAATGAAGACAAAATGGAGATGGGGAAGTTGCATTTTATAGTTTCTGCCATGTGGCCTGTTCCAAACACAAGCTCCAGTCCTAGCACATGGGCAGGGAAAAGCTCCACAGGCATGTTCCTCTGTCCTGTGACTTACAGGCATAGCCCTTGTCTCCCCTCTCTGGGCTCATTGTATAGTTGGTTGGCCCTCAATCAGGCTGGACAGTGCTGAGACTAATCTGCTGGAGGTGTCACCTAATAGCACAGCACAAGTTTTAGATCTTTAGGTGCAGATTATATCTCCAATTAGTGCCCAGTCTTCAGCCTCTATTTCCTAGGCAAAATCATCAAGAAAATAATGACAAACATCATGTGACCTCTGCCAACATCCTGGCTGGTTTGCAATGGGCCTCAGACAGGATACACAGCCCAAAGACAGCGCAAATTGGTCAAATGTCAGCCTCCTTATGGCAGTGAGTGTAGGCCACATCTCAGTGTGGATGCTGCCCAATCTCTGCCGCTTTCAACGCATATGAGCACAAGGTGTTGATGACCCACCTACATGACATAGGTAGAGTAAATGGTGCCACAAGAAAATAATGTACCTCTGCCAACATCCTGGCTGGTTTGCAATGGGCCCGACAAACCACCTCTCCAACTTTTCTGCTCCAGCACGACCCAGAGAATTGTGATGGGCAACTGCTCCTTGCAGAGCCCTCACATGCAGACTCCCACAGGGATTCATTCTGTTCCCATTCCTCTTCCATATAGACATGAGACTACTTGGAGAGATGGTGAGATGACATGGACTCTGCTGCCAACAATACACCAGTGACACTCAGGTGTACATTTCATTTTCCACAGACACAGTCAGTGCCATCACAAGGATGTTGTGATGCCTACAGAAGATTAGCACCTGGATGAAGAACAATTGGTTCAAACTCAATCCAGACAAGACCACAGTAACGTCTGAAAGGGAAAAATGCTTAGAGGAACAAGCTGGGACCCTGTCCTCTCCTTCTACAGAAGGTTTCTCTACACTATTTGCCTAGTGCTACAAATCCTCAGGATCATGTTCAACTTATTATTAACACAATGAGGTAGCTTGCTAGAAAGCTTTGTCTCTTTCTCTTTTAGGATTAGGATTTTGTCACATCTGGGTTGAATTAGCATCATTTATTATCTTTGGTGCTGAAAGTGAAAGCAACACTGAATCTAGTTTGTGCAGAATGCCCCTTGGCTCCTTACCATGATGGATTGTCATAAGTACATGATCCTCATCCCCTGTTCCCGCTTCTGCATCCCAGTCTGCTTCCAATGATAGTTCAGTTCAAAATGTTGGTGCTGATCTTCTGAACCATTAGTAGATGAGGACCCAGCTACATCTGTGACCATTAAATCAGCTGTGTTCCTGTGGGACAATTCAGTTCATAAATCCCAGGACAAAAGATGAGAGCCAGCGATAAAGGTCCAGGTTCTGACTTCCATTGCATCTTGATTTGCACTGCTTAGACTGTACAAAGCTGATGTAAAGCCAGGTTAGGGGGATCCACAGGTAGCATAGAACTGGTGTAGTTACTCATGAGGGGGTTGACAGGATTGGTCATTATATTAGTAAAACTACTTTCCATGCTCCCTAGTGAGAAATGATGCCATGCTCTTTTAGACCCACTGCTATTTCTATCCTTTTGTTTATTATTTGTCTGTTTGTCCTTTCAATTACTTGATTTGGACATGCGGTAAGTGTGCAAATTAGGAACAGAAATGTGCATATTAATTGTTTTACAATCTAGCTGTTAGCTTTAACACCCTGTTGAGATTAATGGAGGCAATTCACATCTCTCAAAGCTGTTCCAGACTTCCAGCAGCTTGAGAAAAACATCACAGCATCATTTTATTTTATTTTATTTTGTGTATTGTGATAGCACCAAGAGGTCCCAGTCAGAATCTTCTGCTATATGCCATGAAAATACATTGGGAGACACTATCCCTGCTCCAGGGAGTTTACACTTGGGTCACATTTGGAAATTTTTCTTAGCATTTGTAAGAGCTAGAAATGTCCTTTTAAAAAATGTAAAGCCTGCATTTTGCAGCATCTGAATCTGTTCTGAAGACCAGATAAAGATCTCAAACAGCCTGGGATTTTGACATTACTGCTGTAGGGATGGCATACTACAACATATATACTGTACAGGGAGTGGGAGAAACACTGCTATATATACCATATACTATGGGGGTTAGTATATTGCAGTACATGTACTATAGGGATGGTATATATGGGTTAGCATACATATACCACCCGGTCAAAGTAGAAAATGTTGCAGTATATAAACAATAGGCCAGAGAAGTAGCAGCATATTGCAGTATATATGCTATAGGTCTTAGCATACATATTCTACAGGAGTGAGGACAAACCATACTGCAGAATATATAGCATAGGGGAAAGAGGAGTGTCTCAGCACTCTGTTGTCGATACGCCTTTGGGGGAAGAGGGAGTGCCCAGCAGTATATAATGGATGGTTGGGTTTGCTAATGTGGTTACTAAAGGATTTTGTTTTACTCTAAGGCAGTAGGGGTGTGGGGTTCCATGGGCAGAGGAAATGCATTTTCGTCAGAGATGGAAACTGACCAAATCTGCTGCTTCTGGCAATGTCAGCAGAATCCTCAGCTCTCAGTCAACAGGCGGAGAAGTGTTAGCACTATGTGCATGTATGTAACAGATCAAAGTCAAGATCCTTCCCAATGTCCTGCCAGCAGGGAGAGCAAGGAAAGGCTGGGCTCTGCCAGTGTGTGGGGCTACTCACTTAGGCTGAAATCAGGGGATCTGGATCCACGTTTTGTGCCCGGAGAGGAACACCCGTGTGTGTTGCCATTTACCCATGTGTTTCATTTTTTCCCCAATTTCTACATGTTTAGATCTGTGCAGCTCTGGATAAATGATGACTATAATAGTGGATTGTGTGTTTGTTTATTACATATGAGCTCTACAAAGAGAGGGGTAACAGCATAGGGAGGGCTATAACATAGTGACAGAGAAGCTAATAAAATGGGAGTTAAGTGTAGAAAACTATTCAAAACACGCCTGTTTTAACTGAACCTAATTGGAATGGAAATATCCAACCTTTCCTGCTCTCTTCTGGGCTGGAATCTCAGACTGGGCCCTTTCCCGCAAGGTTTGTCCTCCTTCCCTTCCCAGTTGAACTGGCATCTCCTGAGATGATTAAGGGGATATGATGGAGATCAATAAAGTCATGAATTGTGTGGAGAAATTGAATAGGGAAGTGTTATATACCCCTTCATATAACACAAGAGCTAGGAGTCACCCAAGAAATTAAGAGGCAACAGGTTTAAAACACACACAAGGAAGTACTTCTTAACACAAGGCACAGTCAACCTGTGGAACTTGTTGCCAGGGGTTGTTGTGAAGGCCAAAAGATAACTGGGTTCAAAAGATGGTCAGGGATACCAGCCCATGCTCTGGGTGTCCTTAAATCTCTGCCTGCCAGAAGCTGGGACTGGATGACGGGATGGATCACTCAAAATTGCCCTGATCTGTTCATTCCCTCTGAAGTATCTGGCACCGGCCACTGTCGGAAGACAGGACACTGAGCTAGATAGACCATTAGTCCGACCCAGTACAGCCATTCTTATGAGATTGGACTCCCCTTTGACATTCTGCTTTCCTCCTTCCTGCTCACCTCTGGGCTGGAATTTTGCTCTGATGAAATCAGGAAGTGCAGAAACTTGCAAAAAATGCTTTAAAATGTTGAACCGAATCTCCAAATAGCTTTTGGAGTTTGAATTTTCAGACAATCTATGGAGTCTGTTGTCATTCTGTGTAATCCTTTCCTAGTGCTGATGGGTTGTTGTGGTGTAGTTTGGCTATAATGGGGATTTCTGTGGGAGCTGAGACGTAATTCTTGAATTGTGACACCAGGCTGCTGTATTGCTACTTGTTTGGATTCTTGCCCCTGTGAAGTTTGGGGCTGGTATAATTAGAGACGAGATTTTGGTCAGTTGAGGTGAGGGATTTGATCTGGGTAGTGGGTTGCAGCATAATGCTGGGATTGTGGGCTGAGAAAGTTGGTAAAGGAATCCTGGGTGGGACTGGGTACACTGGTGTATGAGGTAGATAAGAGCCAGGGTTGTGCACACCATAGGCTGAGGAGGTGAAATCCCAACCCACTGCTCAACAGGCATTTGTCCTGACACCTCTGAGCTGGGCCTGCGTACGGGGATCAAAAGGATCAGGCTTGTCTCTGCTGTAATCTGCTTGTTGTGTGTATAAGTCTGTAGCTCCCTAGTGCTTTTCTTCTTGTCCCTCAAATACCTCTGACAAGGTTCACCATCCCCCTGAGAAACGAGACAGCACATGCAGAGCAGGTTCTATCCCCTCCGAGTCCTCGGTGCTGCCAGACCAGTGCGTGTGGCCCTTTAATCAGGCTGGGCTTGGAGCTGCTCAGCTCCCTTACTTCTGGCAGTGAGGAGGGAGAGATGTAGTATTGAGGAAGCCAATGCCGGAGAGAGGGAGTCTGCAGCAGTGAGAGAGAGAGAGAGAGAGCGCAGGCTGGGGAGGGAACCTGTCATTCTCCTCCAGAGGAGAAAGAAGAGCCTGAGGGGCAGGAAAAACCAGGCTTCTGGTGAGTATCCCTGGCAGGACACCATCCAGAACAGGGCTGATCCCATTCCTCTTCTTTATGTGTTTCTAATTCATCTGAAGCTGGGTGAGTTGGGACTGCAGATTCTGTGTCATCCTCCAGGTAAGTGTTTAACACTCAGTTCTGCCAGGCAACTTTGCAGAGCAGGAAATGGGGGGTTTGAGCAAGGTCTGGCAGTGGGGGGGATGGATCAGAAACCTTTGCTCTCTCAGGTTTCCTCCCTTTGGGGTAAAAGGTGGCCAGCAATCCCCTAAATGGGGAGACTTCTGTTTCCTTGTGTTTTTCATGGCTAAGGGCTGGGAGACCCATTGCAGGCTGGTACTAAATTTTGTGAATTAGCAAGAAAGCAAATGAACACAATGAAATAACTCTCCAGCCAAGGCCGCTGCTTCACAGTCTGACCGGCTGCACTTAAGTATTTGACAAGTGTCGTTTTTAATTATTTATTATATGTCATCGTATATTAGCAAATGTTCCGTGGTCTGTACTGTACAAGTCCCGATATCTGAGGAGTGCGGAGCCCCTCCCTACAGTGCTGCTTTCACTTGTCAGGCTTTGCTGAGAAGTGAGGAGACGGTGCTCAGGTTTTTTTGGGTTTTTTTTTTTTGCTAAGAGTTACTGGGTTTGGGGATCAATTACATGAAAATTAGCCGTTTGGGTGGTACATGGGAAAGAAAGTTATCTCCGTTTCCTGCATTTGATTATTGGTGTGAAGATTTGTATTTTATCAGTGGCTTCAGGGAAGGCAGGAATGGAGACTTTTAGCTGGTCTGAGGTCAGTCTGCATGAAAAAGCTGCTCATGCAGTTTCTTCTTGATGTCAAACTCCCCTAAGATTCAGTGGCTTGGAGATGAAGGAGCATCATGAGCCAGAGAGACTTCGGGCATTTCCTTGGTTTGTGTCCAACACTTTGTTAACATGACACGTTTCCCTCCTTACCTGAGAAATGTAGTTGGGAACAGATGGGGACTCCTGTGGCTCCCAGCAGGAGGCCCGGTTTTTTTAATGTCTGATATGTGTATTAACTTGTGGGTGTGGGTGGCTCTGTCTCAACGAACTCAGGTCTGCGTTTTTTATTTCACCTTTTGCAACAGCTTCCCTTTGCCAGTGGGAAATGGCAGGGAATACAAGCAGGAAAGTCTTGGGAACTGGTAGAGAGTGGTGGGGACTGCTTCTTTGAAATCTGGTGACTAGTCTCAGTGAAGGGTCGTGGCTAATCCCTACTTAGCCTAATGTCCTTATCATAGAGTCTCCAGGAAAATGCTCTTCCCCCTGCTACCCCACTGTGCCTGACTCCTCCCCCTCGTGCAGACCTCAGCAAGGTGAGCTAGGATGCGTATGTCCACTACTTGTGGGTGCCTTGTAAGTGTGGGTACGTGGCAGTTTTGTGTGTTCACCCACAGGTATCTTCGCATTCCTCCTTGTCCTTGTTTTTCCTCAAAGTGTTGTCTTGCACACGTGAGGGTTCGTTTGACCCTGCCTTCATTGACCTTATGCTCAGCCCTGGCCTGGTAATGTGAGGATTTCCTGAGATATTGCCTGGTGGGAAGAAGGAGAGCGTATTGATTTCCAGCACTGGTAGGGAAGGCAAGCCCTCCTTTATTTCCAGGTGGGTCTGTGCAGTGTGTGTTAGATGGAGAGGCAACTAGAGACAAGAAGACAAATGTGAGCACTTTGGCCCAGACCCTCAAAGGTATTTAGGTGCTGGACTCCCATTGAAATCAATGGAAATTAGGCACCTAAATGCCTTTGAATATCTGGGCCATTGTACAAATATCTGAACCTGGGCTTGGTGGAAACATAGTTCATAAGGGACAAGAGGATCCATTGCACCTATAACAGACCTGGGGACCCCTCTCCTGAGCTGTGAAGGAAATTCACTCTCCATGTGCACCCCAATATTGACACACATGCTCAGAACTGTAGGATCTCCCCTCTGGCAGGGCAGCATAGCTTTTTACCTTCTGGATCTCAAATAAGAGACAACACCAACAAAAAGGAGACAGTCACTAGAAACGGAAAGTAGATAAGGGAACAATCTGGAGTTGTTTCTTCAGACAAAGTTAATGGGTGCTGCTGGAGTGCTGACTTTTGGCTGAGGAGTGAAAACCAAGGTCCTGACCATTTGTGCTCAGTAAGGATCCCATGGTTGGTTTTCCATGAGTTAGGATTTGACTGGCTAACTTCCAGGCTGGATGGTTACATTCTGTCTCCCCAAATTGCCCCTGCAGAGTCAGTTGGACACAACATTCAGCTTCACAACCTCCCCTAAACTACAGTGCATTGCTGCTGGACGCTGCTAAACGGCTGTTACGTTGCACCCTAGGAGTGGGAGTGTTATCACAGGTGAGTTTAGGAATTCCTGTATATCCTACTTTTAAAAAAAGAGTGTTAAGGTTGCAAAGTGAAGCATTCAAGTGAGGCTACCTGCACTACTTTAGCTCTACCCCTTTGTGTGTGCACCTTATTATAAGCTGTAATTACACATACAGCTTTTCTGCAGGCTCCCTGCCTCGCAGAGTGTGCTAGATGGCTGTTGCTCAGTGATCGAGGCAGCTGTTCAATATTTTTTCTTATCTTTTTCATTCAGTTTATGGCCTCTGGGCCCATACACTGCTCACCCTCCAACCCCTACAATGAGTAAGGCAGTGGTTCTATGGACCCTGGATTAATTTGTTATGTGCTACAAAACTTCAGCAACAAATGAAGTTTGAGTCCTCTGTACTCCTGCCTCATTCCATGTCCAGCCTCGTCTCTGAATGAGGCTGGGTCTGTGGGGAAATAATAGTATGTGATCATGTAATTAAAGAATATAGAACAGCTCCTCAACTTGTAATTTGGCATACTACCCTGTTTTTCACCAGTTTAAGGTCAAGCCCTGTATCTTGATATGGACAAAGGAGCACAGGTAAGGTTCTGTGGAGAACTCATGTGAATGCATCACTTTCCAGTCTTAATATTTTGAATACAGTTTTGTGTGGAATTTCCTACTTTTTCACAATGAACAAACCCCCTGTATTGTGTACAATTATTTTTAAAGCATTAGAAATCTCTGTCCTGTATAATAATTGCCATCAATGAGGTAGAAGCCCTGGCTACATTATACATGCACCCTCACAGATAATATTCCCCACACCCCATGCCCTTAAAATTGATTTCCTGCTTTACTTTCTTACACATGCATGTGAAAGTTCACTGTAATGTTCTGAGATCACCTTTTCAGAGGAAGTGTCCCCTGGGTTTGTGTATGTATCTGTGTGCAGTGCAAATGAGGCATTGGCAGATTGTTAGCTTTATCGTATTAAAAAGGCCTTGCATATACAAAACCATTCTAACTTGGGAAAGTTATTCAAAAATATATATGCTGAATTTCAGCAGAACACGGAAAAGTTTGATAAAGTTAAAGCTTCTGAAAATAACCTTTCAGAATTTAAGCACTTTAGCATCCTTAACTATTCCTATCACTCCACCAAGAATACAGTCAGTCAAGTGCTTTGGAATTCATTTAAGATGAAAGGGAGCAACAGAAACGTCAGATTATTTATTTTAAAGAAATACAGAAGAATAAACTCTCAGGAATGATGTGAGTCTTAATAAATGTTTAAATGAATGTTCTGAGATCCTCGGATGAAAGAAGCTAGAGTATCTATTTCATTATCATTGCCTGATCTTACAGGCACTCTGAGCCAAATTCAGGTCTGGTTTAAGTAGATTTAAGTAGATTCTGTTGTCTTCAGTGGATTTCCACTTCCTTACACTAGACCTGAATTTGGCCCTTCTCTCAATATCTACTAAAGACGCCGTCAACCACTCATCTTCCATGCCTGTTTCCCAGCACACAATTGATCCCCCTGGATTCTGAATCAGGTGATCCATATCAGGGATGCTGGCTGTTTAAATTATGACTCTCTTTCCCCTGCCAGCTGAAATGGATATTAACAACAGCACCCTCAGGTAGAAGTGACAAGTACGAGTGGGGTAGAAGACAGAACGAGCTAGCAAGCTGTGCTTCCCTCTGTGCCGTTTGATAGGCAATCTGGAATAAGAGAGAGGGGCTGACACCATGCTCGGGTGAGGGGACCTAGTCGCTCTTGCAGGACATGCTGTTGAGAGAGCAGCAGGAATCTATAGTCTTTGCAGTCACTGCCACAGATGATTTGTTTCTCCGTGAGGGGACAGGCGGAGGAGGGGAGGACAGGGTGAGGACCTGTGGATCTGTTTTTATTCATTACCAACTGGCTCATCGCAGCCTACATAAAACATGAGAGGGCCAGATGGGGCTTGTTTACTTTGGTAGAATAAATGTAAAGACTATCGATAAAAAACAGCCAGTACAGCCTCCCTGGTAAGTCCATGGTAAACAGCTAGATGGAGCTCTGGCCAATCAGAGGCCTGGCAAATAGCGGCTCATTGGTTGCACATTAAACACACTTTCTTGGGAACAAGTGGAGTGGCTCTGAAGTGAAATGTGTCTAAGAACCCCCACAGCTTCCCAGGGTGGGTTTGGTGTCTTCTCTCCCCTTTGCTAATGCTCAAAACTGCAGGGGGTCTTAGCAGGGGCCTGGTCAGAAAGGATGTACATCATCCTGGCCTCCCAATGCCAGCTGGCACTTTGAGCAATGGAAGTTTCTCTCTGGCAGTTCCCTGTACCACTGTAGCCTAGAACCCCACCTGAGCTCTAATGCTAACCTGGTGATCATCCTCAGTGACACCCGGAACTACAGCACCACAGTAGTGCCAGGACTCAAACCTCCAGCCCCTGAGCACAGTAGGACTTTTACATTGGGGTGAAATCCTGACCCCATTGAAGTCAATGGAACTTTTGACATTGACTGAACGGAGCCAGGATTTCACCCCTGGACTCTAGTTTTATGAATCACACTCCCAGCTCCTAAATGCAGCAGATCCACACCCAGATCTGGATTACTACCAAGATTCACACTCCCAGCCTCTAAGGATCTGTGCACTAATCTAATTGTCTAGTAGCTACATCCTGTGGGATAGGTAGACGGATGGCATGGTAATGGCAGTCTCATAGCTGTATTTTCCTAGGTTTTACATGCTTTCTAATGATCATCTGTATATCTCCGGAACATCGTTCCAATTCTTTGTAGCCACTGCCCTCTTAACAGTGATTGACTTGAATACAAGTCTGCATCCTCAGATTTGTTTTGGGTTTATCACTCTTCTGCTTCAGTGTTTCCATTTTCCAAGTGGCATAAGGTGCTCTAATCAGATACATCCTTGACCCATAAACTCTGGGTACGTGGAATCTTAAGTTACAGTCTGTCTCATAAGCCTGCAATTCCTGAGATGAAGGCCACTGGTGTGAGATGAAACCACATGCTTTGTTTCCATCTGGCCTTGCCCTTTTCTCTTAGCCTATTCCACTCAGAGCAGCTAATTCTACAGCACATGTTAGTGATGCTGGGATATCTCTATCCATTGTGCATCTGGGTGTATCGATTGGGGGTCGAGGTGAGGTATGTAGCAAGCTGGATGGGCACAGACTGAATACTGCATGTGTCTGGAGAAGAGGGATCCAAAGAATCTGTTTGCAGGGAAGATGCATTAAGGCTTATCTGAATGTTTTATGGAAATACGTTGAATTCACCATTTTGGGATCCATTGACTTACAACTGTGAAGAAGCTCAGCTCTGGCTGGACACTGAGCCAGAATCCTTTTCTTACTCCAGGACCATGCAATCTCTTCCTGTGAAGGGGTGAGAGAGATTGGTGGAAGAGGGGCCAAAAAGTCCCTCCACATAAGCAGTGAGGCCTGTTGGTGGAAGAAGGTTCAGGCACTCCCTCCCTGTGAGTCTTGAGGCATGTTGGGGAAATAATGTTACATTTCACATCTAATTCAGGAAAATGCTTTGTTCTGAGCAATAGTTCTGGAAATGTCTCTGTTGATATGCGGAAATGGAAGTAGGAATGGGGTGGGAAAGTTTGATGGCCTGAGGGATAGGCTGATGTCCTGATCTTTTGGTATCATTTGCAGACTTTTTTTCTGGGTATGTGACTGCAGGTAGAAGATGGGCATAGCCTGGGAGAAGCTGTGGCCAGAAGTGGATTCTGCATGATCTGCCTGTGGGCATTGTTGAGATCCGTGCTGTCTGGAGGCTGCATCCTCCACCCCGCAATTCCTTCCCTGCTCTGTGGTCTCAGATTTAGTGTTGACCTTGTTGTTAATTATTAATCCCCCCGCAAACACTCCAGTCTCTGTTTTGTCCTAGCTACTCTGTGTGTTTTTTCCCTTCACTTGTTTATAAATTACCCTGGTAACCTTAGTGGGTGGCGGACAAGGATGAGACCAGCAGATGCTGTGCTCTGAGGCTGCATCCTAGTTTGGTGTCTCCTGATGTCTGGTTCCTACTGACAGCAGAAGAGAGCATGGACCCATAGTCCGAGATGAATCTTCCTTTGCCTTCAGTGTCCAGATAGCCCCCTCTGGAGACCTTAGCATCTAGCACTGGTTTCATTGGAAAGTTTAGGCTGAGTGCTCAGCTGCTGTTGACATGGAAAAATAAACAGAGAGCAAGCGCATGACTATTTGATTCCCATCATGCTTAGTATTAGTCCTTGTGTTGCTCTTTTCCTCCCAGGGACTGCGGTCAGAATCCATTCCTCAGGGCCACAGGAACTGGGATTTTTCTCTTAATTTCCATTGAATACAGGGGCTGAGGAAGTCCTCGCCCTGCCTGGTGTTTGGCTCATTTAATTCTGCTGCTTTGTGGCCAATGAGCACTCCCGGAGTGGCTGCTCAGCCTGGCAGCGTGATGCTACCCTCCTCAGGCCCCTGCCCACAGTCTATACGGGAGGATTGTTTTTGAGAACCAGCAGTATGCTCAGCTCTACAAAAACATGAGAAGGCCCAATCTCGCAATAAAGTCTAGATGCAGACAATGTAGAGCATAGAGATCCACTTTAGTCAGTGTTGGTGTGAGCTTGAGGTGTTGGAGAAATCGTGCAGTGCTCATTATTGGAAGGCTTGGCAAAAAAACATGTTGTGAAGAAGGCTTTGAAAACATAGACGGAGACGGTTTGGTACCAGAAGAATCAGATTGTTCCCGTCATAAGAGGATAGTGGCACGGAGAGGGCATGAAGATGGGTGTGGAGGAAGGATACAGAAGGAAATTTGTGCTGGAGCCTTAGCAGGAGCAAAAGAGAGAGCAGGAGAAATGAAGGCAGAAACGTACATGATCATGGAGGTGATGATGATGGATGAGAAGTATGTGATGCTGCAGGCCAGGGAAAGTGAGGGAGGGGGCTCAGAGGAGGAGTGGAATGGTCAGAGAAGCAGTGGAGGACCAATGGGGGGCGGGAGGGGACCATGCCCCTGAGTGCTGGCCTCGGGGGGGTGCTGGCAGGGCCCTCCTCAGAGGAGCCACCCCCTGCTGTCACAGGCAACCAGGGGCTGCTGGGCCTTGACATCCCTGCTGGCTATGCCAACCCCAGCTCAGGCCTGCCGGCGGCCAAGGGCTCCTGCTGCGGGGGAGCAATCGTCCTCCCAGCCCCTCTGCCCCCACGCTGGACACCCACAGCGGAGGTGGGGTGGGGGAGAGCAGGAAACGGGCCCCCAGCACCCCCCCCACGGGGCGCTGTTACCTTACCTGCTGCTGCTGCTGCCGGGGGGGCCCAAATGCAAGCATTGGCCCCCAGACGCTAGAAACCCATGGTACGCCACTGCAGAGAAGTGTGATCGGAGGAGAATTTGACAGCAGCACTTTGGCTAGATTGGAGGAGAGCAAGATGAGATTCAGGGAAGCTGGAGAGGAGAAGGTTGAGTAGTTGAGGTGAGGAGGACCAAGGCCCAGGTTGGGATGGAGATGAAAGGGCAGTAGAGAAGTTGTAGAGTACGAAGTAAGAAGAACGGATTAGAGCTGGGAAGTGAGGAGAGAAGGGGAGAAAGGAGTTGAAGAGCACGCCAAGGCTGTACACTTGAGTGACTGGGGGGATAGTGGAATTGTAAAGGGGAAAGGAGGCAGAGGAGAGAGTTGGAGGGGAAAGATGAGAATGTCCAGGAGAGCAAAGCGTCATGGAAGCCCAAGTGGTGACGGGGGGAGGAGGAAGGAATTGAGGAAGGAAGAATACTGTAAAGTCACCAGCTTCGTTATGCAATGTTCTAATCTTGCGGTTGACTTATTAACACCACTTCATTACAAACCGGGCTGAGAAGCCCCAAACTCAGGCTGTGGGAGACTTCCGAACCTCTCCTGGTAATTAAAGGCAGCGTTCAGTCTGACCTGTCCCTGTTGCCTCCAAACTTCAGTGCTTGTTTCTGTTTTTTCACCTTCTCTCCATAGCCCCATCTGACAGGACCTGGTAGCTTGCCTAGAGACCATGCCAGGCTTGTATTCTCTAGCTACCTGGACAGCTCTCCCTCTGAAGAGCTCATGCGTAAAGGCCTGTGCCAACGGGTACTCCCTGGGACTCACTGCTCGCCTCACTTACATCAATTCAGAGGAGGAGCCTGTAGAAGGTAAAATGTGTCTGTCTAGAGCTAAAGAACATGTTGTATGTATTTAACTAGCCGATTGCTGAAATAGAGGAGCAGATCTGACCTATCTTGGTGTGGAGCAGTGGTGCACCCACTCTCCTCTACCCTGTTCATCCTTGGTCTCTTGAACTCTTGCCTCTACTTAGTAAGCTAAAGGAGGAGACCCACTAGGATAGTCAGTATAGGGAACTGATATACACAGAACCAAATCCAGCATGTTCCAGTAGGAGGCAGTGGAATACACGTGCCTGAGACAGGACATGAATGATTGGCAGAGAGATCCTTCCCAAACCCAGCACAGCCCGTGAGTAGGAAGAGGTGGAAGCACTGGGCTTTCCTTCTCCCTGATCATATCATAGGTGAATGTGTGCTGGTTTGCATCCAGGAGGCTCTGATCCAGTCACCTTTCCACAAGGTAACAAAGCCAGGCTGTTGTGCATTTAAATGGCTTCATCCTTTTGTGCATTAAGTAGATACTAAAATGGATCTGGAGCAGTTTTCTAGCTGCCTTACCGCATCCTGAAGCAGTGGCGTACCGGGGGGAGGGCCAGGCCCCAGGCACCGGCCTGCGTGGGGGCGCCAGGCCAGCCCTTCATGACGCACATGGGTTGGGGGGCGCCGGCCCCTCCAGCGTCCCCTGCATGTCGTGAAGGGCTGGCCCGGCGCACCCCGCCTCCCAAGGCCAGGGAGAGAGGCTGCCCTGTCTGAGCCAGTGCTGGGCTCTGGGGCCAGAGCGGCGGGTAAGTTCGGGGCGGGGGGGCATAGGAGGCTGAGGGGCAGCTTCTCTTGTTCCTGTGCCCCCCACGCATCATAAAAGGCCAGCCTGGCCCCCTTCCAGGCTGGGGGGTGAGGCCACCCCTGTCCCAGCCAGCACTGGGCTGTGGGCTGGAGCAGAAGAGGTGGGCGCTGTGCAGCAGGTAAGTGCTGGGGGGGGGGGGGGGGGAACAGAATCTGTGGTGAAGAGCTAATACGTCATGTGGTGCAGGCTGGGAATGTTGAGCCTAGGCTTGGAATCTGTTCTGAGTCAGGCTGGTTTTCTTCTGGCTGCTTTTGAGGTGTCAGCCTGAGCCCTTTCTCCGCTGCCCTCTATAGGTGTGTTCATCTATCCCCTGGAGGAGACTGAGGTGGTAGCAGGTTTTGAAGCTGTGACAGGAAGCCGAAGCATCACCTTCCAGATCCAAAATCGACACCGAGCAGAGGACTGCTGCGTTGACTGCAGCCCCAGTTTGGGCCAGCCATTGCTCTGCTCCAATGGTAAGTATGCTGGGTGGTGTGTAAATATGCTGGTGGTCACCTAGCCATATTATGACAAGGGTATGGCTAAAATGATGTCTAAGCCAAGGGTTGTACAGCTCAAATAAGCACAGATGGAATCCAAGACTTTCCTGCGGGCTGTAAAGTTACATGTAACTTTCAAGGTTGGCTTTGTGCTCCCGGGTATTAGCTGGGGCTGGGATCCCAACCTCTGCTGGAAAGACAATTCCCAAAGCAATGCAAACACAGCTGGAACCAAGAGGTGCAGCATGTCCGGCCAGAAACCCCACTCACATATTTCCAGTCTGATTTCTCAGCCAACAAAGTTTGGAGAAGCAGCATGTGAATTTCCGGATGTTGCCAAGGAACTGAAACCCTAAATCCTTTGAGGTTTGCCCATCACAAATGATTACTGACTTCTCTCCCGGTCAGGGCAGGCACTGAGGTGAGTTCTGTCCCGCCTGGGGCTAGGAGGAATGTGGGGTATGGGAGTTCTCTGAAATTAACTTTTCCTCCTCCTTGAATCCACTGTCCAGTAGTTGGACAGTCTGTAATTTGGGGTTGATCCCTCCAGTACCAGCATCCCGGAGCCGGCCAGCTTGTCAATGAATGAGGACAGATTCTCCTGCATCTGCTGTCCTGGGCCAGGCTTTCTCTGAAAAAGGGATAATCCTCATTCCCGCTAACATTTAATTCCTTTCTCTCAGCTTTTGAGTGTGAGCCTATAGAAACCTCTTGGTGAGTCAGTCTCACTCCTATCCTTTGCCTCCGAGCGCCTTGAATGTGCCACCCAATCCAGCTGCCTTGACCTCCTCTGCTCTAATTCTGTCTTGTATCCCATGCAAGCCAGCTTCTGTTCTCTCTCCTCCACTGAAACTGCTCTAATTTAGCTCATTAATCATCTTCAGGCTCTCCTCTCTTTTCCCCTCCTCTATCTTCTACTGCCTGTAACAGTCAATCACTACTGCTTCTTCCTCTGGGACATTTGCTTCTCAGTTCAGTCCTGCTGCTCCTCCTATCTCTATGCACTCCTTCAGTGTCTCCCCTAATGGCTGCTTTCCCTTTTCTCTCCCTCTGTTTATTGACATCCCTGAAGATCAGGGCTCTGTTCTCATTCCCCTTCTCTTCTGCCTCTGTGATTTCTCCTTGGGTGACTACATCTGTCTCAGTAGTTTCAGCTACTATTTCTTTGCCAGTGACTCCCAAGTCTAACTGTGCACCTCCAACAGCACACACTCTGTCCCATCTCACATCTGCAATCTTTCCTCCTGGATATATCACCTCTCTAGTATTTCATTCTGAATGTTTAGTTCTACGTCGCTGGCTGCCCAAATAGCCCTAGATATCCTATCTCAAGCTCCGAACTCCATGTATTCCCCTAAAACCATCCCCCTCCTTTTGCAAGGAGGACGTTGTCGTTCTCCTCTGGGAGCATTCTCACTTCCCTTCTCTCTGTCTCTTGTTTCACAATTTAACATTCAATGTTAAAAGATCCTTTCAGTTCCTGCTCTATAACATCTCAAACATCCATCCCTTCCTCTCCTTTCCCACACCAAAACCTGCTCTTTGTCATCCCCTGCCATGACTGCAACCTTTCCTCTGCTCTGGCCTCCCAGATTCTCCTTTCTATTCCATCCTGAACACTGGAGTTGACATCCATCCTCCTTTCCTTGATCCTGACGACTCCACCGCTGTGATTGAATCCCTTCATTTGGCTGTCTCTCACCTTCCACATCCAGGTCGAACTTCCCCACCTTCACTTTCAGGATCATGCGTATATCTGCCCAGCCTACACGTCTGCTTCATTTCCTCCTCCTGCTTCCAGCTCCATCCCCACTTCCCTGTGCTTGTGCACCAAATGTCCTCTCTTTCAAATCCCATTCAGTGACAAACCCTTGTAGATCTGTCTGCACCTTCCACCAGGGTATTAAAGGTGTTGGCCAAGTATCATCTGTGTTTGACTCAGGCCATGTCTTTACTACAAACTTTGGTCAATGCAAGTTATGTCAGCATAAAGCCGCCGCAGATAGGATATCAGTTGTGTGCATGCATATTTGTCTCCTTGTGTTGGCGTACTCACCAGGTGTGCCTTTGTCAATGCACAGTGTGGTTGCACCATTGGTAGGTATCCCAGTGTGCAACTTGCCGCCATCCAGCACGTTGTCTTTTGGGAAAAGTTGGCAATGCATGGTGGGACAGAAAGGAATTTTACAGGAGTCACTGGGAGTAAGGGTCAACTTCCCAGTGTGCAGCTGTCTCCATCTCATATTGTTATTTGTATCCCATAATTTTTGCACCTTTTTAAAAAGTCTGCGGGGCCCTTCTCGCTGTCCACTATCTCTGATATACGCATGGAGCCTGCACAGCTCTGCACTGTTGTCATGAGTATTGCACGCATAGGATGCACGATCCTCCGGTAGTTGCAGAGCCGTAAGAAGAACCAAGTCTGCAGGGAATGTGACGGTTTCTTGGAGGACAGATTGTTGTGGGATGTAGCAAGAACCAATTCAAGGTTGTCGGTGGCCTTCACGGAGCAGATGCAGATGATGGAGTGCCACTTCTGGGCCTGAGAAATGAGCACTCTCTGGTGGGAACACATTGTAATGCAGGTTGGGATGAGGATCAGTGACTGCAGAACTTTTGGATGCACAAGGCCACGTTCCTGGATTTGTGTGTCGAGCTCACCCCAGCCCTCTGTGCAGGAATGCCAAAATTAGAGCTGTGCAGACTGTGGAGAAGTGAGTGGTGATTGCACTGTGGGAATTCGAAAACTCCGGATTGTTACTGGTCAGTGTGAAATCATTTTGGTACTGGGAAATCCACTGCAGGGGCTGTTGTCATGCAAGTGTGCAGGGCCATAAATTATTTCCTGCTACACAGGATTGTGACTCTTGGCAATGAGCAGGACATAGAGGATGGATTTGGAGCAATGGGGCTCCTGAACTGCGATGTAGTGATAGACGGCACGCACATTCCTATTTAGGCACCAGAGTATCTTGCCACAGAGTACATCAACAGAAAGGGTTACTTTCTTAAGGTATGCAAGCATTAGTTGAACACCAGGGATGCTTCACCAACATCAGTGTTGGCTGGTTAAGGAAGGAGCATGACACTCATATCTTTAAGAACACAGGACTATTCAGAAAGCTAAAAGCTGGGACTTTCTTTTCCGACCAGCGGATAACCGTTGGCAATGCTGAAATGCCAATAGTGATCCTTGGGGACCAAGCCTACGCCTTGTTCCCCTGGCTCATGAAGGCATACACTGGACATCTCAACAGCATCAAGGAAAGATTTAAGTACCAGCTCAGCACATGCAGAATGACAGTTGAATGTGCCCTTTGTAAACTGAAGGGACGCTGGCGCTGTTTACTCACAAGATTAGATCTCAGTGAAAAAACATCCCAATAATTATAGCTGCCTGCTGTGTCCTGCATGATATCTGTGAAGGAAAGGGGGAAAAGTTGCCACTGGGGTGGAGGTGGAGTAGCTGTCTGCTGAGTTTGAACAGCCAGACACAAGGACTATTAGAAGAGCTCAATGCAGAGCTATAAGGCTCAGAGAAGCTTTGAAAGAGCGCTTTACCAGTGAGTCACAGTGATGTGTTGTGGTTATGGATAAGATTATATCATGGAGTTCACAGAATCTGTTACTTCCAGAGACCTCTGTGACATTTTCCACCTCTGCCCCACATCAGCCACCATGGGTGATGGGGGGCCCCTGGAACCCCAAGCTGCCACAGGGAACCCTGGAGCTCAGAGCTGCCGCGGGCAGTGGTTGCTGGACCCTCTCCCTCCCACAGTGGGGCTAGGGCTCTCATCCCTCCCCTCAGGCTTCAGTAATGCCCAGTCAGCCTCTCCCCCCCAGTTATTTTTAGTAAAAGTCACAGCGAGGTCATGGGCTTCTGTGAACTTTTGTGTATCGCCCATGACCTGTCCGTGACTTTTACTAAAAATAACAGTGACAAAATCTTAATCTTAGAGCAGAGTACACCATAACTATCTGGCCCTGCTGTTTTGGGGCCTGTTAGGAATTGTGTGGTGCTTGGTGTACATCTATGAATATAACCCTGTCAGTGCACCTATTAATTTTGCGGTGCTTGCTATGTGTTTTATGATTATTACACTGTGTGTGTCATTGATCCTATCAGTTGTGTCACACTGTGAAGTAGCTAGTAAGTAGGTGCTTTCAGCACTGCGAGGCACTCTGTAGCTTATGTTGGGAACTAATAAAGATGAACTATTCTCCAAATAATATAATTTTATTCAGTAGCAAAATCAGTACAAAGAAAAATCTATGCAATTTAAAAGAAAATACATTAAAAACTGAACAAAGTAATGGAACAGAACTTAACAAGGGGAAAAGAACATTCATGTCCTACCTACGCACAGTTACCTACTGAGACAGCAACTGTGGTTTTCACAGGTCAGTGTATGTGAAACTGGTTGTCCTTAATGTCCTTGGGGTGGAATAGTAGGGATAGGGATACACCCCCTGATGCCATGTGGAATGTTGAGGGGGATGTAGGGAGATGTAGTGAAGTTCTGCAGGGATGAGAAAGGGAGGTGCACCCGTGATTGTTAAACCTATAGATTCCCAAGAGTATGCAGCATCTGTGTCTGCTGCTGGAGAAGCCCCATTATGTCCTGATGCATCTCCCTCTCCTTTTCTTGCTGGGACTCCTGCGCCTTTCTTCTGTCTGCCCTTTCCTTCTCCAGGCTGTCTCAATGCTCACCTTCCAGGCCCTTTGCTCACAGTCTGATGCAGCGCTTGCTTGGAGAATCTCATTGAACATGTCATCCTGAGTCCTCTTCTTTCTCCTTCTCTTCTGGCTCAGGCATTCCACAGGTGTGGAGGGGGAATCCCTCAAGGCCACAATGGCAACAACTGCAGATAAAACCCTGAGAGGTCCCATTGTCAGTATAGTTACAATGGAAAGTGGAAGTTAAGTTCACAACTCCCTTCCCTTGCTCCCCTACAGTTTTAAATGAGTCATGCTTATTGACACGTCTGCTTTGGAGTGCTCGTGCACGGCACCACTCACGGCACCAACTCCGGGTCTCCTGGCCCGTTTCCAGACGTTAGCTCTGCGGTTCTTTTGGTCAGGACTGCACTGGGTCTCGGGAAGGCACAATCCTCCAGTATTTGCAGAGTCGTAAGAAGAATCTCTGGGTCTTTTCATTGGGCCCTTCCCAGCTGCTCCCCTGCACACCCCGAGCCGGCTGCGTGGTCTGCGGCCAGTTCGTTTTCAAACCACGCCAAGGGCACATCTGTACACTTTTGTGCTCCATATTTTTCACTTCCTCACCCTCGTGTCCCACCCTGACACTAAGTGGCACGACCTTTTGCCACCTGTCGAGGATGAAGAACTCCGGTGGGCCAGTCTGTATTCCATCTTGATCCCACGGCCCTCCGGGGATATTAGTTGTCAGCTCCTTCATATTCAGGCAGAGTTCCTCTGGGCTGTGTCCACTGGCTCCCTAGACACTTTTGAGGAGCAGTGGGCGCTGTCCAGGGTTTTCTGCTTGGTGTCCCCTTCAGGTTCTCTGCTTTTGACCCTTTGACCCCCACGTCTCTTCCTGTTTTTTCATTAGTTGCCCCCTGTAATTAGTTGTGTCCTGGACTCCGTAGTTCCTCCCCTTAAGTTTTGGGATAGGCCTTCAGCTCTGGGTAGGCACAGAATGCAATAGGACCAGCCATGGTGAGTAGGGCTGGCCAGTGGCAAGGGAAGTGAGAAGGGAATTGTTTGGTTGCATGAAACTATGAGTATAGGCCAATGGCATTGAGCACTGGCCCCATTTCCCACAGGTGGGGGTGATTTAACTGGTCTCTGACTCCTGAGGGTAACACAGGCACACAGAACACAGCTGCTGCTGGCATCCCAAAGCTGCCTGGGCCCATATGCTGCTAGCCTGTACTCTGCAATGATGCCTGCCGAAGATATTGCTGACTGGTGTGGGAACGTGTCCTACCGCAGAGGAAGGAATAAGGCTGCCCTCTCTAGAAACCTTCAGGAGTGGATTGCAGAGTGCCTCCCTGAAACTTTCATCGAGATCTCTCAGGAGGATTCAAGGAACATCCCTGGGTACATAAACAAAGAGCTCTGCATGGCCCCTCTTGCTACTTCTACCAGGGAATGAAAAGCAGATAACGCCATCAGTACATCACTGTGATTGGAAATGCAATTACACACTTACCCGAGGTTGGACTCGCCCATTCTCAACTGCTGGAACTGACTGGACTGCAGTGGGGTCTCAAACATGTTCTGGCTCATGGCATAGCTGGAACCCCTGGTCGCATGTCCTCCTTTTTCCTCCACCTCCTCCTCTTCACATTTCACATCAGAGGCTGGTATCTCAGGCTCCTTGGAGCTATCCACCGTGGCGTGTGGGGCGGTGGTGGGGTCTCCACCAAGTATGATATTCAGCTCTTCATAAAAGTGGCAGGTCTGCGACTTGGCACGGGATCAACTGTTGGCCTCCTTGGCCTTCTGATATGCTTACTGCAGTTTCTTTGCTTTCATGTGGCACTGCTGCTGGTCCTTGTTCTACCCCTTCTCCTGAACCCCCCCATGCAATCTGCTTATAGATATCCATGTTTTTATGCCTGGTCCATAGCTGTGCTTGCATTGCATCTTCTCCCCACAGGCCCAGGAGATCCAATACCTCCTCCACGCTGGAGCACGTCTGGAGCGTGTAGCCAGCATGGTCAGTGGGGCAGTTGCACACAACAATGGAGCGCTGCTAGGTGTGCTTCCAAGCTGGACAATCAGGAAAAGACATTTCAAAAATTCACAGGGCTTTAAAGAGGAGGGGGGCCTTCCAGTCTCCGTGACCTCTGGGCAGTAGAGTTCACAATTGTGACCAGAGTGCCTGGTCAGTGTCGGGCATTGTGGGACAGCTGCTGGAGGACTGTTAGAGTCAACATAAGTTACGCAGTGTCTACACTCGCGTGGTGTAGACTTCAGTACATCAACCATGGCTCAACACCGCTCAGGGATGTGGCGTTACTATGTCGTTGTAACAGGGTACTTACATCAGTGGGAGAAAAGTTTAAGTGTAGACACATGCACAGCAAGGTCGATGCAAGGCAGCTTATGTCAGCTTCACTTTGTGGTGTAGACCAGATCTTAGACTGTAAACTCCTTGGGTAAGGACTGTCTCTCTTTCTATGTTGTACAATGCTGAACATGCTGATAGTACTTAGTGTATAATTAATAATCATCCCCCTGGCCTCACTATTCCAGCTTGAGACTGTCCATGGCTGAGGGCCTGAAACCCCGTCCTGGTGCTGGTGAACATCAGCCCGGTGCTCTTACTGCTTGTCCTGTGCAAACTGCCTGCTGACTCCCTCTTGTGCCTTTCTTGCCCAGGTCACCTGATCCTCGATGAAGATTTAGAGCGTTCAACCTTCATCCTCAGCACGGGCCCCATTGGGCCCTCAGAAATCCTGACTGTGGTCTTCAGCAGCAGCCAAGAACTGCCGACCCTGCCAGACGGTGCGCTGCACGTCACCTTCCCCTCCATCCTCACGCCCCTCGTCGTATCCGTCCCGGAAAGTGCGAGTGAGCCAGGAGGCTTGTGTGACGACAGGTTGGCCCTATGGTGATTTTCATGGCTTTCTCAGAGTCTATGCCATGCTGGGGGCTGAGGAAGTTGTGGAGGGGCAGGGAAGGCAGAGGGGCTATAGGGAGGGGATGTAGAGCAGAAGGATGGTTCTGTGGTCACCTCATCCCTGAGCAGATTCCCAGGATGCACCTTCACTTCACCACACCTGAATGCAGAGTCTCACACTGGGAGGTTTGCCCAGGTCTCCCCAGTTGTGGACTCCCACATTCTCCTGGCTGCCCTTGTCCCTAGATGGGTGCTCACTGGTGGGGCAGGCCAGGAATAACCTGACAGGTAATGCGGGGGCATGTGGGGGTTCAGGAAGACCCTTCATGTTCCCTGCCTGTTACACTGTTGATCTCCAGGGGCCTGAGGTGGCAGTAAAGTCCCAAGGACTTCTGTGTGCAGTGAAGCCTGGTGCACATCCCAGAGTAGCATCAGAGACGCCTGTTAATCTCCCAACTGCTGGAATGCCCAGGAGGGCATGGCAAGAGCTCTCTCTGCTGGCAGGGAGAAAGGCTGCTCTGGACCAGGGGTGTCTGCAGGCTGCTCACCAGTGCAGAGGCTAATGTTCCCCAGCAGGTCAAGCACAGCCCTAGCAGGTGCTTTGCAGTCAGCTCCTGACCGACTTGTCTTGTGTTTTAGTCCCACTAGCTGCTTTGGAGCTCCTGGCCTGCGAAGTGAACAGTCATTCCTCGTGCCTCCCGAGAGCACAGACATCTTCAGGGGCCAGGCCTACAACCCCTTCCCCTATGACTTCTCCTTTGAGCTGCTGGTCAAGGGGCCCTGCTTGCTGGCAGGTACGCGGGTGATGTTTCTCCGTCGGCTTCTTTTTCTCTCTTTTGGTGGGTTATTAGTGCTCATGGAAGTGAAGGGACAATAGAGCTGGACAGAATGTGGGCAACAGCTGGTCATGTCTCCCCCCAACAGCCCATTTAGTGTCCCTCAATCTCTCTCTCTGTCACACACACACACAAACGGGTTGCAGAATGTGCCCAAAATTAAGGGCACCAAAAATGACTATGGGATTCATTCCCTTGGGGTAAATGGTTCTCTCTGTAACAGAGTCTGTTTCTGACGGAAACCATTTCCACCAATAAAGCTAGGGAGAGATACTGAATTTGTGTAGAACACAGGTGACTTGAGGACTCAAATGAGAGACGTCCCATGAAACAAAGGATATCTGAGGATGCACCTCATTCTTCAAGCCCTTTTCTTTGGTATTTTAAGGAAAAGCTACCTCCTGTCCCTCCATCCAATCCCTTCCCCAAACCTTGTCCTTCTGCCTCTCCCCATCTCTGACCCTCTTTCCTGCTTCAACCTATGAACAATACAGATAAAGGGGTGGGGAACTGAACTAACATAGTCAAGGAACCGCCTCGAATGTTAGCCTGACCTGTCCGTCCTTCATCAATGTCCTTGTCTGATGTCGTCTCTCCCTGGGACATATCAACTCTGATTAAGCTCCGCAACGCAAAGACCAGAGTTTGACTGTAAATGCCAAGTTGTGAACTAGTGGCATGCTCACCGTGCTCCAATATACTCAGCACACACTTGAGAGCGTCAAAACCAATCCACTTCTTTGCTGAACACAATACTGCAACCCAAGCTGCCTCCCCAGAGCGCTCACTTAAGATAGAAGCAGCTATAGATATCTCTGGACAAAGGCTAGTGCCACCTCCATTATATCCAGCAGGAATCAGTTAACATTTCCCAGTGGTGTTCCAGTGCCTTCAAACCAGAAGTCTGCTGAAGAACCCAACCACTCTGTTATAATAAGTACACTGTTAATAATAGAAAGAGAGTTCTTGGGTGAATCAGGCAAAGCGGGAAGGATTAGCTGGCATATAAGACATGCCAGTAGGTGAGCCAGTCCACTTACTCCCAAATGTAAGTGCACATCATGGATTTATGGGATAGCTGGCTGAGACCAGTCAACTCATTTCATATGCGGGGGGGTCTTGGTCTCTACCACTTAGACCCAGCAGTAAAAGCCTAGCTCTTTATGGCTTAGCCAATATCCTCCTTCACTCAGAGAAATGAAAGTGAGCAATGGCTGTGGGGGAAGGGAGGTGATGGGAATGAATTGCTCAGAGACTGGAGTGTGTGCCTGAGACGTTAGGGCGATGGATCCCATTAGCATTGGCTCAAAGCCCATGTGTTTCTGAAGTGCTGCACTCCGGCCTCACCAAGCATCAATCTGGAGAGAACGTCTCCAGGTGCTGAGGGGTCTGTAGTCCCCTCTCTGGCAGAGCTGGGGGAAGTAGGAGGGGGAGGTGCACCAGGAAGAGAGATGTCAAGGGGTTGCAGCTGCACTTTGAGCATCCCCACTAGACCTCGAGGAGGCTTTCTCTGCCTCCCTGAAGTCTGAGTTTGGGAATGTTGTCCCTGAGCACTGGCGTGGCACACAGGAATATTATATTGGGTAGCGGCTAGTCAGCCAGTGCAGTGGAGGCCATGCTCAGGTAACTGTGTGGGGGGGGTGTGAGCTGAGGGTGAACAGGGTGGGATGCTCAGAGAAGGCTCTGGCCAAGTGGGATGGGAAAAGGCTCTCAGCAGTTAGCTTGTGGTGGTCTTTTTCTATATTGCCCCCTATGCACAGAGCCCCTTTTCTTCTGCTTCCACCCTCTCCTCCTCCAAGTCTCTTCTCAAAACATGCTGCCTTCTTTTGCAAGGCCTCCAAACCTTAACCGTCCCTCCTAGCAACTGTGTGTAAGACCATGCCCCTGTGTGAGTGCAAGAGCTTGTGCTCATGGCTGTGTGTGTGAACGTGCGTGTAAGCACGCATGTGTGTGAGTGCATGGGTATGCACATCTGTGTGCACGCATGAGTGCTTTGTCTGTGTGAGCAGATGTGCATGCATGGCTCTATGTGTGCATATGCACTTGCATTTGAATGTGCCTGAGTGTGTATGTAAAGCATGGGTGTGTGCATGTTTGTGTGTGAGTACATGTGAGTGAAGTTCTGGAACAAGCTTCCACGGGGAGCAGTGGGGACAAAAAGCCTAACTGATTGCAAGGGCTGAGCTTGATAAGTTTATGGAGAGGATGGTATAATGAGATTGGATGTAGCTCATCTGTGACTGCTAGTAACAAATATGCCCAGTGGCTGGAGCTGGACCTTAGATGGGGAGAGCTCTGAGTTACTACAGTGAATTCTCTCCCCAGTGTCTGGCTGGTGGATTTTGCCCACATGCTCAGGGTCTAACTGATGGCCAGATTTGTGGTTGGGAAGGAATTTTCTCGCAGGTCAGCTTGGGAGAGACCTTGGGATTTTTGTTTTGCCTTCCTCTGCAGTGCAGGGCATGGATCACTTGCTGATTTGAACTAGAGTAAATGGTGTATTCTCTGTAACTTGAAGTCTTTAAATCATGATTTGAAAACTTCAGTAACTCAGCCAGATGTTATGGGTCTAGTACAGGAGTGGGTGGGTGAGGGTCTGTGGCTGGCAGTGTGCAGGAGGTCAGACTAGTTAATCATGATGGTCCCTTCTGGGCTTAAAGTCTATAATCTATGTCTGACAGTGAAAGGAGGCTGATGGAAAGTCCTGAGGGGCAAGGATAATGTTGCCCCTCTGCTAAGCAGTACCAGATTTTCAGGCCTTGTATAATGATGTTAACCACACATAAACCCCAATTTCCCCCTCACAATAGATGCAACAGCTACCTTAGCCACTGCATTACCATCCTGCCATTGCTATTGTTCTCCTCGCACTCTGCAGCTCTGATATTCATTCTCGTCCCTTGTGCTCCTTATCTGACCTCAGAGTGCCAGTTCCTTGGTGCAGCATGTCACCTTCATTGGCTTGGCATATTTATGGCATTGTAGCAATAATGAGTCATAATAGTAAGGAGGTGTCACTTGGTGCATCCTCTTGGGAGACTCTTGGAATGAGGGTGGGGGTGTGACACAGGGGGCCCTTGGTAAATGAAAAAAATCAGTCCATTTCAGTCCATCTTTCATGGGAAGGGTCTGTTGTTCTAGGAAGAGCTGGTAGTGTGGCCTCTAGTTAAGGTTGCATAACATTTTCCATTATAAGACCCTGTTTTGAGTTGCTTATAACTTTGCCAAACTTTAACCATTTGGGCTGAAATTTTCCATGCCAGATCTCTGCCTCAGACTGAGCTGTTTTGAAAGATTTCAGCTGAAGTGGTTTGGCTGTTTCCAAGAGTGAGATGACCCAGGCCAAAAATGCAATCTTAATTTGGCTCCTTCTGCATATTCATTATGGTACAGTCTTTAATCACATGATCACATCTTACAGCTTCATTCATCACACAGAATGGATTGTGCTCTGGGAATGAATCAAGGTTGTTTGTTGTCTGTCAGACCCCTGCCTCATTTGTTGCAGAAGTAGGAAGTTGTATAGTGGATGAGGCAGGAGACTGCAGGAGGAGAAAGGATGGCCTCAGGATTAAGGCAGCTAAATGTCACCCTGGAGAACTGGATTCTATCCCTACCTCTGCTCCAGAGTTCCTAGGTGATTCTAGACAAGTCACTTAAATAAAAATGTTCACGGTTGGCCACTAATTGTGTGTTACTCCTTTTCTGGGTGCCCAGTGTGACATACATGTGGCCAGATGTGCAGAGTGCTCACAATGACAGCTGCAGTCAGTTGAAGCTGTGCTTTGAACATATAAAGTGCTAAGGACTGGAAAATCAAGCCTCAGGTGTCTCACATTGGGCCCCCAAAATTAGTGGACAATTGACAATTTTGGTCTTAATCTTTCTGTGCCTCAATTCCCCATCTGTAAAATGGGCATAATAATAGCACCTATTCCCACAGGAGTATTGTGAAGACAAATTAATGAAGGCAAAAGTGAGAGCATCATAAAAACACTCCAGAGAATGAATAGCTTTGTATTCTGGGCAGGGTTTGAATGGCATGTAGTAAACAAGGCCTGGGGCAACACACTGAATGGTGTGATAAAAAATATTGAATAATTTCTCATTTATTCAATGAGGCAGGGGTCCTGTGAAAAAAATAGTATATGGTCATGCAATTAAAGACTGTATGATACTGCATGTGCACAAGGGGACCGAATTCAGATTGCAAGGTCAACCTGAATTCTGACACATCCTAACTTTTCAGTGCTTAACTTTGCAACCTTCATGTTCTTTTAGCATAGCTTTTTGGATGTAACTATTATTTATTTGTAATCACTCCAAATGTCTCGGTGCGGCTTCCAGAGGGGGAGGAACAGCGGGCTCTAGAGGAGAGAAAGAATTGGCATAACAGGCCACAAGTATGAAAAAAATAAAAAGGGCACCCAGCTGACGCAACAGGGACTTGAGTAATGTCTGCATTGCAAAAAACCAGCTCCAGCTTTGTCTTAGAGCTGCGGTCTACAGACCTGGATTCAGGCTATGGTGCTAAAATCAGCAGTGTAGATGTTCCCACTTGGCTGGAGCTTGGGCTTTGAAACCTAACGAGGGGATGGGTCTTAGAGTTTGAGCTCCAGCCCAAGCAGGAATGTCTACACTGCTATTTTTAGCACCATAGCACAAGCCTGAGTCTGAAGACCCGGGTTCTGAGACTAGTCGTTGCAGGGTAAACATACCCTAAGTGCTCTGGGTGGGGTCTGGATATAAAATCCACAATGATGATCCAGAGCTGAGATTAGATGATTTAGGTCCAGATTTTTAAAGGTATTTAGGCATTGCTGAGCTCAGTGTTGCAACATCTACCCGATTTAGGTGCCTAAATCCCATCAACAGTCAATGGGATTTTATCTCCTTAAATGCCTTTTGAAAATGAGATTTAGGCTCCTAAATTGGTTAGGTGTTACAATGCTGAGCACTACAATGCCTGAATACCTTTAAAACCAGCTAATCCTGGGCCTTACCCCCTAACGCCCTCAACCCTCCAATAGTTGTAAATTCTGCTGCTTCTTTTCCCTCTGCCCCGCAGGTTTGGAGAGCCCATCGCATGCCCTACGGGCTGATGCAAACCCCTATGCCAGCTCTGCCTCCACCATTTGTGTTACCTTGGCAGAGGGTCACCACTGTGACAGGAATCTGGAGATTATCTTGTACCCCTGTGGTAAGAGGAACAAGTGAACCAACCTCGCGCTGGGAGCCTGCTTTTACCAGGGAGCCCACAGTTAGGGCAAGGGAAGCACTGCAAGGAAAATTCAGGAGGCAGTGGCTCTGGGAGCTCAAGGCCTCTCCTAGCAGGAGCACTGGCTGTGGGAAGCTCCTGGTTACTGCAGTTCCAGACTCTCCCAGCTGGTGGTGCTGTGGAGAAGGGAGCAGATGTGCTAACCCTGGGGGGAGCTCTCCATTGCTTAATTCTCTGCCTCTCCTAGTCGGAGGTGCTGCCAGTGGAGTAAACCCCAATTCTTTTTCATGGAGACATATTTGATATTCCAGGGGCATTTTTTATCTGGATGGATTTACAGTCCCAGAAGAGCTGCCTGGGTCAGCGGCCCATTCTGTTCTGCAACCCACTTCATAAGGGAGAGGGCCTCTCATGGACCCTCGCTCCCCTCCCAACACCTCACTTCCCAATTGCTGGGTCCTCAAGACTTCATATTCTACAGAGCACCAGGAAGGGCCCCAGGGCCCTAGGATGGGAGCCACTGATGTCTCTGGTGTTTGTTCTTTTACCCAGAGCCCCATCGCCCTCACCTGGTCATTGAGGCGGGTGCCATGACGTACCAGGAGTATGAGGCGCACATCAGGAGTCGTCGGGATTACATGCGAATCGCCAGGAAGGACAGTGATGGGGAGAGACAGGTGACCAAACCTGAAGGGTCTTTGGCAGGGTGATCCTGCAGGGGGAGGTGTAGGGACCAGTGAAGAGGACTGGGATGGGAGAAGGTCCGAGAGAGGTTTGAGACTCAGGGGAAAACAGCTGCCCCTGGGCAAGGATGTGTGAGGCTTGAGAAGCCCACCCCTCTCCTGTCTCTCTCGTGCCCCTAGGTGGCCTTTGTTCAGAAGCGATTCCACAAAGACATCTTCCACAACCCGGTCCTGATGCTGAACTTCTGCCCTGAGGTGGGCAGCCTGCCCACGGACCTCCAGATGGTCACCCGGGAAATCCTCTTCCTCATCGACCAGAGCGGCAGCATGAGTGGCCCCAACATCAGCAAGATCCAGGTGAGGGGGAAAAGGGCTGGCTCAGGTGCAGGCAGCAGAAGATCGACCTATGGGAAGAAAGCCAAGAACAAGCAGTGGCCAGGGTGGCTCTGAGTCCTTAGGGTGAATCACGGACCTGTCTCAAACCTTCCCATTAGGGCAGGGGTGGGGAACCTTTTTTCTGCCAAGGGCCATTTGGATATTTATAACATCATTCGTGGGCCATACAAAATTATCAACTTAAAAATTAGCCTGATGATGGTACGTGGAAGACGGCTGAGTGTCCGCCGCCGAATTCCCCCCCCCCCGACGCCGTGAAACCGCGCCGCCGCCGAATTCCCCCCTGCCGCCGAAAAGGGGCAAACGGCGGCAGGGTTTCGGTGGCGGGCACTGCACCCCCCCACGGAACCCCGCCGCCGCCGTGAAACCGCGCTGCTGCCGAATTCCCCCTGCGGTTGCCTTGCCAGGGCCAGACCAAATGATTTTGCGGGCCTTATACGGCCCGCGGGCCGGACGTTCCCCACCCCTGCATTAGGGGGAGGTGAGAGGGAGGAAACATTAGGTCACACAGATCCCTCTGATTTCTTTCTTCCTTACCAGTGAAGCCTAATGGCACAGAGACTGTGTTAATCTCCTTGGTTGATCAGCTACTTAACATGCAAGCTACCTCTGTTCCATGTGCTGCTGCTGCATTTGAGGTCAGCTGAGGGACTTGCTAACAATCCCTGGATTTGAATGTTGTGGGGAGGGGCCAGGTCATGCCATTTTCTTGGGAGGAGACAGACTGCAATTTGCTTCACCACTGGCACCAAGTCCCCCAGAGCCTGAGTCTGCTGCCCATCTGGACATGGTGTAAGACCCATCTCACTTCTTATGCTTTTGCCTGGAGTGGCAGGGAGGGACATGATATCCTAGAGGGGCAAGACTCATTAGTTACTTCTGAAAATACTTTGACCAATCAATGCCGAGAGACTTTAGGAAGGAAGACAGACAGACATCACAGACTGACCTGTATTAGAAACAGAGAAGGAAGGCTGTAACTGAACACTATGCAGTATCAGTCCGTGCTGCAGGGAAAAGACAAGGCAGATTGAGGCAGTTAATTGGAAGGGCTTTTAGAGAAACTGTAGGGGGAAGGGAAAGCTTGAGGGAGAGCCCATTAGAAAATGACTGCTGACTCAGGTGTGTGAGTTTCTGAGCTGCTCAGAAAAAGAGGTTTGGACACTCAGGGCCAAATCCACCCCCCTCCTCCAAGAGCCCCTGGCCCATGGAACTGGCACAATATGAACTGATGTAGGGGCAGAGGACCCAAAGTAGGTGAGTGAAGCCCTCTGCATGGCAGAGGAGTGGGAAGGGAGGTGTGGATGAGCCAGAGGTGAGACCAAGGGATCTGCTGCTCTGTGGATCCTCTCATCTCCTTCCTCCTGTGAGGGTGAGGCTGTGTAAATGCCTTGCATAGGCTACTGCAGCACCTGAATGCAGAATGGCTCACAGCTGCTCTGCAGGCCAAGGAAAGATTCCTTCACACCTTCCCTGCACATCTCCACAGCCCAGCTGTTCAGGCTGGATTTGCTGCTTAGGGAATGGTGAAGACCTAGATCTATTGATAAAACCAGGGGAGGGAATACTTGGAAAATGTGACCATATAAAGATCAGTCAGTCGGGATGGCTCAGACCCCAGCATATTAGGGGAATAAACTGACAAATCCACTTGACCACTGAACTGTTTCTATAAAGTCTTGGAGAACCAGAAAGATATGTGAGAACCAGAGAAAAATAAATGTATCAGTCTTTTAAAAATGCAAGAGAATGATCCTGGCAATTACTGTCCTGTATGTCTAACTGCTATCCTTGCTAGAATAATGGGACATGTACTTTGAGAAGGTATCAGTTACTGTTTATAGCAGAGGTCCCCAAACTGTGGGGCATACCCCCATATGGGGGTGCGGAGGAAGCCCCTGGGGCGGGCAGGAAGGAAGTGCTGCTCTGCCCCGAGCTCTGCTCTGGCCCCGCCCCCCAGCCATGGCTCTGGCCTTGGCTCCGGGCCCCATCCCCCTGGCCCTGGCCACTGCAATTCCTGGCTCAGCCCCTGGCACCCCAGGCCGCCGTGGCCCCGCTCCCAGTTTCAGCTCCTGGCCACTGCATTTCTGCTCCCAGCCTCAGCCCCCGTGGCCCCGCTTCCAGCCACAACCCCCTGTCCCAACTGTGGCCCCACTCCCCACCCCAGCTGGAGTGGCAGTGGGCAGGGCATGGACAGGGGCAAAGGGAGGGGAACTTAAAAAGTTTGGAGCCCACTGGTCTATCGGGTAAGAGGACCACGAGCAATAAATGCCAATGGGAGCTCTTTAGAATAAATCACACCAAGCAAATTTGATTGCTCGATCTAATAGAACAGAATTGGTGAATGAAAGGAACATAGCAGTTTTTATAGAGAGAGAGAGACTTCAGGAAAGAAAGCATTTGATTGTGCCTCATGAAACCTTGCTTGCAACATTAATTCTAATTGGCTTGGAGAGGGTTCCTGGTGCCTGGATTGAAAACCGACTGAAAGGCTAAACAAAGGATCCTGACAAATGGCAAAGGGGGGAGCTGTGAGGAGGTTTTTAGTGAGGACTGTAGGGATTGTTGTCAGGACCTGTCTGTGTTATCTTGTTAATGGTGATACTTGTATGCAATGTTGTTGTAGCTATGTTGGTCCCAGGATATTAGAGAGAGAAGGTGAGTGAGATAATATCTTTTGTTGGACCAACTTCCACTGGTGAGAGAGACAAGCTTTCGAACTTACACAGAGTTCGTCCAATAAAAGATATTACCTCACCCACCGTGTCTCTCTAATAGTGGCACTTAGCACTTACTTATGCTTCACATATTTAAGGCGCTATATAAACATGAGCTAATTAATTCTCATCATCTTCATGTAATGATCTGAAAGAGAAGTAAGCGGCAAAGTTAATGGAGTTCACAGAGGAGACTAAACTGAAGAGGTGACACAAGCACCAGTGAGGCAGGAAGATGATACAAAGAAACCTACAGTGATTCGAAACGTGGGCTGTAAATAAATTGAGATTCGTCATGAATAAATGCAGCTATCCCATCTGGGGAGTGGGACTGACACAGGAACAGGATGTGATCTCCTCATCTGGGCCATCCTGGAATCCTTGGCCTGTATCTAACATGCGTATAAATATATAGAGGCTGATCAGCTCCATCAGTCCGTAGCTCAACTGTAATTCAATGGCTGAAATAGCCTATGCAGGGCACTTAAGCAACTGAGAATATGCCCTGGCCTGTAAGCTTTAACCAGAAATACATCCACTTCAACCCCCTCTAACCCATTCCAAAGGCTAGGATCATCTTCACAGCCTGACACTCTAATCCCAGTACCTCTGCCCACAGCCTTCCAGTGGCTCCCCTTCTGCACTGCCTCAAACTCTAGCTTCTTGTCCTCCCTTTCAAGGCCTTCCCAGCTCAACTTCTTCCTGCTGCTTCCCCTTATATCGTGTCACGTTGCCTCCTGCTTCCTTCTCCCCGGTGAGTCCAGCCTCAGCCACACATCTGTCTGCTTCTCCCACAACAGTCTCCACACCTCCTTCTGCACTGGCCCTTGTGCATGGAACATTCTCTGAGACCCAGAGGAGGGAAGTGACTTGGCCCAGTTGCCCAATGCCAGGAAATGACTCCTTGGAGGGGGCGGGCGCTCTAGCGCTTGTGTCACGGGGGAGAGGTCCCAGAGGCCATGCTCATTCAGAGATGTCAGAAATTGGACAGACCCACAGAGGCAATGCAGGAGTGTTTAGGGCTCTAATCAGTCCAGTTTCAAGCCTTCCATGCTGTGGGACTCCCCTCCCAGCCCTTCCCCTGGAAGATGGCTCCCCAGCCTCGTAGATCTCTGGGTAGGGAGTGTCGCGTATTCATGGGCAGGGTGTGTCCCGCTTACAGCCGATCAGCCTCGCTCCTCCTCCCTCCCCATCATCACTGACCTCACCATTTCTTTTCTTCCCAGGAGGCCTTGCTGGTGGCAGTGAAGAGCCTCCCTTCGGGTACCTTGCTGAACATCGCTGGATTCGGCTCCAACATCAAACCCCTCTTCCCAGCAAGCAAGCCCTGCAGCAATGTGAGTGTGGTGCATGTGAAGACTCCTGGGCCCTCATGGCCCAGATGCCATCACAATCTGGCTTTAGGGCTCCCGTGTACCAGTCTCTTTCACTCATCCCTGTCTGAATTCCCCAATGCTGTTCCCCTCCTCATGTTGCCCCCCCATGACCAGTCCCTCCAACAATCAAGGCCCCCAATCCACATCCCTGCAGCACAGCCCCTCTATGCCTCTTCACAGGCCATGGCTGCTTGCTGCACTATCGTGATCTTGTTTAGCACCTAGGTCTTTTCTCTGGCTCCTGTGATTGAAAGTTAGCTGCTCCCATTGTGTGAGCGGTGCTGGCCTATCAGATCAATGCTCGGTATCAGGCTCCTTGCTTCAACATGCCCATAGTGTGGTGGGATTGTGGACAGGAGGGGAGAAGAGTGAGAATTTGGGGGTGGTTCTCTGTGTTTGGGGTACCTCTGTAACCCACATTGTTTGTGTCAGCAGGAGAACCTCAGACTGGCCTGTGAGCACATACAGAAGCTACGGACAGATATGCCTGGGACCAACCTCCTGGCTGCTTTGACCTGGATCCTGGGGCAACCTCTTCACCGCGGTTACCCGCGTCAGCTCTTCATCTTCACAGATGCCAGCGTCAGCAATGCAGGCAAGATCATTGAGCTGATGAGGAGACAGGCGAGCACCGTCAGGTACGGAGTGTGTATGTGTGGGAGGGGAGGAAAAGAACCCAAGAGAGGGACTGGGCAAGAATCTTTCTGCTGAGGGGATGGGGAACCAGCCTGCAGCCCCCGGTGCCAGAGGGGATGAACACAGGGTCCCACATTGGTACTGTTATACCAAAGTATAACTTCCTCCACACCTCAGGCAGAGCTGGTCCAAACTCAGAATTCCTGTTTCCCGGGAAATGTTGATATTTTGAAATTTGTATTTGTTCTCACAAACCAGACTTTCTGAAAAACTTTGGGATCTGGAAAACGTTTGTGCCAGAATTTCAAATATTTGTTTTGGAATTTTGAAATGTTGTTTGTTGTTCATGTTTGTTATTCGTGTCGTGTTTGTTATTTTTACATTACTTCAAATGGCAGCATGGCAGACTGTTTAATTAAAACACAGACAGGAGACTCAGATCGAGAAAAGAAGATAAGATATTTCAATCAATACTAAGTAGCAGCTGCCCTCTAATAATTTTAAAAATAAAATAAAACAATAATAGAATATTTTAACTATTCTATTATGTCATTGGAGAGGTGCATGTTATGCATTACTTCTGCGGACATGCCATGAAGTAATATAAAGAATAATACAAATATACAAATGAAAAATAAAATTAAAAAAGCCCCAGAACTTTGAAATTTCAAAATGAAATTCAAAATGTTCTTTGTTTTGAGTTTTTGTTTTAAATTAACACATTTTTCTACAAAGGTATTACCTCACCTTATCACTCTCGTATCCCGGGACAATACGGCAGACACCATATTTTTAAGCATTTTGGTTTTGACAGCAATGGCATTTTTCATCAAAAAACTTTTCAGTGGAACATTTCTGACCTGCTCTAACCTCAAACCCCAGGAGACGGGTCTTGGAGCTTTCTCTGCCATAGACCCCCATGGAGACCTGGTCCCAGAAAACCTACAAATGTCCCAGCCCAAGTAGGTGGCTCAGTGCATCCTTCTTTCAGGCTGGAGCCATCCCCATCCAGGCCAGGTGGGTCTCAGAGTAGGCCCCAGGGAGGTTTTTAAGCAGTTCTGCTTATTCCTGCAGGTGTTTCAGTTTTGGTCTGGGCTCAGGAGCCTGTCGAAGGCTCCTGAGTGGCCTGGCCAAGGTGAGCAGAGGTCGGGCTGAATTTCTGAGCCCTGAGGAGAGGCTACAGCCCAAGGTAAGCGTCCTCCCTCTGCACCAGTGTTTTGGACTCAGCTGTGGGGGTGAGAGCACTGAGCTCTCTATTAATCATCCACCAAGGAGGCCTAAAGCCCACGCACCACACCTAATGGGCTCTGTTATGGAGGGTTGGCCAGCAGAGGGCTCCCCCAGGTGCATACTGCAGGGCCCTGCCTTTAGAGAGACAGGGAGCTTGGCATGCCACACAGCTTGTAGGGTGTGCTGTGGGGCTCATGGCAGGGACCCTGAGTCTCCAGCACAGAGTGCACCACTTGGATCTAGGCAGGATGACTGTGCTGTGCGCCTGCTGGGAATGCCCATCTACATGTGTTTATTATTATTTGTATGGCAGTAACCCCGATGACCCTGGCTATGGTGGGGTCCATTGCGCTGGGCACTGCTCATACACATAATGATGTGCAATGCCCAGTAGTTAAGATAAATCAATAAACTTCAAACACGCTGCGAGAGATGGTCCTCGCCCCCCTCTCCAACAGCTTACAACCTTATTATACTCGTGATATGGATGGGAGAGAAATTAGGGCCCTGATCTTCAAAGGCGTTTAGGCTCCTAGCTTCCATTGAAATCAAGGCTCTGAGGATTTGAGGATCTGGGCCTAGGTGACTTGCCCAAGATCATGCAGAATGAGTGGCAGAGCCAAAAATCAAACCAAGCTCTCCTGAGTCCCAGATCAGTGCCTTAACCGCATGGCCACCTCCCCGCTTCTTTGTCACTGAGTCCCTGGGGATGCGGGGCCTTGTGTCTGTTCTTGAGGCCCCAACTCTCTAGGCTAGTGCTTGGGCTGGTATTGCTGGGCTCTGGAGTGAGCTGCATCCACCTCCCGTCCATGGGAGAGAACTCAGTGTGATGGGGGCTCTTGAGAGGGTAAGTGTATGAGGGAGAAGAATTAAGGTCCCTCCCACCCTGAAAGACTCTGAAAGGTGTTTGAGTGCCAAGATCAGGCTTTGCTTGTGGACTCCTCTAGGACCCTCCGAGCCAGCCCTGTGCCAAGGCATTAGCCATCAGCATTTAACAAGGTCCCTGTAGCCTCATCCCCTACTCCAGCTCTGGTTCCTGCTGTCAACGTTTCTGGGCCATCTTGTGACCCAGAGCCACGCACAGAGTCTTGGAGGCCCAGTCTAGGTGCTCGAAGCTCTGGACGGCCCAGGGTTCAGCGTCAGCCATCTGCTTCTCAGCTCTAGCAGCTGATTGTTAATTCAAACAGCTGGAGCCCCCTGGAGTGGTGTGGCAGTGGAACAAACGGGCAGGAGGGCTTGGAGCCTCTGAGGGCTGATGGGTCTGGTTTTTACCCCCTCCTCAGCTGATCAAGTCACTGAAGAAGGCAATTGAGCCTGCCATGAGTGACATCACCATAGACTGGTATGTGCCCGACACCATGGAGGCTCTGCTGTCACCCAGTGAAATCGCAGCCTTGTACCCAGGAGACCGGCTCATCAGCTATTGCACCCTCTACAACATCGCCAGCTTCCGGGACAAGAAGACAGTAAGAACCTTCTGTGTGGGGGAGGGGGGTGAGGCTTCTTCTCTGGGCCCTGCCCACCAGTGGGGATTGGACAATAGCTGCAAAGCTTCAGGCGCTGCGGTGAGGAAGGTTGGTACCAGAGCCCCCGCCGGCTGGGCCGTGTGGCGAGGAAGCTCACATGCTGTTGTATTTCTTCTCCTCCCATGATCTGATGCCAACAGGAAGGTCTCTTTCTGTGGCTGTGGCAACTGCCTTGTCCTCTTGTTTCGCCAGGGGAGAGACCGGGTGTGTAGAAGCCTTTCGCGGGGCTCTGTGGGGTCACCGTTCCAGTCCCAGGATGAGGCCTTTAGCCCAGACACAGCCCACCCATACCCAGCTGGGGAGAGTCAGGACATCAGCCAAGCCCTGCAGGAGATTTCCCGTGAGATTTCCCTGGAGTTCTCAGCTGGGGCCGTCGAGGAGTCTGAGAAGAGTGAGTGGAGCAGCGAGTGAGCACTTGGTGTGGGAGTGGGGCTGGCTGTGCCCGGGGAGCTCGAGTGGATGTTCATCCAGAGCGGGGCTGCAGAGGCAGGATGCTCAGCCCTGACCCCTCTGGTCTCTCACTGCCTGCTCTCGCAGGGATGTGCTTGCTGTGTTCATAGCCCTCCAGGCTTTGCATCACCCACCCCTCTTGTCTGGAGAGAGCTGGCCAAAGGATGAGTCCCTGCCAGGCAGGGACAGAGGGCTATAAAGGGGGGGGAGGGTATGTGGTGAGGGGGAGCATCTCCTTCCCCAGTAGACCAGGGTTGCTGAATTTGTCTCTCCTTGGCAGGTGCGGATCCTGTTTCTGACATCTGGAAGCGGATTTACCAGGCTTCCTACATCCAGGAGCAGTACGTGCTCACTCACTGCTCCATTAGCACCGACCGGAGCCAGGGCCTGCTCTCCCACGGCTCCACCAGTAGCGAGTCCACTGGCTCCAGGGACGTAGCGCCTGAGAGTGGCTCGCTGGCTTGCACCCTTGAAGCCAACTCTCAGCAGGGACAGAAAAGTGTTTCTCTGTGTGACTCCTCCACCAAATCTGCTCCGCTCCCGCAGGCCGGGCTGACTGCTGGCACCAAGGTGAGGTGTGGCTGAACCGAACCCCTGGCTGGCCATGGCTGGGACTGCCAAGAGTAAAGGAGGCTGGGGTTGTCCATCTCCCCTCGCCCCATGCACCTGCCCCCGCCCACAAATTTCTCCTGAGTCTCCTGCTCGATCCCCACTGGAGACAGAATCCTCTGTCTCCTGGGTTCCTCCGTGTTGGACCCTGCGCTCCCTGGAGTGCAGGCAGAGTGTAGAGGGACCCCCTAGAAAGGTTGCGCTGGTTAGTGCCCAGCAGTGGCATTTCATTCTCTGTAGGGATTGGGCAGCTTTAAACGCATTGATCATATTTAGTGCTGCCGAGGCTGGAGGAGCAAAGGGCAGGATTCTGAATTTGCTGATTGGGGAATGGCACAGTCCTGCGCCCAGGCCTTCTAGGGTGAGAGGCTGCTCCTACAGGGTTAGCCAGGGATGGCTACGGGGCCATGGCATTCCCCAGTTGGCCTGATTGCTGGAAAGCAGAGTAACATGTAACTGGAGTGTGGTGTGAGAACTGTAGGGGTAGGTTCTGTGGACCCACTGCCAGGTGATTTATGGAGCTATGTCTGTTATCTGCCCACGGGTTCTTGCAGTTTTAGGCCCTGACTTCTGGAGAAAGAACATCTGATGTGCACAATTTCCCAGTCAGGTAGAATTTAAAAACAAAACTACATAATTAAAGACCCCCATAAAATAAAAATCACTTAAAAATTAGTCCTAATGTAACACGAAACAAATCAAATTAAAATAAAGTGGCTAATCTCAAACCATCAATTTAATCTCATTATCAAATTAAGGAATACCAAATAAACCACCAGTTCCTCATCATCTTGATCTAATCATTGAGGAAGGAAGCAGTCTTTTGTTTAGCTTTCCGCCCCAGAATTACAGGGGCTTCTTCAAATTCCTATCAATTGGCTGATACAGGGAGGGTCAGCTCACTCTCTTGTTGAAATTAATATTTAGACTGCAACCCTGGTACCCGTTAAGGTTACCTGCACTAGTTACAGGTAATGACTAATCTTTCCTCCCCACTGCCCCTCCACAACATAAGGTTATGTAAAACACGGCTGGTTACATTTTACATTCAAATGAGAAATGTAAGTGAAAATAATGTGATTTCTCAAGATTTAAGCACACAGCTCCCCAACCCTCTGCTGCCATGTTAGCTGTCTGCCCTTCCCAGAGCTAACATCCTGGCTTTTCCTGGGATGCCTATCCTGGATTAGCCAAGATAGGCAGGGATTGCTGTTTGCCAGAGACTGGGGATGGCTGATGGGATGGATCACTTGCTGTTTACCTTTTCTATTCATTCCCTCTGAAGCACCTGGCACTGGCCACTGTTGGAAGACAGGATGCTGGGCTAGATGGACCATTGGTCTGTCCCAGTATGGCCGTTCTTATGCCCTTATGATGCTGTGAGCGATAGCTGGGACTGGGGACTTCGGCTTTTGGACTGCCTTCCCCTAGAGTCAGCCTACGCCTCAAAGCCTATACTCACAAGGCAGTCTCTAGGCAGAGGAAAGATAGGAAATTACAGTCCCCCAGGGCAGATTGGCAGATTGGCAAAGGCTCTGGTGGGGGATTTTCGCCTTCCTCTGCAGCATGGGGCATGGGTCACTTGCTGGTGGATTCTCTGTACCTTCAAGTCTTTAAACCATGATTTGAGGATTTCAGTAACTCAGTCCTAGCTTAGGGGTCTATTACAGGAGTGAGTGAGTGAGGTTTTGTGGCCTGCATTGTGCAGGAGGTCAGACTAGATGATCATATTGGTCCCTTCTGACCTTAAAGTCTATTAGTCAAATTCAATTCAAATAGACAATTTCTGCTGTAAAAGATACAACTATACCCTCAAACCTTCCATGAGCTACTGGCTCACTTATGATTAAAACACAGCTAATAAAAATACAGCTAATAAAAATAAACCATCAGGGTCAAATTCAAGGAATCCCGTTTGGTTCATATGTGTTGGATGTATGTGTTGTGTTTTGGCTTATTTTCGAGAAAGGGTCAAAACTCTGGGCTACATTCTCCAGCATCTTAAAGTGGACTTTAAGCAATTTGTTGCTGAATTCATAGGATGATGACCCCTTCCTGATAACAGTCAAGATAGTGATGTCTTCTCCTTAAGACAGACTCTCGGTGACTGCTTTTCTGAGATGAAACCAGAAATACGTACCTGACAGCTTTAAATTACAACACTATTCAAATCTATTTTAATTTGAGAAGGTGACTCTGAAACAAACCCTTCAAATACTGATCTGCCACTTGCACAAGGGACTTGTCCATTAAATCCTCCAGATCATTCAAAAGCAGAATGGGAAAGAAAATATAATCCATCTTTCAGAATCATCCTTCCAGCCAACGTGATTATTAAATGCTGCCTCTAGCTTGCATAAACACTCATTGCTAACTGCACAGGGGTAGTTCTGCTCTGTTGGACAAGCAGAGTTTCACAACAGTCCTTGGCTATTACTTCTGTTTTTTCCATGAACCCTGTTTCTGCTTTTCTGACTGTCAGCTCTCTGGAGCAAAGACAGAACTTTACAAAACCCAAAGTTTTAAAGGGACAGTTACCAATAAATAATCAGCACGCCAATCAATGCAACAGCTTGAATATTTCTTTCCAAAAGGGCCCATCCAGGGAAGCCTCAGTGTGAGGACAACAGAAGGCAGGTTCTATAGATCACCACTAGGTGGCTTATTGAGTTATCTTTGATCTCTGTCCCAGAGTCCTACAGTTCTGGGTTCTGACATCTGGGGAAAAAGCATCTGGTTTTCAGAGTTTTATATTACTTCGTAACTAAACAAACTAAAAAAAAAATCACTGGAAATATACTCCTGGTTTAATGTTAACCATATCAAACTACAATAAAAGTGGTTAGTGTCAAATCATTAAACTAATCCCATCAGATTGATTCATACCAAATAAACCAACAATTCCTCCTCAGTTTTATCTAATGATTTGGGAATGCGGCAGTCTTTGCTCAGCTGTCACCCCAAAATAACACAGTCCGATCAGTCTTGCTGACTGATGGATGTATGTATATTATAGTCGAATGGCTGAGGCAGGAAGGTTCAGATCCGAGCCATGTTGAAATGTCGATTTAGACTGCAGCGCTAAAGCTGGTTCAGGGCACCTGCCCTGAAAATCTTGTGTTAAAATTGTGGGTTGAGGCTCAGTTTGTACAGAAGGTCGAGCTCCGTCTTGCGCACAGCTGGGACAGCACCATTGCCAGCCACAGCAAGTTCAGGGAACCCAAGGGAGATACCACTTTAGACTCTGCCAGCTACTGGGCTGCCTCGTAGTCATCTCTGAGCTCCATTGGTTTGGCTGGGACTGCAACTGCCCCAACCTTGGAGGCAGCTCCTCATCCGTCAGCCAGCACCTCCACCTGTTGGGCCTTGAGTCCCTGCAGAGAGGTGGGTGGGCTCATCTGCAAGCTCACCCAAAGCAGGGCCCCAACTCCCCAGCTTGACCCCTGAATCTCTCCTGCTCAGGCGTGCGTGGCACTGAGCTCCGAGGAGCTGGCGCGGCGGAAGAAAGCGCTGGCGCGAGTTGCCCTGTCCGGACGCAGCTTCTCGTCCCCGCATGGCGAGCTGGATGCCCATCGGCTGTGCAGGGCCCTGGAGAAGGTGTCTCAGAAGCGGAACCAGTCCCTGGAAGGGAAGCTGGATGAGATCGGGCCGGAGCTGCAGCGACTGCGGAGGAGCCTGGCAGATTCCAGTGAGTGGTGTTGCAGCAGGGGGCTGGAGCCCAAATTGAGTCAGGCCTCACGTCAGCAAGGTGCAGGGGACTCGGGGCAACCCTGTCCGCAGCATGGAGCAAGGAACTGCTGTGCCCTGCACAAGCCCCGGGGGGCGGGGCGGGGAGGGGCTGTCTCCCACTCTGACCCCACACTTGCTGCCTCCTAGGTAACTTGCTCTCGCCATCCCATCTGGACTGGGACATGTTGGTGGAGCCCCCGTATCTTTTCAGCGCGTCGCCAGCGGCTGAGCGGGGCGAGTGTGAGGGAGGTGCCTGTCTGCCTCTGCGCTGCCAGGTGGTCATCCATGCCCTCAGTGCTGGGAAGCCCGTCTCCTGGGAAGTGACAGCCTCCCTGGAGCCTCTGCTCCATGCCAGGGACGGGGAGGGCAAGGAGGAGCCACCGCCACAGCCGGGTAAGGTCTGGGACAAACTGCTGCACCGTCTGACTGCCAGCTCTGTCATCCGGGACCATGAGAACGTGGCACAGAGGGAAGCTGAGCTGGAACATGGTGAGTGTGCACTTCCCTGTCCCACCGCGTCCCCTTGGCTCCCTCTCTTCCCTCCCAACCTCACCCTGTCACTCTCCCTCAGGTTTCTCCCGGAGGCTCCACCTCAAGGCCATCCAGTCCAGCAAGGCTTGCAACACACCCTCCATCTACACCTGCCTGGTGCCTGTGGATTCCTCCACCAAGGAGGCCCTGCCCAGGGCCCTGGAGGTTCGCAACGCAGGTAAAGCTCCTGGGAGGCACTGCTGCAATGAGCTCCTCCGCCCCCCTTTCCCTCCCCAGCTCCTCTCTAGGGACCCGTGGGATGCATGTATGCATGTGTGAATGCACATGTGGATCTGTGTGTGTGTGTCTCGGGCTGCCTGGCTCTGCCCATGCATCCATGGGCCCGTGCATGTGGCTGGGTTTCCATGTCTATTTGTCTCCCTGGTGGCCCATGCTCATGCATGCACCCATGTGTTCATGTGTGTCTGTCTGTCCGGGCGCAGAGAGGTTTCGGGCAGGTAGCTCACTGGGATGAGGGTAGATTAGACTCCCAGGAACTGCCCAGAGAGTGGGAAAGCGGAGTGTGAGTGGAAGCATTAAATGAACTGAAGCCCAGATCCTTGGAAGTATTTTGGAGGTTCCAGTGGGAGTTAGGCACTTCATACCTTTGAGGATCTGGGCCTGAGCTCCTTGGGCTCAAAGCAGCAGTGGCCAGTGGGGCTTGGGGACCCTCTGGAGGCTCGGAACCCCACTCTGAGGTGCATCTGGCAGCTGATGGTGGGTGTGATTCTTTCCAGGGGGCCCTTCCAGCCCTCCCCGAGGGTCCCAGGCTGGGAGCCGGCGCCAGCGCAGTTACTCAGTGGGGCTGGGACGACAGCGTGACTCAGAGGAGCTGGATGATGCTGTGGTCTCTGCAGGTACCAGCCCAACCCTGCACTGATAACCTGCCCCTGGCATGCTGCCCCACCCCATGAAGGTCCCCAGTGCAGCCTCCCTAGAACCAGCTCTCGCAGGGAGGAACTGCAGCAAACCAGTGAGCCTTGTCCAGGCCCCTAGGGCTACCTCATGCTCCATCTCGGGCTGGACCCCTCGCTGCCATTGCCCAGCCCCCAAAGGGTTGCATCAGAGCGGTCAGCTCCAGGGGCCACTGATCTCCGCCCCCCTGGATGGGAAACGAGGAGAGGTGAAGGTCTGAGTAGCCTGGATCAAAACATCAGGGGCTTTCGGGGCCACACCCAGCCCCTTGAATTGGGAGCCAGTGCATCTTACAGGGCCCTGGGGTGATGTGCGCCCTTGAAGCCCACTGCCAAGTGCAACCCCCTGCAGGTGCTGGGATCCCAGAGGGGGGAACCCAGCCTCTGCACCAAACGGAGATGGAGACAGGGACAGCACCTCCGGCCACTGCTGCTGCAACGGGGACCCAGCGGAGCCCTAGAGCCTGTGTGAACTAGGAAGTTTGTGGCTCTGTGTGCTCAGCGGGCTGCAGCTGGGAGTTGGAGCGCCAGGTCTGGCTCCGCAGGGTCCCAGCACCCTGAGTAGCCTCTGAATCCTGTATCGTTCCAGAGCGAGATGAGACACCCACTTCTCCCGTCAGCGTCTCCTCGGCTGCCTGTGGCTGGGAAAAGCAAAGCTGCCCCGATGGTAAGTCCCATGCACAGCACAGCACAGAACAGCCCAGCCTGGCGTGGGGGGCGGGGGAGATCTGGGAGAACAGGCACTTCCGGGGCTAGGCATGGTGCTACTCAGCACTGTAGGAAAACCTGAGAGAGAGCAATGGGGCCAGCTGCCCTCTCCACCGCAGCTCCTGGACAGATGCTGGCTTGTGGCTGCTGCCAAGCCCTCAGGAGGTGGCAGGAAGCCTGCAAGCCTGAGCGTGAATTGGCTGTGGGGTGCGACCTCTCATCAGGGTGCTGAGCACCTCCTCCCCTAAGCCACATGGCTACGTATCAGCCGGCCTGCTGCGCGTGTCTGTGCTCCTGGGCCTGGCCTGAACGAGCAGCTCTCCCCCTCGCTGCTACAGCCAGTGCCCAGTTGCTGGCTCTCTTGTGGAGATAAAGGGGGAAGCTGCCCCCAAGGGGGGGGTGGCTCCCATTTCCTGGAATGTAGGAGACTCTGTGCAGGAGCCAGTAACCTCCCCACCATGAACTGCCTGCAGCACCGGGGGGGAGCGCTGGGTAGGGGAAGGCAGCCCCTGCTGAGGTCATAAACGGTCCATATTGCACTTGGCAGGGGATGGAATAAGGACCAGGTGGGGCACAGTGTGGGCAGAAGGCCCAGTCTGCTGAGGCCTTGTGGATGGGGCCCCGCCACCTGCCCTGTTAGCTGCTAGCATGGCTGAGGCCTTTCCTCCGCAGGCAGGGACACGTGGGGGCCTGTGTGGGGCTGTGCAGTGATAGCAGGCAATCGTGGTGGGGATGGAGTGGAGAAAGTGGGAGCCCAGGGCACTGCAGCCCTATGGAGTGACCCTCCCTCCCCACGCTAGGTCTTGTGGCCAGCCCCTCTGCCACCTCCGTGGGATCCCAGAAATCCAGGGAGAACTTTGCTGGCTCCAGGTATGCTTTCTGAGCTGACTCTCTGGGGATGGGGGTAGCCCAGCTGGGATGCCCTGTGCCGTCCCTGCACAGAGACCCCACATGCAGCAGGAAAGGTCCCATCATTTCCCCACTGGGGTATGGCTATTCTTCCCCCCCCCCCCCCCCCCCCCAAAAAGCCTCCAGTGCGTGAGCCCTGACCCTGCAGTACAGCAGGGCTAATCTCCCGTGCTGCTGCCAGCCCCCCCTGCACTGCAGTGTGCATTGGCTGGGGCCGGCATCCCCCTGCAGCTTGGTCACCTCGCCCCTTTGGCAGAAGGGAGCTGGAGGGGAACCTCTCCTGGCCAGGGCTAGGCAGGAGCTGCTGTACCACCGAGTGGCCCCCGGCTGAGAGGGGTGTTCAGCCTGTGTTCACTCCGAACGAGGGGCCCACAGCCCTCCTCTCCCTGCGATGCCAGGCTGCAGCCACCCCTCACCCCAGGCAGGAGCCGCTGAGCCCAGTTCTCCAAACGCCAGCAGGATCCCGGCCATGCTGCTCACGGGTCTCTTCTCCCGGCAGGTTCAGTCTCAGCAGGATGAGGGGGCACAGCCTGGCTCTGCGGCCACAGTGCCTGACCCCGGAAAGCGAGCTCTCCAAGGACAGTGCCGTCCATGACTACCTGCCACTGGTAAGGCCCCTGCCCTGCCACCCCACCCTGCAGAGCCCAGCTCCTCCACTCCCAGCCCAGCAGTGCCGGGCATGGATCCATTCCTTGAAAGCCCCAGGACCTGCAGTCAAACCTGGGTCTCCTACATGTTGGAGCAGACTAGCATTGACAAGGCAATGATCCCTGTCCCGCCTCCCCCAGGCTCACGGGAGCAGGGACTCCTGCAGAACTGCCCCTCACTGCTGTGTGCTATTGTCACAGGTTAGGCTCCAAAGCTGTGTGTGTACCCCATGACAGGCCTCAGCTCTATACAGGGGGAGCTGCCACCCCACGGGAAGATCTACAGTAGCTGTGACCACTCAAGAAAGAGATCTTGGCGTCAGTGTCAGTTCTCTGAAAATATCCACTCCCTGGGCAGTGCCAGTCAAAAAAAGCGACCAGCACGTTAAGAACCGTTAGGCAAGGGAGAGATAACAACACTGAAAATATCCCAATGCCACTATATAAATAAATCCATGGTACGCCCACACTGGAATCCTGCATGCAGTTCTGGTCGCCCTGTCTCAAAAAAGGCATGTTAGAATTGGAAAAGCTACAGAGACGGGTAACAAAAATAATGAGGGGTTTGGAACAGCTTCCACATGAGGAGAGATTAAAAAGACTGGGACGGTTCCGCTTGGAAAAGAGACGATATGACAGAGGTCTAAAATCCTGACTGGTGTGGAGAAAGTGAACAGAGAAGTGTTATTTACTCCTTCCCATCACACAAAACCAGAAGTCATATGATGAAATTAATAGGCAGAAGGTTTAAAACAACCAACAGGCAGTACTTCTTCACAATGCACAGGCACCTGTGGAACTCATTGCAAGGGGATGCTGTGAAGGCCAAAACTATAACAGAGTTAAAAAAATAATTGATAAGTTCATGGACGTTAGGTCCACCCATAGCTATTAGCCAAGAGGGTCAGGGATGCAACCCCATGTTTTGGGTGGCCCTAGCTTCTGGTTGCCAGAAGCTGGGAAGGGGTGATGGGATGGATCACTCGCTGATGGCCAGTTCTGTTCATTCCCTCTGGAGCACCTGGCACCATCCACTGTCAGGCGACAGGACACTGGGCTAAATGGACCATTGGTCTGACCCAGCCTGGCTGTTCTTATGTTCATACGTAAAGACACGGGCCCCAGCACTAGGCTTCACCCACAATGCTGCAGTCCCCTTGTGAGGGGAGAACTAGCAGAGGTGCCAGCATCAGCAAATGGGCTGCACGAGCAGCTAGGGCCCCTCCTAGCCCTGAGACCCCCCCGTTTCCCACACCTTGGGCCTCTGGAGTGAGTACAGGATCCCCTCCCCCACACTCTGGGCTCCATGCACTGCGAGGGGCAGAGACGCGCTCCCTGGGCCCTGTGCAGTCAATGTGGGACATGCTCCCCCCAGCCAGCACCCCGTAATGCTCTCCCCTCCCCCCAAGGTGCGGCTGCAGCAGGCCGTGGGCACCTTCCAGCTGACGGAAAGCTTTTCCGAAGTGGTGCAGATCCCGCTGGAGCGTCTGCGCCGCGCCTCGCCCTACGCCTCGCACCGTGCCAGCCTCAGCCCTGCCTCCTGCACCTCCCCCTGGGCGCTCGTGGCCAAGGGCAGACCTGACGGCGGCCCCAAGCAAGCATCCGGCCAGCCCTCCCCAGACGGCATGGAGCCTGCCAGAGGCAGCCAGGAAGGGGCACCAGAGCCCAGCTCGCCCCATTCGCACAGCACCTGCTCTGAGGTCCTGAGCGGCACCGTCTGGCCGCAGGCAGACAGCGGGCGCGGCTCCGAGACGGACGCCTGCGACCACTCGCCCGCCACCTCGGAAGCCAGCATCAGCCTGCAGGAGGTGGGGCTCGAGGCTGACGAGGGGGACCTGGAGAACGCCAGCTGGGCCACGGCGGTGGCGCTGGCCTGGCTCGAGCACCGCTGCGCTGGCTTCTTCGTGGAGTGGGAGCTGCTGGCCGCCAAGGCGGATGCCTGGCTCCGGGCGCAGCAGCTGCCTGAAGGGGTGGACGTCGGCTCCCTCAAAGGCGCGGCCCGCCACCTCTTCCTGCTGCTGCGCCACTGGGACGAGAACATCAAACTGAACATGCTGTGCTACAACCCCAGCAATGTGTGAGGGCGGGGGCGGGCCGGGGCGCCACGCTGCCAATAAAGGTTTGGTTCAGACCGTGCTGTGCCTACCGCGCCTTCCCCTCCAGCACTGCCACCAGGGGGCACCTCCTGCTTCAGCACCACCTGCTCTGGCAGCCAGCCCCCTCCCACCATCAGTTCAGTGCCAGGGGCTGGAGCCACTTGTCCTGCTTCTGGGGGGCCAGGGAAGCCCCACAAGCAGCAGAAGGGCTTGGAAGCAAGCAAGGTGCAGGCAGCGTCAGGGGTGAAGAGGAGGCATGTGAAGTCCACTCCCTCCCCCGTGCTCACATTGGCCTCACCGCACCCCCCGCGGGCAGGGCAGTCTCCTTACTCCCTTTTGGAAGTAGGGAAACTGAGGCAGAGGAGATGCAAGGCCCTTCTGCACTGTAAAGGCAACTGGGCTAGGGCATCAGGTTCCAGGGTGATTCCATAGTGTAGAGTCAATGGGACTGAGGCGTGGGAAGTGTATCCCAGCCTTGGACAGAGCAGGGCTGGAGTGGGGATGTGTGTCCCCAGGATGGCCTCGCTACGACTGACCGGGTTTTAAGCACAGCGAGGGCCAGCCACGTTGTCCCCCGAAATGGGTGTTTTTGCAGCATAGGCAGCCTCTAAGGGACTTGCCCCAGCACATAACGAGTCAGAGCAAGAAGCCAGGAATCCTCCCTCCCAGAACACCCTATCATCCAGCCCCTGCCCTAACCCTATTCCTACCCAAGGCTTAGACCCCACTCCCCCCTCCAAAAAGCAGGGCCCCTGCTTTGTCCTGTAAAATGGGGCCCACGCCCCAGCAGCAGCAAGGGCGACAGAACACTACAGACCAGGGGCAGGAGCACCCAGGGGGATCACTGCCACTTTTATTGAGGAAATCCCCCATAACAGGTGCCCCCCCACAGGCCTGCTCCCACCTCTGCAGAGACAGCTCCACTCAGAGCCGCCGGCTAGGACAGGCAGCGCCGCCGGCTGAGTGGCACCTGCAGAACAGCCTGGACATTCAGCAGCCGGAGCTCCCAGCCTGGGGCATCACCCCACCCGGGCAGAATATCCATTTCCAGCTCCCGGGGGAGGGGCTGCAGGTCCCATTGTCCATGGCCTTACTCTGCCTTTTTCAGGGAGGGGCTCGTTTTCTGGGCAGCAGGGGTGTCCTGGGGCTCGGGGGGGGCAATGGTGCTGTACCAGAGCTGCAGCATGATGATGCCGTGACACAGGTGCAGGGAGGCTGAGCTGTAAACCGTGGAGGGGTACGTGTTCCAGGAGAGCTCGATGAGACCCAGGATCAGCACCCTGCAACGGGAGAGAAGTGGGTCAGCACTGGGGAGTCACATCCCTCCCCCACTCCTCCCCAGGCACCTACCTAAGCAGGTGGCTGAGCTTCCCGGCGGGCGTGCACCACAGCAGGTAGGGCAGGGTGTGGAAGTACCACACGTAGAACTGATAGTGCAGGGACCTGCTGCAGCAAACGCCGATGAAGTTGGAGGTGAAGAGAATGAAGACGACCTGTGCGCCGCGGTTAAGGAGGGAACGGAGCTGCCGGACCCAGGGCAACCGACCCCCCACCCGGGGCTCCCGGCAGGTGACCGAATCCCAGAGCCACAAGGCTGTGCAGGGAGTGGTTGCTGCTTCCCCCCTTCTAACCCTCCCAACAGCTGCCCCGCTGTGGGACCGGCAGGCCCCAGGACATATGGATCAGTCTCGGGGGGTCTCCCCAGCACTGCACGGCCAGGAGATGCTACCACCGAGGCCTCCAGCCCACGGCCTTCAGGAGCTCCCTGGCCAGTCCGGGCTGGCCTGCCCTGGTGTAAGGATATGGTTGGCTGTCAGGGGCTGGGCCAGACTCTTCCTCTCCGCTGGATCCTTCAGCAGACACAAGAGACTCCCCTCAGACCTGCAGGGGAGAAGCATGAACACGGGACCCATCAGGCCCAGCTCCAGCAGAGAAGCCATAGACCCTCCTGCCCCCAACCAGTCCCTCTGAGACCTCGCAGCCAGCAATGGCTGCACAGGGCCAGGGGCCCAGTGCTGAATGGGGGAGGCCCCCAAAATGAACTTAACCTTCTCCCCTCCTCCACCACCAAGATGCCAAAGTGTAATGGAAGCTTTTAAACCTTTGCTCCCCAGAGCCTGGCAGGGATCTCTGGTCTCTACCTGAGGGGGGCTGGGCTATCCCAGCCTTGCCTCCAACCCACCCTGAAGTGGAGGGGCCGTCGGGAAACCTCAGGGACCAACCGCTCCGTACCTGGCCCCCGACAGGACAGCCGTGCCGGGGGCTCACCTGTGCCACCGGCGAAGCGCGAAGAGTCCCAGGGCGGCCAGGTGCGCTGCGAGCAGTGCCAGGTGGAAGGCCCGATGCTGGAAAACCTCCTCCGGCAGGAAGCGCCAGTTCACCGTCCACTGGAAAAGGAACTGGCGGCCCAGGTCGAAGGAGCGGGTCAGGTACCCAGCGGGGTTCTCCAGCAGGAAGGGCAGCCCCAGGACCACCTGCAAGAGATCCCCCCTGCCATGAGCAGCTCCCCAGCCAGGACCCCCCCAGCCACCTCGCCGGATGCCCTACGTGCTGTGGGTCCAGACTGAGGAGCACCAGCAGAGCTGGGTGGGGAGAGCCCAGGGCTGGGGTAATGGAGCTCTGGGTCGGGGTTGTGGGGCAGGCAGAGCTGGGTGGGGGAGTAGCAGGGGGCTGTGGGTCAGGGTTGTGGGGCAGGCAGAGCTGTGGGCAGAAGTTCACACAGTGTTCTCCTGCCTGTAGCTCTGGGTGTGTCCTATGAGTTTGGGCCTCCTTGCCCCTCGCCCTGGGGGACACTGAACGGCTGGGGATACTGGGTGTGAGTTGTGAGGGGGGCTCTGGGTGGGGATGGTCTTTGCCCCAGGTTCTCTCTCTGCCCCCCGCCCACGACCTGATTTGCCTTGGTCCTCCCACCTCTCTGGCTGCTGGGGCTCAGCCTGGCAGAGTTAGGTGCGTCTGTGCAGGAGGCATCAGAGCCCCACGGGCCAGGCAGCTCGCCCTAGCCGTAGGCGGTTGCAGCGGCTGCCCGGGCTGGGCCAGGCCCACAGGGTGGGTTACCTGCAGCAGCGCGCAGATGCAGAGCTTGGGGAGGGAGCCCGGGAGGCCGAAGCGCCAGAGCAGAAGGAAGAGGAGTCCCGGAGCAAAGAGCAGGACGTTCATCTTCACTGACACGGCCAGGCTGAGGGGAGAGAGCGTCACTGCGCCCGCCCCATGCTGGCCCCGATCCTGACGGCAGGCCCCTCCCACCCACAAGTTCCACAACAGCCAGGGCCCTACCGGACCCGACCGCCAGCCCCGGGACGGTCCTGAGGCTGCCGGGGAAGGGACCTGGATGAAATGATGGAAAAACAGGGAGAGGAGAAAGGCGGCCGCCCATCTGGAGGGAAACGGAGCCAGGGGAATGAACCGTCCCCGTCGGAGAGGGAGCACTGCCTGCCAGCCCACACAACATGCTGCCCCAGAGGCCTCAGGTCGCTCCTGGCAGGGAATCCCTCCCCTGGCTCTGGCTCCAATATCACAGCCACCTCTAAGCTCCGCGGAGGAACCGGTCCCGGCTCATCCCTCATCAGCTTGGTGTTGCTACACCCCGTCCCCTGCTCTGCTAACGCACCCACTGCCGGTTCCCATGCAGCCCTGGTGCACGGTGAGTTACTGGAGCTCAGCTCCAAGGCCCTGGTCCCCCTTAGGGTGCGTCCATACAGCCAGCTGGCTCGGGCCAGCCGTGGGTTTCCAGACACCCCTCTCCTGCCAAAAGAAGGGGTCCCGGGGCCCATGCTTTGGGGGGCAGGGAGACTCACCTGAAGAAGCAGCAGCCCCAGGACCAGCGCTCTTCCAGGAAGAGGTTGATAGCGAGGAAGAGGATCGCCATGGCGACGGGGTCGTTAAAGAGGCGCAGGATGTAGATGGAGTGGATGCGGTAGGAGGCGCAGCACATGAAGAAGAAAACATAGGGGGGAACCTACGAGCGGAGACAGAGACTTCCATCACTGCAGTCCGATCCCCCCCCCCGCTATTCAGCTCTGGCCCCCCACCCCACCAATGCCCTCAATCCCAGCCCGCAGCCCCCTGCTATTCCAGCCCTGGGCTCCCCCCCGAGCTCTGCAAATGCCCCTCAATCCTGACCTGCAGCAGACCCTCGTCCCTACCACCGCTCCTTTGCTATTCCATCTTGCCCCTGCCCCGGCTGGTCCGCCACACACAGGCCAGAGCTCAGCGCAGCGCGGACGTGCTCCAAAACTGGAGCTGTGAATGCTCCCTTGAGCCCCGTGCGGCCCTGGCCCCGGCCCCGGCAGGCTGGCTGCAGGTGGCGTCTCACCTTCTTGGTCCGGCTGTAGATGCGGAAGACGAGCAGCAGCGTCACGAGATAGAGCGCGGCAAAGAGATACTGCGCCAGGCGGATGTTGGTGCCGCGGCTGGTGACGTAGTAGAGACCCAGGAAGATGTAAACGAAGCCGGCGGGGTAACTACAGAGAGAGATGGGAGTGAGAGGCCAGGGCAGCCCGGGCCAGTGCAGGAAGGAAGGGGACCCGGCCAATGGACACCCTCATCCCAAAGGCCCCAGCACAGGGGAGCCCAGCCCTACCCACCCCTTAGACACACACGTCCCTTCCTTAGCCAGCAGGAGGCCCTGCCCCCAGGATTGGCTCCCCAAGTGCCAGCTCCCTCCCTCCCCTTCCCATACTCACACCAGGGGCCCCGTATCTCCCTTCAGCTGGGTGTAGTCGAAGGTCCCATTAACAACTCCCTCCACCTCATCCATGTAGGCTTTCCAGTCGATCTCCGTGTCTGTGGGGAAAGCACAGCAGCGTCTCCACACAGACAGGTGCTGGGGAGGCCTGGGAAACGTGGTAATTGCCCAGCCCTGTAAGATGGGAGACGGACCCAAAGCCAGGAAAGGTCCCTGCCCCCTGGGACTTCCCAACTAGGTAACTCCAGAGGAGCAGCAGGCAGAGAGCTGGAGAGGGCAGGATGGGGATGGGGTTAGGTAAGGCGTGATCTCAGGGAGACGCTGAGTGTGGAGGTGGGCAGGAGGCGCTTCCAGGGAATCAGCTCTGAAGGGGCAAATGGCAGGAGACAAACCGGAGAGAGGAGAATGAGTGAGAGGCGCTGGTGGGGGTCTGGGGGCCAGGAGCTTGAATTGGATACAACAAGATAACTAGCCCAGAGCAGCCTCAAGTTTCCCCACACCCAGCTCTGCCAGTGCCCCCCAATCCCAGCATGCAGCCCCAATACCCCAACCCTGGGCTCCCCCCACACCCAGCTCTGCCAGAGCCCCCCAATCCCAGCCCCGGGCTCCCCCACACCCAGCTCCGCCAGTGCCCCCCAGTCCCAGCACGCTGCCATCCCAGCCCTGTCCGGGATCGGGATCGGGGCCGGCCCGTGCAGGCAGCGCTCCCCCCGCCCCCGCCCGCCCCGCGGACCCGGTTCGGAAGGCGCCCGGCCACTCACATGCCACCCTGCGTATGACCCAGAGAGTGACCCCCACCTCCGCCAGGCAGAGGCAGGCAGCCACCAGCCCCGTGTAGCGGGGCGCCAGGAGCACCAGGTGCTTCTCCTGCCAGGCTCGCCGCAGGCAGAGGCGCAGCGAGCCCGAGCCCGCCCCCGTCCCCTTCCTCCGCGGCCCCGAGCCGGGAGCCGGAGCCATCGTCCGCCCTGCCGGGGCCTCGCAGCCAGGCCAGCCTGCGGCCCCGGTGTCACCGGCTAAGAGCTCCCCCACCTGGGGAGGAAACACGCGGCCCTTCCAGGGGGTCCGTCCACGTCCGCCCCCAGCTCCCCAGGACCGCGCGGGCTCTGCCCCGGCTGAGGGGGGAGGGGCCCAGCCAGGGGCCGGGACACGCACGTCCCAGCGCGTCCTCACACGGGCCGGGCACGACTCAGGCTCCGTCCGCAGGGTTGGGGCCGGACACGACTCAGTGTTTTAGGATCACGCGGGCGGGGCTGTTTGTGCCCAGGCAGGGACCTGAGCTGCTGGGGAGCCGGGCCGGACCGAACCGGGCCGTGTCTGCCACGCACGGACCCGTCCCTCCGTGTGACCCTAGCCACCCCCGGGCTGCGCGGGGCAGTGGGCTCTGCTGGGGCTGGGAGCGCTGGGGGGGTCCCCATCCCCATCTCCGCCACCGTGGCGTGTCCCTCGGCCTGCTCTGGGTGCGGGGGCATCGGGCCATGTCCAGCCCAGCTGGGCCCCCGCCGCTGTCCTGAGAACACGGGGCTCCTCGCCCCTCGCACCCCTGCCACCGATGCGCCGCCCCCCAGAGCCAGCTGCATTGCACCGCCGGCTGCATCGAGAGGCGCCCTGCCCCGCCCCAGAGGGGCTGCAGGCCGGGGATTTCTGGGCTGGGCTCCTGGTAGCTGCGGCCTCAAAGGCACCGTTATTAATCCGGGCCTCCGGGGGTGGGACTGGGATAAGTAGCGCCTGGGAGGACCCAGACCAGAAGGGCGGGGGGGGAATGGTGATAACGCAAGGGGGGGAGGGCAGCACGGAACATCCCCGCCCCCTTCCTGCCCCCGAGGGCTCCAGGGCCAGGCTCGGGCAGGGAGACTCGGATGCGGCCCCCCAGCGCGCGGGGGCGGGGTGGGGGGTCTCAATCCCAAAGGCTTGTCCTAGGCGGGAGTGTCGGTTTCCGGCCGGACTGTTTTTCAGCGTTGCACCAAACCCGGCCCGGATGTGGTGACCGGAAGTTCCACGTGGTTGGGGAAACGTGGAGCCGGGGAGGTGGCCGGTTCAGCTTCCGCCCGCGGCCGGCGGCGGATCAGCCACGGTCGCTCGTTCATCGCTGACCCCGACGCCGGCAGCATGGACCGTCTGCAGCTGCCGGACTCTAACGCCCGGTACCGGGACCGGTGCTTCTGGGACTCCCGGTACCGGGAGGCAGGAGCTGCTCCGGCTGAGTGGTTTGGGGGCTTCTCCTGCTTTCGCGAGCAGCTGGAGGCGGAGCTGCGCCCGGGGGACCGGATCCTGGTGCTGGGTAAGTGACACCCCCTCGGGATCCCCCTGAGCCTCCCCGGGGCTTCCCCCTCCCTCCAGCGGGCTGGAGCCTGGTGCTGAGTTAGGGGTGCCCCGGGCTGTCTTACCCCTTCCCCCGGGGCCTGGATCTCGGTGGGCGTGTGCTGGCGCTCCCCGCGCGGGATGACACGTGTTTTGACTGACGCCTCCTTCCCCTCCCCCCCCGCGTTTTCGGGTACTGTAGGTCCTCCATAAACAAAGCCCCGACTGTGCCTCCCCCCTTTACTACGGGTGCCTCCCCGAGTATGTTCGGGCTTATGCCCTCGGTGGGTTGTAGCCTCTAGGGGCGCCTTGGGACCTGTCTGCCCTAGGAGACGCTCCCTTAGTGGGGGCACCTGGATCTAGCGCCCGCTCAAGATGGGCCTGAGCCATGTTCCCGGATAGTGCTGGGCCCGTGGGTTGTGCTGGGCCCTGTGACTCTGAGGCACGGGTGTAACTTGGCTCAGATCAGACCTGCCTTCTCCACGAGAGTGAAACATGTTTTAACCGTGTCAGGCTCTGGCATGTCCCCGGCCCTTGGCGGAGGAGCGGGATTGATGTAGGTGGAGCAGAGCGACAGTGCGGCCCGTAGGAGCAGGGGCTGACATGCTAGCCAGTGCGACCCGGCAGGTGATGCTCCGTGACAGGGCTGGGGTGGAGCTGGTCCTGGGGGGCGACACCTGTACACTGAGGTAGCGCCTAGTGGCCCCCGCCCTGCTGAGCTCGGTTCTGGGTGAAGTCAGACCCAGAAGCAACCTTGAGAACCTGACAGGGGTGTAGCCCCATCTACCTGAGCCTGCTGGCTGTTAGGAAGGAAACCTCTGAGACCCGTGACCTGCCTCCTCTTGTCCCAGAGTTGTTATCTCTGAAGCCTACTGATGACATGTTGAGTGTTGATGTTAACTGTTTCATTGCTAACCATTGTAGTAGAGAAATCCAGTGACACTGGGGTCGTGGGGGGAGGCTGAGCAGAGCATCCTCCTTTACCCCATGCACATCTCTACCCTGTGCTGGGCACTTCCAGGTGTGGAAGGGGAGATACTGGAGGGTGGGCAGCTGCTGGTGTCAGTGATGGGAGGCAGCTGCACCGAGGGCCTTGGGGTACAGGATCAATGGCAGGCTTCGCCCGGCTTCCCTCCCAGCAGCTGTGGGGAAAGGCTGGGCTGTGAGGGGATGGCCTCTGGCTGTGCAGTGTGGGAAGAGCCCTGTGAGTTGGTGATCCTTGAATGTGGCCTCCCTGGGGCTCAGTGCTGCAGAACAGGCACGGGAGAATGTGGCTCTGTCTTTCCCTCTGTCTGGGGATGTAACTAGCTGCTTCTGCGAGGGGTTGTGGTGAACTTCATGAGGAGGAATAGTGGGGTCAGCACTGACTTGGAGAGGAGAATGTCCCCTACCCACTCTACTCCTCCCTGCAACACAAGCCAGAGCCAGTCTGGTTAGCTGCTGAGATCCGCAGCCTGTTGGAAATGTCCCTGATAGGTTTACCAGGACTCGTTTTCCACACAAGCATTCCTTTCTTAGTCCAAAGGCCACATGGTATTGGTTACATCCAAAATATCAATATAGGCAGATAACACCCTTATATTCTACACCCAGCCACAATGCAGTGATAAGCATAGGCCGAATACTCCAACTGGATCAGGCCTGGGGGACGTCTTCCCATAGAGTGGCACGGACAAGCTCTGACAAAGAACCCCTAGCAAAGCTCGCTCTACACACTATGACAAACAAGCGATGTCTTTGCTGGTGGCTGGATCTTAGCTGAAGCAGTTTAGGGCTGCGTTCCGCTCTCCGGGGTTTTTCCCCTTCTCTCACTTTGCCATATTTTTTCCCCGACTGTTGCACTGAGCATTTCTAACCAATGGTTGACTGCGCCTGGTGCCCAATCAACCATGTTTTCTTTATCCCTGTGGCTTAGCCCAAACCTTAAACCTGGTAACGCGGCTATTCCAAAGGGTCACTACGTGTTTAAGGCGATCCATCCTCCTTTCTCATGATTTCATTCTGTTTGGTCACGTGCATTGGGCCTCTCACTCATGCTAACATCCAAACTCAACTCAAAACCATCGCTCACCCAGGGCTAATGTGTCCCTATATTCCTACACGGCCTGAGACGGCACCAGGCAGCTGACTAAGGGTGTGTGTATTCTGAGTGTTCTCCCCATCCCTGGATATTCCAGAGCCCCTGATCTTCTGGCTAGTCATTCGCTGTAGGCTCTTAATAAGCCTGCTCTGTGCTCCAGGAAATACCCCTTGCTGCTGGTGGGTGTGAGTGCGAGTGCGGCCACGGACGTGCCAGCCCCAGCTCTGGTTCAGCCCCACCCGTTGCTGATGCGGAGGCTGAGAGGTTTGGGGCTAGAGCCGGGTTGTCCTCCCAGGGAAGAAGCTATTTTGTTTATGGAGCAAAGGGGCTGTCAGGTGCCAGCTTGGCTTGCATAGCTTCTCCCTCCACGGGGACGTCCATATGTGCCACCCACCCCTCATTCCCCTGTCCCTGCAAGATGCTATGGGGGAAGCAGGCCTCTGGCCTGCTGCCTGAGCTCCCCATTCCCTGGATGATGGAGGTGCAGCCTGTGTGTGCAGGTATCAGTCTGGGAGGGCATCCAGGGCCCCCTTATTCCAGGGCGACCTTGGCAGCGGGGGCGGGGGGGGCGGCACTGGAGCCCACTGACTTCCATCTGCGGAAGTAACCTCTAGAAAGTAGCAGGTGCACTACCTGCCGATTCCTCCCGAGCTCCACCAGGGGGCAGCATGGCCCTTTAGCCTGTGGCCATGCGGGTGGGTGCTGCATGCCGCCAGCCGCTCACTTCTGGGCCCTGTTACGGGCGAGTGCAGCGCTCCGGCTGGGGCAGCCCTGGGAGCTGGCTTAGAGCCAGGGCCGCATCCCAGGGCCAAGCCCCTCGGTCACTGCGTGGGCGTTGGGCTCGCTGCGGGTTGGGGCTCCCTACGCCCTTCCGGGAGCTGCTCCGCGGACCCACGCCGGGGGACCCATTGCTCTGCTGGGCGTGTCTGGGATTGTGACCCCGGGCTGGTCACCTTGGGCGGCTTCTCCTCCTCGGTCTCTGGCCCCTCTCCTCTCCCCTGCCCCCCTTCATTTTCTTTGCCAGGCCTTTGCCCCCTCTGCCTGGCCCTTGACCTGGAGCATCTCTGGGGAGAGCCCCCTGCTCTTTCCCAGCATGCTTTGCTAATGAGACCTTTGCACTCCTGTCTCTTGCTCCCGAGAGCTGTGCTGCTTGGCGGGGATGCCCGGGAGCTGCTGCCCGAGGTTCCCAGCAGGGTGCTGGTGGGTGCTGCACCCAGGAGGACTTAGCGCTCGCGCCTCTGTTCTCCTCTGGGGCTTCACTTGGCCAGAAGAGCTCACGCTCTCCTCCTCCCCCTGTAGAAGGGCCAAGGGCCATGTGGGGAACTGAGGCAGAGAGGAAATGGACTTGCCCAAATTCAGGCAGGTTGTTTGGGGCAGAGTCAGGGAGAGAACCCAGGAGTCCTGGTTCCGCCTCGCTAGCCCAAGGCATGTGGAGTCCAGCCTGGCGCAGCCTTTGGAACGGAAATGTCGGGGGTGGGAGGGGGAGTTTCCTGCCCTTCCGGCCCCTGGGTGTCGTCACTGGGCTAAAGCTGCGGCACCAGCGCCTGGCACCGGGTGTGAGTGGGTCCTGGCAGCGGGGCTCTGCGGGCTGCCCTTGCGCTGACTCAGCCCAAGCCTAGCTGGGATTGCAGCCTGTGATCACTTATCCAGGCCAGTCTGTCCTGTGTCTGTCCCCCCCTCCCAAGTATGCTCAGGATCTGCTGCAGTTTCCACCATCTTCCTCCTCCACCCTCAGGAGAGGCGGCCAGCACCACCCCGAGCAGCCGGGGGCTTGGACCTTTTCAAGGGTCTCTCTTCTCTCTCTCTCCCTTAAAGGCACCGGGCCGTCTGCTGGGCCCTTTCATCTCTCCTGTGGGGCAGGCACCGCACCACCCCCGTGCTCCAGCAGCACGTAGCCAGCTTGAGGTGAGGCCGTAGGAAATAGTGGCTCCCCGCTCAGCCCACTTCCATCGTCTTCTCCTTCCTCTCTGGATGAAGTCCCAGGGCCGGGGCGCTCCCTTGGGGCTCCGCCCTGCACTTGCAAGAGCCCTGGTGTCTGGTGCAGACCAATGCCCCGCTGAGCTATGCGGGAGTCCCTGGAGACGCTGATCAGTCTGGCTTTATATATGGCCATCCCACCGTACCAGGCAGCGCTTCAGGAACCTCCCCTCTCCCCGGGGTGGGGCAGGATGGAAGATGGGCCCGAGGGGTTGCGACACATCAGTGACTCTTCCCTGGGGTGGGAGGAGGGGGACCATGATGCTGAGCTCCTTTGGGAAGGGCTTTGAGATCTGTGGGTGACCTGGGCTACGGAAGAGCAAGGCGGTGGTAAGGGTAAATGTTGGTTTCCCGTCCAGAGGCTTCTGTGCGGTAACAATCAAGGCATTTTCTGATGTCTCCCGTCCAAATGGGAAGGATTGAGGGGCGGTATCCCGAGTGGTAGCCGGTGCCTTTTATTGCTGGCAATAAATTCTTTGAAGGGATGTCTACACTGCAGTAAAACACCCCTGGCCAGCCCATGTCCGCTGCCTCGGGCTCGTGGGGCTATAAAATTGCAGTGTAGATGCTCAGGCTTGGGCTGGAGTCTGGGCTCTGGGATCCTCCCACCGCGTGGGGCCCGGGAGCCCGGGCTTCTGCCCACGCCCAAATGCCTGCCCTGCAGTTTTATAGGTTGGCAATCCCAGCCCGAGTCAGCTGCCACGGGCCAGCGGTTGGTGTTTCATTGCAGTGTAGACACACCCTGAGGGAAGCAGCCTGGCCTGTGTCTCACATCTAGACCGAACGCCGCAGTGTTCAGGGGAAGATACGAACGCACAGTTGGCTTTTGAGGAGCTGAGAAGCAAGAATGCACCATCACTAATTGGAGGAAACCGCTGGTGACCCGCAGTTCCTGTGGCCAGGATGCACCATCAGGACGTCCAGTTCTCGGTGCTGGCTCAGACGGACCCTGGCAGCAGCCCTTGGCTTTGACTGGCATCAGCAGAGCTGCAGCTTCCGATTCCAGTTAAAGGGGCCTCTTCGTTCGTGAGGGTCAATGCGTCGCCAGCAATGAAGGAGCTGAAATGTCAAGTCTGGCTGTTGCACGGGGGGGGAGGAGAGATGTGCGAAAGCCCCCAGCAGAATGGGAGCCAACTACTTTCCAAATGGCCCCTAAGCATCCAGAACCTGCTCAGGCGTGTCATTGCTGCTGTCGCCAAAGCATGGGAGAGCTGGTGCTGATCTTTACGTTGTGTCAGCATCACTGGACTGGACCGAGGGGCGCGAATAAGAGAACACGTTCTATGGGACCGTAGTAACGGGGCATCGCAATCGCACATTTACCCCCATGTCACCCCTGTGAGGCCGGGCAGTGCTTTTATCCCCTCATTGCAGCTGGGGAATCGAGGCAGAGAGGCTGCGACTTGTCCAGGGTCGCACAAGAAGTCTGGAAGAGCAGGGTCTAGAACCTAGGCCTCCCAAGTTCCTGGCTGGCGCCCAGACCGCTGGCCCGTCCTCCCTCCTCCGCCTGCCCTGGTGGCGAAATCAGGGGTGGGGATGGGGATTCTTCATCACTGGAAGCCTTCACACCAAGACTGGGCATCTCTGTCTAGAAGAGCTGAGTGGGTGGGCTGGATGTGGTGCATTCGGTGCACTCGATGGCCGGCGTCTCTGCGGGCGGGCGGGCAGAGATGATTCCCTTCTGGCCTCGCTGTCTGAGTGCAGGAGAACACGGCCTCCCCTACAGTGGGGAACTTGCTGTGCCCATCGCCACCCTGCCATTTTGGCCAATCCGTGCCTCTGTCTGGGGAATTAATGCACACAACGCATGATTCATCTGTGGAACTCCTTGCTGTGGGGTGTTGTGAAGGCCAAAAGTATAATTGGGTTAAAAAAACCTAGATAAATTCCTGGAGGTCCAGTCCATCAATGGCAGTGAGCCAAGGTGGTCAGGGACGCCACCCCATGCTCGGGGCAACCCTAAACCTCTGACTGCCAGGAGGGGAAGATGGGGTGGATCACTCCATAATTGCCCTGTTCTGTGCACTCCCCCTGCAGCTCTGATACTGGATATGGACGGAGGCAGGATGCAGGGCAAGATGGACCATGGTCTGACCCCGTGCGGCAGTTCTTGTGTTCTCACAAACACGCTCCTGCTGTGAGTTGCATGGTGTGTGTTTGTGTCTTGATTTGCAAAGACTTTGGGGTGGGGCTGGGGGCTGGACAGTGCCCACCACCTCCTGCCTCTCTCCAGCCTGCCCCTATCCCCTCGCTGTCCTGAGCACCCGTGAATTAACCAGATCCCCCAGCAGGCAGCAGGAGAAGTCCTGTCTGTCTGGGGGATTTAGCAGGGCAGAGAGGAGTCAAAGCGTCACTTAATTCCACCTGGTGCTTTATCCATCTCTGATCTGGCTGCTGCTGCTGCAGCTTTTAACCTGGTGCCGCCTTAATCTGGAGTTTTCCCCGAGTTTCCAAGCAGGTTCGGATTAACCAGGTCTAATCTCCTGATCCTGTTAGGGGATCAATCTATGCGATCCATGATTAATAGCAGCCAAATCCCCCCGGGCCTGAGGGCTGCTCTGGAGAGCCAGGAGGGGAGCCCATAGGTGTGGGGTGGGGACAGGGGCCAAGCCTGTAGACAAGGTTCCTGGTGCGGGGGAGGGGGCTGAATGTGCAGGGCCAGGCTCCATTGGGAGCAGGTAATGGAGTGTCTCACCTCAGTCTGGGGCGGGCGGAGGGGTGGTGGTGGTGGTTCTGCATTGGGGGAGACCCCGGGATACACCTGGGATGGCCTGGCTGCCACCTCTGCATGAGGTTTGGGTTGGGAGCTTCCCCTGCCCCTGATCTGAGGGCGCTTGGCCAAGGCTCGGCTGTCCCAGCTGTCTTCACTGCAGGGCAGTGCCAGGATCCGCTCCCCCTCCCTCCCACCCGACCCATGACACCCCTGTGGGGCTGGCTGGGGAGCTCCCTAGGGAGTGTGGATGGCCGGTTCCCTTCCCTGCCCTGCCTCGCATGTGTTACAATCACAGATGCTCCTTCCCTTCCCCCCGCGGTTAAGCCCTGCCAGATGGTGCCAGGCTGCAGTAATCTGCTCGCTGGCCAGTGGCCCTCTGCTTCCCAGCTGCATCCCTCCCCGGTAGGTCGGGTCCCCACACAGCTCAAAGGGGGGGGGCGTAGGGACCCCCAGGCTCGCTGGAGCCAGCGCTGTGACTCGGCTGCCAGAGAAACCCTGTAAAGAACTGGGCCGCTTGGGGGTGCCCCATCTCTGCACCCCAGCCTGGCATTGGGGGGGCACTGGGCTGCTGGGGGAGCTGCCCTGTGCTGCACCCCAACCCGGTGTGTGTGAGGGATAATGCTGGCCTGCAGGGGGCGGTGCCCTTCATTCCCTGCCCGGGCCCCATCGCACTGTGAGTAGTACACTCACAACCCAGCTTGCTAGTGCTGGTGTCTGCAGCCCGGGGCATGGCTGGCATCTGGCCCTGGGTGTGAAGGTCTGTCGCTGGGTCCCTTCCTTGTAGCCAGCGATCCAGGTCTGATGGTTGTGCTGCCCCGAGTGTGCTCCTTGCCCCAGACCACTCTGACATGGGCTGGCCCCAGTAAATCCCAAACTGGACTCTCTCACCTGCCCGACCTGGAGCGGGGCAGGGCAGAATCTTGCTCTCTCTTCCCTGGTGCTGGGTTCCTGGCCAAAGCCCTTTAGCCCATGGTGAAGCTGGCCAGGCTGGAGAATGAGTTCAGCCGGGCTGGGATCTGCATCCCCAATTGCTATGTGGGATGGAGCAGAGTCCTGGGTCCTTTTGGCTGCTCTGCGTGGGCGCCGGGCACACCTGCCCCACGCGGGTGTGTACGTGGGAGAGGGGGTGCCCAGGCATGCACCCCTGTGTATGTGGGCCCACACTCAAAACACAAGGTCCAGTGTGTGTGTGTGTGTGTGTGTGTGTGTGTGTGTGTGTGTGTGTGTGTGTGTGTGTGTGTGAAATTCACATGGAATTTGCAAACTGTTCATGAAGTGCTGCTTTGTCTCTCAGCTAATTTCACCCTGCTGCACCCTCCCAGAGCTGGAGGCTCCTGGAATCACAAAGCAGAACTGGAGAGCCCAGCTGCGTCCCGCTGGGGTTGACCCCTAGGCAGCACTGCTGTTCTCCAGGCCTTAGTCAAGATTTAAATGGTCCAAGCACCAATTTCTGGCCCCTCTTTCCTCTGTGCCTAGCCCACACCTGCCTGAAACTAGCCAGGCCGATCCTGATGACAGGGAAGGGGAGGAGTATTGAGGTTTGGGGCTCGGGAGGGCCTTGAGCTGGGCCTGTGACTGTCCTGGTCAGAGACCCCGCAAGGGATCTGGATGTGTGTGGCATGCCTGTGGCTCTGGAGAGGACAAGAGTGTAATGACGGCTGCAGAGCCAGCAGGGGGCACCCAGGCGATTTTGGTGAGCCCTGCAAAAATGGAGATTACGACTGATTTCTCGTTAGTGGCGGGGACCTTGGCCCCTGTTAGGTTGGAAGCGGGTCGTTCAGCCTTTGAGACCAGACCCCGTGCTGGGGCCCTGTCAGGCTGAGCGCTCTGTGTATCTTCCGCTGTGTGTTGGGGGGGCTTGAGCCATGGGGGGGCGGGGGGGCAAGGAGCCAGGCCCAGAGCCTGCTGCAGAGCGGACCGTGTGTGCCAGCTGCAATGATGGGAAATCACTAGAGTTTGTTGGATTGGCTGTGACGAGAGACACTGTCAGGCCAGGCTCTTCCACACTCCCCAGCTTCTCGGGGGGGGAGCAGGGAATGCGTGTTATCGTCTAACCGATCTGCGGGCGGGGAGAAGCTGGGAGGGGGCAGTGGGGAAGGTCTCAACTTCCCACCCCCCCCCTTGAACATAGACTCACAGACTTTAAAGTCAGACGGGACCATTATGATCATCTAGTCCGACCTCCTGCACAATGCAGGCCACAGAACCCCATCCACCCACTCCTCTGATAGGCCCCTGACCTAGGGCTGAGTTATTGAAGTCCTCAACTCATGATTTAAAGACTTCAAGGTACAGAGATACTGTGTGACCAAGGCTTGAGCTCCTAGTCCCGCACCCCAGCAAACAGCAGCCCCCTGGCCCCAGGATCTGCCCCTGTGTCCACTGACAGAGGAAAAGTGCAGTAGCTGGATCTTGCTGCTAAAATGACTGGCACTGAAACAGTTAACACTGACATTTGAATAGTCATCTGTAGGTTCCAGAGTTAACAGTTGACTGAGCTGGGTGGGGCAGCTGGCTCCTTTGTGGGACTCTGGTTTTCAGGCTGTCTGCAGACTGAGGCAGATAGTCCCATGTAGGGTCCCACCTGGGGGAATTGACTTTTCTTCCAGAATGGCTACAAACTTGTTTGTAATGAGTTGCATTTCTTTGACAGATTCCCCAGGTGCGAAACATCCAGGGCTCTGCTTGGGGCCATGGCCCCGCCCCTGCAGTTCATGGCCCCATCTGCCTTGGCTGACTCTCACCTGGGCATCTGTTTCACCTGAAGTCTCCTCCTGTATCTCTCCCAGCCCTGGCAGGGGGATGGGGGACTGCAGCCTCAGCTCCTCCCCCTGCTGACATCCACCTCCTACCTTCAGGAGGGCAGCTCCCTTCTGGGGGCTCCCTGACTCCCAGCTGCCACACTCCAGCACCTTAGGATGCCGCTACCCAAAGAAGCCCAACTGCATCCCCATTTGCCCCCCCCCCCCAGCTCATTACAGGATCTGCTTCAGTGGGGTCCTCTGTAGACTTGCTCCAGCTGACTGCCCGGGGTTCATCTCTCCCTCCTGCTCCCACTTCAGCCAGGACAGCCTCCCTGTGTGGGTTTCTAGTCCGTTTCCAAATCACACGTGTCCTAGGCCCCATTGTCCTGACTGTGAGGCGCAGGCTGCGCCATTTCCGTGAGCCGGCTGGCCTGGGTGTGCGTGTAACCTCCGCTGTGCCCCCTTGCAGGCTGTGGAAACAGCGCCCTGAGCTACCACCTGTTCCAGTTGGGCTACACGGATATCACCAATATCGACTACTCTCCGGTGTGCATCGCAAGCATGCGAGCCCGCTATGCCCAGTGCCAGGGCATGCAGTGGGTGGTGATGGATGCTCGGGACTTGGCCTTCGCAGACAGCAGCTTCGACGTGGTACTGGAGAAGGGCACGCTGGATTCCATGCTGGTGGGGGAGACGGACCCCTGGAATGTGTCGCCTGACACCGTGGGGCTGCTGGATGAGGTGCTGAGGGAGGTGAGTGGGTAGGGCTCTGAGGTCTTTGGAGACTAGATGACCCAGCAAAGGGGGGCTGTTCTCAGCCACTTTGATCCCCTTGTGGCAGGGTGGTACCTGCCTTGGGGCCCAGAGCCTGGTCTGCAGGGGCCCAGCTGGGATGTGGGATTGTGTCCCTTGGCCTGAGACCCTGACACCGGCTCGTGCAAGCACCTGGCAGCAATGGCTGCCCCTGGGCTGGGCTTGGTTGGAATGGGCCATCTGGTGCCCGAGAAGGGAGAGGCTCTATTTCCAGAGTGCAGCTTGCTGGAGGTAAGCCTGGGTGTAAAGGGGCCTGCGTGTGGAAGCTTGCCAGGTGTGGACATGCCATGTGGATGTGTCACAGAACTGGGACTGAGCATCCCTGTCACCCCCCATGAGAACTGCCTGACTGCTCCAAAGCCAGGGGCAAAGTCGGCCCAGCCCTGGGCCTTTATCCAGCAGGGAGCCAAGTGGCATTCGGGTCTGGCCCAGAGAGCAGGGCTCTATGCTCCAATCTATGGGTCTGGGGGACCTGTCTCTCCCCAAAAGGGGATGCTCATGACTCCTCCCCACCCACACTCGCCATACAGAGCTCTTCCATGACCAGCATCTCTGCCAGCCACCGGGGCACATGCCAACCATTCATCTCCTCCTCATCTCCTGGGAGGCATTGGAGTGGATGCCGGGTCCCTGGCTTGTCCCAGAGACCTCTGGCCACGGGTGATCTCGCTCTGCCCCAGGGCTGTATCCTGAGTCTTGGGAGGGGAGATGCTCGTGTGTTCCTTTCCAGGGCATCAGAGATGGCCTTTCCTTGGCGGGGCGGGGATGTTGGTCCACAGTGTACGAAACGTCAGGCTGGGTATCTCCGCTCTGAAGGCAAAAGCGGGTAAGGGGACTGCGGGTCAAGATTGAGAGGCATGAGCAAAGCTGGGTGTGGGGAGAGCCCAGGGCTGGGATTGGCACTGATGGGTGCCGGCAGCGCTGGGTGTGGCCCCGTGGCTGGGACTTTCTCCCTGGAAAGAGTTAACTCTGCAGTTTGTGTGTGAAGGGGGTGAAATGCCTCTTCCCCTTCCTCCCCAGTACAATGACTCATCAGGGTTGCCATGGTGACGTGGCCTGCAGAGCCTGCTGCCTGCAAATCGTTTCAGTCGCTCACCCTTTGATGTTGGGTTTTGGGGGGGATGCCCCTGCCAGGAAGATGGAGCCTGGCTGTGAAATCTCCACCCAGGGAAGGGCCCTGGGCTGGGTTGGAGGGCCCTGCATGGGTGCTCTGGAGACCTGGGTTCTGCTCCCACCTCTGCCCCTGACCTGCCGTCTGACCCTGGGTACCTCACTTCCCCTCCCACCCTTTGTCCACTGAGGCTGTAGATTCTTTGGGTCCCCACGGTGGGTCCCTGGTCTCAGTTGGGGCATCTGCCCGTGGCACTGATCCACAGGGATCTTGCCTCTGGCCTATACATGGTCTCTCCAGGTGGGTGCCTCATGTAGTGCTGAGCCCCCACCACCTCAGTACCCTGATACTGGATCGCTGGCACCCCTGTTTCTCATTGTGGATCTTCCTGCAAGACATTCCACCTTTGGGAGAAATGCAACCTGCAGATGTTTTGCAGAGACACAGGGCAGCCTTTTCACAGCGAGCCAAAAGAAATATTCGTCCGCTGGAGCACGGCGTGTCAGGTGCTGAGGTTAGGACAGAAAAGGTAACGCTTACATGCATGTCCGTGCTGCAGTGTTACCTGCGCCTGTCACCCAGAGCATCCAGCATCTCCTCTCTCTGCCTCACTGGTAACCAGTTCTTACTACCTGCTCCGAGCACCTCCATCTGTTGTTCCCAGTTACACTCATGCTGGTTCTGCATCCTTAGACGTTCCTCTCTGGTCCTTGGTCTTCCATTGTATCTCCCAGGCAGACACTGACTGTCTCTGATCGTTCATTCAAACCAACAACCCAGCCATGCCTCCTGTCTACCTCACTCCTATCCGCTCCCTGGTGCAGGGCAGAGATGAACTCCTGCCAGGTCTCCATACAGCATGGGTGGGTAAAGCCAGGCTGTCGTCTACACTACGGAGCCGATGTTGGCCTAGCCCTGGTGTAGACACAGTGTCTGCGGAGAGGAGATTTTCTACCACTTCCCTGTGTGACATTAGCTAATTCTTCTGTCGACATGGCTGCATCTTCCCTGGGGCTATGTCTATCGGGGCTGTGGTTTTTTCACTCCCTGACTGAGATGGCTATGCCGGTAGCAGTTTAAGTGTAGACCAGGCGCCCGCGCCCCCCTCCCCCTCCCAAAAAATAAAATCGAAGTGAAGCTGGGGACTAGGGACAGAAACAGGAGGTATTAGAAGCCAGGTCCCCTCCCCCTGTGATTCCCTCACTTGGATCTATCTCATTAGCTGGGGACCCCCTTGCGGAGGCAGAACTGACTGGCTTGTTTTCCAGGTTGCCCGTGGAAACCCTTGTCAGTATTGACTAGGCCAGTGACGTTACCATGGGGATGGGTGATGCCTCCAGGCCATTATTAATTGGTGCTAGGGGGAGATGTGGCTGCAACAGCAGGAACCAGATTCAGCTCATGGGGGGGTGGGGCACTGGGGATCCCTGGTCCCAGGCCCTGCTGTCCATTGGCACTCCTCCTCCCCCCGCCTGCTCTCCTGTGCTTGGCCTTTTACTTTCGCTGATTTTTTTCCCCTCTCTCCTGCCCCCCCCCCCGCCAGGGTCTCCCCGCTACCCAGCTGTTCTGCTCAGTGAGGCTATCTCTATGGGGCACTTGCCCAGTGCCAGGGCTCCTATGGATGACTCACCCTGGACCAGGGGGTTGGGAAAGACCCTGGCTTTCTGCTCAGCTTGAAACAGCCCCATGCCCTCCCAAGCCCACCCCTGTCCTGCACCGAGGCTTTCCCCTGCTCTCCCCCATGCAGGCACTGTCTGGCTGTCGCTAAGCATGCAGTGCATGGGGGGGGGGGGGGAGTCTGTCCCCCTGCTGATGTGCAGGCTTCCATGTGCCTCAGCCACAAATAGACCAAGGATCGATCACTCCTCTGAGCACCATGAGCTTCCTTCCACTGCCCTCAGCCCAGGTCACAGCCCCGGGACCCCCAGGCTCTGTCACAGTCCCCTGCCATCCCCACCCCCTAAGGCTGGGGATAGGGACAGGAATCCTGCATGTTTGCCCATGCTTCTGTCTTGAGATCCCAGGGGCCCTCTGGGGCTCAGAGCAGCGTGCCTGGGGCCTTGCAGTTGTGGGTGCTAGTTCCCTTCCCTGCCCACAGCTGCTGTCGACTGGGCTATCAAGCGGCTGGTTCAAGCAGATCTGGGGCACTGGCTGCTGCCCTCTGGGAGAAAAGGGGAGTGTGCAAAGAATTGGGGGGCCCGAGAGTGAGCTGCATCCTGTCCTGCAAGAGGAGGGGAGCTGTGGGGCTGGGAAAGAGGGGGGGACCTCAGTCTCCCCATGGAGCTCTATGAGCATGATGCTCCCTGCCCCGCCTGGCCCAGAGGCAGCAGCAATCACCCTCAGGCTGGTTAGGCTGTGTGGGGAGGAGAGGCCCTAAGGCCTCCCTGTTGCTCAGCAAAGCAGTTTTCCAGGGGCACCACATGCCCCCCTTGCCTACCCCCACTCTGTGCTCTGCTGGTTAGGAGAGGATCTTGCAAACTCTGTCTACCCCCTGGGAATCAGGAGATGTGTGTGTGGGGGGGAGGAGTTGTGGGAAGGGGGGATGTGGGAGCAGTGGTCCCAGCCAGCCCCTCTCCCCAGGGCAGGCTCTTTCCCTCCAGCCCAGTTTGCTCTGACTGTCCCAAACCATGGGGCTCCCTGACCAGCCGGGTGCTTTAGCTTCTCCATTGCCCCGAATGGTCCCATGCTCTCTGGTTTACCCTTCACTTGCCTGCAGGCTGCTCCCCCAGTTCCCCACCAGACCAGGGCCACTTGTGTTGCTGTGGGGCCTGCAGCTGTCAGTTGACCAAGTTAAGCTCTTCTGACCTTTGCTCCAACCTCAGTCCCTCCAGCTTTGGGTCTCTGAACTCCCTGCAGCCTCTCTGGCTTAGAACTGGATGCAGCAACTTTGGGGGTGGGAGGGTTGCTGGAGACCGGGGCTGTGTGCACCCTTCGGAGGGAGGGGTCCTGGGCTGAGCTTAGGTGGCGTCTCCCTGGAGCTGTGTAGGGCCGGTCCCCTCACCACTCCTCTGGGGGAGACCATGGCCTTTGTGCAGCCTTGTCCCATTGCAAACTCCTCCTCCTCCCACAGCCTCTCTTGACCTCGCCTGCTCCCATCATCTCAGGCAGGGGCTGCCTTTCCCCAGACGCATTAGCTGTGTGTTTCCTGCCCTTCTGCTGGCTGTGGGCCCCTCTGTGCCGCCTTCCCTCCTGGCTGCGTTTTGCAGCTCTCCCAAACGAGCTTCTGCCCGTGCTTCCCCGGTGAGCGGTGGAGATGTTCAGAGCAGCCCTCTGCCGCCAGCTTCGTTTGCAGCCACTCTGCCAGGGTCTGGTCCCTACAGCGATTCTGGGGTGAGCTCTCCTGGGTGCGGCTCTTTCTAGGCCCTTGTATCCAGCGAGAGTCCAGCATAGCCCCACTGAGGTTACTTGGGGGCTGCCCTAGGCTGGCTGGCTCTTCTCGTGCTGGAGGATGAGTATTGCACCCGCCTCGCTCTCCACTTGACAGAGACTCTCTGGGGATTGTGGGCCGGCATCCCTCCTGCCCTTCCTGGCAGTGGAATTTGGCCTGGCTGGGTGAAGGAAGCTAGATCCAGATGGCCCCTGGCCCTAGTGAAATGGCGTAGGGCTGGAGGGCAGCGGGCAGGGCTGGTGTGGCACTGTCATTGCACATCTGTTTGCTTTCCTCCTCCCCCTGCTGTTATGAAACGAAGGATCCAAATCCCTCTGCCCCAGGGCTGGCCGGGGGGGCACTGCCCTCCCTCTAAGCAGACCCACATGGTCTCGCCTGCTGGTGTTGCTGTGCCTGGACCGTTGACCTGGAACCTAGGATGCCAACTTCTGCTTGATGCGGAGCAGAATCTCTCTCCTGACTGTCCAACTGGCAGCTCCAATCCTCTTAGGGAGCAGCGCGGGGCTCTCGCTTTAACAAGATTACGGGCAGCCGCCCCAGCCATTCCCAGTTCCCGCGGGGGGATGTGTGCATACACACTGCACCCTGGCGCTGCATGAGCACACAGGGCGATGGCTGTGGGAGGGAGAGCACAGACCTGCCCACAGGCCACGCACACGTATGGCTTTGCAGGCTGGGTATGAAACACGTCACAACACGTGTGAACATGTGTAGACCCCTGTGCTCACAAATGCACTTGGCCTTTCCTGCCTTCCCTGCTTGTGCACAAGGGCTTGCCTGCCCTGCACCTTCTCCTCTCCATGGCAGCGCCTCCCCTGTTTCCATTCCTGCTGCAGAATCCACCTAGCTCGTGGCAGATCTGTGGACTCAGAGTCCTGCAGTTGAAGCCTGTGATTTGTGAAGGTCCCCAGTGGCATCAGCTCCCCACTGGGCAAGGAGAAGGTGGGGGGGACAGGCACCAAAAGGGAGAGAGGAATGGGCAGAACTGGGTGTGCATTGGGGGTAGAGATTGAAGGACGTTGGAAGCCAGGGCTGGAAGGGGAGGAGGCTGTGGGCTGGGGGGCAGTGGCACAGCCAGGGGAGGCTCTGCTCCTCAGTCTGTATCTCACTTCCCCACGTGTAAATCCCTGCCTGATTTGAAGCATACCCCGCACAGCTGGAGAGCCCAGCGGCCCCTGGGAGCTGTGCCAGGGAGTGAGCAGATCCTGCTGCACTATAGGGGATGGGGAGGGAGCCTGGGGTCCTCTTGGAAGCAGATGCTTCTCCCCTTGCCCATCTCCCCAGAGCCTCCGCAGCAGCTACTGGTTGAGAAGAGTTCTGTGAAACCGTCTCTTAGCAACGTCCATCAGTCCTTTATTAACTGGAGATTTCACAGCAGGAGACGGGATCCCACCAGGTGTGTGATGGGTCCAGACCCTTCCCTCCCCAGCAGCCTGCTCTCAGCAGGGACCCCCACCCCTCACTCCTGCCCCACCCAGGCAGCTCTGGGTACTGAGGAAATAGCTGGGTTTGGCCTGGCGCTGGGAGCCCAGCGTAAGGAAATTTGCACCAAACCTGAAATCCTGTGACTGTTTCTGGTGCAGCCGGATATTTCCATGGGAAGCACAGAGGCCCAGATTGCTGCCTGGATACCTTTGGGGATCTGGGCCGGACGTTTCATGCCCCTCTGGGAGGCAGAAGAACAGACTAGACGGGTTTCCAGCCTGATCCGGGCTGGCAGTTGCAATGTTGCTGATGTAACCCACTGTTCACTCAACTGCTGGGGGATGATCTCCTGGAGGCACTCGGTTCAGATCTGGGCGAGTCGGCCACGTTGCCTGGCTCCAGACAGTGAACCTCCGTGGCTGCCCGGGGGTGTGGGGGAAGTCCCTTCGGTTTTGTCTCCAAGCACTTCTCGCCTTTCCCTGGCTGTTGCCTTCTGTCAGTTGTGCCTGCTGCCTCTGTGGGCCTGACCCCCACCTGGGGCTCCCCCACGCTCTGTAGCCCTGCTCCCCACCCTGAGCGGTTGGCTCTCCTGGCTGTGGTCTGCCATCCTTCAAGCCCTTGTCGGACGTGGGCGGACAGGAGATGTTCTGCATATTTCCTCTTCCTTTGCTCTTGTTCCCTCACTCCAGCTGCCTCCTCCTCCCCACTTCATCCCAGCACTCGCCCACTTCTACCCCCTTTCCCCACTGGATTCCCCAGCCATGGCCCCTCTTATCATGGTAACGCACTTTCTCCTGCTCCCCTATCCCAGCCCAGCCACTTGGATCATGCCGGCCCGAGTGCTCGGCATGGGCTGACTTCCAGTGAGAAGGTCCAGGCTGGCCTCCGCCCTGCTTGGCAGTTCCCTTGCCCGTGCAGGGGGCCGCTCGTCCCACCGTTTGGATGTGCGGCTTCCTTTTGCGCTGCTCGGCTGGCAGCTGGCTCAGTGGAGACCCCTGCTTCCTGCACTGGCCTCTTGTGACTGTAAACCCTCCTGGCCAGCTTCCCGCTTCCAGCGATCGATCGAGTGACTGGCAGCTGTTTTAACCAGGGTGCTGGCCCCAGCCTGCTGAGGGGTGGGAGCTGCTGGGGACAGGCTAGTGCCTCGGCGGAGGGCTTGGTGCATCATCAGTGTTTTTCGGGTGAATTCCCCCTGGTTTGGGTTGGGGGAAATGCAGCAGCTGAGAAAGGGCTGCCCCTTGTCCATGGAAGCCGTATGGGGTGAAAGCCCTGGCCAGGTGGGGCTGTTATCCCGCATGTCTGCTCCTCTTCTTGCTCATTGCCTTTCTCCTCTGCTAAGCTCTGTAATGTACTTTGCCCCTTTGACACTGATTCCTCCTCCTCTCTGCTGCTAATCCCCTGTCATTGCCACGCAACAGGAACTGGGGGGCGAGGGGCCAGTTCCACTCATCAAACTGGCAGTGACCTGCAGCACCCAGACCCGCCTTGGAAACTCTGCCCTGTGCAAATCGGGGCTTCCAAAGCGCCGTTTCTACCCGCCGCTGAGCAGAATTGGGGAAAGGGGTGGCTGGGAGCAGGGGCCCCACTTGTGGGGGAAGGGCCGATTCTCCTAGGCCCGTAGCCTGGAGCTGGGTCTGGGGGCGGGGGTCACACTGGGGTCCAGTTGCTGCTGGCTGAGCACGGCTCTTTGCTGGCCGGGTGAGGCCATCAGCAGCTGGCTCCGGGCACCCCAGCCCTTCTGCAAAGCAAAAGCCTTCAGGGCTGTTCACGTGGCGAGGGCGTAGGGACTGGCGGGCCCAGCTGCCCCTGGGCAGTGAAATGGAAGCACAAAGGGCTGTGATTAGCTCTTCCAGTGCCTGGTTAGTCTCCCCAGCTGTGTGGGTCCGGGCTCGTGGGGCTTGGGCAGCTCTGGTTCCCAGCTCTTGGGCTGTGTTCTGGTCTTGTCCCAGTTGGGCCCCTCCCCATGGCTGCTTTCTGCATGGCGCAGGCCTGGAGTAGGGACGTTCCCTGGGGCTGGACCTGGGCTGTGCAGCCCTGCCCCCAGCCCCGGCCCTTGAAGGAGGAGAATCCCGACTCCAGCTCTCTTGGAAGAGGCAGCGAAGGCCACGTGGGGTCTTGCCGAATCCCTGCGCCGTGCGGCGCTGAGGGTGAGTCAAAGGGCCCGGCCCTCAGGTCTCCATGGCAGAAAATTGGCCCCTCAGCTTGCTCCGGCACGCTGGAGGCCAGCGTAGTACCGAGCCCTTGCAGCTCTCCTGCGGGGCCTGACTTCAACGTGCCCTTGCCTCCTGTTACCCACTGCTGGAATCATCCCCCTGTGGGGCAGGGCTTGCTGCCCTCGTCACTAAGGGGGATTGGGGTGGAGGGGATGCATAGATGCGTTCCTGCAGAGCCCTGTGCACGGACTCCTCTCCCCCTGCCGAGTGCCCCCCTCCCCGTGGGGCAGGCATTCGTGCTTCTCTGCTTCTGGGGTCTGTCTAGGGCAGGTCATTTAAACATCTCTCTCCCCAGCTGCTGGGAGGAGAAGTGGGGGGACAGGGGGTGCTTCTTGCCTGATCACTCTGCTGGTGACCAGCTGCCTTGTGCTTGTGGGGCTGGGCTCCAGCGTCAGCCCCTCTGGGCACGGGGGCTTTTCCTGGCCCATCCCACCCGGGGAAGGAGGCGCAGGCTGTAGGCCGGCCGGGGGCGTGGTGTCTCCCTGCAGCAGCCTGTCTGGGTCCCAGGCACTGGTTTATGGCCTCTCTCAGCGGAGAGATGATGGACCCTCTTGTCCTAGTTCTGGGTTCTTAGGCTGAGGCTGCTCGCCCCAGACGGGGGCTCCCGTCCATCGAGGGAGCCTCGTTCAGGCGTGAGGGGCTGAGTCCTTGCTGGGGGCTGGGTCTCTGGGCATCAGCCAGGGGCAGCCGGTCACCGTGAAGGGGAGGGGGGCAGAAATAACCTGCCTGTCAAACCTCCCACTGCCCCGCATGGGTAGGGTGGGGCTTGTGGGCCCCAGGACCAGCAGCAGTCCAGCACTGACTGCCACGCAGCCTGGCCTCCCCTCTCGGCCCAGGTCAGAGGGGTCCCTCAGGAGAGGGGGGCTGATTTCTGTTTAAGCCTTTGAGTGTGCCGGCCAGGGGGGCAGTGTGTGGGCCAGAGTGCCAGGCAAGACCCCTGTGGCTGAGCAAATGGGACCCGAGTCCTCACTTGTGTTGCTAGGGCTGGGCTGGACTGGCCAGTAGCACCTGTCACAGTTTCAGGGTGACTGCCCCAGTATTCCCCTCTCCCCCCGCCATGGTCCACTCCAGGAGTTCCCAGCCAGGTCTCGGGTCTCCAGTTGTCACGTGCCTCTGCGTGTCCCCCTCCCTTCCGACGGGAGGCGGGGGTGTTAAAGCTGCACAGCCCCCTGCCGCGCACTGCAACATCCCCAGCAAGCCGCTCTGCAGAAGGGCCGACCCCTGTGCGTGCTGTCTCTGCGGGGGCTGTGGCCGGGGTGTTGCCAGCAGGTACAAGTTACCCCACAGCTCTTCTGAGCGAGCACCTTTATCCGTAAGGTAAAAGCATTACACAGCAAACACCATGACACCCATCAAAGTGCTTCTATGGCTGCTGGCACCTGCGAGAGGTCACCCAGCCGTCTTATGGGGCCCTAGCAGGGCAAAGTTTTCCCACCCCTTCCGCAAAGGTTGGGGCTCCCCAGGCACAGAAAGTCCTGTCTGTTTGCTGAATAAAACAGAAGCCCCCGTGTCAGTTTGAATGCAGCCTTTTTATACGCACGGCCCTTTCCTTGTCCGTTGCTCTCTGGAAAACCCACTTTGAACCAGTATGTAGCAGCCTCCCCAGGGGTGGTACTTCTCTGCTGGTGTTTGTAACCTAAGCGAGTCACCTTAAATCACCCCAGCTGTTTTTAATTCCTGGAGAAGCCGTGGTAATGCCCCCAGAGCTGCATGCAGTTCCCAGCCACAGGGATACATCAGCTTCATATAATGTGATCCCCAAAGCTGTGCCATGTGGTTGCAATATCTTTCACAGCACTGACCTGGGAAGCCCAGGGCTGGCCCTTCTCCCTGCCTCCTCTCCTGCCCTATGACGCTGTGACTGGCCTGAATGGGCCCTGCTCAGCTCTTATCTCCCAGGGACCAACTGCGGCTTCCTCCTTCGGGGATCAGAGCACAGGGGCCATGGGACACCCAGCTGCTGATTTTTCAGGGTTAATAGCCCCTGAGTTGCCTGTGGCAGCAGCTCTGGATTCCTCTCTGCATCAACTGATGGACAAACGGACGGTGTTCGTGGCAGACACTTGTCCCTGTATTGCCAGGGCATCTGCCCTGCCACAGAGATCCCATTCTGCCCTGTTTGAATGCTCCTTCCCTGCCCGCTTGCTGCAGCGCGTCCCACCCCGCCCACAGCATTTTGCAGGGACCGCAGCAACAGCAGCTCCTCGGCTCTGTAGCCCTTTGGCAAAGCGTGAGTCATGAGAGATGAAGGACGGTCGGTCCCCACCTGTCAGGGGCCCAGGCAGCCGAGTGCGGGGGAGTTCCCGGCTCTGCTCCGTGCCCTTCCCATCAGGCTGCACTGGGAGCAGCCGTGCGGCAGAGTGCAGGGAAGCCGCCGACGCTGGCTGCTCGCACCAAGCTGCGCCGTTAGCATGCTGAGCACGCCGGGGCTGGCCGCAAATGCCTTTGACATTGGATAAAGCCAAGCAAGAAAATTGATGTTCTTTTCCATCCTATTAGCAGGAGCTTAGTTCTAGTGAGGAGAAAACGATGATTAAAAGGGTCAAGTCCTCTCTGCTTCAAACACCCCGTACCTTGGACACCGGGCTTTATAGCTCGGCGCGGGAACGTTCTGGCGTGACGAGCGCAGCGGGGGGCTGGGACGGGGGCTCTCGGCGCAAACAACCGCTTGGAATGAGGAGGCTCCTGCCTTTGGGGGATCCTGTGCGGATCCTGGGGCTATTGCCCTGGGGGAGGGGCGCGAATGGGGTCCTGTCACTCATGGGGGGGGGGGAGCTGTACCCTCATCTGTGCTGCTGGGGCATGCACGAGAGTTCCGGAGAAAAGACAAAGGAGAAACACCCCCCACACACCCCCGTCATAGCACTGGCCTGGAGCTGGCTTCCTGGTTCAGGGGCTCCAGGAGCTGCAGCTCCAGACCCAGGCAGTGCTCATGGTTTCTTGGCAGCCAGAGGAGCCGGGGCGGATGGTGACAAACGCCAGCTCACGCAGTGGAAGCCGGAATCTGCCAGATCCCATAACATCCCCCTGCCCCTCCTTTCAGTGGGGACCGGGCATTGCTGCGCCCTTTCCTGCCCAGCTGTGCTGCCCGTGGGACGGAGGAGATTCCTTCCTGACCCCTGTGGTGAGCAGCAGATGCCCTGAAACTGGGGCTCGGCTCCCCGCTCTCTGCATTAGCCGGGTTCTGTGGTGAGACATGACGTGACCCCTTCTCTGCACACTCCTGGAGCAGCTGCCAGGGCAGAGGGGTGCGCTGGCGGGGAGGGCAGGGATTTGGAGAACCTGCCCACATGCTGGCTGTTGGGGCGGGGAGCCTGCACAGTGCAGGGGGAGCGCTGACCGTGTCCGCTTTCACCTTTTCCTCCCAGGTCAGCCGAGTCTTGCGGCCGGGAGGCCGTTTCATCTCCATCACCTTTGCCCAGCCGCACTTCCGCAAGCGCCACTACGCACAGCCCGCCTACGGCTGGTCCCTGCGCCACTCCACCTACGGCGCCAGCTTCCACTACTTCTTCTACGTCATGTGCAAGGGCCAGGAGCTGTCCCCTGCGGACCTCGCGCTGGGGCAGAGACTCCATGAGCTGCCCTGCCCCGCCTGCGCACCCAGCTTCCTCCAGGCCTCGGACAGCGAGGATTACCTCAGTGCCATCGAGCTGTGAGCCGGAAGGGCCTGCCGCAGTGCTAGCAGCAAGGAGTTCTCCAGCCGGCCTGGGGGCCTAAGCCAACCAGTGCCGGGTTCGTGGGGCTGGCTGATGTCATGCTCCGCTACTCCAGTGCCTTGCCTGTGGCTGGCGGCGGGAGCCCAGCCCATCCTTCCAGGCACTGGGCGCCGTGAGACCCAGCGGACAGGTGCTTTGTAGCCGGCTCAATAAAGCCGGTTTCTGTCTAATCCCCCGGCCCAGCCCCTTGTCCTGGCGCTGTTCAGCTCAAGGCTTCAGCATGTGGCTGTATTCCTCGGGGCCCCCTTGTCCCAGGCCCCCTCCGCCCATGAAGGTCTGGCGTGTGTAGACTAGGGTTCCCAGCAGCCAGCGGGGTCAGGCTGCTCTGGAGGGCTGGTGTCTCTGCAGCTCTGCCTCCCCCCATAGCAGGGTGACTGCAGCCTGTTCCTCCCGCAACAGCGGTGGGTGGTGAGGCCAGGGTGACCTATGGAGCACCCCACCTCTGGCTGTGGAGCCCAGCAGGACAGGGGTGCCATGGGGACTGGGATAGCTCCCTCCACTCCTGCCAGTCCACTGTGGTGCGTGTGCTCCGTGGGGCTGGATCCAGAAACCTGCCCCAGTTTTGCAGGCAACCAGGGGCAGGCCAGGTGAAACCGGGGAAGAGCTGGGACAGCACCTGTGCGGGGGGAGGCTCTTGTTGACGCAGCTCCCCAGAGAGCTCGGTGCCTGGGCTCTCTCCCCACCCCCAGGCCTCTGGCCTTTGGGGCTGGAAATGAAGCTGCCAGAGAATCCCTGAATCATATTAATTCCCTCCATTCATCTTGGCAGCGGGGGGAGAGGAGACGCGCCTGCGCCTCATGCTCTCCGATGTAGATTTCGCAGCAGTGCAGAGGCAAAGGGAGGGATTTTATCATCCGCCACAAGCAAATCGCTCTAATCCAGCGGCTGGCCTCGCATGATTAGGAAGCATTGTGCCAGCAAGAAAGGGGCAGGATTCCCAGTTCCTGAACAACATTCCCTGCTCAGCTGGCCGCCCCCCAGGAATTCACCCCCAGTGTGGCCCAGACTGGCCCATCCTCTGCTTGAAGGTGCTTTGTGCAGCCCGTTCTCACCCCAGGGAAGGAAAGCTGTGGCCTGGCTTGGGCTGGGAGGAAGGGTGATCCCTTAAATTGTTGGGATTAGGATGTTTGACGCATTATTTTACTATGCATGTGGCCAGAAAGTGTGGGGGAGGGGGAGAGGCAGAGAAAGGGGGAAGGGCTGGTTATACCATGCATGGTCACGGACCGATGGGACATGACGACCCACTGCCTCGGGGACAGGCACTGGTTGCTGGAATGGAGCTGGCTCCTGGACTGGAAGAAGCCAGGCACTGAACTCAGCAGGGACTCAGGCCCTGGGATTCAGGACTCCTGGTTGTTCAGTCCAGCCGGCCGCCTCTTTGGAGGAGGGGAGAATCTGCCTGGTGTTGAGTCAGTTCTGGATTTCATCCCTGTGCCCCAGGGTGGAGAACCAGCTCCTTTTTCTGGCATAGCCGCTCACTCCACCTGGTCCAGGGAGCCTGGGTCTCCCAGTGCTATGCATGGGCCTCTTTCTCCTGGGTCAGGAAGGAGATGCCATTTCCACCATGTCAATTGCTGGCTTCCCCACTCCTGGAGGAGGCGATCCCCTCTTCCCAAGGCCGCATCTGTCCCGAGGCTGGGGTGGCGCTTTCCCATTGCTGCAGTAGCACAGGTGCAGCTCCTCTGGTGCTAACGATTGGGGAGCACTCGAGTTCCCTGGTGCTGCAGAAGACTGCGCAGGTCGCAGTGACCTGATGGTAAAACCAGCAGCATTTGGGTTACAGTAGGCTCCCCTACAGGGGCCCGCACCACCCACGCTCCAGCATCCCAAGCACAGCTGGTTGGGTAAGGCTAAAAAGCACCCCTCCATCTTCCTGGGTGGGTGCCCTGGTCTTGTCCAGCATTTCCACTCTGCTCCGCCAGTGCATCAGCCCCTTCTACACGGATGGGGACCCTCCCACAAATAACACCCCGATGTTAAAATGGATCTGACGCTGCCCCCCATTTGTTCAGGTTCTCCCCAGTGAGCGTCTCATGCCATCCCCCCGCTGTGGCCGTGGAGTTGGCTTTCTTCACCCTTGCGTGTCTTTCCCTCCTGCTGCCTTTGGGCCGGATCTGTGAAGCACAATCGCTTGCCACATGTATGTGGGAGCTTGTAAATGTCAGCCCTCTCCCTGTTAGTCATCTGGCTGGCTCCCTCGCTCGCACACACCTTTCCAGCTCCTCAGAGCCGCTGCAGCCGCTGAGTCGGAGCTGCAGCACCAGATTGGCTACCAGTGCCTCTCCGCCCACACGGGTCTGATAAAAACTCTGATGTTTCCCAGTGTTTATATTAGCTCTGCATAAAATTTGTGTGCATGAAATCTTTAATGTTGCTCATGACCTAGATTTATCTGTATGGATAAAATGGGTGGAAAACGCACTTCACTTTTCAGCTGCCACTTTGGGAGCAGTTGAAGTGAATTGGGCTGGTTCTTTCCCAAGTGGTCTGGAAGGATTGTGTGGAATCCATGTGTGATGGGCAGGGGCACAGTGAAAGCCTTGGACGGGTTAGTATGGGTTGGGGGGAACCGTTTTTCCTGAAGTCCGCCAATTAGCTGGACTTTGGTAAGATCTTGGAAGTTTAGCAGGCATGATTTGGGGATTTCAGTGCATGCCAAGTGAAGAGCTGTCTCTATAGAAGACTCCACGAGTCCGATTTACAGCGTCACTGGCCGACTCATTAGCAAACTTAAGGACTCAGTGAGCCTGGCTAGCCCACCCAAAAGAGTCTGAGTAATCTCAGCAGTGGCGTACCGAGAGGGGAAGATTGTGGGGGGATCCATGCACTCAGGCATCGGTCTGGAGGTGTCAGCTGAGCCGTTGGAGGAGGAGCGGCCCCCCACTGTCGCAGGCGGACAGGGGCCTGCGGCTGTGCTGACTGTAGTATCGATAACTAGGACTGATCAGAATTTGAGACTGTTCCAGACCTAGGTCTCAAAGTCTGATAGGTGCTGGTTATTGGTACTACACCTGCGGGAAGAGCAATGAGGGAGCTGTGGGGACCAGAGCCCGTCATGTCCACCCCCCCGCGGATCTCCCAGCCGCACCCGCCAGCCCCACAGCACGGGGGAGTGGGGGGACAGCAGGAAACGGGCCCACAGACCCCCCCCCCATGGGGCGCTGCTGCTGCCAATGGTGGGGGAGAGCGGGAAACAGGCCCGCAGACACCCCCCATCCCCATGGGGCGTTACTGTGAGGGGATTGCAAATGAAAGTGTTGGCCCCCAGGCACCAGAGACCCCTGGCATGCCACTGAATCTCAGAGACATGGGTTTGTGCCCCATGGTAGGTGCAGTCCTTTATTGTTACAGGAGTAACGGTGGAGTTCTCTGGCCTGCATTATCTGGAAGGTAAATCTAGATTGTTTGAATGGTCCCTTTCTGAGCTGTGGAGATTCAACTCCCCTCTAGCCCCTGGAGCTCCAGGTCCATGCGCAGTTGGGAGGAGATTGGGGTACATTTGATCTTTGTTCTTGTTTATATTTTTGGTAGCTTCTGTGGGCCCCAAGCCTTGATTCCCTTTGTGCTTGGTGCTGTCTGTACTTGGTGAGGACAGAGTCCCTGCCCGAAGGAGCTAATCTAGAGCTTGTCTACGGTGATCAAGGGGGGCCATGTCCCAGCACTAAGTGCAGGTAAAAAGCAAAAATAAGAGTGTTCCACAAAGTAACTGAGGAGGCTTTGAATGATTCGCCAGAATGGGCTCTTTAAACTCCCAGGGGAATGAAGGCGAAAGCAGGCAGAGGAGGTGCTGGCACTACACACCCTGCGGCTCCAAGATTCAGCAAACATCCCTGTTCCTGCCACAACCTGGACCTTCTGCTGTCTGGCTTGGCTGTCTCTGATTTGTGCTCTGGGTGGATCTGTGGCTGGGTAGGAACCAGAGTGACACTGAATGTGTCAGGAGAGCCTCGCCTGCAGAGAGCACCCCAAAGTGAATGAACGTGTGCAATAGCAAATGGCTCGTGGGCCCCCGAAAGCGGAGACTCTGCTGGCTGGCAGACCTGCCTCTCTCCATTTCACCTGTCTGCTAGCGAACGCCTCGGCAGCTCGGAACGTGACAGGAGCCAGCAGCAGCTGAGCTGTGGGACCTGGCGGTCCTAGTGCAGCTGCGTGTTCTGTCTGTGTCCATCAGCAATGGGCACAGGCACAGGCAGGGTCCCGGGAAGGCTTTGCTCTTCCTTTGGCACCTGGCATAGCTGCTTCTGTGTCACCCACGGTCTGTAGCCCCACAAGGAGGAAAACATTCAGTGAGTCAGAACCACTGGCTCGCTCGCTCGCTGCCGGGAGTCACAGAAGGTTCTGTGAGGAGCAAGCCCGTGGAGGGATGGGACTTGCATTGTATGATGGGCGGGGTGCAACGGGCCTGCTGCCGGGCAGGAGTGCAAGGTGTGGGTGCTAGGTGGGAGAGCAGGGTGTGTGCTAGACCCTGCCCACTGTGGCAGGAACCAGTCAGGGGCACAGTCAGGGGCTGCTTCATTACAAATTCCATCCTTCCGCTGAGATCCAAGCAACAGCCCTGATGCCACCACAGCTGGGTTCCTGCAGCCGTAGCCAGCACGCTGCCTTGCTACGCTGTCCCACGGTGCTTTGAGCAGGTAGCCCATGGTGCCCCAAAAACAGCTGCCTGCACCAAAGACAAGGGGTGTGTTTGTCCTGGAGCCCCTCCCCGTTCCACGGAGGATGATAGGATTCCTTATGCAAAACCTGTACTCCCTCTGTCTGGGGACACAGGCCATTTGGGATCATGGAGCCCTTCCTGGGACTGTCTTTTGCAGTTTCCTCTGGCTTATGCTGCCTGTGAGACACTCTCTGTGGGGCATTGTATCCCTGGCCAGAATCCTGACCTTGGCATTCAGAGACACAATGCTTCACGTCAGCTCTCCGACCATTTCCCTCTCCCTGCTTGGGAGGGACAGAAGAGGACTGAAATCTCCCCAGCTGCCCTTAGATTAAGCCAAGCTTTCAGCCAATGGGTTTTTTTGTATTTTTTTTTTAATATTATTATTTGGCGTCCCGTAAGCTCCAAGCTCTGGAGATCCAGCCCCTTAGCCGGTGTAAATCAGCAGCACTCCATTGAGGTCAGTGGAACAATGCCAATTTACAGCAGCTGAGGTTGTGGCCCACAGAATTCAGTAGCACAGGTTGGGCTGGGCCCGACGCTTTCCCTGCTGGCGGGTTCACAGCACAGCTGCCTGTGAGTTCTGGTTACCCAGCGTGATTCTATTGATGTTCCTCTGGGGGCCCATGAGCTGCCGGCAGCCTGCTGGGAAACTCCGGTGGGACTGGCCAGAGTTACGAAAACTGATGCGCGTGGACGAGCTGGGCACCGTGCGCTGGTCTGGAGGGGAAAAGCAAACTGCTCAAGACCCTGGTGTGTTAGCGAGGAGTGGGCTAGCGTTCTGTGTCATCTAGACCGCCCAGCGCAAAGGGGAGGGCCCTCCAGCGGCAACTGGCTGCAACGCTGACCGCGTGAAAACTAGGAGCTGGGTCACGCACTGGCACGCTCAGCCTGTGAGACCCCCCCCCCCCACCAGCAAAGGGGGTGTCCTGCACCAACTGGCTTCATGCCTGTCCAATTGGCTCTGACGCCATTAGAAAGACAATGTCTGGCAATACCAAACCTCGGGGCCGGCTCTGCCCCAATAAACACGTGAACCGACGGTGTCGCTGGCCTGTTGTGAATGTTCTGCGGCTGGAGCCCACTGGTGGGAAGCGGGGCCAGGCACCTGGCAGTGTCAAGTCCCCGACGTGATGCTGACCCCCCAGCATCCTGCGCGCGAGGGGAGGGGCCTGCTCACCGTTCCCTTTCGGTAACTCAGCAAGGCTGGGGGAGCAGTACCCGCCCTGCTGCCTGTCCATCGAGCAATGCTAGCTAGGGCAAGTGACGGCGTTTCAATGGCATGCTGGGCTAGACGTGAAGAGGAGCCAATTTCTGGCCTCACACAGGGGGACGAGCCACATGCTTGGTTCTTGCCCAGTTACGCTCAGCACAGGGACAGGCCCGGCCAGCTAAGCAGAGCGGTGATGCCATAACACAGGGAGCTGCACAGCCCCAAGTTAGCCCCTGACCCAGGAGCAGCATCTTCCAGCCCTATTAAATCTCCGCTGGCCACGGTCGCCATCGTGTAGGAACTTTTTTCCCAGTGTGCATTTTGGGGGCTGGCCCTTTAAATGTAGCACCAGCTGCTGCCCTAAAGTAGCCATCTTGCTCCTGGCAGCTGCTGGTGGCCTGGCTGGGAGCTAAGGACCTGCTCTGTTTCCCCCTTCTTAATGCTGAGGGAGGGGCAGGTGTCTGCAGGCACCTTACTCTGGGAGGAGAGAATCTTGTGTGCAGGATCTGGGCCAATGCACTGCGGGGGGTGTCTTAGCACACAGCAGTAGGGTGGGGAGAGGCCTGAGTTTACATTGGCCTGATCAGACATACCCATTCCCACAGTCAATTGACCCTGTGCTTGGTCAGGTCCAGGAGCCAGGCTGTGCGCCAGCGCTTGCCACCAGCAAGGGCTCACTAGCTACTATTCTCATGTGGCCGTGGACTGTGCTTTAAGCCCCCACCCCACAGCTAAAATGCCACAGTGGGGACAGAGGAAGCACAGGAACGGGACCTGGGTAAGTGCTGAAGGCTGGGGCAGGATGGGCTCCAGACGAGGCTGCAGGAGTTGGCCTCCTCCCCCTTTCCTGTGGGCCATATGGGGTGGGGGGAGGTTGGGCAGGGGGAGCCTGCTCTCAGGAAGGCGGGTGAGTGTCCCCTTTATTGCAATCAGCTCCCATCTCGCAATGCTGTGCAGCCTCCGGGGAAGGGGAATCTCTTCAGCCTGCCAGCCCAGCGTTGGAGCTGACCCAGGCCTCGCCCAGTCAGCTCCAGCACCGTGGGAAAGAAACCCTGGCGGGATCGTCCATGGAAACTGCCGGAGGTCTGAGCCGAGTCAATAGCATTAATCAACACCCCTCTGCGGTATGGCAGCCCCTGACAGATGAGCCTCCGCCGCGCTCGGGGCTGCATGGTGAGGCTATGACCCTTTCTCACTGGTGCTGCTCTGGGCTGTGCATCGTTTACACTGGCGTGCGTGGGGGGTGACCTCTGCCAGAGAGCAGCCCCATACACGGGTGCTGCCCCCTTCTCTCTTGTGGCCACAAACCAGGACTATGCGAAGAAGCTGGGATTCCAGTAACCCTTTGTGAGTACACTGGTGTGTGTGCGTGCGTGCGTGCGTGCGTGCGTGCGTCCGTCCGTCCATCTGCTTCCTGGCTCTGACCCAGACCCCCCACTGCTGGGGGATGGCTCTCTCCCCCCTGCCCCACTGTAGTTTGCATGTGTCCAGCACATTGCGGGCCTGAGGATTTGAGACTAGGGTAATTTGATGGATGTCAGTGGAGTTACTCCTGATCTACACCAGTGTGAGCGCGAGGAGCAATGTTCTCTCTGGGTGATCCCAGAGTATAACTCACCATTGTCCATTAGTGCTGGTCAGCTTAGCCTGCAACGTCCAGCCCTTGGGGAGGCCTCTCCCCGCTAGGAATCTCATGAGCCTGTCTCTGGATAAAGGACACTGTCTTTGACGCTGGGCTCCGCATGGGGAATCAAAGGGGCTGTTCTCACCCACACGGGATCAGTGGGCGGAGGCGACTAGAGCCCAAGCACCAGTGCTGCAGACAGCATCCTGTGCAAGTGCCAGGCCTCTTGAGAAAGCTGGTACAGGCAGGGTCTTTTCCATGGGCTGTGGTCTCCACTCAAGTGTTCCGTGTGGCAACCCGCCCGTTAGTTTGGGGTGATGCAATTGAATGGGACGCCTGTCAGCACACAGGCCCACCTGTGTGGATCCGACTTCACAACTGGGGCCTTACAGGGGCTCCTTGGGACAAGGGCTGTGTCTGCTTGTCACTGACGGTGTGGATATTTCAGTAGCAATGTCCCCTGTCTCAGTGCCCCCTGCTCTGTGTGTTTCTGTGACCCCCTGAAGGCAGGGGGCAGGGAGGTGCTGGAGTCCCAGGGAGAGGCAGGCATCTGACAATCTGATTCAGTAGTGAGAGCTAGAAGAGGATCAGCCTGTTAAACAGTGTGAATGTAAAATGTGCACCTGAGTGACGCCAGCTGAGAACCCAGAGGCTTCAGGGGCAGCTTCCTCTCTTCTACAGCTCAGAGGGCACGGACAGGAGCACTCAGAGAGAGATCAGCCAGGGCAAGATCTGTGGGCACCCGTGTTTCACCATTGATCCTGTACCCACATGCTTCCCTTGCCACCAGAAGGAGACAGGAGCTGGCCCAGCTGTAGAGACACTTAACTCCAGGGCGCTCAGACCCTGACGCCCCACACGGAGCATTTTGGGAATTTGTTCATGTCAATGTTAATCTATGGAAATACAGCTTTGGCAGAGATGGATGTGTGTGTGATTGTGTGTTTATCTCCTACTGTGTGGAAGTACTGCTGGTGTTTGTTGAGGGCCTGTGTGTGTGTGTGTGTGTGTGAGTACCTTTGTGTCGTTGTGTGTGTAGATATGCAGCTGGGAGCCTGCACACTGCATGTGAGTTTGTTGGCCTGCCTGTGTGAATGACTGTGCATATGTGGTTCTCCCTGTGCATGTGTGCACGTGCCAGGGGTTTGTTGTGTTTGTAGAGAGGCCCATTGCCTGTAATTGTGGTATTTGAATTTGACTCTTTGTTACTCACAAAGTGCAAGGGTTCTTTAAACAGAAATCAGTGCAAAAGCTAATGTAATATATGTAAAAGAGGGATTGTGTGTGGGGGCAGGCCCCAGAAAGGTAAAAATGAACTTCTTCCTCCTTCCAAACATCCTTGTAATTGCCAAGTGCATTTCCCGGTGGTTTAAAGGAAACTTCCAAGGCCGGTGGGAGGTTCCAGTCTCCTGTCTCAACAGGTTTTTGCAAGTCTGCAGGGCTCAGAAGTGGGTGTGGGGCTTTGCCCCATCTGTATTCACCAGGCCAGATTGGCAGAGACCCTGGGAGTTTTGCACCTTCTGCTGCAGTGTGGGGGGCACAGGGGACTTGCAGGTTGGAGCTAGTGTAAATGGTGGAGTTTCTGTAACGTGAAGTCTTTAAACATGAGTTGAGGGCTGTGGGCGCTCAGCCAGAGGTTCTGGGTCTATTACAGAAGGGGGTGGGCGCGGGTCTGTGGCCTGCCTTGTGCAGGTCAGACTAGATGATTATGGTCCCTTCTGGCCTTAAAGTCCATGAGTCTATCCAAGGCTTCCTATCAGCCTATGCCTAAGGCAGCAATAGAGAGAGCACCCGATGGCCTGGCCGCGGATACCTTGCTGCTCCCCTTCTCCTCTGCTCCCCTCAGCCCTGCTTCCTGCTGGGTGCTGTGGCCAATAACCAGTTGTGTTGGGCCTTGTGATGTGCTTGCCTGGCTGTTGACTATGAGCTGGAAAGCAATGTTAACTCCATGGGGCTCCAGGTGCCTCTGGGACCGACCTTCTCCTCCAGCTCGCTGCTGCGTATTTCCTTCCACCCCCTCCCAGGTTGAGGGCAGCTCCTCTGAGAGGCCCCAGTAAAATATTTAACAGCCACAAGCCTCTCAACAGCCCGATTCCTATTTCTGTTTAAAGCAAAAACTAGGTCACCCGATTCCTTCCCAGCGAACCTGCAGGGGCTTGGAGTGTGACCCTCTGGGATCCAGCAGCATTCCTGAGCGTGGGGGTCTACCCCTAGCTCTTGAACCCGAAGCAATGCAGAGGGTCAAGCCAGGGAGGGAGGTGGCAACTGCAGCACAAATGCCTGCAACCCAGTGCAGTTCTCTGGGGGCTGTGGTTTCCTGGAGAACATGGTAGAAGCCCTTGAATAATCTCTCAACCATTCCCTCAACAGTCCTGCTCCAAAGCCTGTTGACTGCACCGGAGGTTTTCCGTTCATTTCACTGAGGTTTGGATCAAGGCCAATCACAGAAATCTCACTAGGGAAGAAACCCAGGGCTCGCTTCCTCCATTTGTTACATGTATGTATTTATTCATTGAGTTTTGTTCACCAATACAGTGAAAAATGGCATTAAAATTTACAATGGGTCATTCTTAGAATGGCATGACATTGTTTTTTGCTTTGTTGTCTTCATAAAATGACGTAGTATATTATTGAAAGGATGATGGTTTCTCATGCACATCAGACCAGAATAAGCTTTTAAAAAATTAAATTAAATTAAAGTACAAAATTAAAAACACCAACTTGGAACATCCCCCAAGAAAGAGGCATCAAATAACCAGCAAGTTATCCAAATACATTTGTCACCAGGGCAATAAGCTCCCCTAAAGTCATTGTGTTTCTACATGGTCCACCAACAAAGCCATTGATCACAGTATAAGATTCTTAGATACATTTGTTTTGTTTTGTTTTTGTTACTGGTGTTTTGATGTGTGCAAAACCCTAGCCACATTCAAGAAGTCCTGTCCAATACTGCTATATAGAATTAAGAGAACCAACCATTTTAAACATATATCTGCTTTGCAATGGAAATTCCATTTCTATACAATTTTTTCTTTCTTATGGAAAAAATATGAACAATCTTTGATGCAATATTTCAACATTAGACATTAGCAGATCATTTTTAACAAAGATTCGGATATAAAAATACAAATATGAGGAGTTCTGTTAAAAAGAAGCGTGCCGTAGTGGGATGACCAGTGGCACCAAGATGTGGCACCAGGACCAGGAAGCTCATGCAAAAAAGATGGAGCAAAAATGTCTCTCGACAGCAAAACGATCACTGTCTTTTATATTATAATCCATCCGTGTCGGAACCTCTGCCTTCCATTCAGCACTGCTGGCTTTGTATTTGCTTCCCATCTGCTGGTATTTTGCAAACTGGATAGGGATGAGATGTTGGGGGTGTATGTATGACTTAGGGAACGGGTGTGGGTCTGAAATACAGAAGGGGATGGTTGCACACACAATGAGCCTGCTACAGCTGGAGAGGTGTGTGTCCAGGCAGCTGTTAGATACACAGCCGCTCGGAGAGAGACCGAGAAAGGTGTAAAGTGCGTCGTTAGAGGAGCCCTCTTTGAGATGAGAACGCGAGACGATCCCAAGGGCTCCGAGCTTTCAGGGGAACAGCACCTTGGCGTCGTGGCATGGGGAAAGAAGGGGGACTCGGGGGCTGGAGAGAAGGGAATGGGAGGGGAGTGGGCGCTGGAATAGACAGCTCCCCGGGAGGGTGCTGGAAGTGGTGCTGGAATGGACAGCTCCCCGGGAGGGCGCTGGGATGGGCAGCTCCCTGGTAGGGCGCTGGAAGTGGCGCTGGAATGGACAGCTCCCCGGGAGGGCGCTGGGATGGGCAGCTCCCCGGGAGGGCACTGGAAGTGGCGTTGGGATGGGCAGCTCCCCGGGAGGGCGCTGGAAGTGGCGTTGGGATGGGCAGCTCCCCGGGAGGGCGCTGGAAGTGGTGCTGGGATGGGCAGCTCCCCGGGAGGGCGCTGGAAGTGGCGCTGGAATGGACAACTCCCCGGGAGAGCGCTGGGATGGGCAGCTCCCGGGAGGGCACTGGAAGTGGTGCTGGAATGGACAACTCCCCGGGAGGGCGCTGGAAGTGGCGCTGGGATGGGCAGCTCCCCGGGAGGGCGCTGGAAGTGGCGCTGGGATGGGCAGCAGCTGGCTCCCCCATTCTGCAGGGTGCTCCAGGGAGGGGGGTTGTGAGGGCAGGAGCTGGGACTGAAAGAGATGGGTATCTCCGGGTGGGCGTCTCGCCCTGCCAATCTGGATTGGGATGGATGGCCTTTGTCCCTGGTTGTCCCTTTGCTCTCGGTTGGATGCTGAGGAGGGTGAGATGGCCCCATCCGTTACCGCCTCGGGCTGGGGTCTGGGATGGGGGTGGAAGGTGTCGCCAGCAGCCTCATCTCCTTCCTTTGCTTTCCTCGTTGACCACAATCCAACAAACATGCACGGCCAAAAGTGCTTAAAATCAGAGCTCAGAGTCTGCAGCTCAGTGCAGGCGCCTCCTCTGCCGGCTTACACCCCAGAAGGCGACTTGTCTGCCATCCCCTTCAGCACATCGTCTATTCTATCATCCTCGATCACCACTGCAGGGGGACAAGCACACACTCAGGATCTGGCCAGGGCCGGACGCAGGAGCCCCTACGCAAGGCTGGGCTGGCAGAGATGCCCTCTGGCGGGGCGTAGCTGGGGCTTGGGCTCCCAGACTTTGCCTCCCCTACCGCCCCCCGCCCCAGCCAACATCTGCTAGAGAAATCCGCTCCAGGGAAACGGCTCCGGGAGCGAGCCCCTTGCAGCTCCCGCTCGCTGCCGGGGGCGCCGGACGAGCCAAGGTGATGCAAAGTGACCGCAGCCAGGAGCAGGAGACGGGGGATGGAGATGGGGGGGCGGGGGGGAATAAAGCCCCAGCAGGGGCACTGGGGGGGGAAGCGCAGACAATGGAGCGCGCCCCGCCTGCCTGCCCGGGAAGGGCGAGCGGAGCGCAGTGCAGCCAGCCCGGCGCCGAGGGAGTCGGGGTCCTGGGGCGAGGGGGCCTTTGGGGGTTGGCGAAATCCCCCCCCCCATCTCTGCAGCGGGGCTGGCGTGTGCGATGATGGAGCCCGGCGCGATCCGCTCCGATCCCTCCAGGGGAACGCGGGGAGGAGTGGGGGGGACCCCCCCCCCCCCCCTCGGAGATTAAACGGGGTCCATCTGAGGGGGGTGGGGCAGGCAGCAGCGGAGCCCCAATGGGGGGAGCCGCCTCCCTTCCCCTTCTCCGAGCCTGGGGAGACCCCTCCCCACTGCGGATCCGGATTGGGGGGTCCCAGGGACCCCGGGAGCCGCTGGCGGGGAAGGCGGGGGGGCTGCGGGCGCGCGTACCTCTCTTGGCCCTGCCGATCTGCCCCAGCTTGGGGGGCCGCTTGGCCTGGTTGCCCCCGAAGAAGGAGTTGGTGTCCTGCAGCCGGCAGCTGAAGGAGATCTCGCTGACCTCGGAGTCCGCGCCGTAGCGGGCCACCTTCTCCTCGCTGTAGGGCAGGATCTCGGACATGGTGGCGGCGGGCGGGGTCCTGCGGGGCGGCTGGAGGCGAGGATCCGGCAGGCGAGGCGAGGAGGGGAAGGTGCGGGCAGCCGAGCGAGCGAGCGAGCGAGCGGGCTGTGCGTGTCTGCGCGCCGGGCTCGGGGCAGCCCTACATCATAAAGGAAACCCGGGCGGAAGAATGAAGTCATGCATCCGGGGCTGGAGCGCCCCGGCCCCCGCTCTGCAAGGTCCTCCCCCAGCTCGCCTCCGCCGGCCCCCGCCCCCTGCTCCTCCCCCCCCCCCGGCCCCCTCCTCCCCTCCCCCCCCCAGCTCATCCCCTCCGGTCCCCAGTCCCTTCCCCCTCCCCTAGCCCCCTCCCCCTGCTCCTCCCCTCCGGACCCCCTCCCCCAGCTCCCCTCCTCCTCCTGCCCCCCAGCTCATCCCCTCCCCCAGCTCCCCAGTGCCTTCCTCCCCGGTCCCCCCGCCCCAGCTCCCCTTCCCTTCCCCCAGCTCCTCCCCCGGCCCCCCCCCACCTCCTCTTCCCCTCCACCCCCCCTTCCCCCGGCCCCCCCAGCTCCCCTCCACCCCCGCTTCCCCCAGCTCCTCCCCCACCCCGGCTGCGCGGCGGGAAGGGCGGAGGGTGACATCAAGAGGCAAGAGCGGAATGACAATGAGATTGCAGCAAAAGCGGAGGGGAGGCGGCCGGGGTCCCTGCTCATCCCCCCCCCCCCGGCCCGCGGGCTCCCGGCAGCGCCCCAGCGGGAGGCAGATACCCGCTCCCCAGGCCCGGGGGCAGGCTGCGTCAGCCAGAAACCCGATGGCTCCCCGCCTGACTCCCCCTGCACCCCCCCGTGCCTCCCCCGGCCCTTCCCTCCCCCCTCTGCCTCCCTCTGCCCCCCGGCCCTTCCCTCCCCCCTATGTCTCCCCCTGCCCCCCGGCCCTTCCCTCCCCCTCTGCCTACCCCTGCCCCGGTGCCTCCCCTGGCCCTTTACTCCATCTCCATGTCTCACCCCGGCCCTGCCCCCAGCTTTGTCTCTCTTCTCCCCCTTTGTCTCCTCTCCCCATTGTCTTTCTCTTCTCACAACAGGGTCTGATTTTTTTTTCAATGCCCCCATATTCCTTTTCAATATCCGCTGCCCAGCCCCAGCCTGCCACCCCCCTAGCCTAAGCACAGCTCTTCCACCAGCCTTCATCTTCCCCGGGAACCTGTTCCGGACATCCTCAAAAGCAACCCTCAGCCATCACCTACATCATCATAAGTGGCCCCTGGCACTGCTTAAGGATGCAGATTAGCTTCCGTCACGACCCCTGCTGTCAAATTGGGGGGGGGGGGTGAAGCACCAACTCCTGGCCTGAAATTCTCCCTGCTTGATCTCTGCTTGAAGGTGAGGTTTCGTTTGTGTGTGTGTGTGTGTCTCTCTCTCTCTGTTAACGTTAGCCGTGACTGCTTCATCAGGACAGCACTAGCGTCAGTTTAGCTAGTGCCAAGGATTTTAATGATGATTAACCAAATGGGGCAGCGACGCATGCAGCCCTTTAACACACACACTGCCAAACACCGATGGAGAGGCGTATTTTCTAAGGCCAGCTGGCTTCTGATGGGCTCCGACTCCTCAAGGAAGGCTGCAGGCAGGAGGTGACTTGCCGAATGCTTCCAGATCATGGAATTTACATCCTGGGTCTGCCACTGTTTTGCAAGCCACCAGCGCTCGAAACCCAGAAGGCTAAGGCCTGGCCTCTGCGGGGAATATTGGTTCTGGTGCAGTGCAACTCTCAAGTAGATGGGCTGCACCAGTGCCATATGGGACCTGGCCTGCTGCCGTTTATCCTGGTTTGTAACTGTAGGGCTGCGTCGTCTCCCGGGGAGCCATGCACAGAGAGGACCCTCTGCCCTTGGGACCGTGCAGAGGGAAAGGGCGCTGGGTCTCTGCGACACCATGTGCTCCCCACTTCTCCCTCTACATCTCCTAGGGTCAGTTTTGGGGAGGGAGGGGGAGAGATTGGCTGGGCTAGGACCGCGGTTCCCAAACATTGTCCCTTCACAACCCCTTTTTCACATGTCTTGCTTCCCGGGACCCCAGACAGCCTGGAGGACAGCACCTGACGATGGCGTCCGCCGTGCAGTGTCACCTCACACGCAGTGTACGGGCAGGGTGGCGCTGCGTGGCGGCGGCCATGTTGCTTTACAAAATGGCGTCCTCCTCACAGCGTGACACGACGCACGCACAGCCAGTCTGAGGCCATGCTGCGTGAAGGGCGCCGTTTTGTGGCGCAACATGTCGTGTGGCCCGACCTCGCGTGTGTGGGGCGTGTGAGGCCATGTTGTGTGGCGGGCGCCATTTGGGCCACGCACCCGGGATTGCCACAAACCCGTCTGCTGATGGAGCGACCCCGCGTGGGGTTGTGGCCAACAGTTTGGGAACCCCTAGACTAGGGGAAGGCGTGGGCAGGCCGGGGGAGGGGAATCTTTCCTAGGAAGAAGCCAGGGGCTCTCAGACACGCCAGTATCGGTCAGGAGTAGCCGCATTGGCTCTCAGAGCAAAACCAATGTGAGTGAGAAGAGAAGCAAGACCCGGCTGGGCTGGACCTTTACGGTGATGAAGTGAGGGTCATCCCGTCCTACAGGGATAGGTTACAAAACCCTCTGCATGGAAAACTAGGCCAAGATATTTACACGTGTGTAGCTCTGAGGGCACAGAGCGAGTCTAGGCTATTGAGGTGAAAGCTGTGGGATGGAGTCCAGCGGGGAGAGCTTTCCTCAAGGGGGAAATGCACTCCCAGGCAGAATGCCAAAGCTCTGTGCAGCACTTAAGCCCTTAACATGAGGTTTAAGTGGCTCATAAGGGCCCTGGAGGTGGGTGAAGCCTCTGCTCTGGGTTGAATTTCGCCCTTAGGGAACTCGGATACAGGCAGGTCAGAGCTAGGGGAGCTGCGGGCAGAAGGGTGGGGGTATAGGAGAGTGCTAGGAATGGGGTATCAGACAAGAGAAGGGAAGAGAGTAGCAAATAATTCACCTAGCCATGATCTGTCATTTGGCTTGTGTGATAGGAAAACCTAAGATACATGGTGTTTCTGCATCCTGCTTGTCTGGATGAATCATAAGCAGGAGGAAGGGAATCCAAGAGATTTCAAGGTGGCAGCAGGCGTGTTTCCTGGGTGAAGAGAGACCCGTAGCGTTTAAGGGCAGAAGGGGACCACCAGGTCATCTAGTCTGACCACAGGCTGCTCAGCTACACCTAGTTCAACAACCGGAATCAGACACAGTATTACTGCCCACGGGAGAGTAAACTGGGTGTGCCACAGGCAGCTAAGGTTTGCTTCCAAGGGAAGAACAGCTGTTGGCAGGATTCGCCCCTGCTCTTTCCATTTCACCATAGCTCCTAGGTGCCAATCTACCACCGGCCAGCACATAGTGGTGTCCGGCCCTTGTCCCCGCACCCTCTCTCTTCCTTTGGCATCAACGGTGGGTTTCATATTCAAGATGGTCCTTTGTCCACTTGTCAGTGCTGGGGTTTCTCCTGGAGCATACACGGAGCATTCTCTTTCCCAGGGGCACACAGCTCTTCCTTGCCACGCAAAGGATCGACTGTAGAGATTTTAGAGATAAAGAAGCAGAACTTTAGAAAATCAAGGGTGTAACTGATGCACATTCAGGAAGCTGCACAAGGGCCTATGAGATACTTATTCCCATGTGAAATGAGTGTACAGGACCGGGCCTTCACCCTAAAGGCATGATTTAATGAGAGTCACACTCCTGGAACTGAGGTCTAAGTTTATATCATAGCAGGTAAAATTGATATTGGGCAAGCCAACATATATAGAGTCAGAACAATTGGCAAGGAGACGCTGAATACGTGGTTAAAATGACATCAAAGGGGTTTGCCTGAAGTTGCAGTTTCTCAAGATCCCTTCACACATGTCTTGGTCTCCTATCACGGGCTATAGCTACTATACTCTTTGGAAGGTTTTCCAGTTTCTTTCCATAGCTTCCCAAAGTCCCAGCTAAACAAACAGGATGGTCCTGTCAGATGTGATGCCAACACACTGACTCTGAGGGGAATGGTGCCTGCACTTCTAAAGAAAGGTGTCAAGAGGGTGGCATAAGCTAAGGCGCATCATTTACCAATCCAGATCACTTTTCAGACCTTTTTTCAACACCACACAGATGTCTAAGCCAGCCCCTGTTGTCACGACACTTTTCTGTTTGCTTTTAAAAGTAAAAGTGCGATGAAAGTGCAGTCTTTTGTGTGTGTGAGACTCTGTGTGTCTATTTTTGCATGTGCAGGGTTGTAACTATGGAGCCAATCTTTGTAAAGTGCTTTAAGATCTGTGGATGATCAGTGCTAAAGAAGATGATAGCATTATTATTATCCTACTATTCATCATAATGTCATTGCTCTGTGTTTGTTTATAGTACAGTAATACACAGACTCCCGTCAGGATCGGAGCCCCATGATGCTGGGTACAGCACAAAGCCATGGGAAGATATGGTCCCTGCCATGAAGAATGTATAGTCTAATTGAAAAGCAGACAGAAAAAGTAAGTGTGACAAACAACGGGGTGCAGGCCAAGGGCACCAGTGATAAATTCACATGGGCACATATTATTGTTACAGCTCCTCTGAACTGGCTGAATCAACCGCACGTGACCATTTATAATGCCGCAGGAGCACCTGAAAAAGTAAGCAGCAGACCACTGCACACACTGAGATGTGTCCTGCTTTCCAAACCCACAAGGGCTAATGCAGCAGCACATGTACTCACACGCAGGGGCACGGCAGCACACATGGCATACACTGGCTTGTGAGGAAGAAGGGAGAGGGCTGGGGGAAGAGAGGGAGATTTACAGAACTAGGCGCCATCCGGTTGGCTAAGGAGGGGTCCCATCCATATAGGAACAGACTGGATCAGACTAATGGTCCATCTAGTTCAATATCTGGTCTCTGACAGTGCCCAGCCCCAGATGCTTCAGAGGAAGATCTGAGGAACGCCTAGTGGTCAGTTATGCTCCATCCTGCCCACAGGGGAAGTTTCTTCATATCCCCCATCATTTAGTGGCTGGTTTACGCCCCTGCACAGGAGGGTTGATATCCCGTCTTTTAAAATATCCTATCAGTGTTCTCATTATCTGTAAAAATGTCTGCTCCATTGCTGACTCCTACTAAGCTCTTGGCCTCAATGGTATCCAGTGGCAGTGAGTTCCACAGGTAAATGTGTAATGAAATATTTCCTTTCACCAGTTTTAAATTTGTTACCTTTCAGCTTCACTGACCAAGCTCTTGCCCTTATACTAGGAGAGGAGGAGAGGAGGAGTGCCTGATTTACTTTCCCTCTCCCATCTCTTTGTCATGTCCCCTCTTATCCGTCTCTTCTGGAAATTAAACAGTTCCAATATCTCCTCTTATGGAAGCTTTTCCAGGCCTCTGATCATTCCCTTTCCTGTCTCTGGACCCCATCTGTATGACCAGAACAGTATTCCAGATAAGGATGAACTATTCATTTAGATAACGGCACTATAATATTTTCCATACTACTTGCTATCCCATTCCCTATGCACCCTAGCGGTGTGCTTGCTTTTTCTGAGTGCCCCTGAGACTATCATCACGGCCGTTATCCTGGGTCTCCTCTTTATAGGAAGACACCTGTGGGAGGGGAATTTTTATCATGTTTCCCCCAGATCTTCCTTCCTGCTCCCATGTTCTTCATCATTTTAAAAATCAACATCATTCAAACCAATGTTTTATGAGTGTTTTTGCAGTTGCGTCTTGGCCCTGCTTTGTGAGCTGCTGCCTGGGAACAAAACAAACAGCAGAAAGGCTTGGGACAAGGGCTGGTTTTTTCTCATAAATGGAGAACGACAGGTTGTCTTTGAGAAATCGTTTGTGCTGCATCAACCACTGAAGCCACAGTTGCAGCAAAACATGAGGCATCACGCATCGGGCGGGGGTTTTCTGATGATGTCAACAAAACTCTTGAATTCAGCTTCCATGGTTATCGTGACATCAGAACCGGCCAGGTGTGTCGCCTTATATGGCAGCTCAGAGCTCAGCATGAATGTGTGTGTGTGGGTACCAGTGTAGATACAGACTCAGCCAGGTACGTGGCTTTCATAACACTGTCTTTCACCAAAGTGCATTACTTCTGATACATACCAATGTTGCACAAGTAAAATATAGGCAACGTTTTCCACTCTATTCTGATACTAAACTGGTCTAAGTGATTACTGCCACTGACTGGCTAAGAACTATGGAACACCTCTGGCCTGTGTTACACAGGAAGTCAGACTAGATGATCACAGTCCCTTATGGTTTTATAATCTAATCTGAGTCTAGGAATTGTGCACAGCCTCTTAGATCTGTTACCCGTCCTCCTTCCTTCTCCTGACTCAGCTGGCATTCGCATCTCATCCCTCTGGTACGACTTGTCTTTTTTAGATCGTACACTCTCTGGGGAAGGGACCGGCTTTATGTTCTGTTTGTACAGCACCTAGCACAACAGGGTCCAAGTCCGTGACTGGGGCTACCAGGTGCCACAGGAATACAAATAACAATAAATATAATTAACATCAAGTGTTTGTACAGCCCTAAGAACAATAAGACCCAATAAGGCCCAATAAGACCTGGCTGTGGGCTTTAGGGGCTACCATGATTTAAATGTTAAAATAATCCCAGTATTTGCAATGCAAGGTCCTATTCCCACCATGCCCTGCCTACAAGCCATCTACAACTGGGTATTTCCCTGCGACAAACATGTTCATCAAGATGAAATTCAGTCTGGGTTCATCCAAGAACCAAAAGATGCAGAGACCATTGCCAGCTCCTGAGGTCCCAGGGATTCTTTATTACAGCTGAACGATTTGCTGGCCCCCCTAAGAAACGTGTTCCGTGAACAGACTGAGAGCTGGATTGAATTCTGGGAGTAAAAAGCTTCCTTGTCAAAAAGAGCGATCAGAAATCAAAGGGGGCTGGTCAGGAGGCTAAAACAGGGACTGCACGTTATCAGCTGAAAAATATTTGTGTGTGTGAGAAAAAGAGAGACAGAGAGAAGGAAATATGCAAATATCTGCTACTTTTGGGCTGGATCTGGAGAGCATGGATTGTCCAGAGACAGTAAGGCAGTGGTTGGTCTCAGTGCAGTGAACAGACAGTGAAGGAGGGGAAATGGTATTTTCTGTACTGTCAAGTTGACCTTCCATACGGCACTGGCAGGCAAAGTGCATTTCCTGAAGCAAGTGGCAGATGCAGGGTGCAGGCCAGGCGGTGGCAGGGAATGCTGAGCTCTGCTGACAGCGAGAATGCAGGCACCTAGGAATAGCATCTCAAAGGCTTGGCACCTCCCGTTGTGCCACTGATGGCTGGAGTCTCCAAAGAGCTCGGCACCCAGCTTGCTGAGCCCGCAGAAAATCTGGTCTTTGGTGGCTGCAGAACAGCAGCTGACGTGAAGTCAGGTAGTTGAACAATGGACGTATTTGCCCACATAGCTGGACCGAGGCGACCGCTTGGAGGGCACGGAAGAGAGTTCACACGGAGGCCCGAGAAGCGTGAAGCAGGAGAGCTGTAACCCAGAGAGGGCTGTGGGCCAGTGTTCCTCCTTTTGTGCTGCGCTCTTTGTTACGACATGAGGTTTAGTGCGTCACTAACTCTCGTGATTTTATGGGGAGTCTCACAATCTTTGGTGTTTGTCTGAAAGCCCCGGCTCTCCGGAGTCATGTGAACCTCAGCTTTTGTAACACAAATATGGATGCCGCTAGTCCTCCTGGTTGCAGAGAAAAGCTGGCAGACATGATCCTGAAGGGCCCAATCAGATCGGAAATGAAAAGCCCAAACACTCATTATTTGTTTTAAATCTTAGAACTTTTAAGCCAGTCTCGTGATGCTGGGGCCCTGACTCCTGATTTTTGAATGCTCGCTGGCTCTGGTGCAAAAGCTTCCACTATGGCTGGCTTGAACACCTGGAGATTCAGAGACACTGCAGGTGGGGGAGGAGAAGGAGGCTGGCACTTTGCCAGCAGAGGAAGCGGCTGCTTCTGCCTTCCTCCCTGCGTGACCCAGCATGTGACCCTCCCTTTGTGATGTTGATCACCGTAATAGCCTTTCCCTATAAACATAGCCTACTTTTTAAAGGGTTTGTCTAACCCAAAGCTGGGGGAAATGGCCGAGCTTGGTATTTCTACAGCTGGCTCTTTAAATCTGGGCCCAGTGGCCAAGGTCAGCCCAGCTCTGGAGAGAAGGAAGGGCTCTGCGATGTCTTTGACACACAGCCATGGTGAGCCGCTGGGAAAGTTCAGGTACAGTAGCATTTCGCTGTTACAGTCTGATTGTGACGATGATCTGCAGCGGTGGCAGGGAGCTGATGCATCAGGCGGAGAGGATAGTGACGAAGCTGGCCTGTGTGGAGCGCTGACTGCTTGTTTGTTCCTCTCTGCTGAAAGCTGCAGCCCACACTCGCAAAGTACAGCACACATGTGCGAAGAGGGAACGTTGTGCGTGAGCCGAGAGCCCGGGGAAGGAATCATTGCCCAGAGTAAATCCTAAAGGCGTGTAAAGAGTTGTGTTTTGTTTAGGTCTGAACTCTGGTGGTAGACTGAGCCTAACTCTTTAGGGAGTGCTTTATGACCTTTAAACTCAGATTATAGTCCCTACAGCTGGTGTAAACAGGATTGCTCTGGAGAATGCAGGTGGGATTATTCAGGCATTATTATGATATTTGCCCTGGTAACTTTATTTTGTGGCAACTGCTCCAGGATGACTGCAAAGGGGTTTGCTGGTGCAAAGCGCTTTGCTAAAGCAACATGTGTCCTCTCCAGAGCCCACTGAGCTGTCTTTGAATTTGCACCTCAGCTGATTAGACAGCCCTGTGCTCTGGGACTGTAATGGCACTACAATCCCCCTGCTTCCCTGTGGGAGGGAGCGCATGCTGTGCCCTGTTAAAGAAAGGAGAACAGGGGGTCTCCTCCTCTGTTCCAGGTCTGCAGCCACCATGCCCTCCCCATATTGCTCAGTGGGAGGATGGGTCCAGCTAGATCCCTAATAGATGGGAGCAGGGTCCTGGTGTGGCAAAGACTGAGGATCACTGAGGTTTAATCAGCCACACGGGGTGCACTCCTCAGGGCTCTTGGACCTGTCTCAGACTCAGTTCAAGCAAGCTCAGCCATCAGGACAGCTCCTTCTGCCTCCACCCCATTCTCACATGCAGGCTGTTGCTTAGATCCTTCTGTATGGCTCTTGACTGGTATGTATCATATTGGATCTTACTGAAGGAAGTATTCTTTTAGCCAGAGAGCTGCAGGACACATCCCTCCATCCTTGGCCAGGGTTATTGTTGTGAACAGAGAGATCTTGATCTCCTCTTGTACAATCCACCCTGCATGGTGCAGGGCCCCGTCCCTGGGTGTGGTGTATGAAACAGGCTGCGCTACCATGTTATTGGGATACCAGGCGTAAGAGGAAGATGGTCCAGGGACAATTCCCTTTTCACATCTGTGTGGCCCTGGGCTCCAGCTCTGGGTCTGTTTCGGGTGCGAAGCTGTGTGATAGGCTAGGAAGCCAGACTCACAGCTGTGACTTTTGTTTAAAACGTTCTAGCTGGTGGTGAGATTTGGTCTTACACATCCCGGCGCCCGTCAATAAGAGAGGAAAGATGATGCAGTGGTAGGGGCATTGGTCTCCTGGAATTTGGGAGACCTCCTTGCATTGCCACAGGCTTCTTGTGTGACCTTGGGCAAGTCATTTAGTCTCTGTGGCTTAGTTCCCCAGCTGTAAAAGGGCACTTTCCTACCCTACTGGGGTCCCCATAGAGAGGTGCTACCCTCATGCAGGACGGAGCAGAGGGAGACTGGGATTCCACCTGGGCCTCTGGATTGCCATTTGTCTGTATCATGATCTTGGTGCTTTTGGCAGCTTCCCAGCCTCTCCAGTTGTTCTTACCTACCCAAGGACCCAGTCTTCAATCTAACTTGATTCTGGGTATTTGGCATGTGGCTGGGAGCACCTTACGTGGCAGGAATACGTCGCTTCATACACTTAATTTTCACACAAGGACTATGGTTGTGTTTAAAGATCATTTGTCCTGTGGGGGATTTACTAGCTAGTGGAATATTATCTGTGTTTCAACACAGGTGAGAACTGCCATGGGGGCAGGTCCCTGCACACAACTCCAGTGGCATATGGGGCCATTAATGTGCTGCCACTGATCAAGGGAGAATTCCCCCAGCAAAGGCATTTGACCTTCCACTGCTCCCCTGGCAAGCTTTGGTGCAGAGGGTGCACCAGGGGAGGGGGTGGTGTGGAGGATCAGGGCAGGAGGAGGAGGCCATAGTGTCGGTCACTGCAGGGATTCCAGGCCATGCTGCAGCTCCTGAACCACCCAGGACAGGCTGCCATAAATCAGAGCACCCAAGAGCTACTCTAACTCACAACAGGGTCTATTTCAGCTCCTGCAGCAGTCCAGAATCCGGAGAGTGCAAAGGTGGCCTCAGTCCCTCTTTACCTTTGGCCTGTGTGTTCTGCACTTCCTGGGCAGCGTGGCTCATCAGATTAGGCTGACCGATCTCTGCTGGGATTGTATATCACAGTGGAGAGTGGTTCCATGGGCCAACTTGTCACACTGCAATTGTTGGCCTCTTCAACGTCTAACCTTGCCCCCCAGCATCTCCCTGCTCATTGTAAAAGCCTAGGAAATGCCAGACTGGTCAGCTCAGTGGCCCATCTAGTCCACTATTCTGCCCATATTGAGGCTCAGTAGCAGATGCTTTTCAGAAGGGCATAAAATTCCCCATAAAGGACAATTGTAGAATATCCCAACCCCGAAGGGAAGTTTCTTCCTAACCTTAGATGCTGGGTTCTGCCCTGAAGAAGAAGGTTTATAAAAAAACAAATATTCTCTGTAAGGTGATGGTAGATGTGCTCTTCATCTGTAAAATAGCTTGGCTAAGAGATTGCAGCTTATGAATGTCAGACAGGTGTAAACACCAAGAAGGGAGAGGAATTGTTTTGAGTGGCACAAGGGGATGGACCTAGGAGCAATTAGACATAAGGAAGAAAGTGAACTGTTGGCTTAATCTCAGGCCAAGCTTCCTGCCAGCAAGACAGATCCAGCCAGAGAGGTAGAAATCCCATCACTCAAGCCATTTTTAATACATTTTTCTCCTGAAATAATCACAGCCAGAAATTGACTGATGCTGAGTATCCCAGAGTTCCAGCGGCTCGGGAGACGCACACCATCCAGTACACAGAGAGAGAAATATGTAGCAAGGTGAAACAGACACACCTAGCAAGGAGTATAATAATAATGGTTAATGTAATAAAATGACAACGTGGATGGCAAGGGACCTAAGCTCATAATCATCCTAATGATCTATCATGTTGGCATGTCCAGGGTAAGTTCTCAGATGCTGGGTAAGCAATTGCCAGGAAACTGATTTGTCCTGAGTATCCGCAGGTAGTGGAATGAAAGAGAACATCCGGAGAGAGACACTGGAGAATTGGGATAAACCAATGGTGGAAGATAGAAAATACAGTGATGGTTCCTTTCCAGGTGAATCATTTCCCAGGCAAGAAAGGTGTTGATGCTGTGGGAAGATGGCACCGTTCTGAAGAACTAGCTGACACCATTTCATCATATACAATAAGGGGATCAGCTGCTCCACCATTAAAGTGGGCTCCCTGAGGACTCCTCCCTGCACGTACCCTTCTGTGTACGTACCCTTGCTGGAGCAATGAAGCCTTGCCATGGAAATACAGGTGTTTCTGTACTCCAAGCTCAACACCTGCAATACAGGCAGGGATACAGCCCCAGTTGGTACTGCATGCAACAGCCCACCTGCTAAATTTCACAGGCTGGTGTGAACAAATCGCTCAGCAACTGACTCAGGGCAGGACGCCCTTTCATGACTGACCACAGACCTTAACTCTTTCAGGAGGCAGTGCCGCACCCACTTCTTCGCCTTGGCTTTCCCACAATAGCAGCAAAGTATGAAATGGTATTAACAAGAGTATGAAAAACTGACAGCTCCTCAGGATGTTCCTGAAAAGGGGAAAGAAAAGCACAGAGACAGTCTAGGGGTCAGGCTACCTGTCATATTGACGTGATCCCTTTAGGTCCCAGATACCACGGTGATGGGCTTGGTATCAGAACCCAGATAGAATGGAACAGACGGATGCCATGGTGACCAAATAGATAGATCAAAGGGATTTCTCTGGGGTGCAATGAATAAAAAGAAGGATCTCAACCAGCTGAATCTACTAGTGAAACGCCTTCCCATATTGGTCTCCGTCCATCTCACAGGGATGGTGGGAGGCTGAGTTTGTTAATGTTTGTGAGTTCAGATGCCACAGCGCTGGGGTCATCTGAGCCCTTTGCAGAACCCCACAACACAGAGCCCTCTCACAGAAGCTCTGATTACAGCAGTGTGACTCCTGCCCCCTCGTGAAGGTCACTCAGTGCCCCCGACCCCGTCTCTCCGTAGCTGGCGAGAACATGTGGTGAAACTTGCAAATCAAGGGATGGCCACTGCTTCCTCCGGCACCCGTTTGTCTCGGTTCTGCACAAGGGCTGCAGTCAGAGATTAACCCTACGTATTCACTGTGAATGTAGTGTCACTCGTCGTCCCAACGGGGGAAGGTCCCAGCACAGGCCTGGCCAGGAGGATGCAAACTCCCTGCCTCCCACCCACTGGGAGATGCGTGAGAATGGGGAGGGCACCACAAACGAAGAATTTTTTTTTCCCTTCCGCCCCTCCCTGCCGAATGGGTCCCTTGAAAAAAACCTCATTCATCTTTTCCTTCTCCTGCCACCTCCGGTGCATGCCAAGGAGAGGATCGTTAACATCTGCATCACCTTGACGTAGAGTGAGCGGTGTGGAACGGTGATAAGGGATCCTTCCCCTCCCCCGGCGGGTGCCAGGGCTCACGGGGCCCAACCCCCATTATCACGCTGGCTAGCAGAGTTCGATGCGGGCGAGCAATGCCCGCAATCGACAGCTGGGCTCTTGCCCCACAGCCACACGCTGAACGTGCTAGTGAGGGGCTGCAGAACCAGCGGTCGCAGAACCCGTATAGAGCAGGGGGGCTGGGGGCCATTGAACCAGACTGTAAACCCTGGATATGATGGAAACCAGGCCGGAGGGTGCGGCTGCCCCCCCCAGTGCCCCTAGTTCCAGCACCTGCAGGGGGTGAGGGGCAGGGCAATGGATCCTGAGTGTGGGGCCTGGGACAGCTGGAAATTGACAGGCCAAGGGCAGAGAGTTGCCCTCGGAGGGGGATGGGCTGATGCGAAAGCCTTTCCTCCATGATCTGTGGAGCGGCTGCTCCCTCCTCCCCCGCATCCCCCCGCGAGGAGGCTGCAGCTCTGGAGCTTTCCGAGGCGCCACCTTTGGCGCAAATGGGCCGCATTAATATTCAGCACCACGGCCAGCTCCTCCACGCACAGCCGCCCGCTGCATGGAGCCATTCCTCCCCGGCTCCGGAAGGATTGCGGCGCTGGGCTCGTCATCAGCTCCCGAGCAGCGCCCTGCAGCCAGGGGAGAGGGCAGCTGCACCTGCAGCATGCAGGTCCGGGGCGCCCAGGGGGACCCGATCTGTCTGGCCTGGGCCAGCCGAGAGGCTCTGAGCCCCCCTCCGGCCTTGCAATGTCCCAGTGAAGTGGAGCTGAGCTTCTCTGCAGGGACAATGACCAGCTGGTGAAAGAGAGAGACATGCTTTGTCTGAACCCATGTGTGTGTGTGGGGTGGGCCCCTATTTGTGCCTGTGTCTGTTGGCGGGCGACTCCCCGAGCGTCTCAGTCTCGGTCCGAGGCCTTGGGAATATAAAATGAAAAGGGGGAGCGGTCGCCTGGTTTTAGTCATGAAAGCTGTTGAATGAGCATCCAGGCCCGGGGGCCGGCAGCTGCTGCTGGGGCAAGAGGGTGGTGAGCTGGATGGGGGAACAGAGACGGGGATCAGATGCTCCTGAAGGGATCCTGTTTCCTGTGCAACACTTTGCTCCCACGCAGATCGGTGCAGCCCGGGAGAGACTGAGATTCTCATCTGAAGCCCAGCCCACGGGGCCTTTCATTCATGCTGGTGCATCCATAAATTGGCACAGGGGTCAGCTCTGTCACTGGGACATTCCCCTGCCACAACATAGATGTGGGTTAGGGGAGAGATGTCAGACAGATCTTTCCCCTCCTCTCTGCCCAAACCCCAGGCAGATACTCCAATGGCTAAAGAGCATACTGTTTACAATACATTACAGGGTCCCCCAATATTGCCCTGGAGTGAGTTCATCCCAGTAAGCCCCTATAGTGATTCTGATATGTCCCCAGAGTTCTCCTGTCGGTATTTTGAAGCACTCAGCATAACTATTAAGTTATTTTTCTTATGTGTATTACAGTACAGGGCTCAGCTGAGAGCAGCCCCATAGTGCTGGGTATGTTATAAACACATAGTGAGAGGCAGTCCCTTCCCCAAAGTGCTCACACCCGGCACAGAGCCGTAGCCACAAGAAAAGTCCCAGTATCAGAGGATGAGCCCCACTGATCTAAGAACCCCATTTCCAGAGCCGCCGGCCAGTCTCCCAGGAAATGCCTCAGCAGAACACCCCAGCATGGACAGACCGAAGTGTGACTCACAGCCGCTGCCTTGGCTAATGTGCCCTGGCAAAGACATTCCCTTGCTTTGTAGAGATGTTCCTGCCATCCTAATGTGCCGGTGAGCCCAGGGGCCCTGCAGCTGTGTGCACATTACGCACAGTGTGTACCACTGGCCGCAGTAAGGAGAAGCAGCACTGGTCACACCACAGCCCATGGAAGAGCCATGGGGTCAAACCTGAGTGGGTGCGGTTGTGACCCTGTGTATGGGGGCGGGGGTGGGTCGCAGCTCTGCTCAGGTTTGGCCTGGCTACCCCACCAGCACAGAACCAAATCGGAATGGGCAGCGGGGTAGCCAGTGCTCCTCCTCTTTGCTGCTGCCATGGGGCTGGCTCCTGCACCAGGAATTTCCCCTGGGGGCTTGCCCAGCCTCACCCCACTTCCAGCAGCCTGTGGGGAGGGACACTGCCCCTGGACGTGCTGGGCTGGAAGGCAAGGGCTGAGCATGGCACTGGTGAAGAACTGGGGCCAGCGGCTGCAGCAGGGATGGCTCCACAGGGATTGACAGTGTGTACCAAGGGGAAAATTTCTGGGGGCACCCCTGAGGACCCCAATACCGTGGAACCTTGTGTGTGCACCAGGGAAGATTTAGCACCATTCCTCACAGCAAGATGGCAGCCAGAATTCATCTCCTTCCCTCCAGCCAGCTCTGCCTTTGCCTGGCCACTCTTTCTGGCTGAGGGCTTTATCCTGTGGCCCATCACCGAAGTATCTGAGTGCCTTCCAGCTAAAATCAATAGCAAAAGCAAAGTCTTTAGGGGATTTCCTGGAGGCTCTGCATCTTTTCCCTGCTTGGGGGAGGGGTTGTGGTTGTTTGGGGAGGGGGAGTATTTATGGAGGCTGGGGCGCTGTGTGGAAGGGGCTGTTGGGGCAATTGTCATTCTTGCGCTGGTGGAAAGGCTTTCTCGAAGAGGAGGGTTTTGCAATGCTTCCTAAAGAGGGTCAGGATCTGGGCTCACCTGCCCTCCTCTGGAAGATTGTTCCATTGCTGGCGCCCCTTGACGGAGAACGTCATCCCCAGCTCTCATGTGCTTGGTCCTGAGCTTTCTGATCTGCATTATCCCAGAGGAGCTACCTCAGCAGTGCATAGATCCACGTTCCGTCTTTGATGTAGCTGGGGCTTGATCTGCTAATTGCCTTGATGATTAGGATCAAGGCCTTAAACTCCCATTTGAAACTGACTGACAGCCAGTCAAGGGCTGATTAACAAGATAACACTAGCACCAATCCCCTCCCCTTACCCTCCAGGGAGAAATGTTTCCATGGAGCAGTGCTTTCACACTGATATTAAGGTCACCCAGCATGTGGCCTCTTCTAGTCCCCTCTAGTCTGACCTGGAGCATCCCAATGGTGATCCCACACCCCTCTATTGACTTCTGGCCTTTTTCATTTGAATTTGTTCTTTCCAGATCATGGTCCAGCTGTTCATCTCCCCTTGTTGGATCCTTGCGCTGCTGAGACCTCTCCCCTCTTCCTAACATCATAGTGGATACGAAGACGGGTGCCCCTCCTGCACATGCACATATTCGGGTCCCATAACCTCTCCCATGGGTCCTGTTTCACAAACACTTGCTCCATGTGGACCAGGCATGGCCAGAGCAGGACCACATGGAACCCATGAAGTTGCAATGTGGAGGCTTCGGATGGCCTCATCTTTACTATATGAATGTGGCCCATGGGGCCCACCTAGCCCAGCATTCAGTGCTCCTCTAGCGTCTCTCCAGACCACACCCTCACTGTTAAAATAGGAGGACGATTGCTAATTCCTCCATTTGGCCAAATCATATGCAGCCCTTGACCTCCTCATCTGGGCCTCCCCAGCCGAGGAAAACAGCTCTCCTCAGGCATTCCTTTCCTGGTGGCTGTGAAGAGGCACAAGATGCTGCTGAGGCTTTCCAGCCACTCCCCATGATCCTGCCTTTTAAAACTCTCTGGTGAGAAGGACTGAAGCATCTCAGGAGAGAAGCAGCTCTGCCTATTAAACTCCATCTTCCAAGCCTGGCCTCCCCACCTTCTCTCTGATCCTGTCCGAAAAGAGCCTGCCAGCTTGCCCGGCCACTCCATTGCCCTCTACCTTGACTGGTCATTGTCAAGCTCTGTAAAGTTCCTGGGGTTCGAGTTTGTGGCAGAGACGCTGCACGGAATTGCCAGCCAGACACTGAGCTCCCACAGGGTCAGATCCAAGAGGCACGTCTGCAGCTTCCTTCCCTTCTAATTCTGAGTGGGATGTCTTTCCCTTCCTGGTGCGTAGGCAGCCTGGGATGGTGCAGGGGTTTCACAGGGGCTGGCGGGGAGGCAGAATTCTCCCCTCCAGCTACAGAGTGGCAGTGGAGCTGTGGGAAGACACCTTGTGGAGCATCTGGATTCCTGTGACTTCCCTTGTGTCAAGGATCTACAGGGGTCTCTTGCGTTGGCCTTTATACCATCTTCTGAATGTACCCCTATTTCTTGCCAAACCCTAAGTTTAGCCTTTTCAAAGGCAAATTCTGCAGCTCCCCAACTGTGAGACTGGGCCTTTGGGCTCCAGCATTGCCTGTGTGCTCTCCACAGTGAGTTCAGACGCTTGCTGGAGACATCTACCTCTTCAGGGAGCAATGCGACCAGTCAGCATTTTCAGTGATGCAGGGCAGCCTTTTCAAAACGAGGTAGCATTTCTTAGTCACCAGCCTCTGGAGTGTCCTTAGGTGAGCCTGGAATAGCCAAGCTTAAGACAGTGTCTCTACAGGCAGTAGCAACAGCCCCATTACTCCATGCCTTCCTGGAGGCCACCTTCTCTCTGGGCTCGCTGTGTTTCTCACTTTTCCATTCTGCTGTCCTGCAGAGAATTGGAGGATGCTCTTGGCTGCTTCCAGGCCCAGCCCCTGTAGTTGGCCCTACTGGGAAGGTGTTTGGGTCTTTCCACACACCCTCTTTAGCTACAGCAGCAGTGATGTAGAATCATAGAAATGTGGGCTGGAAGGGACTGCGAGAAGCCATCAAGTCCAACCCCCTGTGCTGAAGCCAGCCCAAAAAATCCAAGACCATCCCTGACAGGTTTTTCTTCAACCTGATCTTAAAAGCCTCCAGGGCTGGATTCTCTGTAGCTTGAAGTCTTTAAATCATGATTTGAGGACTCCAGTAACTCAGCGAGAGGCGTTGGGAGTTGGGTGGGCAAGGTTCTGTGGCTGGAGATGTGCAGGAGGTCAGACTTCTGGCCTTAAAGTCTAGGACAGGGGTTCCCAAACTGTGGTACGCCTACCACCAGTGATACACAGGCCACCTTCCAATGGTATGTGTCTAAGCTGCCCGACAGGCCTCCAGTTGCCAAGGTAGCTGAAGCGGAGTGTCAGCAGCAGAACTTCGGGCTAAGCTGCGGCCGACGCACCGCTTAAGCTACCTTGGCAAATGGGGCACCGGGCAGCTTAGTGATTCTCGGCCGGTCGCTTCTTCTTGGTGGTAGCACTACAGGGGGTGGCGTTTTATGTTGGTCATATGCAACGTGGTAGAGTTTGGGAACCGCTGGAGTCTATGGGGATCTCACAATCTCTCCTGCAAACCTGTTCCAGAGCTTCACTACCCTGACCGTTAGAAAGTTTTTCCTATTATCTAACCTAAATCTCCCTTGCTGCAGATTAAGCCATTACTTTGTGTCCTACCTTCTGTGGACATGGAAAACAATCGATCACCATCCTCTTTATAACAGCTCTTAACATATTGGAAGACTGTTCTCAGGTCCCCACTCAGCCTTCTTTTCTCTAGACTAAACATGCCCACTTTTTTAATCTTTCCTCATAGGTCAGATTTTCTAAACCTTTTATCATTTTTGTTGCTTTCCTCTGGTCTCTCTCCAATTTGTCCACACCTTTCCAAAAGTGTGGTGCCCAGAACTGGACACAGTGCTCCAGTTGAGGTCTCATCAAATCAGTGCTGAGTACAGTGGGACAATTATCTCCTGTGTCTTACATACAACACTTCTATTAATAAAACCCAGAATGATATTAACCTTTTCCACAACTGCATCACGTTGTTGACTCACATTCAATTTGTGATCCACTATAACCTCCAGATCGTTTTCAGCAGTACTACCGCCTTGCCAGTTATTTCCCATATTGTCGTGTGGGGCTCAGAGGCCTTTCCAAAACTCCAGCGTCATTCATGAGTTTCAGCCCCCTGTTCCCATAGGGGTTAGAACCAATTCTGCATCATTTGTTAACTGCACAGACATTTTGCCCTTGTAACTCTTGCCCAGGGGCGCTTCTTGCTCAAGGGATTAGGAGGTTCCTAGTACTGGGGATGGGAAGGGAGTTGAATGGCTGGAAAGTGAATGAAGAAAGGGGAGCAAAGAACTAATGTTTAAAGAGAGCATGAAGGGTTGCTAAGAGTTTGGAGTGTTGCCTGTAACTGTCTCAGGTAGGAAGGATTGGTCTGATGGGGTCTATAGGTCCCACACTGAACGAGGAGAGGGGGGAGTAGAGAAATACTGGGCTAGGGCTGCCCCACCCCTCAATAGGTACATGGCAGGTTCTCAATGGAGGAACAATTTAAAAGGCCTCTGGTAGGAAGCGGGGGAAGGGATGGGGGCTGGATTGGCTTGGATTGCAGGCAGCACCAGGAAGTAGGCTGATGCTGAGAGCTCTGCCAGCAATGGCAGTTGTGTTGTGACGGCTGCTCTAGCAGCAAGGACATGGATTCTGCCCCCCACTTCCTGTGGGATTTGAAAGCCCTAAGAGAGAGACTGACTGCCTGAACAGGATGCTACGAGAGTCTGCCAAACTAGTGACCACGCCCCAAACTGAGGAATTCCAGACTGCTAGGGAGTGACCCGGGGGAAGTATAATTTGGGGTAGCTCCGTAACTGGGCTGGGCACTTTGACAAACCCCTGTGGCCCTGGGTGAAGTGTGAGAGCCGGGCTCCCCCTACCTTGCCCCCCTGCCCAGTCCTTTGTAGTGAACAAACTCAGGGGGAATAATTGCAGCAAGAGGGGGTGATTGAGGCTGCAGCCAGGGCCCCCTCTGGGACAGCTAGACTGGGAGAAACCATAAGGCCATGAGCTGACCATTGGGCTAGCTGGTCATCAGAGCTTCCTGCTACAATCGGAAAGCATCAAGGGCCAGGGGATGCCAGTGTCATGAGTTGTTTGATTTTCTGCGGCAGTGTTGGGGGAAGAATTAATTTTTTCTTCCTTTGGTTCAGATGTAAAAAGGATGTAAAGAAAAAAAATCTCAGCCCTGAGAGTTAGGGAAAACCTGGCTGGGACGGGGACGCTGGTCAGTTCCAGAGCAAGGGTCTTCACTGGAGATCCTCTCCTCTCTTTCCAAAAGCTGCTCGAGCGCGCATGCGGATGCGGGAGACCTCCAGTCCCACTGCTCTGCACCTCCCATGCTCTTGGTGACACATGCACCGAGCCTTCCATCTGCAGCGCTCTTGGCAAACTCCGCTGGCATCAGCGGGTGCTGCCTTCAAGAGCTGACCTTCTGGATCCCGTTCCTGATCGCCATGAAGAGGGGGCACTGAGCCTCCGTCACTCCCGCACGATGCAGTGACAAGGAGAGGAGATGCTGGAGTGAGGGGGACATGCTGAAGCTAAGTCAGGGTGGGGATTTGCTGGGGGAAAGATAGCGGGGGACCCAGGACTGACTGGCCATAGGGAGTGAAGAGTTGTCTTCTGAGCAGAAAGTGGCACCATCAGGGCAGAGCGAGGGACCAGTGGTGGAACAACTTGGGGGAACCTAGACAACTAAATGGCCTTTACCCGTCTGGAGCCTGAGTTGCTTCTCGGTCACCGGGATGCAAGGAAGGGAAAGGTTGGATAAGGACATGTCTGATGGACCAAAATCCCCGGTCATCCTAGAACGGGGGCAGGGGGCACAGACGATTGAGCTCTGTGGACGCATGCTGATTGTTTCTCCCCGGCCCTGTTCCTTCTCTCCCTGGGGTTAGTTCACACCTGCTGTAGAACAGGCTTCACTCCAGTCTCCATGGAAGGGAAATGCCAGGATCCCTTGTGCCTTGGAACTGCGGGAGCCAAGCTGAGCACAGCCTCATTCTGTCCAGGTTTCCTCTGTACCATTCTTTCCCAGATGGACTCTCCTGGGCTTTAACTCCATCCCCGGTGGCATAAACCTCCCTTTCTACACTGGATCTGTCCCTCGGCGAGGGAAGAAGCCCTCTAATAAATCACCCCCACATCTCCTCTTCTCCAGGGCGAATGAGTCCAGTCTCCTGAACGTTAGTTGCCATCACTGAAATGAGCTTGCCAATATCAGCTCATGCTCTGCTGGCGCAGACTCTGACACAGGTGGCCAGTGGCTATAACATGCCTGTGATGGGATTTAACCCTCCCTCCCACTCTAGCACTTAAGGGGTTAAGGGGAGCTGGCGAGCTCAACAAGTGCAGCCAATTACTCCTGGAGGAGGAGCCAGGACCAGTCTGGGATGATGCCCAGCTGAGAAAGCGAGGTGGCTGTATTAGGGTTTGGTTTCATGCAGGAGCAGGAGGCCCATGTGGAAAATAGGCCTTGGCAGCATCTACTGAGAGGAAGCAATAGAAAAGGGTCAGGCAGGCTGGGATGCAGGGGAAAGGAACATCCCTGGATAAAGGTCCCTGAGAGAAGGACGAGACTAGGAGAAGCCTTGTTAGAAAAGCTGGGCTGTAAGGGAAGAGGCATTTAGAATCAGAGAAGATGAGGGACTTCAGGAGATCATCCAGTCCAACCCCCTGCTCAAATCAGGACCAACCCCAACTAAACTATCCCAGCCAGGGCTTTGTCAATTCACCCCTTAAAAACCTCTAAAGATGGAGATTCCACCCCTCCCTGGGTAATCCATTCCAGTGCTTCACCACCCTCCTAGTGGAAACGTTTTTCCTAATAGCCAACCTAGACCTCCTAGACCTTTCTGGGCAAGGGACCCGGAGAGAAGGACAAGAGTGGGTGAGGGCTTTGAAAAGGGAGATAAACGCTGAAAAAGGGGCACGGCTAGGCAAGCGGGGCTTTGGGGGAAGGTCCAGGCTAAAGAGGAAAGGAGCCATAGAGGGGCCTGCAGGAAGGAGTTTGTATCCTGAGACTGTCCCTGAGGGGAAAGGGCAGCTATGGGGGAAGGCGATTCCTGAAGCAGGCCTAGAAGAAAAGGGGCTCCAGGGAAAAATCCCTGAGATTCAGTGGCTTGGGAGGAACCCAGCCCACAGGGAAAAGGCTTTGGAGGGAAGCTCTGTGGCAGAATGAGGAGGAACTCTGCGGAGCCCGGCAGGGGGACGGAGAGCCTGGGGAGGACTGATGCTGGGAAGGTTAGAAGAGTTTTTGCCTCTTTGAGTTTGGACATTATTACCCCGGAACAGGTGGACTTAAATCATGAGCTGGCTGCAGGGCTGAGTGGTGGGAAGCGGCAGACCCCCAGCAGACCAGAACGACCATTGGCAGGGGTGCCTTATGGGGCGAGCACCACTACATCACGCCCAGTCACGGGGAGGCGCTCCAGCGGTGAGTCCACTCTTTCACAAGGCCCAGGGGCTGAAAAAACAGTGAGCAAAGCAGCGTGCAGGTATGTTGGCTTCCCTCAAGTAAAACGTGGTCTCCAAAGCTCCTGTTTTGGGGGTGGGGAGTGTGAGCAGAAGAGAACGCGCAGACCGTCTCCCTTCAGCTGGAACAGGGGCTCCCTAGCTTTGCCCAGCAATCTGCCGGAAGCTCAAGGGTCCCCGGCACTTCACACAGAGTAGATCAGAGCCACGCTCCTCCTTAACATGGAGGTGACACCTCTGGAGCGCACGTCTCGGCGTGCAGGAGGGCTGGCTGCTCAGTGAGATGGAGAACTGCACGGTGGCAGGACCAGACTGCAGTGCGGGTGGCCTAGGTGATTTCTTTGGGGTGGCTGCGTGGAGCTTTCGGTCATGTTTTGAGCGCGGGGCTTGTCTTATCCGGCCACTCCCTATCTGGTGGGTCTGCTCCAGCTAGAGGGCTGCTCAAGACTAAATTTTTAAGCTCAGACTGGAACCTAAGCCCAGCCAACCTGCCCTAAGCCCAAGGGAGTCGAGTCATTTTGGGACCCTGGAAATCTGAGCCATTGCTGCCACCAGTTCCTGCCCGTAGGGTCCGCGTGGAGGCGGCCACGTGTGCCCGGGTGGGGGGGGGGGGCGGCAGGCCTTGTTCCTGCCAGCTGTTGGGCCCCCGCATGTGTGAGTGCAGAGGTGACTTGACCCAGGCCAGAGACGGTCGGGGGTTGTTTTCCAGCCTGAACCTGACACGTGTCATCAGGTCCGGTTGGATCTGGGTCAGCTTGCAGGAAGCCTGAGGAGGGCCGGTGCCAAGATCCACGCAGGAGGAGATGTTTTGCAGGGCCCGGGCAGGCCCCGCATCCCATGGGAGGATTCTGCAAAGATTCTCACCTGCTCCCGCTTGTTCATATTAATAGGCTGCAATCTTCTGTCTGTCGCCATAACTATCATCGCCATGGCAACAGACGGCAATGTGAGCATGAGGGGGAGCTGCCAGACTGAAGATGGTGTGTGCGGGGGCGGGGGTCTGTCAGTCAGAGCCTGGGGGGGATGGGACGGAGGGGGGGTTGGATAAGTACCTTCCTGTGTGCACCCGGACCTCCTCCCCAAGGTCTGAGCCGCCTTGGCCCCAGAATATTTCAACCAGGAGGACACCCCTCCTTTTGCCAGGCCCCTGAAGGCCGATGGGCCGCAGGGTCAGTGTAACGGTTCCCCTGTAGCGTCGAGGGCCCTCTGTTTGTTCAGGAGGCAGCGTATCCTCCTGCGGATGGGAGAAAGAAGGCTGGGAAGGACCTGCCGCAATCGCAGCCTCCCCCCAGGACGCCCCACGCGTGAGCAGAAACTCCACCCCAGCCAATCCCCTGGGAGCTGGTGGGATGCAGCTCTGCCTGTGGCTGGGAAGCCCTGCAGAAGCTTGCTCCTCCCGGCTGGACATGTCCCTGAGATGCGTCCAGAAGGACGGGGCCCTCGAGGACACATGGGGACAGCCACAGAGGTGTCCGCAGGTTGCCCAGCATTGCAAAGAGACTGTGCAGCAGCAGCAAAAGTCTGTCCCCTTGTGCATGACCAACAGCCAGCCATGGCGACCTCTTCTGAGAGCTGGCGCTCTGAGTGCACCCCCGCAGGCTGGGAGACGTGGAGAGAGGAGCCTGCCCCACAGATGCCCTGTTCTCCAGCTGGTGTTCTCCACCCTGAGTGGGAGCAGAGCAAGAGCTGGCTCACTGACAGACATCCCCTGCAGGAGAAAGACAGGTGCTGTGTGGACAGGCCCCTTCCATCGGGGAAAGGGAGTGAGGCAGGGACCAGATTCATCAGCAACATCCTGAACCCACAGCTCCTTCTATCCAGCCCCCCCCCCCCCCCCCCCCCAGTCAGATCCTCTTAGAACTGCTCTGCTGCCAGGAACCCTCCCTCCCACCAGAAGGAGCAGGCTCTGTCTGGGCTTCATACCACGACCTGCACTGCAAAACCCTACCCCTGCAGATCTGCAGAGGAGCCAGCAGATGGAGAACCTGGAGACTGCACATCCCGTGGGACAGGGAAAAGGCCTTTCCTCCTGGCCCAGCAGGGATGCTAACACCTTGGACTTTTGGAAATGGGACGAGCAAGGAAGGAAAACTGCGCATACCCCAAGATGCTGACAAAGAGAGTAGCCCGTCTGGCCCTGTGATGTGTCGTCCCTGGCCCCTGCTCAGACTGGAGTGCTGGCAGCAGAGTTGGAACCCCAAATACCTGGTGAAACTCCATCCCGTGCAGATGTCTCTGCCTCTGCCGAGCCTGTCCTGGTTTACACTTGGGCAGCATGGGGTGAGCTTGTCAGGCCAAGAAAGATTATTTGATTTGCATGAGGAGCAGTGCTAACAGGACAGGACATGGCAGGAGAGGGGCAGAGGGTAACAGACTTCCCCCTCCTCCCCGAAGTTTGAATTGGTCTGGACCAATCCCAGCTTGCCTCAGGACCCCTTGTCCATCTTCCCAGAACGGGAGTCAGCCTGGGCTTCTGGCAGCAGCGGCAGGGGCTGCCTGGGACAGAGACTTATGCAAGAGGGTTGTAAATCCTTGTGCAGTTGATTTCCCATCCTTTCTGCCCTTGGCCCCGCCGTCGCCAGACCCTGCCTCTGCCAAATCACACGCACCCCCATCCCTTTCCACTGCACAGCCCCTCTGCCAACATCCCTCCCCATGGAACTCACCCAACTCAGTCATGCTCCCCCAACCCCCTACCACTCCACTGCCCCCCCAGTCAAACACACAGGCATGGCTGCTACCCTGCACCCCCTGGTGACCAGCAATCCCCTTCTTGTCTAGGTCTGGCTGCTCTTGGAGTAGGCAGCTGGGACTGAGGATTCCTATTTCTGTGCCTGTCGCGCTGCCAGTGGCTGGCTGGGGGCAGAGCCTTACCCATCTGTGCCAAGCAGGAGGCAGCCCGTTATCAAGGCAATGCAGTTTCTCCATGTGAACAGGGGCGATCTTAAACTCAGCAGGGGCATTCAAGTCTGTTCACCTGACACTAATGAGGGGGGGAAGGCCTGCTGTGACGCTGCCCTCAAATACAGGGGTCTCCCTGGTTTTATTGTGGCGGGTTCCTTGGATGACTCAGGAAGGTGGATCTGGAGCAGTGGTTCCCGAACTTTTTGGCTTGAGGGTGACAAATATAATTTGTACAGCCCTGAAGGGCCACCAGTCTCTGCCAGCAGGTCACCTCCCCGCCACCCCCCACTGCAGCCAGAGGGAAGGAGTTCAGCGAGGAGGATCTCCTGTCCCCCTGGCCGCAGCAGGGAAACTGGGTCTCTAGGCAGTGGCTCCCTTCTGCAGCCAGGGGGATGGGAGATCAGCGCTCGCCTCCCTCTGGCTCCAGCACGAACCCCAGCACTTAGGGACCCAGGCAGGGCACCTTGTTGCGCTCCCTGCTACAGCCAGGGGAAAGGCAGCACTGATCTCCCGTCCCCTTGGCTACAGCAAGGAGCCTGCACCGGCAACGCACTCTGCCTGGGTACTTATGCAGCAGCTCCCTTCTGCAGCCAGCAGGAGGGGAGCCATGGACCACCTCGGAAAGACCCCGCGGGCTGGGAACCACTGATCTGGAGCTTTTTCAGCCTTTATAAAATGGGGCTGTCACAGTTCAGGGCAACTGCATCTGTATTCCTGCCCCTGTGCTCCTGCAAGGGCATCCCCCCAGCTCCTCCGCTGTCACCTCTCTTGAGGGAGAGAGACATGGGTCTTTGCCCAGCTACACAGCGTACCTGTCTGCGTGAAGGGCCAGCTCCTGTGCTTTGCTTTCTCTTCAGAGGCAATGCACAGTGTAATTACTCGTTACCAGGCAGCTGTTTCTAAACAAGCACATTTATTCTTCAGGTGAAAGCAGGACAGAGCAAACATATTCAAAGAAAGAAAAGGACCTGCCCGCATGCTAATAAGTTTAACAGAGATTACCTGCGACTCCAACAGGGGGTCTGGCCGGCGAATGGGCCTTCAGTCCTCATGCAGGGTTTTTGTCTGTGCTTACGTAACTGCTTTTGCTCAGAAGACGAACATCCACAAATAGTTCATGCCTTCCTTTATGCAGGCGCGGCTTTTGATCTTGTCCTCGTGTAACAGGTCCTTTCGTCAGGGCTGGGTTTTTGCCTAACTGGAGGGTCACCTCCCCCTAGAGAGGATATCTCTATTGTGCAATCTCGTCCTTTGAAACTCAGGACGCTTCCCAAGGTTTACCTGGGCCACGTCGCCCCCCAGAGTCACGTACAACCGAACAGTAACACAGAAATGTTGCATTTTTAATACCGTGGACTCTAAAGCTACTTCAGTGTAAATCAATAAGGGTTTTCGAGGATATCGCAGGATCGTTGCAGGGCCTTGTGCCCCGGTTTGTGGCTTTCTGAGGGTCAGCGGGTGTTTTCCAGGCCCTAAGGGAGGAGGGCGGTTTTGCTGATCTCTGACCTTAGCAACTGCAGAACTCTTGCGTCTCTCCTTCCCGGCTTGCGTCAGAGAGGCCCTGCTGAACCTTCAACAAACTGGATTTTGTGGACTATTTGTGGCGCCTCAGCGTTAGATCTACATCAGCAAAACCCAAACGTTCCAAGCAGTTTGAATTCCAGCCCCTTCCCCTCTCCTTTCCTCAGGCATCTCTTCCTTGGTATGTGCAATGTCCCAGTGCGGGCAGTCATTTGGGAAACTCCAGGCAACCAGGGCATCCTGGAAAAACTGGGTAGGCAGGACTGGAATTTATATTGCTCCAAACAAAGGGGCAAGACCCCATTACAGACCAGCAGCCCTGCTTTTGGACATCATGAAGCAGCTAAAAAGAGCCCAGGCCCCCTTTCCCTTCCTTTGTAAAGTGCTTTGAATCACACCCATACCCACAGAGAAGGGCCCTGTATCTGGGGGTGGGGTGTGAGCCAGCATCCCTGCATATACAGCTGTGTGTGTAGAGCACGGGGGTGTCAGCCTCAGGCAAGGTGCTTGTGTCTTCTCTGCAGGGGGCCCCTTGCACTCTCTGTGGGATAAGGCAGCAGAGGAAGTGACTGGGGCAGAGCGGAAAGGGGTGAGGGTGATAGATTCCATGAACTGGGAAATAGCAGAGCTCTGGTGAGACAGCAGGAAGGGGGGGGCTGTTACCTGTCAATCACAGGGACACTTGTTTGCTGACTCCGCTCTTCCAGCAGCTCCTGCTGCAGCAGTGAATTCCCTCTCCCTCCTGGGAGCAGTGGCACAAGGGGACTCACTGGGATGCTGCCCTTGGCTCGCCGCCCCACTGGGCACAGCGGTTTCCTTGGCTTGCAATTCCTTTTAGATGCTCCTGCCTCCTCTTTCCCCCTGGGATTCAGCCCCAGGAGGCTGCAGCACACAGCCTGTGAGGGAGAAGCAGCCCCGAGCCCAGCTGTGACTGGGCTGAGAGCATAGGCAGAGGGCCAAGCTGCTGGACTCAAGGCTGAACTCTGCTCACGGCCCCATCTGTTGCAGCACAAAGTGCTGGGAGATGGTCTGGACTGAGTCCCCTGCCCGTGCCCCTCTGCTCCCCACACCAGGCTCAGCGAGTTCTCTGCTGCAGAATCTCCTGTGTGGTGAAAGCTGCCCCATGGTGCCTGCAGCAACTCTGAGCAGTCTCCTGCCCAGGTACTGCCACGGAGTCACTGCACGCAGCATGGGCAGGCAAGGGGCTCCTGTACAGCCCCACCACCAACCAGGGGCATTATGGAGCTTCCACCTCCCCCTAAGGGAGGGGGCTGGTGCCAGAGGCAGGAGAGCAGAAGGCACCGACCAGTGGTCTGATCTGAGAGGCGGGATCCTGACGGGAAGGACCAGTGGTGGAGGATAGACTAGACCTCCTAGGGGGTCTTCTGCATCCCTCACCCCAATGTCTGCTGGGAAGTGGGATGCCAGGCTCCATGGACCAGCGGTCCAGTCCGATGAGGTGACCGGAGCAGAGGCTCGAGGGAGCTGGTGCTGGAGGCCATGTGTCCTTTGGGAGGGGTGCTGGAGCGCTCCCAAGGGGAAGCCTCTGCCCACTCCCCTCCCCAGTTGCCCAGGGAACTGAACTCAGACACTGAGGGGACACAAACAAGGTGAGCCACCCCAGGGGATCTGCTGCTTCTCACCCTCCGGGGCCTACTCACTCGCTCACACCAAATGTTCTCTGCACGCTGGGAGCCGTGTTCCTGGCAACCGACTCTTCCCCCATCTGGTGTTTGTCTCCTTCCTGAAATTCCTCACACGGGGAGGCTGAGGCCAAGGAGAGAGTTAATGCCCAAGGGAACGGGGTCCCCTTCCCCCCCACTCCACAGTGCACCAGTGATTAAACTGGAGGCTAGAACAGACCTGGCTGGAGTCTGTCCTGTACCCGGCGCTGTGACATGTAGAGAGAACTAGGCAGTGCCCCGTTGTGGAGCGATAGCTCGTGGCTCAGCCCTGGGGGGAGTCATGGACCCTCTTCATCCTCTGCAAGTTCGGAAGCTCAGTCACTGACCCATCACAACTGGCCCCCGTGGCTCCCTGGGGAACCGGCCGCTCGGGGCATTGGCCCCACGTTCTCGGCTGCGTAAACTCTGTTCCGCACCCTCTGAAGCCAGCGCCACCACCTCGTCGGTGGTGGGTCTGGTAGCAACTGGCTTGCAAGGGAATGAGATCCCCGTGGGCAAGTCATCCTGGCAGGGGCAGCTATGCTGGAGTGAGGTTGCAGGGGCTTCTTGGTCACTGATGCTGCCCAAGTGCGGCTGGTACCAGCCCACACCCTCCAGTAACGAGACCTTCACCCTGCAGGGGCTTGGGCGGGGCTGATTCTCTTCTGGCCTTATACCTTGTTCATCACTGTAGTATCCGTACTTTGCAGTACTGCATTAAGCCACATGACCAACATCTGTCATGTGTTTGTTCCCTCATCCGCTCCCCAGGAGGAGCAGTCAGGGCAGCAGCATGGTGTTATACCTCACGCACGCTCTCCACCTCCCGTATAGGTGTGTTACAGAAGGCAGGTCAAAGAAATGCACCTTGCACTTGAAGCAAGCGGTGGTGACCCTTGTGATGGTGCTTAGTTCCTGGGCACGGGCCAACCCCAACAGGGGCACTTGTGGGGAGGCCTTTGCCTGGCTGGGGGCTGGGCAGGACTGACCCGCTGGAGGGGCGTTCCCTTTGCAGCGGGCTGGCACTGGCAGGGAAGCCCTGATAAGAGAGAAGTGGGAGGTTTTTTTGATCTTGCTGAATATTTGCATTGCAGGTCACATGGCTACAGGCAATTACCCCATCAAACTTTGCAGTGGAGCCAAGAATGAAAGTAACAGTGATTGACTCATGGGCTGGCCAGGCAGCTGCATCTCTCCAGCGAACCCTACCTGCTTAGGTAGGTTCCACATGGGTCCTTGTGCTATTTTCTGGGGTCAGTTGCAACCACTTTCCACAAACCATTTACAGCCGTTTAAAGCCAGGACTCCCAGCCCACTGCATCAAAAAAAAAAATCAGGAGTCAGGCCTGGAAAAATGACCAGATTGGCAAAAAATAAATTCATCCATCATGAGCCTTTAAATCACTAAGCAATGTCGGGCTCTTTTCATTGCCTTCCCAGGTCTATGGGGCCAGGCTACAGTGGTGTCGTGTTTTCAAGTGTTTTTTCTCTGCACCCAGGGGGTCTAGACACGCTAAAGCTGAGATTCCCCCAGGCTCACCTGACTCCGGGAGCTGGGGCTTTAGGGAAAATATCAACAAGTGTCAGAGTGGGCAACACCGTGTAAGCCGTTACCCTTCGGGAACTGGCCCCATGATCAGCCACTCTCCTTTCAGGGCCGCCGAGAGGCTGTTGCTCTGTAACAGGGTGCTTGGCGCTGCTTCACCTGTTCTGCGGCTAGTGCTTTGGATGATCCTGCTGCCACGGAGTTTGGGGCCCGGGCTGGGCCGTTCCCTCCATCCCCATGGGCCTCCCTCTTATGAAATTAAACGATGAACTCCGGAGATGCTGAACAGGCTGGGATGGGTTTCCAAGGCAACGGAAGTGTGTGAGCAGGAACGGCAGTGGAGCAGGATGGTGTGGTGTTGCCATAGTGACAGGAAGAGTGAGCTTCAAGCTGGCTCCAGGCTGATCCCCTTTGGTGGCGGCAGGCCCACCTGGCCTCCATCCCGTCGCTGTGTGCCAACAGCAGGGGGAGGTAGACGCGCAGGGAGTTTGGGGTAAGCAGCCAGCAGGCTGGCCATGGTCTATGGCAGAGGGGTCACGCCCCCCAGCAGGACCTGGGCGGTAATGCCATTTCCCTGCCTGCCCCAGCACCAGGACCCCCATTCCCAGAGAAACCACACTTGCTGCCCCTTGCTCGCAGGGGACAGGGGGATCAATGGGGTTCCCCCGCTTTACGGGCCCACAGCAGGGTGGGACCTGGCTGCTCATGAGGAATAAGTCCAGTTACCAGCTCTGTTAGAGAGAGGCACAGGATGCAGCCCTGCTCCCCCGGAGGCGAGCAGTTCTCTCCGCATGGCCCGCCCTGCACTCAGGGAACCGGGCCACAGACACCCCGTTTGCTTGTTTTTCTCTGCCTCTGCAGTGACTGAAGAACGCATCCCTGCAAATGCAACCCTCGGACCATTGCACCCCCCGCCCGCTGCCATCCCTCAGCAAACGCTAGCCCCTCACACCCCCTGCTGGAGGCAGACAGGAGTGGTTCAGCAAGGAAGACGGCCACTAACGCAGCGCAGAGCAAAAATGGCATTAATCCTTGCAGGCCGTCAGCATTATCCCCTGGACAGGGTGGGCGAAGGCACGGAGAGTGTCCCAGCTCATAGAGCAGGCACAAGGCAGCATCAATGCTGGGATTAGCATCTACGCTCACTGCACAGAGCACCCCAGTGCTTGTGCCAGGTGCGTTTCCCCAGTGCTCTTGCTCTAAGCCTGCCACAGGCAAGGGTGGGAGCTCATTCAACGCCCCACAGAGCCAGGAATGTGGGGTTCCTGGCCACCCTCTTCTCTCCCTACTGCTCCAGGGAGGCAGCAACGTTCCAGCCCCAGGTGCCCAGTGCATGTTTGCAGGTGCTGTGGGGTTTGGGGGCTCACGGCAGGGAGGCGACTGAGTAGGCGGCTAGGTAACAAGCAGGGCCCAGCAGCACTGGCACAGCCCCAGGCCATAAGAGGCACAACCAAGTGGTGAACTTCCTGCCTCTTGCACTGGACTCATCCCTCCACCTGCCCCTGCCCCCCCAACCCTTGGGGGGCCAGACAACCCCTGGGAAGGGGGCGCTGATGTAGAGGGGCCCAAGGAAATGACATCACTCTGCAAAGGGGTGGTTGGGGCGAGGCTGCGGGGAAGGGGGCTGGGCTCTGCCAAGGATAAGTCAACACCAGCGAACCCAGGCTCTGACTTGTGTTTTAGCCCCACACCAGAAAACCTCTGACCCAGCCTGGGTGGTGCTTCATGCCCAGGCTAGTTTACACAGCTGGGGAGGCAGGGGGGGTTAGAGCCCAGGGCCCTGGTTTAACTTGGGCTGGAACCTGCCCATTTTGCAGAGGCAGCAGGCAAAAAATCACTCGTGTTGACATCTTCCAGTGCTTTCCCACAATCCCCCTCAAAGGACAGACAAGTTCTGCTGTTGACTGGAAAAGAATCCTAGAGCCTCTGGGCCGGTGAGTGCACAAACAGCAAGGACACGGTAACATGGGTCTGACTTTGCAGTGGGGAAGCTCACAGCTGGGCTAGGCTAACCCAGGCATCAATCACACAGGCTCACAGTGCAGTAAAGACATGCCCTAAATCCCCAGTGCAGGCTCACCTTCGAGAGGAGCTGTTTTCCCAGCATGCCTTTCTCAGGCTGGCCCTTTAAATATAGGAGAGCCAAACCATGGCAGGTCTAAAGGAGCCATTTTGTAACAGGTCGCACCTCCCTCCCTGCCTGCTGGTAAGTACCTGTGGGGATCTCCCCTCCTGTTTCAGCTGCAGTCTGTGTTGCCTGGGGGGCTGTTGTGTTGTTTTGTACCTAGGGGTGTAAGTGTTGAAAACTGACTAGTAAACTGGGCACTTTTCTCTTTCCTGCTGTTCTGCAGGGTGAGCACCATGATCTGTAACAAGTGATTCTCCTCCTAAGACAGCAAACCTGTGAAAGTCATGCAGAGTTTCTGCACCTTGTGCCTGTCTAGATGATCAGCAGCTATTTCCTACCCCCTCCCCCTTAAAAGTTAGCCCATTCTTTTACTAGTGTGGGGATTAAAGAAAGGTACAAGCCCAGCCTCCGTTCCTTCTCTTTATAAATAATGACCAAAATTGCTCCAGTCATTTCTCCCTTGCAGCTACAGCCATCCAGCGCACGGCACGTCCTGGCAGCAGGGCAGCACTCCGGCCAGGCAGCCCAGGGCTTGCGGCTCAGTAGATTCTAGGAAGGCTTCCAACAGCAAATTAATGGGGGGGCCAAACATACCTCACCCCTCTCCTTGGGCAGAGCCTCTGCTCCAGCTTATGCAGGAGAGCAGAGGGCTGTCCTCCTCCTGGGTTCCAACAGCTGGGTGTGGATCAAGAGAGCTGCTGTAATCCACCCTCCCACGCTTCAGTTGTGGCGCTGCCGCAATCTCCTGCATGGGGGTGTAAAGGGGGCATGAGAGTTGGAGCAGAAAGTATCGAGCACAGTGCCCTGGCTTTCACTCCCAGGGGAAGCCTCTGCAGTTCGATAACCTCATGCAGGAGACCAAGGGGGAAAGACAAACATGTCTCCCTGCCCCCAGACTGCTGCTGCCTGTGTAACATGCTGCATGGGCCTACCGATGGGAAAGGGGGCGCAGGAGGCATCCAGCCTGGCTGTTCGGTTGTGCAATGCATGCTGCTGGGCTGCCCCTCAAATGACCTGAAACCTCCCTTCTCCCCCCCAGCTTCTGCTGGCCTCCCCCCCCGGGCGTTACCTGGCCAGCAGTGACGAAGCCGTGCTAGAAAAATAAACTCTGGTGTAAAATCGGGCCCAGGGTAGGCGTGAAAACACTGTGTCCAAGCACCATCCCCGGCCGCTGCTGGAGCATTGCGCTTCAGGCCTCCTGGGCTCTGCTCAGCCACTTGCCGGGGTCAGCGTCCGGACAGGACAGCAGCTCCGCTCTGGAAGGCCAGGCCCAGGAAGAGACTCAGCGGAAAGTACCGCGAGCACAGTTGCCTCTCAAACCCCGACACGCAGCTCCGGGTAGTAGGGCTCCCATTCAACTCCACCCCCCATGGCTGGTGCAGCTGGGGGCAGTTGTGGTGCTGTTTCCCCTCCCCCCACTTAGCCCCCTTGAGTAGCAGCTCACTAGCTGCCCTGCGATCACTAAGAGTTCCCATCAGACTCTCCTCACGGGACTGGGATTGCTGGGAACACAGGCGCTGGGACGCTCTGAGGGGGCGACTAAGCGAGAGCTTCCCGGTGAGTGACATGAATTCAGGCTGCATAACCCCATCACCACCTGACCAGCAATGAAGAGGGAGAGCGTGAGCACCCACACACCCCTAAACCCAGCCCAGGAGGCTCAGCTTGCATTGCCCCTCCCCCAAGCCCTATGATTGTAAGCTCACATCCCAAGTCACCCCACACTTGTGGATTGCACGTTGCACCCCAAGCTGTGGGGGTTTTATGGGCTGCGTAGCGCCAGACTCCACTGTTCCTGCCCTGGTACAGTTTGAAGCCCCTTCTCCACATCAGGCCTGGTAGAGGGGCACTACCCGGTCTATGGGGCTCCTGCAGATGGGGCAGGTGTGGCTGGGCAGGGCTTCAAAGCAGCGGAAGCAGCAACAAACGTGGCCGCAGCCCAACAGGACGCACTCGCGGGGCCGCGTCAGGCAGATGATGCAAGTATCCTCGGATGTGTCCTCTCCCGACTCGGTCGGCGTGTCCCCGTTGCACCACAGGGCCTCCAACTCCTGGCGCTGCTCCTCCTGCTCCTGCTTGTGCCGGCGCCGCTGGTAGGCCCGGCAGAGGGCGTAGAGGATCACCGCTACGCCTGTCAGGCTGCAGAGCACGGCGGCCCCCTTCCAGAAGCTGCTCACTGACTCCATCTCCGCCAGCAGCGTCTGCCAGTCTCCCAGGTGCAGGAAGTAGCTGGACCCATCAGCCGGGGGCTGCAGGTGGAGGGCCCCATCTGGGTGCAGGGCCAGCTCCCCGATGCCAGTCAGGCTGGCCCCCACGCGGAGCATCTCCTCTGTCTCCAGGATGCCCTTGGGCTTCTCCCCACTCAGGTAGTGACTGACCAGGTCTTTGAAGCTGTGGGTTGGGTGTTGGAAGTGCTCATAGACGGTCTCCAGGGGCAGCTGGACAGCACGTAGCGGGCTCTCTACACTCACCCGGGTCACCGCCTCCGCTCTGGTGGACGCCAGGACAAAGGGCACCGTGTACACCTGCTCCGAAACCACCCGCTCGCTTTCATTCCTGCAACCATTCAAGAGCACGACAGCTGAGCCTGTGGCTTGCAGAAGGGCTTCCAAAGGCCCTAGATCCCTGGTCTGCTCCCGCCCCACAGGCTAACCTCGCTCTCTTACCTTCCCCCACATGTGAGGGGCCAGCGTGGTCCTTTGAGACAGTCTATGGGCCTCTCAGGTAGCTGAGTCCCCAACCCATGCCTGCAGAGGACATTGCCTCCACTGCAAAAAGGGACCCTGCCACGGGTGCAGCTCTACATGCACCCCAGATCAGCTGGCCCCATGTCCTCCCCTGACACCACCGCCTGCTGCTGGTGCCCCTTTCTTCCCCAACAGTAGCCCATCCTCCACCCCAGGTCTGCCCTAATAACCGCTCACCAACTCCGGGCTAGGCTGTTCCAGATCAGCCGATGCTCCTTCAGAACTAGTTTCTGGATCACTCCCTGCAGCTCCTCATGGTGCTGACTGGACAGAGCTGTTTTTGCTGGCAGGACAATCCCTAAGGAAAAGAGATGGATAATGTGGAGGGGGTGTGATCTCTGCGAGTCTAGTTCTGGTCCGTGGAGCAACTCCAGCCCCCAAGGCTGTCTAGAATTCCCATGGTCCCTGGTGCTATAATTCACCAGAGCGCTGCAGGAGACCAGGTTTGACTAGTGGGCTGGGAGAACTACAGTTGCTTAATTATGAGTCGTTGTTGTCCCCCGGTTCCCCCCCCCACACACACACTCCCCAAAAATTCAGTTGATTCAGCAAGAAGCAGGTCTCCCCTCGGGGGCCCAGATAGGACATCCCCGGCTGTGTTTCTGAATGGCCACCGACACGTTGCTCTGCAGACTGGCCCTATCAGTAATGGTAATTCCCCAGTTACTAGGTCCAACACCCAAGCTGTGAAGGTTGCTGAGAGATGGGTCCCACTGCAGCAAGCTGGAGAAGCGTACAGGGATCTTACCTTCTAAGGCAACATAATGCAGGCACTGGCCACTGGTGGCAGACAACAGGTCAGGCAGATTATCATCCACCTGAAGCTTCGGGGCTTCCTGCAGGATCAGAGACCAGAAATGAGAATGAGCCTCAGACACCTGCAATCTAAATGAGCTGCTAATCAGCGCCCACTGGGGAGGCAAGCCCCATACGCTCAGCCAGGGCTGTGCCCCACCTCCTCACATTGCAATACTCCAGGGGCCAGCAGGTACCTCCCTCTTCACCAGAATGTCTCTTGCCCCTCAGGTTTTACACTGGGACAGGGGTTGATCCACGTAACTCTGCAGGCCACGGAAAGGTGGCACTAGGTAGGGGCCCTTCAATCAGCCCCTGGGGACAGGATGCTTAGGGCACGTGGAGGTAAGGGAATTGCAGGGGAATACGGCCCCTCAGGGGAGTCTCCTCTCTTTACGTGAAGTTGACTGACATGGTCACCATCCTGTTCTAGCACTTGCGGGGCTCTGCGGTGTTTACGCTTCAAGCAGGAGTAGGCGCATCAGACGCGGCCCTGTGCCAGGCGTGGCATGGATCCCTCTCCCAGAGGCGCCGGTGGGTAGGGAGGAATCCGGTGAACAGAACTGGGGTCCTCTAGACTGAGCGGTGGTGGCAGAACGAGATGGGCCGAGTCCCGCCGGACGACGCGTCCACCCTGCCCCTTTAACAGAAGGCAGGGCCCAGGGGGGCTGTTACGCCCGGCCTGCCGTCTACGGAGACTACAGATCCCAGCGAGCGGTGGGCACCAAGCAAGCGCCAATGGAAACCACGGTACCCCCCTGCCAAGCCAGGCTAGGGCCAGCGAGGCAAAGCCTCCGCCGGGATCCTCGAGGTCCCTGCCAGGCCAATGATTCCAGGACTGCCGGCGCTGAGCGTGGGGCGAACAGGACGGGCTGAGCCGGGCCCCACCCGGGGCGGGGCTGGGCTGGGCGCTGCTGGAGGGGCTCGCCGGGGGCGGTTCTGGACCGGGCCCATTTCGGGCAGCGCTGCAGGCTGGGCTCTGCCGGCCCCAGGGCGGAGTCTGCGGGAGCAGGGCCAGGGGTCCCTGCCGGGCATGGGGGGCGCGCCCCGAGCCGGGGGCAGGCGCAGGGGGGCCGGGCCGGCTCACGGAGCCCCGGGTACCTGGATCCGAGCCAGCGCTTGGGCCTTCCGGCGGTAGCGGTAGTAGAAGAAGGCGGAGAAGGCCAGGCTGCAGCCCAGGCACAGCAGCTCGCCGGAGGTGACGGGCGGGGGGTCCATGGGGCCGGGCGGGCCGGGGCGCCACGTCTGCAAGGAGAACACAGGCGGGGCTGCCCGTCAGCGCGGGGCACGGCCTCCGGGGGGGCTCCGCTCCCACGTGGGGGCTGGGCCCGGCGGGCGGGGACGCCCCGAACCCCCGCTGGTGGGAGACTCACCCCGTCCCGCTCCCCCGCGCGCCGATTAGGGGCCACCACCCCCCGGCGTCCCGGGTGCAGGGTCACCGGCCGAGCGGCAAGCAGCCCCAGCCCGCGCCGCGCTGCTCCCTGGGAGACGGAGTCCGTCCGCGCTCAGCGCCTGGGCGCCGCCGCCGTGTCCGGAACGCCTGGAACTACAACTCCCAGCGTGCACCGCGCCTAGAGCACCTCGTGGGGCGGGGCAACGTCGGGGCCCGCGGCGCCGCTCCAGGGACTACGACTCCCGTGAGGCACTGCGGTGAAAGTTCTGGCCACGCCCTCATCGCGGGGGGGGGGGGGAGCACTCGGGGAGTCGGTCAGCACCGGGGTCCTGCAGCCCTACCATTAGCACAGGGTCATGAGCTGGGGAGGGCATGATGGGCTGGTGCCGGGGGGTGACAGGATGTCCTGGTGGGGCACCAGGGCTGCAGAGGGATGATGTTCCCTAGGCTTAGGGGTAGCAGGGAGGGCGAGTGTCCTGGCATGGGAGGAATTCCAAGGGCTGAGAATAGAGCCTGGGGCAGGGAGTGATGGGAACAAGGTCCCAGGGAGGGGTTTCATCTGGCGTATGGTAAAGGCCACCTGGACTAGCAGGCTTTTCAGAGCCGAATAACCTACCCGCACTCTGTGTTTATAATCACCCCTGACCTCCAGATTTCTCCCTTGATGCCCGCGAATCGCCCATTGCACTCCTATCCTGGTTTGTTATTGTAGGGTTGCTCGTGAGACTGATTTGTTGTGGTAGGTTTGCGCAGAATTACTGGTATTTGTCGTGTATTATTGTTATTGCAGGGTATGCTCAGAGCTGTGCAGTGTATACGGGTTGGTTACTGTGTGGGTTGTATATGGCTGGCTGTGATAGTGTGTTATTGTGGGTTTGCTCTGGAAGCCTGGGCTATGTGTATTGGGTTTGTCAGAAAGGCAGCTTGTGTATGCAGGTCTCCAGTCACGCATGTAGACAACAGGGTGTTTTTATTCCAATGCCCACTAGAGAACTGGTTCAGTGTGGGAGGAGTGGGGGAGGAATGGCATTTATTGGAGTTGGTACCGAATGGCCGCGCAGTCAGGGCTCTTCTTGAGTGGGCCATGTTGGGCGTCGTCATCAACCTGCCCTGAGCATACCTTCTATCATTGTTATATTGTGGTAGCACCCAGAGGTACCAGTGTCCACGTCTCATAGTGCTGGGTGCTGCAGGAACACAACCAAAACATTTCCAATCTAAAATGAACAACATGAAGGGGGGAGAGAGATTGTCGGAGATCCTATATTTAAACAGACAGAGCTGCATTAGCTCAACATAGGTACGTTTAGTTTAGAATGACACAAATTAGGACAGTGTTTTCAGAAGTGGCCTCTGAGTTTGGGTGCCCAGCCTGAGGCGCCCGAGGCCCAGTTTTCACGATGGAGTCAGTGGGAACGGCGGATGCTCGCCATCTTTGACATTCAGGTCCAAGGGATGTCATGCTGCAGCATAGCTCACCCAAGTCATTCAAAAATCAAGAGTCAGGCTCCAAAAGTCATGAGATTGGCTTAGAAATCATGAGATTTTAATAAATAAATGAAGGCGGGGGGATGTTTTTTGAGTCTTTTGGGGTCACATTTTCCAGCCTTTCTCCGCAACCAGGAAAAGTTAGAAATTTACTTTGAAATTCAAACTGAGAATCTAACATAATCCCATGACTTCAGGAGCTGGGGCTTTAAGGAAATCACCAAATGTTGCAAATCTTGTAATAAAATTGCAAGAGATGGCAACTTGGCTTGGCAGCCAAAATCAGTCACCACTTCTGAAAATGTTGGTTTAAATATTATTTCCCCAGCTTTTCAGCACTGGCTGATTTCTTGTACATTTCTTGGTGGAATGAGGACTTGTTTGTCTCTTCCCTCTAGCAGCTGGGTGATATTTCACTTAAGAAGAGTAGATTCTAAAGATCAGAGATGAAAGTGCCAAGGAGAAACTGAGTTTGTGGCCGACCTGGCAAATGCGGGGATCGGACGTGAAGGAAATGAGCTGCTCCTTGGAGAAAGGCGGTTCTCAGCAGGCTTTATTGTGGGTGAAATTGTGGGCACGGGGCTTGTTTCCATTGCAGAGTTAACTCGGGCTCTTCCTGAGTCGCTCCCATCCACACGCACAACCCTCTGACCTGAGCATAGGGGTGCTTTACACGTGGGCTAGTTGGCCTATCCTGGGGTATAGGCTGAAGTCCAGGTGCTACCTGCACCCCAGTGTGGGTGCAGGCTAACTCATTGGGAATGCTGATAGTCCTCCAGTTCCTTCCCACAGTTCCTCCTGCAAGACCAGGGCAGACAAGTTCTCCCACAATTCCCTGGGAAGGAGTCACGGAGGTGTGTTTTCCAAGGAGAAGCAGTGAGGTTGTGATGTTCCCATACAAGTGGCACCAGGGAAGCCTGGGGAGAGGAGGGCAGGGATTGGGTTACAGTTCTGGTGTGTCCATACGTGGGCAGTGCCAAAGAAGCTGGCACACTAGGGGAGGCCTCTGTCCCTCCCTTCTGCAGGAAGCCTGGCCCTCGGCGCTTCTGAGGCTTTCAGGGAGTTAGGGAGGCCGTGAGGAGGAGGAGAGGATGAAAGCCAGATGCTGGGCTTATCAGATCTTTCCTTTTTATTTCCTTCTGGCATCTGAGAAATTCACCAGCCATTCACTAGCTTGTTGCACATGTACAAATAACATCTCTCTCCACCCTGGCTCTAAGGAGAAGCAGCCGCTGGCAGGGGAAGCAGCCACTCCTGGCAGCTTTGGGATGGCTGACCGTCTGCGGTGGTTGGCCATGCATAGGAGTAAGTTCTTCCCCTCTGGCTCTTCGCTGCCTGGGTCTCCAGATCCAGGTGCTGCTGCTGCTGCTTTGTTCAGGGCCTGGCTGGCACTTTGTGCCATGCTGCAGTGGGGCCGCGTGCAGCAGCTCCCTGTGGGGAATTGCTGAGGTGTGCACAGCATGTGGAGGTTGGGCAGCTGGTCCAGGGGATGCAGAACTGATGGAGCGGTTACTCCCACCATGGCTCTGCAGCCTGCCCAACTCCAGCTGGTGGTGCTAGAGTATCTGCCACGCTCCCAGCCTGCAGCCACAGCATGGAGCAGGGCTGGGGCTCCTATTTGCTGCAGCTCCTGGGATCCTCCTTCATTCCCTGGTTTCCCTAGGGCCTGAATCCTGTAGTCCTTCCACTGTGGGGGGGCCTGGCTGGGGCAGGGAGCTGTTTACCTTGAGGCCAGGGCTCCAGTCTGTCCTGGGGCAGTAGTGACAGAGGTGTTACCATCCAACAGCCCCGTGTGAAAAGAGTAGAGAGTCCAGACTCCAGTGGACAAGGGACCATGTCGCCGTGGGCATTAACCCAAATCCTTGGGGCTGTGGTGGGAGATTTGCTAATGTGGGGGGTGCTTGTCCTCCTGCTGCCATGTGCTCAGGTGCATGCTGGCTCAGTGCTGGGGGGGGGGGCCCTGCTATAGCGGGAGTCCCTGACCCTTACATGAATGGTGGTCTTTGTGGGAGAATTGGACTCCATCAACAGAGGCTGGGCGCCTCCCATTGCTTTATTTATTGCAGAGCTACTAGGGAAATGTGGACCATCTCCCTAGCAAGTTAGTGTCACTCCAACTCCTGTAGGGATCAGCTTCCCCTACTGGGGATAGGAATTGTCCTGTCACCTGCGATTCAGCCTGCCTACGAGCCCTTAGATGGGGGTAAATGTAGGAAGCCAGTGGGGCTGATGGTGTCCCATACTGGGATGGGGTTAGGTTTCTTTGAATGACCTCCCTTGTACATTCGCAGACTTTCTCATGTCTTTTATTTTACATGTAACCTAATTTCTAGACTCTTCAAGGTTTTGTGTTTTTACAGAAACTAGAGCATTCACTAAAGTCACTGCGAGATTTTTTCCCCCAGTCTTAACTCCACTTTAACAAAGTCCCTCCGGCCCCGGCAATTTCCTTAATTTTTTTTAAAAAATACATAAGAAGTGTTCAGTGTCAGGATTGCCCCAGGACCTCGCAAGCTGCCCTCTCCAGATTCCACCCCACCCTACATCTGTGTCTCTGACTCCATGCGGGTACTACCCTGCCTGGTGCTTATCCTGCTGTGCTCATCTTGGCTGGGATGGTGCAGCGCTAAGAACTCCACGGAGCCTAGTGTGAAAGAGGAAACTGCTTTTAATCATTAAATAAATCCACCGACAACCACCCAAAACTAGTCCAAGGCACCAGTCCCCGCCATGACCAGCAGATTAAAGCAAATGGGGAGTTTCTAAGCCAAGCTGGTTTTGGATTATAATGAGCCTAAAAAGGTTAAGAAAATGCCCCCGAAGCGAGAGCAGCTCACGTTCTGAAGCTTGTCCGGTCCCGTTTAAATGATCCAGAAGAAGCCTGTCCTGGCACACAGCTGAGTGAGCGAGGGTGAAGGTGGGAGGGCAGTGGAGTTAGTTTAGAATAGAAGGTTTGTGTCAGAGCTAATCCTGGGTATGGCCCCGTCTCCATCGCAGTCCGAAGGGATCCTCAGGAGGCTAACGGCTGCTGTTCCGTTAGGTTTAAAAAGATGATAAAATGCCTGTGGACATTCTCCACCTGCCAGCCTGGCCCCAGAGGGTGCTGGGCTACTGCTCTTCAGACCCGGAGTCTGCCCACTTCCCTGTGCCCGGAGCAGTGGTAGGGGGTGCCGCACTGCTGCCCTTCCTGTCCTGGCTGGCTCCATCTCCCAGCCTGGTGCCAGGGGCACTGTGCTGCTGGAGGTGTTGTCCCTCTGCTCCTGCCCCGGCCATACCCCTCTCCGGGATGACACTTTCTCTGCCCCATTCTACCCCGTGCTCCCCAACTCTCCTCAACTACTCCAGGGTTTTTCTTCATAGCCCAGCCCCTGGCTTGCTGCAGCGCGAGTGCTGCCCCTGCCGGGAGTCCAGGGTGCCCTTCTAGCCAGGGCGTCTCGCCCGACTCCAGCAGAGACAGGTCACACAGTGCTGAGATCACCCGGGCCCTGGCGGCACCCGCACACCCAGTGTTGCTGTCGTTGGAGGAGCTGCACCCAGCCTAGACCCGCAGGGCAGGGCAGGGCAGGTATTGCCCAAAGTGAGCCATCGAAGGCTCTCTCAACCCATGACCCTCTTTTCGGGGGTTGATGGAGGCAGGGCTGCCTGGCTGGCGTGGGGCTCTGGCAGGAGACCATAGGCTGACTCTCCTTGCAACGAGAAGGCTGGCCGGGGTGGCAGGTGCTGATAATAGGGGTGGGGTCAATGGCGCAGAGATGGAGCGTGACCAAGGCAGGTGGGCTGGGTCCCAAGCTCCACCCAGCAGGAGATGCAGGACCACCCGGCTCCTACACTCACTCCTGGAGACGTCCCCATCCAAGGGGCTGGGGGAAGAAGGGGTATGACTCTGGGATGCTACGGCGGTGCTCCGGCCTGCCTGTGTCCTGGGACGGTTGGTTGGTTGTGTCTGTACAGATTCTCTCCGTTCCCCTCCCTGCTCGCCTCCTTGCCCTGCCGGCCCCTCTCTCTACCACACCTCACAGTGCTTGCCGGGGTTCATGGGCGAGCCCACCGGGCAGTTAAAGTGCTCGACAAAGTCCCTGGTGTTGCTGAGGGTGCCGATGACCCGGAACTTGTCTGGACTGTGCGGATCGGTGACCAGCCCCTCGTGCGAACTCTCCGGCGTGCGCACGGAGCACCACACCTGTGCGAGGGAGACAACCAGGGCCAGGGTTAGGGACATGCACACCTGGTCTGATCCTCAGCCCAGGGCCCAGCCTGGCTCCCGGACGACTGCTGGGCTGCACCCTCTCCTGAGCCGGCGTCCTGTCCTGGGCACCCTGGGCCAAGGCTGCCCTGCGCTGAGACAGAGCAGGTATGGCCCAGGGCAGCAGCAGCCGTGCGACTGCCCTGACCTCTCTGGCGGGTTCGGGGAGGTGGTGAATGAAGCTAGGGGAAGGAAAGACGAAGTGCTAGCTGGGAGTGAGCCTGACCCATGTTAGAGTTGTGTGGGGCCCGGATGGTCCCCTCTGGTTCTCTTCTCTTGGGTCTCACTTCTGCAGGCTCGGGCCTGATAAAACCATGGCCCCTTGATCCCAAAAATGGAACGCCAGGACCTGTGGATTAACACTGAGGGACGTCCGCAGGGCTGTGTGTGGGGAACCCAGGCCTGTAACAGCGGGGGGGGCTGCAGGTTGGGAGTGAGGGGCATCAGCAGAGCCGTGTGGGTGGGCATGTCCCAACGTTGGCGTGACCGGAGGCGGGAGGGGCTGTGGGTTGGGATTGAGAGGTGGCGGCAGCGTGGGGGATGGGCAGCTTAGCTCTTTTCCCAACCCAGGTCCGTACCTGAGCAAACCCTACGAAGAAGAGCTGGTTGTTGGTGAGCCCCACGGCAGGCAGGTGCTTCTCCTCCCCGTTCTTCCGCAGCCAGGCTTTATAGGCCTGCAAGGAACCAAGAAGGCATGCCACGAAACGGTAGCAAACACCAGGTGACGCTCGGCTCAGAATCAGGGGGCAGTGGGAATTGAACCCCGGGCCCTGGGGCCGTGCTGCCCATCCCCCGCCTGGGCGGCTGGCTGACTCACATTGTACGCTGTCTTCAGGCCCCCGTTGTCTGCAATGTTCTCCCCCAGCGTCTGCTTGCCATTGACGTGCTCCCCGTTCACCAGGTACTTGTTGTACTGCTCCATCATGCACTCGGTCCGGTTCTTAAAGGCCTCCAGGGAGGAGTTCTGCCACCAGGGCCGCAGGTTCCCCTCTCTGTCGTACTCGCGACCTGGAAGACAAGCCGGTATGTTCTGCGTGGCAGGAAGAAGAGCTGCCGGCACGGACGGCGCTACAAGTTCTGTCACCTGCACTCGTCCCTGGTGCCTCCCCTCAGGCAGCCGGCTAGCGAACTGACCCACTGCTCCCAGCACAGGCTCCGTTCCCTGCTGCGTGGCCCCCAGCATGAAGGATGTTGCAGGCAGCCCCAGGGATAAGGTAAGTGACAAGGGCCCGTGCGATGGCTTGACAGGGGATCTTTGACCTGCTGCCTGTGTGTGGGTATCTGTCAGGAGCAGCGGAGGCAGCTGCTGAAATGGAGAGTGACGTGAAAAGGGAAAAATCAGAGGCACAGACCAGTCCAGCTCAGGGTGGGGATGGAACACCTACTCTATGGGCTTCAGGAATCCTCCCTCCCCATGGTGCCCCTGCCAGTGCGCAACAGGGAAAGGACAGGATCATCTCCCAGGATCTTCTGAGGCCCCATCTCTCCAGCAGGAGCTGCCTGGGCAGCAGCTGTGCGAGCTTCCCCCTGACCTGCCATGGCCCCTGCAGAAGAGGAAGTCACACTTCCTGGCCTGCTCCGTGCTTGGCTTCTCGAGTTGCTAGCAATAGGGTCAATTGGTGCTGGTGGCTTCTCTGTCTGCCAGGGACTGGCCAGAAGCCCTACTTGCTTCACCTTCGGCCACCAAAGAACCATGGGTGACTTGCTCTTTCTTGGCCACCAGGGCTGGCTTTGAACCAGCAGCCTACAGGTGAAAGCCTCCACTCCCGTTCTCAAAGCTCTGAGCCTGCAGGCCCCCTACCCTGATGGCGGCTCTGTCTGTAACCCTGTAAGTGCGGGAACATCACCCGCTTCTCAACCAGACACCCAGGGAGTGACTCTTGGCTTACAGGCCCCAATCACCCCAAAGCTGCCTTTTGGGTTCCACCACTAGCCGGGGCCTGGCAACGCTCCAGAGCATGCAGAGAAAGGATGCAAACAAAACAAGCACGAGTTCAGCTGGAGAAAGGGAAGATCCCCAATAGCCACAAGGAGCAGGATGGAGGGGGGGACTGGGAATCGTCAGCCACTAGCCATGGCCCGAGATGCAGAGACATGGGTCCTCACCAAGCAGATGGAGCAGAAGCGAAAGCTGCACAGAGAAGCCTGGGGAGATGCCTGCAGGTGTCACCTGGGGAGACAGGAGGACAAACAAATGGGGTGGAGAGCCAGCCGAAGGGAAAGGGCATCTCGGGGGCTGTGAAGAAGCTACCGTGGGCAAGGGGTGTTGACCGTGCTGCGAGATGACGATGTGGGAAAGCACACGATGGAATGAAGGGCACGGCCACGGGTGGCCCAGAGGAGAGATGCCGGGAGCCTTTGCAGGCATGTAGAGGACAGCGGTGCTGGGCGGCTCCATAGTGCAGAGGACAGAATGAGGCTGCGATGAAGAGGAGCTGGGCCCTGCGTCGGGGGGGATTTAGCATCGCCTCCCTATCTACTGCTTGGTTCCAGTGTCCCTGAACCAAGTGTCTCTTCCAATAGTGCCTGGAGCGCTCTTGGAGCGGCAGGGTGTGTGCGTCAGACCAGGGAGCTGAGCGAGGGGCCGGAGGGAGCCTGACGGGCCAACTGGGTCCTACCTTGGTCATCGAACGCGTGTGTGAGTTCGTGTCCCATCACTACACCAATGCCGCCAAAGTTGAGGGCCCTGGGTGAAGCCAAGAAGAAACCCTAGTTTATTGTCGACGTTCTTACCGTGGCCCTTATCACAGTGCTACTGGGGCCTCCCTGCTCACGGCTCAGACAGCAGAGTCAGCCCCAGGCTGCGTTCCAGTGCGCTTTGGTGCCCTTTTGATGAGGAGTCAATGAAGAGGGCCGGGGTCCTGGCTGCCCAAAGGAGGTGACACTCTAAGCGTGCATCTAGCTAGGCACCTGGAGGACGACTGCCCGTAACAATGCGCTGCACTGGCGGGGCAGGCTTGGAGTAGATCCTTGCCTAGCATCAGTTTGTCACTATTGGGCAAAGCGCAAACTCTGCCCAGCCAAGGGCTGCATTGCCAGATTGCTGGGAGCCCAAGGTGGGCACCTAATGGGCGATCGGTCTTCAGCTGCCCTCATAGTTAACACTGAAGGCTGGCCCGGGGGGAAGGCTACCAGCCTTAGCAATGGGCCTGGCCACATAGAAAGAGCAGTGCAGGCTGGCATTTGCGGTTTCTGCAGCCCCAGCGTGCAACTCCATGGGCCAAACGTTAGCCATCCCCACCGGACAGAGAACAATGGGCCGAGGACAGGGTGACCAGATGTCCCGATCTTATAGGGACAGTCCTGATATTACCCCCCATCCTGTCACGATTTTTCACACTTGTTGTCTGGTCACCCTAGCCGAGGACCAAGCCACTGGGATGGCGACACCTGCCTGGCCTTTTCCACAGCATGGGTGCTGACTCCCCATGGGGCGGGCTGGTGCAGGACCTGTCCTCTCGGAGGTTGAGAAGGGCAGGGAGCAGGCAGAGGCTCATCACACTGGGCCAGGTGATCTTCCTGTTACTGCTCGTCCCACCCCCAGCCCACAGCTGCTTCCTGAGGGACACACTGCAATGGGACCCAGGGCAGTAGCACGTGCCTGTCCTGCTGGGATCCCAGGGCAGGAAGCTCCGCTCTGATCGGGGAAATGCAGGGATTGGGGAATCTTCCATTAGCACTTGGATGGCAGCAGCTCTGAGCCAGAGCGTCTCCCACCTTGGAAGCTCCGCTCCTTGCTCCTGGGACTGGGGGCTGCCCCCGCCTGAGAGAGGGAGTTGCCCAGATCTGAGCATTGCCCAGTGAGCTGCAGCTGCCGGTGGGCCTCATGCCCCCCTCCTTCGCCAGCCTCCTCCCGCCACACCACACAGGCTGTGACCCGGCGAGAGCCCAGAGCACCGGACGCACTTGGGGTGGTTGCGGGCGTAGAAAGGAGCTTGCAGGATGCCGGCGGGGAAGACTATCCCATTCTTGGTGGGCAGGTAATAGGCGTTGACGGTCTGCGGGGTCATGCTCCACCTAGAAAGGATCGAACACGTTAGGCAGTGTCTCCCCAGTGCCTGCCAGCCTGCTAGCAAAGGACCGGGGCGTCCAGGCCACAGCTGCGGAAGCAGCCAGCCATGCAGGGGAAAGCTCCTTTCTGGGCTCGGAGCCAGCCTTACCATGGCCCTTTTGGTCCAGCCAGAAACACTCTGCTGATGTGCTGGGAGCTGGCTGAGCCTCACCCCATTATAGCAGCCTCCCAACCGCCTGAGAGCTGAGGTCTGCCCCAGTGACTGGGGTGACATGAGCCAAAGGTTGGCCAGGAACGCAGCGGGACGTCAGTCCCCTTCTCTGGGGTCCTGGCTGGGGCAGCTCTTTTTCTATTACAGGGTCAGGCGGCTGCTGGGTTGTGTCTGTGATGCAGATGGAGCAAGGCGGGTGACTGTTGTGATGTGGGAGTGAGTACGTGTCCTTGTGAAAAGACGGGCGGCTGCAGCTGCACCAAGAGCGGGGTTGGCCGGGGGAGAACCTTGCAGTGGGATTATTCAGGCCAAGTGCTTCTGAAGTGAGCTGGGTGTCCCCACCTTGCATGGGAAGAGCAGGGTGCAGCTGCCTTCTTGGCTTCCATGATGGTGCAGTCTGTGGAGACTACAACTCCCAGCAGGCAGTGCGGCCAGCCACTAGGTTCTAAACAGGGCATTGCATACTGGGACTGGTCGTGTCCACAGGCTGCACCTCCACCTTGCTAGTGAGGGTGGCTGCGGGCTGCATTGCAGTGCTACGTGTGCTGAGCTTTGACCAGCAGAATGGGGCAGGAGCTCCCCCTCCCCTCTCTAGCCGGTGGCACCAACCATGCTCCAAAACTAGCCCTCGTGTGGTCATGCAGAGGACCAGGGCGGTCCATGCACTCCTCATTTGGGGCCCTGCCTCCACCCCAGTCTTTGCCCCAGTTGCGGGGGGAGGTGCCCCTGATGCAGCAGCTCCTTACTGGTCCCGGTTGGGGGGTTTCCGCAGCTGGTCGGCCATGACCTTGGCAGAGAAATTGTAGAAGTTCAACATGTTCTGGAAAAAGGAGTCTTCAGAGACTTCATACTGAGAAAGAAACACAAAGGGGTGAGATGGGCTAGGGCTGCACCCCTCAACTTTGCAGGCTGGGTACAGGGTGGGGTGTCTGGGATGGGCTAGGGCATGCCCTCCCCCACAACTCCACAGGCAGTGAAGGGGTGAGATGTGGGTAGACAGGTCAATCTAGGCACCAGTGACTATACCACTGGGGGCCATGAGTGCCTGGAGCCCATCCCCACTGCACAGCCCCTCCCGTGGTGGGACATGCTATCCCGGGTGGGACATGGGTGAGATCTCACCCCAGTCGGACCCTTGCTTCACTGGATCCCTACAACGTGCCTGCCACAAGCAGCTGGGAGCCACTTGCTCCCCACTGGCCTTGCAGTCCCAGGGCCACACTCGGTCCAGGTCCCTATGCCAAGGGCCACCTACCCCGTCATAGACGTCGTCCAGCTCCTTGTTATCGAGGATGAAGTCCGGGAAGCCGATCATGTCGTAAATGGCGTCTGCCTGTGAAGAGAGGGGCAGGGGCAGCCGCTGAGATCGTAGCGGGGTGAGGAGAGGGAGCCAGCTACCCTGGTGTCCTGGAGCCCAGGGACTACATGGCTGGGATTTCCCCACTACCAGGACGCCCAGGTCCCAGAGACCAGGGATCCCCCTGCCGCATGCATCTCATGCGGGGGGAGAATGCAGGGGCAGTAGTTGAAGAGGGCATTGCCTGGGGGAGGGACCATTTGGAAGCTGGGGCACTGATACCGTCTCCCCTCTAAACCAGAGAAGGAGTTGGGCTGGCTCCCTTCCCACTGTGGGCTAGGAGGCCAGCAGAGCAGAGGTCACCTTCTCCTTAGCAGCCTGTCTTGTCTTCTCGTCCATCCAGTCAAGCTGGTCCAGGGATTCCTCAAAGGCTGTCCGGATCTCGCTGATCATCTCCTCTGCCTACAGGGGGGAGAGAGAGAGAGAGAGTCAGTCCCCCCCACACTGCCAGCCCCTGTGACCCCCACTCATTGTAGACAGTCATGCAGTGCTAGCCCTTCCTCCCAGCCTTAGCCCCTCTGGAGGAACTGCCCTGCTCCTCACAGGAGGACACCGAGGGCAGGATCTCTCCTCGCCTGGGTGACTGGTGGGGCAGGGAATTCCCTGCTCTCTCTCCTATGTGCACTTGCCCTGTGCTGCACAGAGCTGGGGAACTAACCGCTGAGGAATTGGAGGGCTGCACAGGAATTGGGGAGGCGTAGGAAATAGGGGAAGATAAGAGAAATAAGGATCTGCAGGGGGGTGGTGGGGCAGCAAGAGAACTGGTGCGTGGCAGTTTGGAGGCAGAGGGGCTGCAGGAGTACTGGTGTGAGGGAGGCCAGGGGTTCGGGGCAGAGCAGGGGTACTCACAATCTCCTTGCTATCTCTGTCGAAGGTGGCTTTCACAAACAAGGAGCCCAGGGCGAAGCCCAGCGTGTCGTCGGTGTTGGAGATGCAGGTTTGCCAGCGAGGGGTGCAGGACTCCAGAGAGAGAGTGACACAGACAGGGTGAGACCTGAAGAGAGTTGGGGCCGCGTCCCTGTGTCCTCGCCGGCCCTGCTGTGGGGCAGGGGCCTGGGCCAAGCCCTGACACAGGAGGACACAGTCTCTGGCCCCGCAGGGCCCCAAGCGCTGCTGCAGAGGGAGGGGGGGGATTCCCTTTTCTCTGCTCTGCATGGCCTGCGCAGCATCTAGGGGATGTTGGTTGCATTGCCTGATGCTGCCCTGAGTTTCACCCTGCCCCCTGCCTCTCAAGCGTTTCACTAGCCCCGCCATCCCCCCGGCTGTCCCTGCTCAGTGTCCTTACCCCGCGTCCCCCACTCGCAGCCGGCAGGGCTCTTTGACTCTGACCCGTTGCTGGAGGCCGTGTGGCCCAGAGGCATGTCCCCTTAGCAGCCCCTCCCATCAGTCCCTCATTCCCCGACGCCCCAGACAGGCCAGGTCATGGCCGCCTGGCTGAGGATGGTCTGGGATTCCCTGGGGGCATATGAAGCGGTAACGCTCACAGGGCCCAGGATTCCCCCATGTGCCTAAAGAAAGGCGCCTCGGGGCTGACGCCAGCGGCGTGGCCTGGTTTGCCCCAGGCAGCAGCCGCTCACCTTTTTGGTGCCATAGAGGGTTTCCAGCAGCTTCTCCTGGGCCGTCTCGAAGCGCTGGTCCAGGCTGGAGGCAGTTTTCTGAACCAGGTTCCACATCATGTAATTGTTCAAAATGCTGCAAACGACAGAGCCACACTGACTTACTGAGACCCCCACCCTGCCCCCATGGGCATAGGCTGGAGACACACCCCCACCCCCATCCCCACCCCCGATGTACATGGCCTTAGACATGCCCCCATGGGCACTGCCCTGAGACAGATGCTCCGCAGCCCCCATGGACATTGTGCCCCGCTTCCCAGGGGGTGCTGCCGACATCACTTGGCTGGAGGGTCCCGGAGCCAACCCCCCTCAGCTGGAGCTCTTACCTTCTGTCCGTGCTGTTGATGAGGTCGGAGACCTGCTGCAGATACTCACGGCCATACACCACCACGGGCTCCGCCTCGCTCAGCTCCAGTGGGGACAGGGCGTAGGCCATGTAATCCAGCCAGTCGATGGCGGGGGCCAGAGCCTGCCGAGATACGGGGCCGTGAGGGGAAGCACTGCTCCTCCCCAGCTCCTAAGGTGAGCTCCCCGGGCTCTAGGTAACTGGGGCTCCATGCAGGACCACCTCCTGGCTAGGGAACCCCATCCCACGGCGCAGCAAGCGCAGGAGACTGGGTTTCACTGGGGATGGAGGGGGAGGCGTGTCCCTGGAGAAACCCTTCAGATCACTCAGTTTTACTCCAGCCCCCCATCACGTAGACTCGCTGCCTGAATCTCTGCCTCACTCTCAGCCCCCCAGCCCCATCCTGCCCTGCCCCTCCGCCTCAATCCGATCCCGGATCCCATCTCTCTCAGTTGCCATGGTGACTGGTTGCTTGGTGACCGTCCGCATGGTGACTGAGGCTGGCTTTTCTATATTGCTAAAAGCTTAAAAACTGGGCTGAGGGTCCCGGTCTCTCTTCCCCCAGCATAACAGAGTGGAGGGCTGGGAGACGGGACTGTGGCTGGGATTGAGGGGGCGGCCATGGGGGGAGCCCAGAGCCGGGACAGCAGGGCACTGTGCAGTGGGACTGAGGGACATCTCCCCCAGGAGCTGCCTGTTCTGTCTGACGTTGGGGATGCGGATGCCCCCTTGCACCGCTGGCCCTAGGGAGTGAGCGATGTGGGGCAAGAGGCCCCCACGTTTCTGCGTGTGGGTCTGGGCATGTTGGGCTGGGGGATGGTGGCAGCATCTCAGCACTGGCTCCTGGCTGCTTAGGATGCAGCTCAGCCAGGCCTCCTGCATTAATGACACAGCAACCCTGCTGGAATCCTAATGAAAGCCGGCTGGGGGGATGGGCAACAAAGGGCCCAGCCAGAGAGAGCCTGGGGAAAGCAGCCTGGCCCCGCCCCCGGGGGGGGGGGGGGGAAACAGAAGGGGTTACTGGGATGGGGCTGTTGTCTCTCCTTGTGCCCTGGGTGCAGTGAAGCTGGGCTGGGCTCTCACGGCTCTGCCCAGGCAGCTCTGTAATGTAATGCAGGACTCGGATCAATCCAGTTCATCTCTCGTTTTTCATGCTGAATTTTTCTCCCAGCTGCTCCAGGCCGTGGTGGGACCCGCCCAGCAAACGGGAGCCTCCCGCTACTGATCCCTGATACCTGGGAATAGAGCTCAGCCTCCCCCCCCATGCCCAGCGGCACCTGCTGCTTCCTTTCCCCTGCCCTGCCCCCTCCCACAGTAGCACCCTGCTAGTTCTCTCCCCCCACATCCCTCCCAGCAGCGCCAGGCTGGCCCCAGGACTCACCTGTAGCTCTGCGATGCTCATCTTGTGATAGATCTTCTCGTCATCCCGCCTCTCGTCCTGCGGGACAGTGATATTTGCCAGCAGGGTCTCAAACTCCAGCACCTGCTCCATCTGCTCCTGGGTGGAGACCTTCAGCCCACCCAGCAACATCCCCAGCTCCACCATGTAGTCCAGATACGCAGCCAGCACCTGTCACTCAAGCCAGAGGCAGTGGGGTTAGTCACATAGGCAGGGCAACACACTGTACCCCGCACAATCAGTCCTGGGCCGTGGGTGAGTTCAGCCCCTAAGGATCCTGTGCTCTTAAATCCCTGCAAGCAGAGGCCCACCTTCCCCCACCAGGATGTCCTGCCAGCACAGGCTCCAGTCCAGGTTCCTAGCACCAGGGGCTGGCTTTCCTTCAGCTCCTTAGATCTGGGGAGGGACACATTCCACCCATTGGGCTGGATCTGCGTCAGGAGCACAGGAAGGCGTGGGTCCTACCCAGGGTGTGGGGTGGGAGCATGAATTTCACACAGCAAAGACCTCTTGGGTCATCTCAGAGCTGGGGCATAAATTGAGGAGGGCTCAGAGAAGAGCCAGGAGAATGATTCAAGGATGAGAAAACTCCCTTAGAGCAACAGACTCGAGCTGAGCCTATTTAGCTTAACGAAGAGACGATTAGGTGTGATTTGATCAGTCTGAAGTACATGGGGAACACATCTCAGCTCATTGGGCTAGCAGAGACCGGGCTAGCATGAATTAAGGCCTGCCCCGCAGGCTGGCTCAGCAGACTCTGTGGAAGGGAGGGAACGCGCAGGCTGCCCCCACCCAGCCGCCTACCTTCTCATTGGCTGTCTTGTTCAGGTAGTAATCCCGGGAGGGGAGGAAAAGGCCTGATTGATCCACCTGGGAGATGGAGAACACATGAGCCTGGACCCCATCTCCACAGCTACCCTCCTGTCCTGCCCCCACACCTAGTCACTGCTATTCCGAGGAGCCATGGGGTAGAAGAACTGGGGCAACCCCAGCCCGGCGAAGCTGATCTGTGGGCAATCCCCACATGGCTTTCACATTCCCAGCAGCGAGTGGCTGAGGCGCCTTCCTGGGGTCCGTGGCATTGGCACATTTCACTCCCAGGTATGTCAGGGAGGAAGAGGGCTGAGTGTCTGAACTGGGCCACCTAAGCTCAGAGTCAGAAATAGACAGCCATGATAGCCTTGTGCTGCCTGTGCTCCCTCTGTCCTTGGCTAGGTTCCCTCATGCCTTTACTCAGCCCCCCTCATGCCTTCACTGGGCCCCCTGTATCCCTGGCTGGGATCCCTTGTGTCATCCTTGGGCCCCTCTCCCCCTGCCAGGCGGGCCCCTCCACCCCATTTTGCGGTGACTGGGTGTTTCCTTGCTGGGGTGAAGGGAGGGGTTTGCCTCAGGCCCATTGCACGGTGGGAGCTCTGTGTGAGGCTGGGGCACCGCGTCCCCGCCCAGGCTGGGCCCGCTCTCACCGGGGCATGGTTGCAGGGTTACCTGAATGATGTTGCTGTTGGAACTCTTGGAGTCAGCGCCCACGTAGACCGTGAAAAAGGGGGAGGCCCGGTAGGTCCCTGACACCATCTTCAGAACCTCCATGAAGTTGCTCTGGTTCCAGGGCCCGGTAATATTCCACCCGCCAATCTGCAGGAAACAGGGACACAGGATGAGCTGCCCCACTGGGACACCCAAATTCCTCTGGCTTTAATCTTTCACATTCACACCCAGCACCAGAGAGACCCTCTATGCCCTGCCTCTGCTCCTTGCCCAATGCCCCGCCCAGCACTATGGGGAGCTGCGCTGCTGGGGAGGGTGGGGGGTGCTGCTGCTGTGCCCCCATGTGTTCCCAGCCCAGCACTAGGGGGTGCTGTGTGGCTGGGGGTGCTTCCCTCCACACCTTGCCTCTGTTCCATGCTCACTCCTGGAGAGACTTTGCCCCTGCAGAGAGGAGATGGCGCTGAGCCGCCTCCCTCCCTGAGCAGGGCTCCCGCCCAGACCTCAAGCTGGTCCCGTGCCCCCGGGGCGCCCACCTTCTCAATCAGGTCCATCAGCGGCTGGGAGCCCAGCTCTGCAATTTTCTGCTCCTTCAGGCAGGACAGGTAGTAGCGCTGGGTCTTCCTCTCCGCCTCACTGCTGGAGTTGAAGGTGGCATTCTCTGGGGAGCGGGTAACAAGACGGCTGCAGTCACTTCCTCCCTTACAGAGGGATTGTAGCACACGGAGAGACCTTGGAGACCGGCCCGCCTGGCCTAGAACTTCCTGGCTGTGCCCACGCCCTGTGATCAGACCCCCTTAGGGCCTGCTCCTCTTCTCACACTTCTGCTATATGTGGAGCCCCCTGTGTCACCATCGCTCCCCTGCCAGGTCTCCCAGGAGAGCGGACACAGGGTGAGCAGGGTGCCAAGGGCTGTGTTCCAGCCCCTGCCTTGGACCCAAGCAGAGGGGAGGGAGCACTGAGTCTCATGGAGGTTAGGTTCCCCCAGATTACATGGCATGATCCCCACCAGCGACGGCACCAGGGAAATGTCCCCTGCAGCTACTCAAGGGTCTGCCCAGGTGCATCCGGTGTGCCACCAAGTGCCCCTGGCCAGTACCGGTGCGGGACAGACAGACAGCCGGCCGCTGTGCCACCGTGTGCCCCTGGCTAGCCCCACAGCCGGCAGGGAGGCTCCGAGGCAGAGTGACCATGGAAGCTGATGCAGGATGTGACCTGAGCTTGCCCCGTGCTGGTTCTAAGAAGCTGTAACCTAGCAATTCATGCCGGCAGGTGACATGCCCACGTAAAGGTTATCCTCCCACCACCCCAGCACCAGCCGGGCTGGGCCAGCTGGAGCCAAGCCAGGAGACTCACCAGCCTCTATGCTGAGGGGTCTATCTGGCTGCATGTGGAATGTCTCCTAACCCCACCCCAGTGAATTTGGGTGTGTGTGGGGGGGGGCCTGCAATCCCTGCATGTATGGGCCTTCTCTCCCTGTCCCAGCCTGGGTAGCATTTTGTCCATCCAGCCCACCATGCACTCTCCACCAGTGCCGGCCTCCCCGATCCTCTGTGGCTGTGTGGAAAGGGCTGCCACGGCATGCGGGTTACACCCACCTAGGAGGTGTTTCATGATGGCCTGGTTCTGGTCCCAGATGCTGTTGAACGTGCTCCACTTGGAGCGGCCATCGGGCAACGGGTTGCGCTTTATCCACCCTCCACAGGAGTACTGGTAGAAATCCTCGCAGGGATTAGCGTCCCGGTCCAGGGCCTCCAGGATCTTACTGGCCACAGTGATGCAGGCTTCGGTTAGGCACGTGCTGTGGGAAGGGTCTGCGGGGGAGAGAGAGACAGTTATTTTAGGGCCCATGATCAACACAGGGGGAAACTGAGGCAGGGACTCGCTTAAGGTCTTGCAGCAAGTGGGTGGTAGATCTGGGAATGGCGCCCTGCCTCCCACCCTTGCAACGGACCACTCCTGGGTTGGTACCTGGACGCCATTGAGAGGGGGCGCTGGGCATGTGATTGCCAGCACACGGGCACTGGAGGTGGCCCCCACTGTCCTCAGAAGCTGGGAAACCGAGTCCTGCAGTAGCACCCTTCTTCAGCTGGGAGGTGAGGCCCTGGCCATGTGGTGCCTTAGAATATTTCATGGTTACTTCCTGCAGGATCGTCCCAGGAGCATCCCCTCACTGTATCCTCCCCCCGCCCCGCCAGCGACTCCTAGGGTAATTCCAGCCCAGAGCCGCCTCTCTCCCCCGCCAGCATTTCGGCATGTTCCCGCTGGGCAGCTGCTGTTTGGCAGGGAATGATCTGGGGGGCTGCGGGGAAGGTGTGTGAGGGAGGGGCCCCCCCTTCCTACCTTTACTGTACTGGACGCCCAGACCAATGAGAGAACCCAGCAGCAGCAGAGCCATGACTAGGCAGGCGGCGCAGAGAACCAGCTCCAGCTGGCTCCGTGAGTTTAGGCGACTTAGCAAGGGCGCGGCCCCCTTCCTGAACCCCACCTGGGGGGGGAAGCAAGAGGGTGAGTTTCCGGGGGTGGGGGGACGGAGGGAACAGAAGGGGAGAGTGTTTGAATGGGCACCTGATGGATTAAACCCACAGACACAATCAGAAATAGCCACAAATCAGCCTTGCAGTGGGGCTAGTCCTTCCCTCAGGGCAGCCCTGCCTTAGGACCCCCCCCCCCCAGTGCCACCCTGCTTCTCCCGGGACTGCCCTACTGCCCACAGGCGTGCAGAGATGCTGTGGCCCCTCCCCAGCGCTGAGTGCCAGCAACTAGTAATTCTGTTGGGAGCGGGCCCCATCCGGCGCTACAAATGGATGGTGCCCATGGCTGGAGTTGGATGGCACCTGCTGGAGGGCGGGAGGGGAGCGGTCAGGCATTGCAAAACCTCCCCTTTCTGGCCACAATCCGTGTGGCCCGGCTGGGAGAGGCAGAACGGACGGGAAAAGCCGGCTCTGCCCCAGGGGCGATCCCACAAGGCCTGACCGTGGCAGCAGTGGAGATGACTCAGTGACACCACCCTTAGAGCTACATTCCTGGGAGCCAGGGCCTGGCACTGGTGCCCAGCCATGTGAAAGGGCTGCAGCCCGGGCAAAGCCTTCAGACCAGCTGAGCTGCCTCAATCTTGCTGAAAAGTGGAAGGAGACGCGGTGCTCCCAGAGGGCTTGCAGGGGAGTTTACTCACCTCCAAAAACTGCCCCCAGGACCCAAACAATTCGATGTGACAGGCAGCCCCGGGCCAGGAGAGGCCGAAAGCTGGGCTAGCAGGGGCTGCAGGGCAAGACTAAGGGGCAGTGGCGGCGCTGTGTGTGGGGAACCCAGGACCGGAACAGTGGGGGGAAGAGAGGTTGCAGGGCAGGACAGAGGGGCACTGGCAGAGCTGCGGGTGTGTGGCCTTTGGGAAAAGGAGGCAGAATCAGCTATAGTTCCATTGGAAACGGCCCCTTTCCTTCCTTTTCCCTCTCCAGTCCCTGCCGGTGATATCGGACGCGCTCTGTAACTAGCCTGGGCAATGAGATTATCCAGCAACAGCTTGTATTAATAGCTCTGCTGTAGAACATGAGCTGCCCACAGGAACCTGGAGAGGCCCAGAGGCTGAGCCTTGTCCGTCCTTGCAGTACGTGGGCCCTGGCCGCTAGGAAGCTGAGCAGCGTCCTGGCCTAAAAGAGGCGCCACGTTGGCGCCCGTTCCAAGAGTGTGATCCTACCTCCACGCTGTCAGGAGAGGCGCTTCCATCCCCAGCCGCATCCACCCCCTCCTCATCCTGGAAAGTAGCTCGTTTGTAATCAGACATCTGCAGAGAGAGAAAAGGCAGAGTAGGAATGACACCGCAGAGGGCTGAGCCAGGATCCTGTGCGGGGCGCTGGCCCCAGCTGACCCAGAATTCTGCAGGAGGGACACTGAGGCAGAGCTGAGGAGCCATGGAGCTGTTTAGGGCAGGGCAATTTCCTCTCCCTCCCTGCCATTTCTATGGCCTCTCATGGCTGGGGTACCACCGTGGGAATTGCCGGCCTCCCTTTTATGTAAAACCCTTATTCTGCGCTCTGAGAATGAGAGAGCCTGAATAATCTCCCGTCACAACCAGGGGCTCCTTGCAGGCAGAACGCAGGTCCTGGCAATGCCAGCCAAGAGTAGACAAATGTGTTTCCCTCTGCCTACAACTTTAGAGGGTCACGGTCCTTCCCTGCCTGGCCCCTAAATGTTTCAAGCGCAGGCCCAGGTGGTGCTGCCAGGCTGGTGCTCTGGAGAAGGGGAAGTTCTTGCCCCCGCCTGGCACCAGCAGTTGCCCCTGAGCAACGTCCATCCCTTCGCCCTCCGTCCCTTCGCCCTCCCTGGGTTGCCATGGCTGCCTCGACAGAAGCTGCTCTGACATCAGCATTTCTGACAGGTGTCAGATTGCCTCCCGGAGATTGTCCTCGGTTCCCAGGCAACCTGCAGCTTCATTTCCTAGCAACCGCCACCTCCTCCTCTCTCTGCTCCAGCGCTGGGCCTCGCCATGCAGATGTGGTCATGCCAAGAAACAGCTGGAACTGGCTGCCTTGGCATCTTAATGTAGCAGCTGACAGCAGGAATATCTGCCCAGCCCGATGGGCTTCCGCTAACCTCAGAGAGGTGTTTTCTTGGGCGAAAGGAACCTCCCCCAGCCCAGCACCCTCCCATCCATCTCCCTCCCCCAGCCCTGCTCCCTCCCCGTCCTCAATGCAGCCCTCCCATTTCTCTCTGTGCCCCGTAACTCCGTGATCCTGAGCGTTCCTCTCTGGTGGGGCAGGGAGCATAGCCAGGGCATGAAGAGCAGCACCATGCCCCCTAAAAACAAGCGAGGGTAGTGGGGTGTGAGGAATGGCCAGAACATGGAGGGCAGTAGCTCTGCATCCCCTAACACCAGGCTGTGCTACAGCGAGCTGGGACGCGGGGCCAGGTTACTAAAGCCAGTGAAATACGCTAAGAGGCAGCGAGGCTTCTGTCGGGACTAGGCTGAAAAACTGGGATGCCAGATAGGCTAGCGAACATGTTCTAACGTGTGTGAAGAATCTAGTGTAGACAGGACTCTGTGCCTGCCGCCCGCGTTACCTGCTGACACGCCCCACCCATTTGTTCCAGGCTACAAATGTTTGGTCGATCCCGCGAGTTCTTTGGCAATCCAAGTAAAAGAACAGAAGTCCAGGAAGGACTAGACAGCAGCTTGCACTTTCAATCAGCCCGACTTGTCTACACTAGACTTACAAACGTGTCAGGAGCTGTCTAACACTGCAGGGGTGATAACAGCGGCTTAGCTATGCCAGCATAGCCCCAGAGCATAGACTCATCCTACAGCAACCGCAAGGGGGCTTCCATCACTGTACGAACGCCTCTTCCCCGTGCAATGGTGTGAAGCATTCGGTTGGCGAACTAGCCACGTCTACACCAGAGGGCGTTGGGGGGAGGTTGGCATAGCTAGCTATGGCACTCAGGGATGTGGATTTTTCACAGCCCTGAGCATCATATCTACGTCAAGCTAAATTCCAAGTGCAGACCAGGCTTTGCTCAGAAAGTGCTGATGCCAGGCCTCAAGTGCAGCTTCATTAACATTAAAAATGAAGGCGTGGAATGAGTTAATGCTGATGATGACAATCCCTAACATGTGTGTAAGTCTAGTGTGGGGGAAGGGACCCCTCAGCTGTTTAGCTGGCCATTTCATTCCAACTTCTTTTGCGCCGCCCATGCTAAGGAGCCTCGTAAAATTTGCTGGGGGAAGTGGTTTGGGAGAGTGGGATAAGAACATAAGCTGGAGGCTTTTGCTAATTGACCAAGAGTGAAATAGTTAATGACAGTTACATTGCACTTGTCATTAGGTTTCAGGGTTAACGCCATTGAGCTGGATGGGGATGGGTCACCACTCTCCGTTTTGTGTGAGCCTGTCTGCAGACTCAGGCAGACATCGTCGTGGCATTTATATTCGGCTCACGTTTCCTTCACAGCTGCGAGGGCTAGAAAGAGTTGTTGAAAAACAAAAGCTAAGATTGGGGAGCCCAATTGCACAAGGAGGGATGGATCGGGTAACAGGCAGAGCGTGAGCACCAGGGCACAGTTCACAAAGGCCCCAGAGGCATCGCACTCCACTAGCCACAGACCACTGGGGTTTGCAACAAAAAAAAAAAGCTGCCAGCTCGGGAAACGAATGGGCTTCAGTGTGTTCAGAAAAACACATTTGGCAGAAACTCCCTGGTTGGGAAAGGATTCCTGGGAACTGCTGGCATCTGTGAAAATGTCTGAGCCAGGGATTCCCTCCACCCACCCCTCCAGTTCAGGGAGACCCCCTGCTCCGGGGAAAGCACAGCTTGTACAATCTCCGGAATGCAGACCTGCCCCACTGTGCCAGACAGAGCCCCCCTAGAACCCCTGCTTCGGGAGGACGGGCAGCTCAGATGTGCTTGTCACTCTGACTCCTTCAGCCTCCCACCCCCAATGGGGTGTAACTGGCTCTGGTAACTCTTGGCCACACGGGCCTCTGGGGAGCAGCCCAGGACCCACACACCCCATCACAGGCATTCTCCTTTCCAAGGCCTTCTCCTCACGCAGTAAAACCCACCAGGTGTGTGCTGTCATGGCAATACAGACCCCAGGAATCCCTGGCATCCACTGGCGTCCCCTACCCTGGCCCTAGGGACAGCGGGTGATTGGCCCCTGGCTTTCCTCCCCCCACCTCTGGAGACCCAAGCAATGTAGAAGGAGAGGAAGGATGTAACACAGTGGGCAGAGGCACCCATAACCAAGTTGCAGCTGGGTCTCTGGCGCTCCCAATCCAAGTGAGGTTCCCTGGTAACTGGCCTTTCGAGCAAGAAACATCAAGCCCCTCGCTGCAGCCCCAGTGTATCCCAGCAGGTCACTGGGCCTGACTGCGAACGGCCCCCTGCCGGGTGTGGTGTAAGCGGTGGGCTCAGCAGGGGCCCTTCCCAGACCTAGGGGGAGCAAGGTGGGAGGGAAGCCTCTACCTACCCTGTCTAGTGGGTGCTGCCCAGCTCACGGTGCTGGCTAAGCCTAGCCAGCCCAGCCAACCTCCAGCCTGGGTCAGCTTTCCCCCTCCCTGTGGAACGGGGTGCTAAGATGTCCCAGCTCCGCTGTGCCGGGATCCTGGGGCTTCTGACATCTCCTGAGCATCTCCACTTGAACCCTCCACAGTGATGAGCAAGTGACGATTCCCAACGACCCGAGAGAGCACAGCAGGATGCGGCCAGGACACAGCGAGGCAGAGCCCCGGGGTCAGGGTGCCCGGGAGGAGACGATGGGGTCTGACCTGGCTGAGTCTCCGGCTCAGGGTGAGTGGGGTGGGGCCATGCTGCCCTGCCGGATCCAGGCGCTTGAAGAGGGGGGCAGCAGAGACAAGCTGCCGGACCCCAGCTCCCGGGGTGAGTGGGTGGGGCTCAGCCACTCAGACCTGGGGGCTCAGAAGTGGGGCGGCTGAGCTGCAGCCTCAGGGGGCCAGGCGGGGCTGAGTCACAGGATCTAGACACCCAGGCAGCGAGGCAGGGCCAAGCAGGCGCTAGGTTCAGCCCTGACTTCTCTGCCAGCCCCCTTGGCTCCCTGCTGTGGGGATGGCTGGCCCCTGACCTAACATCCTGCCAGGGGAGGTCGGGCCCTTCCCCTTTAGTGCCCCCAGCCCCTGGAGGACACCTCCAGAGCTTTCCTCTAGCCCCTCATTGAACATGATGAACTCCCCCCAGAAAGCCTGCCCACCCCCCAGCCTGGAGGGGCTGCCTGAGTTCTTCCTCTAGGGTGTGGCCATTGTGCAGGGCCCTTGAGGGATGCTGGGGGAGACAGAGACCATGTGGCTCCCATTCATCCCCTCCCTCCCCCCACCTGCCCCCCATGGGCTCAGGCTCGGGGGACGGGTTGCACCCCCCAGTGGTTTACACCCCCAGCCAGCCTCCCAGAGCTCCAGGGACCCCTGGCCCCCCCTCCACCCACAGCTTCCCAGGCCCTGGTGCTGCCCCCCGTGCTGGGGGGAGGGAGCAGGAGCCAGTGCCAGCGTGATTTAAAAGTCCCCCCTGGAGCCCCTCAGCTCCCCCCGCCTCGCCGGGAGCTGGGGTGTCCCGGGAGCCCGGGGCTTGGCCGGAGCCTGGCTGGGGGGTCGCCCGGCGCTGGCTGCCCGGCCGGGCGGCTACTCACGTTGTTGCTGAGATCCTGGAGAGCTACGTTCATCCTGGACATCATGGGGCAGCCCGGCGCGGCCCCCGCCGCCTAGCTCCGCTCCCAGCCTGGGGCGAGCGGGGCCGCAGCCGCCGCGCCGGCCCCGGGGCGGGCCATGGGGCTCGGGGGGGGGGTTGGCTCGGACCCAGCAGCCCCCTTCGCCAGCAGGAGGGGCGCGGCTCAGCGCAGCTGTGGGGGCCGGCGGCTGCCCCCGGTCACTGGGGCGAAGCAGCGGGGGGCTCCATGCGGGCGCAGAGGGTCTGGGACTGCGGCTCGGCCCCTGCGCTGCGGCTGCGCCCAGCTCCCCCGCAGGGCGCACGGTGGCGAAGGTCACCGGGGATGGAGGCGCCGCCGGCGGCTCCTCGGGCCGCGCCAACACGCCCGGCCAGTGCCAGTGCCGGGGAAGCACCGCGGCGCCCAGCCCAGCCCAGCCCGCGCTGTCACACGCAGCACGCCGGGCACACACACACACACACACACACGCACACCGCGGATCGCACCGATTCACAAGCACACCCGCGCCCACGCAGAGCCCCGCGGGCCGCAGTCCCGCACACACAGGGAGGAGCGCACGGGCGCCCAGACACAGCCAGTCACACGGACACACAACCGCGCACACCGAAGCCCCCGGTCTCACAAACGCGGAATTGCGCACACCCAGATACACGATCACAAACGCGGAGATTCACACACACGATCCCACAAAGAGCACGTGCACACAGGATCACACGGACACACAGTCTCACAAACACAGAATTGCACACAGACAGATACACAATCACAAACGCAGAGATTCACACACAATCCCACAAATAGCACGTACACACGCACAGTCTCACAAACACAGAATTGCACACCGACAGATACACAATCACACACACAATCACAAATGCAGAGATTCACACACAACCCCACAAACAGCATGTGCACACACACACAGGATCACACAGACTCACAATCTCACAGACAGGATCACTTGAACAAGCCCAGACACTCCATTCAATCCCACATTAGTGTATTGGGGTGAGAAGTGCCAGTATCCCAGGGACAGGGCTTTGCCAGGCACCAGAGCGACCTACACCATCTGTGGGGTTTGTTCCCCTGTTCCTCTGTCATTGCTGCCCGGACTGGTGTGGGGGCAGGTCACTCTGTAGCCTGGGCCCTGAGCTGTCTCTCTCTTGCTTCCAGGGCCAGGTGCAGGGTGGTAGGGGAGGCTATTGCCATTGCTGATCCTTGGAGGGGATCTCTCCCTCTCTTCCTCCTTCACAAGGTGGATAAAAATTAATTTAAAAATAATCAGATATATTTAAATCCAATTATTTAATTTAAATTAAATACATTTTTTCTATTTAAAAAAAAAACTGTTTAAAAATTCAATGTGTAATTCTGACAACCATTAAGACCTAAACTTAGTACAATCTATTAAAATCATTTAAATAAAATAAATAATATCCAAGCAGTACCTGCCTGCTGAAGTTTCAAAGAAAGTCAAACTACTAAACTGGTGGAAGTCACTGACTACGCACTTGGAACCAGTGTTTGTTGAAGGGCTCACCCCGCTTTTGAAAGCAGTAGCCTCTTCTGCAAGTGCAGAGACAATATTTTCTTGATTTCCAGGTTATTTAATGAGTTCAGCTCATATAGTTCATTCAAAGTGAAGAAACCAATTGGGAGCTGGAAAAAAACCAGGAAAACTTGTTTCCCTCTTCTATCTCTGAATAAAAACTAGATGTGAGAGGTTGAGATCTACTAGCTCTAAAATCTTGAAGGCATAGGGCTCAGAAACTATCCGTTCAGTTCATTAACATTAGCTAATATTAAATCGGTTCATTTTAAGTGCAAAACATATTTTGATAAGCAAAAATATATATACAGAACATGAGGTAGCTGTATTTAGCTAATCAAAAAAGAAATTTCAAATACTGTTTTTGTGCATTTTAATTGAATTCCAATTCTATCCAAACAGAGCATGACACAAATCATAAGTAAACAATTAGTTAGCAGCTAATAAATAAGAAATGTTAAAAAATTTTTGAGATAATAAAAAAAGTAAAAATTAAGAATCTGAGTACGAGTATGTTAAGCTATATCACTGTTTAAATACATGTATTTAGATGTAATGTATGCCCCTGGTTAGCACCAAATGTAGTGTAAAAGGCTATATTTCGCTGCAGATCAACATATTTTAATGGTTACCAAGCACGAGAATCAATCTTTCTTTAGGAAAATAACTAAAACATACAAATGCGAAACAAGCTTAAAACTGATGATTTAAACCATGGTTTCCTGCTTGCTGATTTAAATCATAACTAAAATTGGTGATATAAATTGCTTTCATTTAAATCACTCCGCTCCATGGGCGGCCGGTATAATAGACTAAGGGAGGCTAAACCTCCCCAAGCAGGATGCTGCACTCCTTCCTTTGGAAGGACGGCCAGCCTGCCGCCTTCGGAGCACCGCCACAGAGGGGTGCCCGGGCTGTCGTCCCGCCCCTGGTGCTGCACCAGCTCTTCCTCTTTCCCCATGGCTCTGCTTGTGCTGCTCCAACCTCTTTCTGTCCTGCTCCACCTCTTTCCCCCAAGCCCTACCCTTGCGCCTTCTCTTCCTGGCCCTGCTCCTTGGCAGCTCCACTGGCAGGGAGGCGTGGGAGGCAGATGGCTGGCCTGGGCAGAGGGGGGCAGGCGCCAGGCTGGGAAGGCCTGGGAGCTCTGGAGCCAGGTCACTCACCGGCAGCATCTGCAGGGTGCAGACCTGTTTGCCAGCCTCCTCAATGCTGCTGCTTGCCCTCTTTATGGCCATGGCCGCCACCTGCCCGCCATGCTGCCTCGGCCCTGTTATGATGCTGTCTGGATTAGGGGTGACTATTTATAATATTAGTAATATCAATATTGCAGAATTACAACAAATCTTGCAAAATACGCCATGTAAGGTATCATTGGAAAAGTTATGACTTGCTGAATGTGATAAGCTCATCTATATATGTGTATCATCTTTGTACTGTAAGCCATGAATATACGTGATATTTCTGTATCTAAACTTGTGCTGTGCTACTGAGTGACACCCCCAACGGGTTAGCACCCACACTGTCCAGCCTGACTGAGGGCCAATCACGGGCTGTCAGCTATACAGTAAGGCCGGGGAGAGAAGCCAGGGGCCACTACACCTATTTAATCAGAAGAGGTAGAGAGATGCCCGTGAACAGGCAGGGAACTCCAAGTGCTTTTCCATGGCCATGTGCTGTGAGCTTGTGTTTGGGACACGCCATGTGAGAAAGGATATAAAAGCCAGCTGCACCATCTCCATCTTGTCTTCAGTCCTGCTTCTGACTTCTGGATCAACTATTCTACATCTGAAGCTGTGAACAAAGGACTGACAGACCCATCCAAGTACTGGATGTGCACCAGAGGAATTTTACAAGCCAGCAAACTCACCAGTACCACCGATATATATGGACTTTGAAGTCATATCTGATCTGTGTCTGATTGCTTTGACCACTTATCAACTCTCTTCTCGTTTGTTTCTTTTCTTTTCTAAGAAACCTTTAGTTTTAGATACTAAAGGCTTGGCAGGCAGTGTGGTATTTTGGATAAGAACCAAACTAGTATTGATCTGGTAATGTGGCTGTCCCTTTGGAGATCAGGAGAACATTTTATACAGTGAGAAAAGTTTTAAATAACGCCTCACTTTACTGGACCTAGTTGCTACCTGGGAGCCAGGGACTGAAATGCAATAAAGGAGGCTGTATATTACATTTCTTAGGCTTCTTGATAACCAGTGTAGGGAATCAGGAGCACTGTTTGTGACTGGTTGAGGAATCTAAATTCAATGTTAGACACCAATTTTGGGAGAATCTGCTCGCCTTTTTGCAGCCTGCCCTGACCTGGGCATTTTCAGTGGGCTATAGAGGGAGGTATGGGTCACACCTACATGTCCTGTTGACCTATAGGTGTAGTAAGCCCCTAGATTCTCTCCTGGGTGCATTGTACAGCTCATTGCCCTTGATGGACTATCAAGCAGACTGGATAGTGCTGACGTTAATCTGTCTGGGGGCGTCACTCAGTAACACAGCACAGGTTTGAGATACAGCTATATCACACATATTCATAGCTTGCAATACAAAGATGATAACACACATCTAGATAATCTTATCGTCTTTAGCAAATCATAACTTTTCCATTGATAGCTTTTCATGGCATATCTTGTAAGATTCACTGTAGTATTGTTGTTAATATTATAAATGGTCGCCCGCACTTCATACAGCATCACATGTGTAATTTCATTTCCCATTACCGTGCTGGTGCCTCCAACTTAACAGGCCACAGGTACAAACTTTCATTAGTTTACTTGTAGCGGTACAACAAAGAGAGGGAGCGTTATCTGCTTTTCATTCCCCTGTCGAGTTAGGCAGAGGGGGAGCAGGCGGAGCTCTTTGTTTATATATCCAGGGATATCTATTGAATCCTCCTGAAAGACCTCAATAAAACTAGCATGGAGGTGCTCTGCAATCCTCTCCTGAGGTTTCTACAAATGGCACACTTATTTCTTCCTCGGCAGTAGGACACTTTTCCACGCCAGTCAGCGATCGCTTCGGCAGACACCATTGCAATACACGGGTAAGTGGCATGCAGGTCCAGGCAGCTTCAGGACACCAGGAGCAGCTGTGCTCTGTGTGCCTTTGTTACTCTCCGGAATGAGATCTGAACTAATACCTCCCCTGCAATACATACCACGTGACCTGGTTTTCTCGATTGCCACCTCGGGAGCCTCCGAGCCAGCGCGATCCCAGCTCCAGGGATCACGGTCACCTGTGGTGCCCAGACCTGGACCCTCAGCACCTCAAGGGGTCATAGATCGGTGGCCAAGAGGCGATGAGCGAACTGCTCAGAACAAACCCAGTGAGTACCGATGGGTAGCAGGAAGCCCTCCACGGAGGTCGTGTACCGGGCTAAGTGGAAGTGGCTGTGGCCTGCCGGGAGCAGTCCCGAGACTCTCTGCCCGGCCTTTCGCCAGTATCAGCAATCCAGGAAATGCTTGCCACAGCTAGCAGCCATATTGGCCTTCCATCAGCCGCTGGAAGGGGGATTGGGGTTTGGTCCCGAAAGGGGATGGGATGCTTTACCCGTAGGCCCGTGACCCAGTGCCTCCCTGGGATCTCGACCTGGTCCTTCCTGGCCCATGGCCCCCCCCGAAACGCACGGCGTCACGCCCTCTACTCTGGCCTTCTGGGAAGGTGGACTTCCTGGAGGTATATTACCTTGGCAAGGAAGGTCTCCAGGTTCAGAGTTCTGACCTCAGAGCTCCTCCCTCATACTGTAGTCTATAAGATAAGGTTCAGATGGGACCACGCTGGGCCTTCCGGCCCAAGATGGTTGCCCAGTTCATTGGACCAATCATATATTCTCCCCAGGTTTCCCCAAACCACACGGCTCGGAGGAGAGGGAAAGGCAGCACTCGCTAAAATGCGAGTGGGGCCCTGGCTTCTACACCAGAGGTACGAGGCTGTTCTGGAGAGCGACGCAGCTCTTCCTCGCAGCAACCGACCAGATGAAAGGTTCACCGGTCTCTGCCTGGCGCAATTTCCTTGCGAATAAATTCCTGCATCGCGTTCAGCCAGGAGTAGGTGAAGGTGCCGCTCCCGGACACCGCCGCAGCTCACCCAGCAGAGCTCAAGCTCCATCTACAGCCTTCCTAGCGGAAGTGCCAGGGCAGGGCATCTGCAAAGCAGCTGCCAGGCTGGGGGTACATAGCTTCACGTCCCACCACGCCTCTGTCCAGGGTGCGGGAAGGAGTGGGCTTCAGCAGAGCGGTGCTGCAGGCAGCTCACCGCTAACTCTGGCCCACCTCCAAGGTACGGCTTGTTAGTCACCTCTAGTGGAATGGACATGAGCAATCACTGGAAGAAGAAAACAAGGTTACTTACCAGTAGCTGATGTTCTTTGAGATGTGTTGCCATGTCCATTCCACACCCACCCGCCGTCCCCGCTGCCAGAGTTGGCGGAAAGAAGGGACTGAGGGGGCTTAGGGCTGGCAGTGCCTCATACACCGCAGCATGTGTGCGGGATTCCAGGGAGCACCAGAGCCGGCCCTACGGGATCTGCTAAGGGGGAAAACGTTCTGGTAGCCGTGCACGGAGGTGTGCACTCACCTATAGTGGAATGGAGGTGAGCATCACCTCTCGAAGAACAACAGTTACTGGTAAGTAACCTTGTTTTTCCTTGGTGCTGCCAAGGTGACTGGTGTACGGCTTCATGCGACAAGGGACAAAGGGTAGGGTGGGTTGCCCTTGGCATTTCAGCATCACCAATGGCAATCGGCTGGCCAAGAAAGAAAGTCCTGGCGTGCAGCTTTCTGAACAGTCCTGTGTTCTTAAAGAGGTGAATGTCATGCACCTTCCCTGAAGAGCCAACACTCATGTTGCAGAAGCATCCCTGGAGATCCACCAACTCTTACACAACCAGAGAAAAGCAGCCCTTTCTGTTGATGTACGCTGTGCTTAAATAGGGATACACGTTCTGTCTATTGCACCGCCGTAGTTTGGAAACTCCAGTGCGGCAAATCCATCCATTACGTTCTGCACATGGCCGAGAGCCGCAGTCCTGCACAGCAGGAGACAATTAATGGCCCTGCACGCTTGCATAGCAACGGGGCCCACTGGGGCTTTTCCAGCTCCAAAATAATTTCCCACTGACCAGTAGCAATTTGGTGGGGCAACTTTCCACAGTGTGATCACCACTTGCTTCTGCACTTCCCTGGCACAGTGGGTATTGTGGGCAGTGCCAAGGATAGGGTTACCTCTCATCCCTTCCCCCAGGACAGAGCTCACTGTGGCCTGGTCTACACTTACCGCGAAATTCGGCAGCAGTTGACTGGAGAGACGCAAGCTACATAGTCTCCTGTCAACGTCCTGAATTCTAATGAGCGTGGTGTCCCCGCTACGCTGCACCAACGGGAAATGCCCTCCTATTGATGCAGCGTTACTCTTTTTCCGGGGGTGGATTTATTAAGTCAGTTTTCGGATCAATTGAACAGGTCTCCACTTCCGCTCAGTCGATCCCAAAGAATTGATCTGACGGCGGCAATTTGCCGCCATCAGTGAAGACATGCCCTGTGCGTCATGGGATCTCTGCGGGGTGGGAAGGTCCCAGAGTCATACGTCTACACTGCAACGAAACAGCCCTGCAGCACTAGACTTGCAAGCCTGTGTCAGCTGGCATGGGCCAGCGGTGGCTTTTTAATTGCCGTGTAGACATAGCCTAAGGGTTCCCAGTGATCTGGGGAATGTCTTATGAGATGGGAGATGGGGCAGAGGTGACCTACATCTGATCTCTCCTCTGTCACAGAGGCAGCATACATTGTGCTCCTCGGCCCTCACTCACCCTAACGCACTCACCCCCCCACCCCGTTCTCACTCACAGTCACAATCACAGCCTAACACACCCTCATGCACACTCCCCACCCCCCACTCACAGTCACCCCGCAATACACACACACACTCACAGACACATTTATGCAGCCAGGGGATTGGAGAAGCCTGGTCCATTGGTTGTTAGGACCGAAGAGGAACAGGGAGCCAGCTGCCATGCACTGAGAGGATGGCCGGATCTGTCTCCACAGGGTCTGCTTTAGAGCAAGACATGTTCTCCATGCTGGTGTCTGAGCTGAAGAGTTTCTCCCCTCCCGTGGGTCACAAACTCACGCTGGATTTTCTCCCATACGGGTAGCATGAGCGTGTGTGTGTGTGAGCAGTGAGGCTGCCCGTGTATGTGCAAGAGTGAGTGTGCAAATGCAAGGGTGAATGTACATGTGTAAGCAGTGACTGTAGATGTGTAAGTGTGCCTGTGTCAGGAGTGTGAGCCAGTATTTGCCAGGAGTGAGTTGGTGTAACTGCACATATAGAGCCTGAAGTTCAATACCCGCCCCCCCCCCAAGCGCCCTCTTGGAAAAACTCCTGGGATGTTGATGTGTGAGGAGGGTCCACGTGCATGTGGAAAAATGTGTGCAAAGCCAAGGAGTCAGCGGAGAGAATATGTGGATGGCAAGTGATGGTGGGCGCGTTAAAGATGCATGTGATGAGTGTGTGTATGTGAGTGTGCACATGTGTAAAAATGATTGTGAGGCCTTTGGCATTACCGAGCAGGGAGCACAAGGCTGTTGCATTCCAGTGCTAGTGTAAACATGAGTGCAAAGGCTAGGGGATCACCTTTGCACTGAGCAGCAGTGATTCCCCTTGCGAGCCTGCTCCCTGACTATTGAGAGCACCACAGGGTAAAAACGGGCTGGGTGTGGGTGGAGAATGGGGATATCTGAGTATTTGCTAAGAGAATCCTCCTTTTGCTAACAAGGGACTTAGCACCATGTGCCCGAATTCCCTTTAAGTCTCACTCCTGCTACGGGCTGGAATTACTTAGCAGCTCTGCAGCAACATCTCATTAATGCCGGCTCTGGACCCCCTGTGCACCTCATCTGGCTCGGCACGTCTTACCTTGCATGGCTACATGCAGCAGATATGCTGGGCTGGATCACATCCTCTACGTGCAGGTAAGAGAGAATGTGTGTATAGAGGGAGGGTGGTTGTTCACAAGCAAGGAGTGTGAGCGTGCAAAGATAAGGAGTGGTTGGGAGTGTGCACAGTGTGAGTAACAATGCAAGGGAGAATGGGAATGTACATGCGTGAGGCACCTATATGGACAGCTGTAAGGGGCATGCGAAGGTATGAGTATAAGGAAATGTATGCAGAGCGAGGGCCAGGTTCTCCACTGACTTGCACCTTGCACCATGATTTATACTAGTGAATGGGTGTGAAGTGTCACCAATCTGTGTTAGGAGCACCCAACTTGCACTCGTGGAAATGACTATACCAGCTGCAAGGTAATAGAGAGCTGGCCCCAAGAGTGAATGCACATATGTAAGAAGGGTGAGTGTGCACGTGCAAACGGTGTTTGCATGTAAGGAAGGCGTGTGGATGTACGTGGGCAAGGACAAGGAGTAAATGTGGGTGCACCCAGAGAAGAGTGAGCATGCACACGAGTGTGATGTGCAGGGTGTGGCTGGGAGGGTCTGTGTGTAGGGAGTGTACATGTGCATACAAGGAATTAGTGTAACTGTGCACATGTCCACACACGGGACCAGCGTGCCTCTACTATGGAGGTATCTATAGAGGTGTCTCTGAACATCTCTTTTGATGTAGGTGATGGGTAGGGACAGAGGCTGGTAGATGAGGCTGCATTGGGACCCCTTGGCTAGGAAGTTAGATGGGTGCCATCTGGTGGAGCTGCAGGGAAGGGAAAGCTAGTGTAAGGATCTCTACCTAGTGTTCAAGAGGACAGGGGCTGGCTCGCTAGATGATGACCTGTTCTGTTCATTCCCTCGGATGCACCTGGCATTGGCCACTGATGGAAGACAGGAGACTGGGCTAGATGGACCCTTGGTCTGACCCAGTCTGGCCGGTCTTATGTCCTTAAGGGTGCAGCGCACATGGGTGTAGTGTGCAGCTTTGCAGGTACAGAGACCCGTGTCCGTGGGCCACAAAGAGGGGATTCATTCTCTTATTCACATCTTGTAGATCTATTAAATGTGCCTTTTGGGGCATGAACTAGCCCCATTAACAAACAGTCCCCCACTACCCCTGTCTCGCAAGACGAGTAACTGAAGGCAGCAGAAAGCCTCCTGCAGCATCACTCTCCCCTCCAGGGAAAGGCTGAGCACAGACCTGGGCCTGTAGTGTGCCCCAAAGGTCACCGAGATCAGTCTCTAGAGCATCCTTGCAATGGGGATTCACCCATGAAGGCACAAGAGGCTGCCCTGCTTCTCCAAGGGACCTGCCACCCACCGCAGCCACACAGAGAGCAGGACTTGCTGCCTGTCCCCCACACCAGACTCTGAGGTCTCTTTGCCCCCTGCGGTGCCCTCTTCCCTGCCATGGGCTATACGGGTCGCCCCCTTGCAGATTTGATGGAGATTCAGATTCAGGTTCCGGGGAAGTGCCTGGGAAAGGCCCCATGGAGCCACCCGCTGCACAAACCAGACTGGGGGGTGGGGGGCGCTAAGCTAGTTCATTGGGATGCAAGGGGGGAACCCGCACCCACCTGCCCCCCTTCAGCCAAGGGCCAGGGCCAGGGCCAGGGCCAGGCCCCTTCCCGGGACCCCGCCCAGCCCGTGCCCGCTCCCTGGCCTGGCAGGAGGCCGCTGCTCTGTGGCTAGGGCCACCCACGCCCGATGCAGACGGCCCCGGGCACGCAGGCAGGCAGGCCGGGTGCCCCGTGCAGCCGGGCGGCGCCACGTGCGGGATCGGGCCGGGCGGGGTCAATCTCGTCATCAAACCCCGCCTTCCCCGTTGGCCCCGCCCTCCACCTTCTGGTCCCCGCAGCTAGCCCCGCCCCACGTCAGCCTCATGTCACGTGGTATGGGTTGTCTTTCCCCCTCCCCGCCACGATTGGTCCCGCTCGGCCCCGCCCCGCGGCCGACCCGGCGGCGCCTGCGCAGTGTGGCGAGGTGAGGCGGCGGCCAGACTCGGCGCGATGGAGGACGGCGGCGGCGGGGGCCAGAGCCGGTCTCAGCCGGGCACCCCGGCGGGGGGCGGCGACGAGAAGTCGGCGGGGCCCTGGACGAAGGACCGCAAGGAGCCGCCGGCGGACAAGGAGCAGGAGCTGGTGAGAGCCGGGCGCGCCTCCGCACGGGCCCCGGGCGCGGAGCTGAGTCACGCCGGGCCCGGCCGGTGCCTCCCCAGCCCCGGGCCGCCGTGAGCCCCCTTCTGCCCCCGCCGGTGCCTCCCCGCCCGCGGGCCGCCGCTGGCCCCCTTCTCCCCCCGCCGGGACCTCCCGGGCCCCGCCGGCCCCCTTCTCCCCCGCCCCGCGGCCAGCGACGGGTCCCGTGCATCCGGCCTGTCTCCCTCTCGCTGGGGCGGGAGGCCGATGCGGAAACCCCTCCCCTCCCCCACGCCCAGCCCGCTGCCAGTCTCCCCTCCTGCTTGGGGGGCAGCAACTACAGCCGCCCCCCCCGAGCCCCTGCCTGGAGCCAATGCCAATACCCGGCTCAGCCAGCGGGCCAGGGCCCGGGCCCGGTTTTAACAGCCTAGCCCCCGTCCCGCTGTGTGGCTCGGCAGCTGGTTCTGTGGTTGCAATGGGCTGAATACTGGCTGGAAGGAGGGGCAGGAACTCCCCCAGCCTGTGTCCGTGAGCAGAGTGCCGGCCCGCGTTTGCTGCGATGGCTGGGGGGGGTGTCAGCAAGCCAGGAGTCTAGCCACAGTCAGACACACAAAGTGGGGGTGCAAATCAGGTGAAAGTGTGTGCTCCTGCAGTCCTTGCTTCTGCCTCTTGTCCGCCTCACGTGCAATGTAAAGTGTGTGCATAGGTCCTTCCCTGTGTCTCAACTGGCTGCTGTTATTTTGTGGGGCTGCGGGATGCTTTCCTCTTGGGCTGATGCCCACATCTGTGCTCCTTCGTTGCAGTCAGAGGAAGACAAACAGCTGCAGGATGAACTGGAGATGCTTGTGGAGCGCTTGGGGGTAAGTTCCCTTTTGCCCCCCACGGGCCTGTACCTGTCTTCACCTCAAGTCCTGTGTCTCTGCACCATGCAGCGCACCCTGCCTTTAGGTCCATTCTGCAGTGTGTCATATCATCCTCTCAGTCATGGAACTCCCTTCAACAAAGCCCTTTGAATGGGGGAAGTGGAGGCTGGATGTGCTGCTGTCTGTGAGGGCAGGCCCCCCACTCGCTGATGCCTCAGGAACAGTGTAAGGCAGTGCTCTGTCTCTGGGTTTTTTCCCCTGGGATTGGAGATGACAAATCCCATGCTTCCTGGGCTGCTCCTTATCTAAGAGATTTTCTCCCCATGAACATTTTCCCAGTAGTGCCTTTATCTCCAGTGCACCCTGCCAGCTTGGTACAGTCCCTATCCCTTCCAAATCCCAGGAGCAGCACACATTCAGTGCAAGACAATGGCATCTTATTAAATGTCTCCCCTCCGGTAGAGCTGTTACCTTAGTAGCAACCATCTCTGATCTGGGGCCCCAGATTTTCCCTTTGCACCGTTCCAGCAATTGAGTTTGGCTGAGGTGCCCTTGCTGGGGGGAGAGAAGGTTCATGGTAAAATCCCTGACGGTAGAGCTAGCTCCTTCTATGAGCCTGGCCGAGCCAGAGTTTGCCAACCTTAAGTGTATGGGCAAAGCTCAGGTTCTTCCCCAGACATTTGTGTGAGATTAGAAAGTGGGGAGGCTTGCAAGCTGCTCTGTGGAGCTGGTCTTTGTTGCCATTTGTTACAGTGGTTGATGCGTTGTTTGAACCAATAGGATGCCAGTCTACCCACCAAGCGTGGGCCGGGGAGCTCCCTGGTGATTCAAGTCTGGCTGACTCCCACAGCAAGATGCCAAAGCTGGTAGAAACGGGAGTCCTGTACGTTTCCAAATGAGTTGACTGGCTGGGCAGGTGTCTAATGGCTGAACCTGCTCAGCACTGTAGCTGCCTGCCTGTGCTTGGAAGGGACAGGCAAGTCTGGGATGCTGCAGGCAGCTGCCACTTCCTGACAGATGCAGTTTGTCCTTGCAGGAGAAAGACACGTCCCTGTATCGCCCCGCCCTGGAGGAGTTGCGTAGGCAGATCCGTTCTTCCACAACCTCCATGACCTCTGTTCCCAAGCCCCTGAAGTTCTTACGGCCTCACTATGGCAAGCTGAAGGAGATCTATGACAACATGGCTCCCGGAGAGAACAAGGTGGGTGGTTCCCAGCTGCTGGGCAGGTGGGGCGGGAATTGCTGGGCAGGTGGGGATGGTTGTGTAGAGTACAAGTTGACTCTTGCTATATGTACGAAAACAGAGGAAAGATCTTGAGAGAGTATCAAACTACACAGCACCTGACACTGAAACGAGCACTGGACAGTAACTGTACGATCAGGTGATCGAGCCCCGCACATGCTGGGTGCATTCCTAGGTGTAGCTCTGTCTGCAGTGACTTTGGCAGAATGTGTACAGCTTGTCACGCTGCTAAAGTATTCTGAATCAAACTGCATGCTGGGAGCTGTAGTGTCTGAGGGTCGCACTGCCTGCTGAGTGCTGCAGTCCTGTGTGCCAATGGTTCCCAAACGGGTGCAGGACCCCCTTGCAGGGGTACCAAAGATTACAGGGGGTCCGTGAGGCTTCAGCAGTATGGAGGTCATTTAGCCCCCTGTGCTGGCTGGGTGCAGCAGCCTCAAGCCCCATGTTGGCTGAAGTGGTGGAGCAACTCCCCCAGGTCCCCACCAGCCGGAGCGGAGGAGCAGCCCTCCAAGCTGGCCAGGTGCCTGGCCAGAGCAGAGCAGCCCTGTGCCAGTAGGGGCCTGGAGTAGCCCCTGCCAGCACCCGCCACCTTCATTACCCTCCATCCATGAAGGACGAGATGAGGCGGGGCCGCACGGGGCGTGCGGAGGTGGCTATGCCAGGGAAGGCTTAGTTTCTTTCTCAGATAAGAGTCAATTATTATTATTATTATTATTTAATGTAATGTTATTGTTACGTCTCTATATGGGTTATATGTGTTTATGGCTGGGTCAGCGGGTGTGGGGTGTGTGTGTGTGTGTGTGTGTGTGTGTTTTACCTAGTATTAACCAGTGGGGCTTTCACTCAAAAAAGTTGGGAACCTCTGCGGTGTGCCACTCTTCCACGCTGGGGGATGAAGGAAGGGGCGTGGTGTTACTTAGCTTTCTCTGCTGTAGCCGCGGCTCCCGTTGGGCTCTCAGGAGGCTCAGGGGCTGGCGTTGCATGTGGGTGAATGTCTCGGCACTTTCTCCCGCAGCGTTTTGCAGCTGACATCATTTCCGTTCTGGCGATGACCATGAGTGGGGAGCGAGAGTGTCTGAAATACCGGCTAGTGGGGTCCCAGGAGGAGCTGGCGTCATGGGGGCATGAATATGTCAGGTGAGAAATGGGGCCAGGAATAGGATTTACAGAAATCAGATGGGAGGGGAAAAAACTCTTCTCGGTCCCGTATAGTCCCCGGGTCAATCCCTGCTGTATGTGTAGTGCTTGGTCCAGTCCTCATTAAATGTCCCCTTTGATGGGGTTCGTCCCCCATTTCCCTTGGGAAACTGTTCCACAGGCTGGTTGGTCTGAGTCCATGGCGATGAGCAAGATGGATAGATCTCACTGACAAGGGGATACTCGGCAGTGCCCATTCTTTACACGTTCCTTCTAGCTCCACCTCCTTGAATAACATCCCTCCTTTCTGCTTACACCCTTCAGACATGTCCACGCTCTGATCATCGCTTTCCCAACTCTCTTTCCGCCTTGCCAAGCAAAGCGGATCCATCACTTTTAATGAGATCTCAAAACCTCCAGCCCCCAGATTGTTTTTGGCTTTTCTCTGAACTCCCTCCAACCTGCCCATATCAGTGTGGTAGTTTGAGGCATGGTACCCCAGGCAGACTTCCCCCAGCTGTGTAGAATGGGGCTGCCCCCTCCCTACTTGAGTCCTCTGGGATAGAGGGGCCCGGGGCTGAGCAAAAGTTCCCAGTAAAGCCGCCTTGCAGCTGTAGAAAGCGCGCCTGTGCCCTTCTGGCCTATGCAAAAGCATCTTAAGATCTGTCCTTTTTTTAATTTCTAGCTGAACAACTTATTCTTTATCCATGTCTCCAGTCTCTCTTGGTCTGTTTGTATCATTTCTCTGTCCTCACTGGTATTTGCAGCTCCTTTCACTTGAGTATCTCTTTTCAAATGTAATTAATGTGCTTTTTACTCCCTTCTCTTTTATAAAAAAAGGCTGGAACTAACACTGCCCTTGTGGCCCCTTCTATATACTGTCCCCCTGCGCAAACTCTGTAAGTCACGCTATATCATTAGATCATCCTTCTTGTTAGGATCTTTCGGCCAGTTTTGAAGAATGTCTGGTTCTGCAGTTCAGATTTCCTAAACAGCTGCAGAGTGAAATTGACCTGATTCTCCTCAGTTTCCTGAGTGGGGATGAAAACAGCAGTGCAACAAAGTTGGTATATTGCACTCTTTTGCTTTGTAAAGCTCTGAGCAGCTACTGAGGTCCTAGAGTTGCCTGTCAGCAAACTCAGGCAGATGGCATTGCGTTGGATCACATTTAGAAGGTTCTTTCCAACCACAAGGACTGAAAACAATTTTTAAAGCTAAAGCCGATTTGCCCAGGTCCTTCCCTGAACAAGTTGAGTGGTTCTTTTGAGCCCTGCCCTAGGATGCTTCTTATCTGCACTGGCTTGTGCGTTTTGAAGTTTCCCAAGCTGAATGAAAATCTCTGGTCCAGGCTGGGGACAAATGAACCAGAATAAGTGTGTGGAACATGTGCTGGGTTTATGGGGCCTCATATCCCTGAGAAGATGGGAAATCTGCCCAGCTGCATGCCTGCCCCAAAGAGTGTCTGCCTCTGTTTTCACTGGTGTTAACAAAGTCAGTGGTACTGTGTGGGTGCTGCCCTAGGAGCCTGGGGTGGGTGTTCAGACAGGGAATGCTATGGGTGTTTGTAGGCAAGAGCTGCTGGACTTCACTGACAGATCTGATCGGGAACCATCTCCTTGGAGGACTGTGAACTACTCAGCAACAGGCGTAATTCAGCCATGATCCCCAATTCCCAGGGTTAAGCCTTTGTAGGGTGTTACCGCTGTTCAGACAAGGACAGGCAGCTCTGCTGAGCACTGCAGGAACAGTAGCTCTGTAGCCGTCTCGTCCTCCATATCGGGTTGGGTTTCTTTGTGTTATGATGGTCTCATTCCCTTTGTGCCCCCAGACACCTGGCAGGTGAGGTTGCTAAAGAGTGGCAGGAGGTTGAGGAGGCTGACAAGGCCCAGAGGGAAACACTGCTGGCCCTGGTGAAGGAGATTGTGCCCTACAACATGGCCCACAATGCGGAGCACGAAGCCTGTGACCTGCTGATGGAGATTGAACAGATGGACATGCTGGAGAAAGACATTGATGCCAACGCCTACTCCAAGGTCTGCCTGTACCTGACCAGGTGAGGCAGAGGAGCCAGGCTGCTCTGTGCAGGGATTGACCCTTCGCGCTTTGAGCTCTGTCTGTCCTACTGAAAGCTATAAACCGCCCCAATGTGGTGTAGAAGTCCCTTGGGACAGCATCACCTACTAGCTGCAGGGTAGATGGCAACATGCCTTGATTCCTGGAACGCTTCCAGCTCTATGTGATTGCTGGTGTTGGATACAGTTGCATAAGAGCGGCTGTCAGAATGCGCTGCTGTGAGGGGCTGGCTGGACCGTGCAGGGCTTTGTATACTGGCACAGATCTCCTCTCTAGCCCCACATTGAGCAGCAAGACCTGTCTGTTCTTGGCCTCAGTAGCTGCTGGATGTACCACTTTGTGTTTCCTTCCCTAAGCTGTGTGAGCTACGTCCCTGAGCCCGAGAACTCGGCCCTCCTCCGCTGCGCCCTGGGGATCTTCCGCAAGTTCAGCCGCTACCCAGAAGCCCTGCGCCTGGCCCTCATGCTGAATGACATGGAGCTTGTAGAGGACATCTTCACCTCCTGCAAAGACGTGTATGTGGAGATTTGCTTTTCAGAGCCCAGGGCCCTGCTCGGGGAGGAAGCTGCGATAGACCGGCCTCTGCCTCGTCGTCATGGGGTACAGATCCTACCTCCTCTAGGTTCCCTCTCCTAGGCCAGGTTGGGAGTGACTGGAAGTTATCACCACCTGGTGGGAGTTGAGTACTATGGAATGAGTCTGGGGTCTCGGTTCATTTTGTAGCATGGCAGGTGGCTACATCATTACAATCACCATCACAATTGGCACTAACTGGTCCCTTGCTAGCAACCTCAGCAGAGAGTCCAAGAACCAAATGGGCTGGGGCACTGGACCCAGAGGTCCCATCTGTTGGCAGTGCCGTGGTGGGCTGGCTTGCCCGTCTGCCATCCAGGCTGTCCTCATCCAGGGCATTGGCCTCTAAGGCTGTTGATCTGGTGAAAGTCCCTTTGTCCTTCTCCTGTAGGTGTTGGACTGAAACTTGAGCCTCCTTGCTCCCCTCTGACTGCTGAGGATGGGGCATGAAATGAAACTTGACAGTTGTATTTCTCACTAGAACAGTGAGGCTCATGATCCCCCTCTAGTGGTTCTTCACATAAGATAAGAGTCTACTACAGCTACTGACTAAGGGAGTTGCTCCTGTAGCTCAAGTAGTAGAGACTTAAGCTTTTTATATTGACATTCCCATGCCCCAGCTCTGCAGACAGCCCTGGCAGGGTTGGCTGGACCATCGTTCCGGGATGGTGGGATGACCCAGCACTGCTGCCATCCTCTCCTGGTATTCTGCCCTGGCCACCTTTGCTGCTTCTGCTGGACCAGTTCTGAGGGGCTAAGATTCAGCAGCTTTGCTGGGAGGGCTCAGCCCTCTTGCAGCAGCCGCTTTCTAGGCTGGTCCCTGTAGGCCCCTGGAATGGGAGCCTCCTTCCAGGCTGGCTTGGCAGCCGTCTCTCTGCCACGCGGGCGAGTGAGCAGGGAGAATCAGACGAGTTCCTGTTGCAGGCACCGTCTCTGGGCCTGACACGAAGCTGACTGGGAAGTTCCCTTTGATCTCTAGAGCAAGGTCCTACCATAGTGCAGGATCCTAGCTCAGGGACATGGTGCCCAGCCCGTGGTGCCATCAGATCTTCCTGTGTTTTGTGACCTAGGAAGCTGCTCTCAGGAACTGGGGGGATGGGAGAGCCGTAGGCAAAAGTGCCTAACTGGCTGGGTCTCCTCAGGCTCCGTTTGGATCTGTTTGACGCGGCTGAGGGGAGAAAGTAGTTGTACCAAGGGTACTGCTGCAGGCCTGTGCCGAAGGGAGGGGACTCTAGGCCCTCACTGCCTGGCATTGCCTTCCCTCCCTCCCTCACCTGCACAGGGTCATCCAGAAGCAGATGGCCTTTATGCTGGGCCGCCATGGCGTCTTCCTGGAGCTAAATGAGGATGTGGAGGAGTTCGAGGACCTCACCGAGATCATGTCCAACGTCCAGCTCAACAGCAACTTCCTGGCCTTGGCCAGAGAGGTGAGTTGCCTGGCCTGGCCTCCCAGCAAGCTGGGGTGGGGAGAAGGCTCAGGGCTGCACCCAAAGTGCCCAACTACTGGGTGCTGGCACAGATGCCATGTTGCCCTCAAATGGGGGCTCCTGAGATGGGAGGCCGGGGGAAGCTGACTGCAAGGACACTGTCTTCCGGGGCCCCTCTGACTTGTGAGGAGGGGGTGGGGTGGAGGGGAGTGTCAGTATGTCTGGTCTTCCCCCACCCCCACTACGCCCTTGGTAACACCAGGAAGAGCCCCTGTGTTCTGACATCGCACAGCAGGGAGCAGGCTGGAGATGACTCTGGCTGCACTGTCTGTTCGAGTGGCTGGCTTGGCTGGCGAGGTAACTCCCTCTTCTCCCCCCTCTGCAGCTGGATATAATGGAGCCCAAAGTGCCAGACGACATTTACAAAACCCACCTGGAAAATAACCGTAAGTGCAAGCTGCGTCTCCTCCTTCACTGCCTCCCGCTCAGGGGTGGGGGCTGCTGGGCCTGGGACGCTGCTGAGTGCAGCTCTAGCCTAGTGGGCTGCCTCGTCCTGCACCTGGCCTGTCGTGTCTGGCCGTGCCCGTCCGCAGTTGCAGCCACGGGGTCACACTGTCTTGCAGTGCCCTGCTGTGGATTCAAGCTCTTTCTTGCTTGTGCGGAATTGTCTTGTACTCCTTGGTTGTTCCTGGGCGCTTAGCGTGGTGGGGAGGGTAAAAAATCCTCTGGAATCGGGAGCTTGAAGCTCAGGCCCCTACCGGGGAGGGCTGGGCCTGAGGAGACGCTCCTGAGCGCAGTGGCCTGGCCAAGCTGTGTTGTGACACTGTCTGGCTTGCTCTGTGGTTTCTGCTCCCTCAGGATTTGGCGGCAGCGGCTCCCAGGTGGACTCTGCACGGATGAACTTGGCCTCTTCCTTCGTGAACGGCTTTGTGAACGCAGCCTTCGGGCAGGACAAGCTGCTGACAGATGATGGCAATAAATGGCTGTATAAAAACAAGGATCACGGTGAGTTAGGGAGGAATTGCCTGCCCCTTCCCCTGAGGACAGGGCAGTTGGACTCTCCCTGCAGCTGGGACTGGGCCCTGCAGGAGGCTTCCCAAAGGGCATCCTGAGCTGGGGGTGTATGGCAGCCTTTCCAAGGGATGCTCCATATGGTCCTTGAGCCCCATGCCTGGAACACCCAGTCCAGCATCTCAGCCCCTAAGCCCTCGCTTCTGTGGCTTAAATAACCAATCGTGCTGGCTTGTGCCTGCGTCTCCCAGGGCTCCCTGATCCAAATAGGGACACTAGTAGAGAGAGTGCCCCACAGGTGTCATGCCAGCTGACAGCCAGGGGGGAGCTTGAATGCAGGATGGTAGAGCATGTGCTGTAACTCATGGGGACTACATATCCCAGCATGCAACAGTCCGTTTGGCCCTCATTTTCTAAGCTGCACTGCATGCTGGGGCCTGGAATCTTCCCAGGTCGCCTCTCTGGATTATAGATAAAGGCAGCTTGTTTTAAACGCCCGCCTCCCCCATACCTCTCTCCAGACCTTGTGTGGAGGTCTCTGGAATGCCTTGTTTGCATGGAGTCAAGGCAAGACTGCTCCAGCAGCATGTGGTGGAGGAACCGGCCCTTATGACATATCCAGAGCGACTGTCCAGGAGACTGGAACTGCCAGTGAACGTGCTGCAGAGCTCTGCACCCCCGTGTTCCTGGGGCTGCTCCCGGATTGGGCCCCCAAAGGCAGCAGGGGGAAACTGAGGCTACATACCGAGATGAATGCCCCAGTGGAAGTCTGTGGAACTGCCCCGTTCCCAGTGTGTTAGGAATTTGGGTGGCCCTGGGTGTGCAAGGGAAAGGAGCCATTGGGGAACCCCAGCTCCCGCCTGGGGGCGTAGGGCCTGGTCGTGATTCATGGGAGCTCCTTGTACTGCAGGTATGCTGAGTGCTGCAGCCTCACTGGGGATGATCCTGCTGTGGGACGTGGACGGGGGGCTCACGCAGATCGACAAGTACCTGTACTCCTCAGAGGACTACATTAAGGTGGGTGGCACTGCTCTGGGCCTGGGCGAAGGTGCAGCCCCCTGGCCATGGAGCCATGGCTCGCATGCTGGCACACCTGGTGGCATTGCTGCCAGGCATAGTCCTGCCAGTGATGTTAGTGCCAGCCTCAGTCCTCCCAGCTGAATGCGTCGCCTCTTCTGAGAACTGCCACAGGGTTCCCCTCTCTGGTAACTGGCCCCACAGGGCGGTCTGGCTGAGCCCGGGACTGGGGCTCATATCATGACTGCTGGAGTCTGCTGTGGGTGGCTGAAGTTTAGCTCCTTGAGATTCTTCTTGGAGTGCTTGCTCATGTCGATTCCATTCTAGGTGCGTGCCCACCTCCGTGCACGCTTACTGGAATTTTTTCCCCTTTAGCAATATCCGTAGAGCTGGCTTGGGCGCCCCCTGCAGTCCTGCGCACATGCCGTGGTATATTAGGCGCTGCCAGCCCTACGCCCCCTCAGTTCCTTCTTTCTGCCACTGATGGTTACTGGGACTGCATTTTGCTTGCTGCTGCAAGTGCCTCTTAGCGTTTGGAGCAGTGATAAGCAACCTAGACTGGTGAGTGGGCCATGTGAGTGGCCCTCCTTTATCTCAGTGGGCCGCAAGATTGAAATCGGGCATGTGTCCTAACCATGACCCCACAAATAAGCTTAACTACATTTAATACAGGCTGAATATTTCATAACCAATTATAGGAAATGCTTATTTATTCATAGAATTGTCATCAACATCAAAGAGTAAAGACAAAAGAAAGATTTATTTATGTTTTCCTTACAATACATCATACTCAATGTCACGTCTGGTTGGATTGGCCCTCCACAAGCGTTCTCAGACTAGGAGTCGGATGTGCAGGCGCATTGCAATTCATCCCTGAGGTTTTCATCCGTTAGTCTGTTGCGCTTCTTGCATTTGATGTGTCCCATAGCAGAAAATATCTGCTCACGTGTATATGTTGAGCCAAAGAGTGACATCAGCTTTGCAATGCAATGCCGTAGAACTTGCGCAGGGATATTCTTCCAAAGTTCTCATATACCTTCCCTCTTTGGTTGGTTAATTTAGTTTTCAACCAGGGCATGAATGTAAAGTAATTCCTCCTCAAACTTCCTTTTATCAACCCCAAGCTTTTGACATCTTATGACAATTTGGCTCAAATCAAATTCAAATGGATTTGAAAGCAATGAGAGGAAGGGCTTCAGATCACTCAGAGAAGAGAAGCGGTTCTCAAAACGCTCTGCCAGTGTAGACAGCACTTCCATGTGAACTGAGGGACCATATTCTTCATTTCTTTGATCAAAGTGTTCGTCCATCAAATAAAACATCTGAGGATTCGATAAAGCATTGTTTCACTAATTCGCCACCTGAGAATGGCTTTCCATTTTTGCACGTAACCAAGATATATGAAAACTAGCCAAAGTCACTGCGTCACTGATTATTGCTCATCTTAGTACCTGCTTCTGTGTTTTCATGGCTTCCTTCAGATTTGAAAGTTGTCGAGCACATTGGGGAGAACCTACTGGAAAATTCGCTGTATGAGAGAAATGGCGTGTTTCATAATGTCTCTGAACATTGTACTTTTTGGAAACTGATATTACGTCGTTGCAAATTAAGCAAAATGGCTTCCCTTTCTGTTCAGTAACAAAATAAGCCAGCTCCCAGCTCTCTTTTTACCGTTCTGCCCTCGTCACCTATTTTCCTCTTTTGGCTACAGCCGCTATGGCTACATCTTCCTCTGTACCTTTTGATCTTGTACTTGATTCTCCTCCGTCTCTATCACACCACTTAAACACAAAGTGATCCATGATAAACTTCAGGGCAGATTACTAGCAAAAATAATATAGGTAAGCACAACCACTCACGACCACTGGCAGTAGCACACTGCCGTGCTTAGTAGACTGAAGCTGGAAGCGTGGCTCATGCGGTGTTGTCATATTAAAAAATAAATACCGTATGTGTGAATTGAATTAAATTAAGGAATTTAGTTAAATTAATCAAAATTATCAGTAGATTATGTAATTAATATTCATTACAAAATTACTTAATATGACAATAATATAACATAAAAATGACAAAAATACTTACTTGCCAAAATTCAACAAATTGTCAAATCAGTGCGCTTCTGGTATGATTCTTTCATGCGTGTGAGCAACTTTGAGCAGAATGTCTCGTGAGTCGCACTCAGAAGGGCCGCAGGTTGCCCACCACTGGTTTAGAGTTTGTGTTCCCTTACGTAGCTGTTCATTGAGTAGTTAGTGTGTTTTGTTGGTTAATAGTTGTAAATAGTTTAGTAGTTTGAGCAGTTAAGGGTTAGTCCCCTTAAGGACCTCCATCTGGGAGCAGGGCACGCCCCGATCTCTGGGTTTCAAGCCCTGTAGGACCAGCAGCAAACCCTTCCTGCTTAGCCACCCCCACGATAGTTGCTTGAAGTGTCTGGGGGCGTTGCACAGGAAGGACAAGTGTCGAATCAGACCAGGGACTCAAAGAGCGAGAAATCCGTCTGAAGGCCTTACTGATGGAGGCGGCCCTAAGACCAGGCTCGGAGCTGTCCTGCCGAGCACCGCGTTGGTGCAGCATGCCCCGCTGGCACCGGAACCTCCGCGGCACTGGTCGTCGTCTTCGCGGTTGAAGAAGCAGCAGCAGAAACAACGCTTGGAGAGGGGTCGCTCCCCCACAGCGAAGAAGACCAAGGACGCGGGGTCGAGTGCGGGACTACTACGGGTCCAGCAGGCCGAGCTGACTCAGCAGGAGCAGGGCTTGCCACCAAGGGCCCTGAGCCACCCCCCTCCCTGCCTGAGAGCCCCCCCCCCCCCCCCCCCCCCCCCCGACTCTGGGGAGCAGAAGAGGGCCTCTGCAGCTTGTGGTGCCGTCGATGCTGGAGGCTTTTCAAGCGACAAGGGACCTGATGGCCTGCCCTTGCCTCCAATGCCTATGCCCCGGATAGAACAGGCAGGGAAGGCACGGATGTCAAAGGGGAAGCCCCCGTTGGGTCTCCCTCAATGGCTGCACCGCTCTCCAGAGCCCTGTCGGGCCTCCCCGTGAGTCAGGTTGCCACGGAGGTCTCCTCCCTCCAGGCACCGATCCCCGAGAAGGCGTTCCTCATCACCAAGAAGATGGCAGGAGGCAGAGCGCCACCGCTCTCGGTTACCGGCACTGAAGTCTTGCACTGATTCTGTTCTGGGTCGAGCAGATGCCCTCCATCTGGGAGTTGGCACCGATTGTGATCCTGGCGCCGACGAGTTTGCCCATACTTTCACGGCACAGAACCCGGTCGCCGGTGTGTGGACGCTTGCCCAACGATGATCGCACCGTCGTCAATCCCCAGCACCGAGTAAGTTGCCTGCAGCACGTCACCGAACCTGCTCTTCTGCCTGCTAAAGATCCTTTCCGGTGTGGCACCATTCTAGGGAGTGGTACCACCTGTCGCCGGCATCACGCTCCCTATCGTTGAAGTGGCATTCATCAGCGCACCAAGGAACTCAGGAGCCCAGACACCGGTCTCGCTCTCCTGCGGGAAGGGAGTCAGGCACAGCCCGCCACTGGTTTGTCGGGAAGCGAGTCCTATTCCTCGGGAGAAGGACAAAACCTCGGTTACCCACCCTAGTCACCACCATTGACATGGGGTGCAGGAGCAAGGTCCTGGTCAGGCCTCAGGGCCAGTGGCCAGCTCAATGGCCGTATTGGGTTCCCGGTGGCCCCGGACCCTGTTCCTTCATGTCATCAGGGAAGCCATCTGCAGCCACAGCGTCCCCAGTGGAGGTACACAGCTCTGCTTCGGAGGCAGGGTCGTATCCAAAGGAAGGGACATCTACAGTGGTTCCTCTGCAGCAGGAGGAGATGCCACCACCTCCTACGCCGGGGCAGTCGTCCTCCTCCTCCCCTGACGAGACGGTTATGACATGACCATCAGCTCCCTTAGATGACTTCCAAGCCCCCAAGAGCTCCTTAAAAGGGTGGCCTCGAACTTGAGTGTGGAAACAGAGGAGCTTTAGGAGACATGGGACAACCTCCTCGATGTGCTGGCAGCAGCAGCGCCGGCCCGGGTTGCCCTGCCAGTCCATGCTGGGGTTCTCAAGGTGGCAAACATCATTTTCCTTGACATCACCTCCTAAAAGGGCAGCAAAAAAGTATTATGTTCCCGCATAAAGGGTTTGAATTCTTATTCACACACCCTCCCCCCGGTTCCCCAGTGGTGGTGGCTGCCAATGAACGGGACAGATGGGCAGCCTGGCATGACTCCCAAAAACAAAGACAATAAACTGGATTTGTTTGGGAGAAGAGTTTATTCGATGACAAGCCTGCAATTTCGTATTGCTAATCAACGAGCGCTGTTGGGGAGGTACAGCTATAACCTCTGGGACTCCCTCAAGTGCTTCGGGGAGGCTCTGCCCAGGAGCAGGCACCAGACTTTGCCATCATTTTGGAGGAGGGCAGAACTGTGGTCAGGGCCGCCTTACAGGCAGCCTTGGATGCTGCTGACTCGGCTGCAACATCTGTGGTCTCCGTGATCTCCATGTGCCGGTGCTCGTGGCTACAATCATCCGGTCTGTCCCAGGAGGTGCCGCAGTCCATCCAGGACCTGCCGTTCGATGGAAGCGCACTCTTCTCGGACCACACCGACACCAAGCTCCTCCCCGGGGTGAAGGACTCAAGGGCCACTTAGCGCGTGTTGAGCCTTTACATTCTCCAGGCCTCTAGGAGACAGTTCCATCCCCAGCAGCAGCCTAGGTTCCAGGCCCAGCACTTCGGGACCTCCAGAAGGAGGGACAGAGACAGAAACTTTAGGCGGCGTTGACCGGCCCCATATTCCTCCTTGGCCAACCAGCCATGCCTTTGCTGATGCTCTAGCGGGCAGCGCCAGTTGTTTTCATGGTGCACCTGAGGACAGCCTCATGCATAGAGAGACTTTTCCCCCAGGTTAGGGATCCGTTACCTCCCTGGGATCTGAACTGAGTTCTCTCCAGGCTCACGGGGGCCCCATTTGAGTCCTTGGCAACCTGTCCCCTCTTGCTGCTGTCCTGGAAAGTGGCCTTTCTAGTTGCCATTACGTCAGCCAGGAGGAATCTGAAATTAGGGCACTTACCTCGGCGCCGCCTTACAGCCTTTTATGAGGAGACAAGGTCCAACTGAGGTCCCACCCGGCCGCCTTGCCCAAGGCGGTGTCCCAATTTCATTTCAATCAGGATATTTTCCTGCTGGTTTTCTTTCCAAAGCCTCATGCTTCGGAGGAGGAACGGAGGTGGGGCACGCTGGACGTGCGAAGAGCCCTGCCATTCTACATTGAGAGAACAAATCGGTTCCGTAAGTCCATGCAGCTTTTCGTGGTGATAGCTGACAGAATGAAGAGCTCACCTGTCTCTACTCAGTGGATCTCCTCTTGGATAACCTCCTGCATTAGGTTCTGTAATGAGCAGGTGAAGGTTTCTCTTCTGGGCAGGGTCAAGCCCATTCGACCAGGGCACAGGCCTTATCTGCAGCGTTCCTGGCTCAAGTGTGTAAAGCTGCGACATAGTCATCGGCGCACACCTTTATGTCCCACTACGCCATTGTTCAGCAGGCGCAGGATGACGCCCGCTGCCAAGGCACTGCTTGTGAGTCACCGAGAATGGAATGGACATGAGCAAGCACGCGAAGAAGAAGACGGTTACTTGACCTTGTAACGGTTGGTCTTCAAGACGTGTTGCTCATGTCCATTCCATGACCCGCCCCCATCCCCGCTGTCGGAGTTGACAGCAAGAAGGGACTGAGGGGGCGTAGGGCCGGTGGTGTCTAATATACCGCAGCATGTGTGCGGGACTTCAGGGGGTGCCAGAGCTGGCCCTGCGGGTACCGCTAAAGGGAAAAAAATTCCGGTAACCGAGCACGGAGGCGTACAGGCACCTACAATGGAATGGACATGAGCAACACATCTCGAAGAACTTCATTACAAGGTGAGTAACCCTCTTTTCCCAAGGGGGCCCTTGGTGCCCCTTTAACGCCGAGGTGTGACCTTTGGAGATGACAAGTCCCAGCAGCAATGCAGCTGAGCGGGTCAGATCCCAATGGAGCACTGCACAGTGGGGTTTGTGGTGCACACAGGCTGCACCTCGGTGTGGGTTATGATGGATGCAATCTGACCCCTTCCGTGTGAGCTGGGTGTAGGCTTTGGGTGCCCCTGCAGCATGTGGCTCAGAGAGCTGCACGTGCCGGCTGTCCCCAAGGCGGCCCTGTGCTGGTCTGGCTGATGGTGCCTTTGTCCTGCAGTCTGGAGCCCTCCTGGCTTGTGGCATCGTGAACTCGGGGGTGAGGAACGAGTGCGACCCTGCCCTCGCGCTGCTGTCCGACTACGTCCTGCACAACAGCAACACCATGAGGATCGGTGCCATCTTCGGGTAAGAGCCTGCCTAGCCCTCGCTCCCCCTACAGGGCAGCTCCTGTGGCTCAGCTGCTGCGGCTAACGCTCCTTTGGGGGTTTATTGCAGGCTGGGGCTGGCCTACGCTGGGTCCAACCGGGAAGATGTTTTGACTCTGCTGCTACCCGTGATGGGAGACTCCAAATCCAGCATGGAGGTGAGGGCTCAGGCTGGGCCAGCGCGCTGATCTTGGGGTGGGAGAGTCTTGAGAGCACAACGGGGGAGGCCCTGCCCCCCGTCTCGGCAGCTCCCCAGCACGGGCGGTTAGTGGTGATAAAGGAAGGGTGGGGGTCCCCAAGCTCCAGCTCCTCTGGCCACCCTGCAAAATGGGACCGGCAGTGTCCCCTGAGTCGTCTCCCCACACTGCGTAGGAGCCCCTGGCTGGAGCAGCACATGCCATGGACAGTCATCCAGAGACGTGTGTCTGAACACGAGTTCTGCCCAAGCACTGAGGTTCCTTCGCATGCTCGGTGCCAATTGCTTCCAGCTGTTCCTGCCCCCTACATCCCCCGGTCCAGAGGCTGCTCCAGTGCTAGTCCCTCTGGGCTGTGCCCCACAGGCTTTGGCGTGCAGGCAGGGCTGTGAGCTCAGCCATCTCTCCTTCCCTCGCCAGGTGGCCGGCGTGACGGCCCTGGCCTGTGGCATGATAGCTGTGGGCTCGTGCAACGGGGACGTCACCTCTACCATCCTCCAGACCATCATGGAGAAATCGGAGACGGAGCTGAAGGACACCTATGCCAGGTGGCTGCCGCTCGGCCTGGGCCTTAACCACCTGGGTAAGGAGGAGCCTGGGGCCCGTGAGGCCGGGGTTCCGCAACCATGCTCACAGGGGCAGGGGTGACAGTGTCCCTGGGCCCCGAGGCTTTTGTGGGGCAAGGGGGTGACTTGGGGGCTGTGGAAAAGCACGTGCCCTGCCAAGGAGGGAGTGGCCTTCCCAGGGCGCTGTCCCCGTCCCAGCCCTGCCTGGGCTTAGAGTGCTGATGGGGTGACGGGAGGGGTAGGGGGCTCCTGGCTGACCTGAGGTGGTGGTGTCGTAGATCAGACCTCGACCTTTTCCCACAGGCTGGTTCATGAACTAAAAGATTGCTCTGTGGCCCATCTTATCCTGTACTCCTCTGCGGCTGCCAGGGCCTGACAGTGGGTTCTGAGCGGCGGCAGCGGGAGGTGTTTTGGGTGCTGGGCAGGTGTACCAGTTAGAGCTGGGTGCTCTGGGGAGGGGGCGTAGCTGGGGTGGTGGTGGAAGCCCTGTTTGTTGCAGTTTTTCACGGCCAGGGGCAGGATCTGGAGTGCTCTGAGCTGTTGCAGCCACGCCCCTGGTGGGGAAACACCAGCGCTGCTCAGGACCCTGCTGGAGCTTGGGAATTCCTGTTGGACCCCCCCAGCCGGGCACTGGATACTGCTGTGTGTGTGTCAGCCGGGGGCTCCTGGGTGCCCGGGGCCGTGCTGCTCTAAGGCGCTTGTGTTGTCCCCGGCAGGGAAGGGGGAGGCCATCGAGGCTATCCTGGCGGCGCTGGAGGTGGTGTCGGAGCCCTTCCGCAGCTTCGCCAATACGCTGGTGGATATCTGCGCCTACGCGGGTGAGTCTCTGGCCAGCTTGGCGGGGGGTGGGCTGGGCCCGTGCCTAGAGTCACCATAGCCCTTCCTTCCCCCAGGCTCGGGGAATGTGCTCAAGGTGCAGCAGCTGCTCCACATCTGCAGCGAGCACTTCGACTCCAAGGAGAAAGAGGAGGACAAAGACAAGAAGGACAAGAAGGAGAAGGACAAGAAGGAGAGCTCGGCTGACATGGGTGCCCACCAGGTGGGACGGGTGGGAGAGAGTCCGGTGGGGCAGGGCTGGGCAGACAAATCCCCATTGTTTTCCTGGGGGGAGGCCCCTGGCTCCAGGGGGCGGTCTTTCTCGGCGGAGCACCCTGGCCTATTCTCCATCTCTCCTCTCCTGCAGGGCGTGGCAGTTCTGGGGATCGCGCTCATCGCCATGGGGGAGGAGATCGGCGCCGAGATGGCTCTGCGCACGTTTGGCCACCTGGTGAGTGACGGTGCGGGTCGGAGGCAGGGGGCCCCATGGCAGAGGGAGGGAGCTGAGCTGAGCTGAACGCTAGTGCAGGGCTTGGGGCGCTGGAGCTGGATCCGGGCTGGGATGGAGATGCGAGCGAGAGCCAGCAGGGGAGTGCGAGGGCCCTCCGCCCGACTGCTTAACCCTCCGCCCCACTCCCGCGGCCACGTCGTCTCGGGGTGCGGCCATTGCTGTTCTGGGGAAGCTGCCGCTGATTCCCTGGTTCTGGCCGTTGTCTTTTATTTCTCGGTCCTGATGCTGCGCTGGCAGAGGGCTCGATGGGCCTTTCGTTTGCTGTGGCCCTGGGCATGGTTCCAGAAACTCTGTTTAGTGGCTGAAAGTCCCGGACTCGTGCGAGTGGGTTCAGGGGACGGGGAGAATGGCCTGGGCCAGGCGGCGTGGGAGCGACTGCCAAGGGGCATAGCTGCCAGGGTGCGAGGCTAACTTCTCCCACCTCCTTTCTGTGCAGCTGAGGTATGGGGAGCCCACGCTGCGCCGAGCCGTGCCCCTCGCCCTGGCACTCATCTCTGTCTCCAACCCGCGCCTCAACATCCTCGACACCCTCAGCAAGTTTTCCCACGATGCTGACCCCGAGGTCTCCTACAACTCCATCTTTGCCATGGGCATGGTGGGCAGTGGTAAGGGCTGCGTGGGCCCTGGGGCGTTGAGCGGGAGGTGGGATGGGGAAGGGTGATGTGATTTGTGTCTTGGGCCACCCCTTCCCCCCACCCAAATCACCCTGGCTGCATTTCAGGCCTTCCTTGTCTGAGTGCAGCAGCTGGCATCTCGGCTCAGGGCTTAGTGGGTCAGGGGGGGTTGAATGTTTGCAGGGCTCTCTTCCCACGGCTGCGTGAAGCCTGGTTGCCCTTGCCTGGCCACCTGTTCCTGGCTGGTGGGAGTCCAGCTGGTCAAATCCTGCCAGCCTCTGATAGTTGCTGGGCATGGATGGGGGTGGGATGGGCTCATGGGCATGGGGGGAGCTGGCCTGCTGGAAGCAGCAGGGCAGAGGGGGGCAGGATTTCTGAGTGGTGGCTGTTGGGTCCTTGTGCCCCGAGGCGATCTGATGCAGCATGTGGGTTATGCCAGCCGGGGGGGGCTGCACTGCGCTGGTGCTGCGTGTGTCCCAGCACCCTGGGAGAGTGGCTGGGAGGGAAGTGGAGGGGGTTGGACACTTGTTCCCAGCCTGGGATTTGTGCCTGTTGCTGGGGCTTCCTGCTCACCCTGTTTCTCCTGTCTGCAGGCACCAACAATGCCCGGCTGGCAGCGATGCTGCGGCAGCTGGCCCAGTACCATGCCAAGGACCCAAACAACCTCTTCATGGTGCGGCTGGCCCAGGTGACTACCAGAGCGGCTGGTCCTTATTCTGTGGGGTGGGTGGGGGTTCTGGGGCTCTGAGCACTTCCCAGCTGTGTCCTGCCCTGGCGGTCAGCTGGGGGTCAGCACCCACTCTGTGTTAGCTGTGCCTGGGGCGTCACTTCCAGGAGCGAGGCTGCGCTGGCTGGTCTCATGCCATCGCTGGCCAGAAGCACCCTCTGCTCACAAGCTCTTTGCTTGCCGCGCAGGGTCTCACCCACCTTGGGAAGGGGACGCTCACCCTGTGTCCCTACCACAGCGACCGCCAGCTGATGAGCCAGGTGGCCGTCGCAGGGCTGCTGACGGTCCTCGTGTCCTTCCTGGACGTGCGCAACAGTAAGTACCAGTGTGTGGGGCTGATTCCTTCCAGGAGAGGAAGGGGCCGGCAGCTGGTCCTTCAGGCAGGCTCCTGGGAGCCCGAGGGATGTTACGTCAGTGTTGGGAGTGGGGCAGAGGGCTTCTCCCAGCCCCAGGGAATCCCCTGCCTCTGTCCGGGGCTGATGGTTCCCTGGAACACCCCTCCTGCCCCCCCGATGTTGATGGCAGGCTCTCCTAGCAAGCAGACTGCGCGGCCTTTCGCCGGCGGAGGTGGATGAGCAGGCCCATGCCTGCAGTCCTGCTGCTGAGTTTCCTCTGGCCTTTGGGCTGCGTTGCCATGGCAGCTGGCAGCAGCCGGGCGACCAGGAGCTCGCTTTGGGCTGAGCCCTGGGGGGCCCTAATGCACCTTCTCTCTCCCCCAGTCATCCTGGGCAAATCCCACTACGTGCTGTACGGGCTGGTGGCTGCCATGCAGCCGCGCATGCTGGTGACCTTTGATGAGGAGCTGCGGCCTCTGCCGGTGTCGGTCAGGGTGGGGCAGGTAAGGAAGCGTCATCCGTCAGGGATCTGGCTGGGGAGGGGTCCCTTGGAGATAGGAAGGGGGGGCGGTCCCTTTTCTGGGGAGGATCTGGCTAGAGGGCAACGTGGCGGCTGAGCTTGTTGAGCTGCCGGTGGGCGCAGACCAGGTGGGGCCATGCTGAGGTCCCTGGGCTGGAGGGGCAGCAGGTCTGTTTCCTCCCAGGCCCCCGGAGCTGCTGGGTCAGTGCCGAGGCTGCGATGCCTCGAGCCAGTGATGAAGCCTCGCCAGCACCTGTCCTGGCATCTGGGCCAGGCGGTTACCGGCAGGTGCTTCGAGGTGTCCCGGGCTGCCTCTGTGCCCTCGGCTCTAATCTCTCACCTCCCGTCCAGGCTGTAGACGTGGTGGGCCAGGCGGGCAAACCGAAGACCATCACTGGCTTCCAGACGCACACGACGCCGGTGCTGCTGGCACACGGCGAGCGGGCAGAGCTGGCCACAGAGGAGCACGTGCCAGTCACCCCCATCCTGGAGGGCTTTGTCATCCTGCGCAAGAACCCCAACTATGATGTCTGAGCTGGCACAGAGGGAATGGGGGCAGTGCCCAGAGAGGGCAGGTTCTGGGCATCACACTGGGGGAGAGGAGTCCAACTCCCCACTTGGTGGTTTTGTTACTGAAATTGCTGATTAGAAAATAAACATGAGAAACTCTGGTGCTGCCCATTGATTCCTCTGGGAGCAGCATGCGCAGGGCAGGCTGGGGCGGGTCCTCGGCCTGTTACCCTCTGTCCTGGCCTAGGGGCAGATGGCTGAAAGATGGCTGGTGCTGCCATGTGCCCTCTGTGGCAAGGCCTTGCTTGCCAGGGGCCTGTGGTATCAAGTCCTAGCTACGCCCTGTGTAAGGGGCAGCGAGCAGCAGATGTGATGGCTGAAGGACCAGTTGCTCCCTCCTTTCCCAGCTAGACATACTCAAAGGGAGGGAGATTAAGCACTGGACTGGCTCACCGAGGGGCGGGCAGATTCTCTGTTGCCTGGAGTCTTTGCAGGCTGGGTAGCTTCCTGCCTTGCTCTAGTGCAGGGGTGTCAGACTCAGACAGAGGAGAGCGCCAGGGCCCCTGCTTAATTCTAGGCCATGATATGTACTTGGGACTGTGACCACCCCCCCAGTGCGTGGCAGACCCCCCACCCCACAGCAGGGAGAGGTTTGCCCAGAGATCAAGGCGTTTGGGCAGTGATGGCCTGTCCTGTTGTTTGATCAGCCCCTTATTATCACCGTGGGTGTCGCTCAGAGGGGAAATCTGCTCCCTTTGGCCCACAGCTTTGCCCCCGTCTCTCCCTTCCCCCGTTGGGCAAGTTGCCTCTGGTCCCCCTTTGTGTTTCCCTCCCTGCAGCAACTCCCAGTCTTCCTCCGCCCCTCCGCCATCCCATCTGCTAAAGTGACCGGCAGTGCAAGAGTTCATGTCAGCCCTGAACCATGGTCACTGCAGACCTGGGGCCAGGGGAGTTCAGCCCTTGGAGCTGTCAGTTCAGGCTCTCTGCAGACTCAGAAAAACATTCAATCATTTAAAAATGGCCTAAAAGATTTCCTCTCCAAATTATTGTGGGGAAGTTCTGTGGCCTAAGCTATGGAGATCAGCCTGACCAGCGTGGTCCCTTCTGACCTTGGAATCTCTGAACTGTAGCTATAAGGTTCATTCCCTGCTACTGCAATGCAGCCAGCTCTGGGGTGGAAGACAGCAGCTGTTTAACACAGCTGTAGGGGAGATGATGCTGGAAAAAGATGAGCACTGAGGCGCCTGCTACTCCTTTCAGCAGTGAGCCAATTCCAGCCTGCATCTCGGCTCCTTATTCCTGCAGCGCCCGTGGTGCTTACAGGCGCAGAGGAGAGCTGGAGCCTGCAAGGTGTGGGGGGCTGCTCTGGGGAGCGGGGAGTGCGAGGCTGGGGCTCTTCCTCAGGCCTGAGAGCTCACCGCTAGGAGAATGGCGGCTTGGCACCAAGCACAGAGGAGGTCGTTCCATGTGGCAGGCCAGTGGGAGGAGGGAAGCCGGGGTGGAGAAGAGGGCACAACAGGAGTGGCTTGGGGCTGGGGCCAGTAGTCGCTTTGAGCTGCGGTGGCTGGAGCGAGCCGGGTGCTGACCCCAGGGGAGGAGGGGGCAGAGTGAACGGGAGGGGTTTCCTCCTTCGTTCCCTTTCTCGGCCTCTAAGATATGCACGTCCTAGGCAGTGCTGTTCTCTGGGGCAGGCTATGGTCCTCCTGGCTTTCCCCCCGACCCCTCACTGCAGCTGGGCCAGGCTGCTCCCTGCAGCGAGCCCCGCCGGCCTCCATGGAGTTGTTGCTGTCTGCTGGTGCTCGGGGGCCGCCGAGAGCCAGTTTGGGCTTTTCCCTCCACCTTCTGTTTGGAGCACGCCGCAGGGCCGTTCTCTACGCCAATCCCTGCCCCATGCAGCCCAAAAAGCGTCTCTTCAATCTAAAGATGGCCTGAGATGAATGGGGGTGGGGCCAGGGTTTCAGGGCGCAAAAGTGGGGGCTGGTCTGCCACTTGCCGGAGGGAGGTGGGATGAGAGTGTCTGCTTTGGGGGGTCTGGGTAATACTTTCCCCTGGCTGGGCTCCCCGCGTTTCCCCCGGGCAGGAACAGGGAGTGGAGATGGAGGGGTTCCCCGTGTGGCTTTCCTCTCTTCAAACTGCCTCCACCAGCCCATTTCAATGGCAGCAGCCAGGCTGCCCCCGCCAGTCCGCACCCACCCGGGGCCTTCCGCAAACTGGGGAGGGAAAGGGGGGAACGTGTCACTCACCGTGTGTCCTTGCCACCTCTTCCAGCCTGGGACTCCGCGTTCCCCTGGGCAGGCAGCAGCATCACCCCTACTCAGTCGTGGGGGGGTAGCCCATGGAGGCCCTGCTCCAGGCCCCAGACTGTGACCCAATCTCTGCTGGGCACAGGCCTGGCTGTGCCACGCAGCTGCTCTGGCCTTGGCTGTCATTCTCTCCTCCCCAAACCTCGCTGTGACAGTGGGAGAATGTCCCTTATTTCCTCCGGGAGCCCAGGCAAGGGTGACGCTCGGCTGGTGTTGGCGGGGCCCTAGCTGCTCCTCGCATGGGCGACGTGAGAGTTCAGCGAAAGGTTGCTGCTCTCTTGCGGGCGAGTGCCACCCACAGGGAGTTCTCTGGGCATGGGACCGTGCCAGGGCCGCCACATCCTGCTGGCAGGGCTGGGCTGTGGGGTGAAGTGCAAACTACGTGCGGCCCTTGGGCTCCCGGCAACTTGCTGCTGCAACTCCTGTGAGCCGCTGGCTGGGCATCCCAGGCTAAAAGCACCCCTGGGACAGGGCTAGGCTCAGAGCTGGGCACTGCAGGGTGAGCCATGCGGTATCAACTCGCCCCACCCAGAGCTGCGCCTACGTGTTTCCCTCTTACCCTGCCCAAGAACAGCATCGTCCTAAGCTTGCTTCCAAACCCGTGCCTGCCCTCCCAGCACAGCAGACACCCCTGCCCTTGCTTGCTCAGTCTGGTAGCCTACCTCTGGCACTGTCCCAGGTTGGAATCATCGCAGCCCCGTGAGACCTGTCCCTACTTCCTTCCCCTGCAGGATTCCCCTCTGTTCCCAGGCCCGGCTGTCTTGCTAACGGGCTGATTCTTGTAAAACGTTTTCACTTTAGCCCCTTCTACAGACTGAAAACACACCGAGAGCTGTGCCAAGGTATGTGCTTATCACTTATTTTTAGGAGCAGCAGCTTCCAATCCAGCTCAGGGCAGCCCCGGCCCCTCTGCCTCACCCCTGCACATGGCTCAGTTCCCTTTTACTGGAACCTGGGTGACATTTCACTAGCTCACCCAGCTCGTGCCAGGGGATTGGCTGCTGTGGTACGGTTTTGCTCAGTCACACTGTGTGATCAGTGCAGCCAGTTTCCGTGCTCTCCGTGCCAACTGCCACGGGCCTGGCCATTTGTTGAACTCTGACCGTGGAATCACCGCTTGATTTAACTCTGGCAAATCATTCTCGTCTCAGTCCTGCCCTCACCCTGCATGTTATCCTAGCTCCACAGCTCCTCTACTCCTTGCCTCCCTCCGCTCCTTTGGTCCCAAAATCAGTGAATTGTTTTTTTAAAAGAAATATGAAACTCCATCTTATTTCAGCCTGCACCCCGAAGCCACGGAACAAGCAATTCCATAGTTGGTTAAAGCCTTTTCCTGTCTTCAGCCTTTGCTCTGATCTCAGTGCATGAGCCCACGGGGGCCGAGGGAGGTGTCTTTTCTGTGTACTGCAAAAAAGTCAGCATCCATGGGTTGCTATACAGATAAGAGACTGGTAAATGGGTACAGCTGGCAAATAGACTGGGGACTGCACTCCACACTCCCCCACACCACAAGGTACACCAGGAAGGCCTGTTCACACAAGGAAGAGTAGGGGAGTTTATTCTGGACTGGCTTGGTTTCAATTCACAAACTAATCGGTGCCACCCTCCCTTCACCAGTGGGGATTCCTGACTCAAAGCCCCTAGGAGTATTGGGCACATACTGATTGTAAACTCCCTGGGGCAGGTAACCTAACCTCTTTGGTCTGTATCTGTACGGCACTGAGCACAAGGGGGCCCTGACGCTTGACTTGTTTTAATAATAAGTAATAATCCCGGAAAGGCCAAACCAGCCTATGGAGTTTGCCCACTTTATCAAAGACTCAAGGTCCCAGTATGCAATACTCCAATGTGATCTGAAGGGGTCCTTTGCATGCTGGGACAAGTTCGTTGTGCATTGCATGCTGGGACTGGTAGTTTCTGTGTCTACCCCTCCATGTTATAGACTAGAGGCATGGTGGCTGCCATCTGCTCTCTTAGGCAGACTAGGCATTGACCAGTTGCCAATGTAGGCCCCCCCAAAGCTGAGAAAAGTGTGGACATGGCTGAGTGGCTCTGTGAGGTGATGTGACTAGTGCAGGAGATTGGGAGTCAGGACTCCTGGGTTCTATTTGACAGGTGACTATGGGAAATTTCCTTCACGGCTTGTTTCCTCCTCTGTTAAATGAGGCTGATAACAGTGTCTTCAGAGGGTGTGCGAGGCGCTGGCAAGCTGCTTAGGGCTAGAACATGGCTGCATCTTTGACCTGTTCTTCTTTCCCATCTCTTTTGCTCTACCTTGACAACCCTTTCACCCCCTTTCTCTTATGATGTCCCAAAGGCAGTTTTCCAAGACCCTACGCTTGCTAAGGAATGTGCATGAAATGAGTCACTGCCCGATATTATTGCTGCAAACCTGACAAGCCCCATCCGCTACCCATCATGGCTATTCTCCCCCTCCTTTTTGCATCATGTCTGTGTGATCCGTGGTTCTCAAACAGGCGGCTATGAGTGGTGGGCCAGGTGGATCGTCCTGGCTTCTCATTTCCACATGCTGAAGCCCATTAGAAGAAGCTAAAACTACATATGTTTCCTAATGTTACTTTTCCACGTGAGCAATTGGAAACATCATCATAATATGGGATGACAAATGGGACGGGAGGTGACCATGACGGCAAGGGGGTAGCTTAGCATGATTGAGAGGACAGATGTGGCCATGACATGATAGTTGGGCAGTCCCTCAAAAGCTTGTCTCCTTCACCAACAGAAGTTGGTCTAATAAAAGATATTACCTCAGCCACCTCTTCTCTTTCCTGACTTTAATTGTCACCTGTTTCAGGCAGGGACTTTTCTGACAACATTCTGGGGGGTGTCCACCTTAATGCTGAGCATGGCAACAGATAATGCTCAGTGCCCTCTACACGATGCCAGACCTCGGCAGATGTATGTGCAGGGTGCCAGGCCTGGATGAGTGCATGGGGGGGCACACTGTCATAGAAGACAGGGTTGGAAGGTACTTCAGGAGGTCATCTAGTCCGACCCCCTGCTCAAAGCCATGCCTGGGGCGATGTGTATGTGGGAAGATGGGGGTGCAGCGTGCCAGCTTTTGGGTGCGGTGTAGCATGTGTGTGGTGAAACGGCAGGGTGCCAGACGTGGGTGTGTGTGTTGTGGGGCTGGTGATGGGCAGCAGCATGCTGGGGAGAGTGTGTGTGTGTGTATGTGTGTAGGGGCAGGGGTCAGTACCGTGCCGGGGGAGCAGAGTCCCAGGCCTAGGACGTGCAGGTGTGGGGGACAGGGCACCAGCTGTGCTAAGTGTGGCAGGGGGTGCAAGCGATACTAAGCCTAGGGCGCGGTGCACGTGGGGGCGGCGGGGGCGGGTCACTGGGTGCAAGAAGCCTGGTTCACCCCACCTCCTCCACTCCCACGCGGGGCACGTGCTTGTCACATGTAAGCGGGGAGGGAATGGGAGGAACCGGAAGTGTCGCCTCACGTGAACGCCGCTCATGACCAAGCGCACTGGCTGCCGGCAGGTCACGTGACAAAGGCGCTCTTGCGGCCGGAGTCACATGACCGAAATGCCGGGCTCTCCGGAAGGGGCGGGTGCCCGGGGGGAGTGTCACATGACACGGGCCCCTCCAGCCGGCCGGGGAGGGGCGCAGTTCGGCCTCAGCCGGCCCCGCCCCCTCCTCCGCCCCGTGACCGGCCTGGCCCCGCCCCTCCCCGCGGAGCGGCTCCGGAAATGGTCGTGCTGGGCTGCGCTGCGGCTGCGTCGGGCCGCTCGGACTGAAGGAGACTGAAGGTAACGGGGGCCGGGGCGGGCCGGGCCGGGCGGCGCCGCCTCTCTCCGCCATGCCGGGGCGGGAAGGGGGCCCGAGCCATCCGCCGCCATCCGCCCCCGGGGGAGTCCGGCCCCGCCGCCCCAGGGCCCCGCGCCGCCCGCCCCGGCCCCAGCCCGCCCCGGCCCATGTGCGCCGGCCTGGCTACCACGTGGGGACGGGGGTGGCGGCCCGGCCCGGCCCCATGCAGCCCGCGCGCGGCCGGCGGCCCCCCCTCCCCCCACCGGGCCCTGGCCGCTCCCCTCCCCCCGCAGCGCCCGTGCGGGCCCCGGGCTCGGCCTCTGGTTCCTTCCCTTCCGCCCCGGCCTTACCGGGCCCGCTGTCTGCGGCCCCACCCACGTGATTCCAGCCCTGCCCTGCTCTGTGGGGCCTGATCCGGCCCCCCCGCCCCGGATGTCCTCCCCCCCTTGCACAACAGGGGGAGCCTGACCTCCCCCCCCCCCCCGCGATCCTCCTCCCCCCTCCCACACGCACATGGACGGGCCCTGCTTTGCATTCCTGTCCCAGCCCCGCTCTCCGTGGGGCCGGACTCTCCCCCTCCCCTGCTTTCTTTCCCCGCTCCCTGCCCCCCCCCCCCCGGAGAGGCCCTGCTGCGCCGGCCGGCCGGGACGTGCATGGCGGCGGCAGGCTCTGCACGCAGCCGCCCCGGTGCCTCCATTTCCTTCCCAAATCCCTGCGGGGGCCGCGGGACCCGGCTGCACTTCCTGCCTCCCCGCGGGACGGATCTGCCCGCTGGTGCCACGTCCGTGCGCCGGCTTCCCTCCCCCAGCGCTGGGGCTGGGGGGGGGGTTATAGGCCCCCTGCCGCCCCCTCCCCCACACACAATGCTGACCCGGCCCAGCGCCTCGCCCTATATAGGGGCCTGACCCCTCCCCTTAAATATCCGGTGTCTATAGGGGGCTGAACGCCCCCCCCCCCACGCCCGGCCTCTGTAGGGTCTGACCCCCCCCCCCCCCCCGCGCCAGGCCTTTATCCAGCACTAGGCAGCTCCCACGTGGGCTCGGCTCCCCCCTCCCGTCCGCAGGCCGAGCCCCGGCGGCGGCCTCTCTTCTCCCCCCCCCTTCCCCCGCCGGTGTCTAGGCCCGGCCCCCACGTGTCCCTGCCGCCGCCCGGCTAAGCTTCCACCGGGCCCCCGGACACCATCTGCGGCGCCGGCTCCCTCCCGCCCCGGCCTCCGGGCTCCTTCCCCCCCCGGCTCCCTCCCGCTCCGAGCTCCTTCCCCCTCCCTCCCCCCCCCCGGCTCCCGCTCCGACCGCTCCCGGGAAGCCATGGCCGCCGCCGGGAGTGACACGTGTCCTTGGCAGAGGCCGCCGCCGCCGGGCTTGGCGGGCGAGCGAGCGGCGCAGGGCAGGGCTCCGTGTGGCCGCTGGGGGGAAGGGGCCCCCTCGCCCAGCCCCTGCCGGGCAGTGCCGCCCAGAGGGTGGGTGCGCTCCCTGGGGGGGGCCTGTTCTCCACTGGGGGGGGTACAGCCCCCGTGCCTGCCTGTTACACGTGGGCGCCGCTGGTTCTGGTGCCCCCCCCTGCCGTGGTCCCTGCTGGCAGTGCCCCACCGCCCCTATGCCTGGGGCGTGCCTACCCCATCTTTGCTGGGCATAGCGCGTCCTGCCCGCTGAGCGCTCAGGGTCTGTTGCAGCGGGCTGCTCCCCGAAAGCCTCTGGAGCGGGGGGGTCAGGGTGCGTGCGTGCGTCCCTGCTGGGCTCCCCATGGGGATATTCACTCGTCTACTGTCTGGTTTGCTGCATAAACCGGGTTGTCTCTGAGACCTTTCTCTGGTGTGTCTCTTGTGGGTCAAAGCAAAAAGGAAAACTGAGGGATTCCGACTGCCCGGCTTTCCGAATCCGTGGGTCTGGCAGGCTGGGCCTGGGATGGGGTGGGGTATGCATGCTCTGGGGGAGTGAAAAAGGGGCGGGGGCAAGTAATCAGCTGTAGTTTCTAAAGCTGTGAGCAGGGATGTCCTCTCTCTGGACACTGATCTCTGTAGATACGTGCGGGGGAGGGTAGTGGGGGCTCAGTCCTTTGGTGACCCCTCATGAGAACAGTTCTGTCTGTCACAAACACCCAGCCCTTGAATGGGACATAATGTACCAATGGCAACAAGGGCTCCCTGTTTATCCCCTCTGTGACTCCAGGTCAAAAGGGCTCAGTTTACAAGTCAAGTCACTGCAGTGCAGCTTCTTCCTGGCATCTGAGATTAGGAAACTGGACTCCTGCAGGCTGGTGCGTACTGCCGGCTGAGCTCTGCCCCCCATTAGCACCTGTGCAGCCCCTGCGCAGGGATCCAGGAGGGTAGAATTGGACTTTCGGTGACAGTTCTGTTAACGGATGCATGAGCCGGAGTAGAATCCGATTCCCTCTTCTGCAGCTGGACTGGCTCTATAAGGCTGACAGGAGGCAAAAGCAGAAGAATAAAGTTGGCCCCCAAAAGTGGTCGCCCCTGACTCTGCCACCCTTGGAGGGCGGCGCTGTGGAGTAGGGAGGGCCCGTTGTCACATAGTCCTGGCCCTGACTGCTTGCGCTTGGCTCGGAGCTGCAGAAGGGGCCGTGGGAGGAACCAGGCTGAACTGTGCTCATGCCCCTTCTCATCCAGAACATCCTCCCCCCAGTCCCATCGCTGCGTAACCTCTTCCCCCTCTAAGATGGTGGCTGTGCAGGTTTCACTCAGGTCCGATCTGCTCCCTGTAGGAGCATCCGTGCACTATCCTCTGTGCCAGGAACAGAGGGAGGAGATGCCCATTGCTGCCTCCTCCCTCCCTCCACCTGTGCCCCAGGACAGCAGAGGCTCCTGCTGCCTAGTTCCTGCTTGTGGAGGAGCAGAGAGACACCGGGTTCATGCTAGTTTGGCTCTGCTGTTCTAGGCAGCAGAGGCGGGGCCCAGATGCTGCCATCCTCCCCTATGGGAGTCTTCTGGGGATGAGGGGCAGGGTTCCCATGCCAGTCCCTCCTCCCCACAATACGGAATAAGCACACGAAAGATTATTCCCGAAAGCTCCCCAGGGCAATTTGGGGTGGGAGCAGAGTGTGATCAGGACTCTGGGCAAACCTGCCTCTCCTGAAAAAGTGCTGTGGGCCTCAGTCATGGCTGCTCGAAGTCAGCAGCCCCAGCGCCGTGCCAGTGCGTTGGGTTTGGTGCCAGCCCTTACTAGAACACGCTCCCCTTCCCTACCCCACCCCACCCTAGCTTCTCCCAGGAGGTCTCCAGCCAGGCCTGACTGCTTGCCTTGGGATCTGACGCAATCCCAGCCCCCGGTGGTCTAGGTTAATACTCTGCCTCTCTTCCATTACATTTCAGACGGTGGGGTCACGTATTGGCCACTTCAGATGGCTGGCCTGTAAACTGGAGAGCAAGCCGTTGGCCGAGATACTAATTGCATATTAGGCTGTTGTTACGAAGCAGGGCTGGTTAACGCCTTCCCTCACATCCAAGCTGCAGCAGAGCTCTTTTCAGGTGAACCTGGCAGACAATTAAAAGAACTACCCAAGGAGCCGGATGTTTTTCTCCTTCCCCTTAGGAAGTGAGCATCAGGCTCGCTATTGATCCCACACAGGCAGTTGCTTTCTAAAGTGCATCTGGCTGACCTGGCTCAGGTTTGGGGAGGGGCTTGGCTTATTAATAGCTGCTGGTGCGTTTGGCACCGTATGGAACAGAGGATTCAGCCCCGGCACCCGGGAGTTCCCAGTCTAAATGAGACAGACCACACGCTGTAGCGCTGATATCCTGGGGAGCAGGGGGCGGTGGGTTTTTAGCCTTTTTTGGATTAGCGTGGAAGTGAATCCAGGATTGCCCTTGTAATTTAGGAACTGAGCCCTGTGAATGCACACAGCAGCCTGGATGCGACTGACCTTGCTCTCCAAATGCTAGCAGGGATCTGAGCACCTGCTAATGCTTCCTGTCCCTGGGAGGGGGCCTTGCTCCTCTGTCCTCTCCCCTAGTGACTCCAGAGCGAGCAGGGTAACGCAGTGACACTGGGCAGCTGTGGAAGAGATAGAAACTCTTTGTGATTCCCTGGGTCTCCTTTTGCCCCTGGCTGATCCTAGGCACACTCAGGTGGTTTAAAAGCTGCCGTTTTCGCACCTGGCTTAAATCTCGAACCTGCGAAGGAGCAAGAAGTTCCCGAGTAGGGGATCACTTCTCCCAGCTCTGCCAGAGTGGCTGGGTCAAAGCCCAGGAGTCCCCAAACCAGCCAAGATTTGTGAGGACTCTGAAGATGTTGACTCCCTGGGGTCTAGCTAGTTTGTAAGTATTTTACTGTGTCTGCCCAGTGCCATGCAGAGTGGGGCCCTGATCCTCCTGGAAACGTGTGCGGCACTAGAGTGAAACAAATGACAACACTGCCACTGTCCCCGCCGCTCAGTCTGGGGATATCTGCATGAAGGGCTCTGTGGAGAAAAGCTGTGGCTGGGACGCTGGTCAGGCAGGGTCAACAGGGCCGTGTCACTGGGGCTGCATCAGCCTGAGGCGGGTGCATGGCACTTCACAGGCAAAAAAAGGACGCTGTCCTTGCCCAGAGAAGCTTGCCTTGTAATAAAATCAAGGGCTGACAAACAGTCCCACACCCCGGGGTAGGGGAGGAGAGCTGAACGCGTGGACATCAGCTCTTCAAGCTGCTGCTTACCTCGGGACGGCGTTTGAACGTCTGTATTGATTTAAAGCTGGCTTCAAACGTATTTGGTTGCTGGGTGAGGAGGATCTCAGCGGGGAGGTTGGGGTCTTTGGGGCATGGGGGTGGGTGAAGATGTGGGGGATATGAGGGAAGTAGCCTGGGTGGTGGTGTGGGGGTGGGGGATTGGAAGGCAACCAGAGCAGAGAAGGACGGGGCGTTCCGCCTGGGTGTGGAAGGTGGGGGGGAGCTAGGGGATGGGGGCAGTCATGGTGTCAGGAGAGGTGGATGGGCAGAGGGGAGCCAGGCCAGACCAGGTTCCCATTGAAGCGGCTGGGGCAGAACGCAGGTGTCTGTGCCGGGTTGGATCCTTGGAACTCTTTGCCCAGAACTTGGCTGGTGCACTGTGCTGGAGAGGGCGGTGTTTGCACTCCACCCGTGGAAGCGGGGAGCCTGGCTGCTTGGCCAGATAAAGTGCTCTGTGCCCTCCACCACGCAGGCCTGTTCCCTGGGCTGCCCCCCCCCCCGGCTCAGTCCCAGCAGTGTCCTTTATCTGCCCCTTTGGATGGGGGTTTTAACCTGCCAGGCTGATGGGATCGGGGCCCAGGCCCATCTTCGGGGCGGGGGGGACGAGCCGGCAGCTTTAGGGCTGTAGGCCGGTATCTGGACATAACGTTTGAGGTGTTTGTTTAATGTGGAGGGCCCGTCTGATTGCTGTGGGGCTGAGGAGACCTTGAGTGGCTAAAGCGGGGTTCTCAAACTTTCTGTATGGTGACCCCTTTTACACAGCAAGCCTCTAAGTGCCACCTCCCGGCCTCCGTGGGTGCCCCTCTTCGCGCCTGGCTCCTGCAGGCTTCCCACTCCCGCTCTGCCCCAACCCCTCCCCTGTGCCCCTATGGGAAACTGACCTGCATGCACAGAGAGGCTGCCATTGTTGCTCGCTCCCCCCAACCTAGGGGGCTATGAGCGGGGAGCGAGGAGCAGCATCAGGGCTCCCTGCATCCAGGTCACTTTCCCCTGGGCAGTGCTGTGAGGCGAGGGCAGAGAGCAGCAGCTCCTGATGCTCACCTCCCAGCACTGCCCAGGTGGGGAAAGTGACCTGGATGCAGGGAGCCCTGGTGTTGCTCCTCGCTCCCCCCCAGCCCACTAGGGGGGTGCTGAGGAACGTCGTGGGGAGGGTGAGCAGTATCTGTGTCACCACTCGCTCCCCCCATTTTCCTCTGCCAGGAGGAGGCAGGGAGGCTCCCAGCTCCCGACCCCCACATAACCATATCGTGACCCCAAAGCCTTAGTGCGTTCATGAAAGCCTGTTGGAGTGGGTCTCCCTAGCATGTGGCAGGGCCCGCTGCCCGGGGACCCTGAGCCGCTCCCTGAGCCTTCCTGCTACGGCTGCTCCATAGCGTTGGCAACTTGGAGCCCACCCGGTTCTCCCCGGGGTGGGGTCCCCAAGTGCTGAGCCAGTGGGCCTCCTCCCGGGGCCCCAACCTGGGGTTGGGAGTGGGGTCTCTAGGCTGGATTGTGCAATGCAGCTGCCCTGCTAATCTAGAGTCACCAGCTGCTGGGAGCAGCCCCTGACTGGTGCAAGGAGCTGCGCCTGGCGAGGGAGGGTGGATGAGGATTGTAGGGAGGCTTCTGGCTTCATGGGCACCGTCCTCCACTAAACATGGGCTTTCAGGTCCCCAGAGCCTCTCTATTGCGGTGGAGGTGATGGTGCCCCAAGCTCCATAAATACCCGAGCTGGGGCTTAGTGGCCTGAGCAGTGGGGATAGAAGGGGAATGTCCAGTGCCCCCCCAAAGCAGGCCCCCAGCTCCCCGGCATTTCTGTCCACTCCCGATGACCTGGTTCCGGAGCCCAGTGCGGGAAGCTGAGGGGGCAGGGAGGGGGTGTCTCCCCGGGACGGTGCCCACCCTGCTCCTGTGCCGGAGGCCTTGGCATACACAGCCCCAATTGCACGGGGCTTTTTGCAGCCCTGTCCCATTGCAAACTCCTCCCTGGTGTGCTCCCCACCCCCCACTCCGGCTCCCTTGCTTCTGCCTCCCCAGCTGTGTCAGCTCTGGGTCTCCCCGACGGAATTGGTGCCCTTGTTTCTTGCCCGGTTGCTGGGTCCCCTCTGCACCACCTCCTTCCTGGCTGCAGTTTGCAGCTCCCCCCGGTTAGTGTCACCCGCACGTTTCATTACCCTGCCGTCTCCCAGCCCGTGCCCCCCCCCCCAGCTCACAAGGGAGGAGGGTGAAGCTCTGTAGCACCCCCCTGCTGACCCATCCCTTCCTCTCTCAGGGCAGAGCTGGTGGGGGGGGGCTCCTTGATTTGCCAGAGCTGATTTTGGGGGGAGGGGATAGGGTTCTGGTGAAATCTCACAGCGTCTGTCTGACTCCAGCCTGCTTGAGCGCCGTTGGCACAGGTGGGTGTCTGGTTGCTTTGCATGGCGAGGGGAGAGGCTCCCCTGCCTGCCTGCCTGCCGGGAGGGAGCGTGTGCAGCGCGAGTGACTCATGCATGGAGACGTGGGGTTTCTCTGACTGGTTTGGGCAGTGCTGAGGCCGCATGGCTCTGCCTGTGGGTGGGGTTTCGGGTGCTCCTTGGCTCCTCAGTCTGTCTCTCCCGCTCGGTGTCTCTGCACTGCAGCAGACTCTGCGATCTGACACTGGCAGCTCGTGGCACTCATGTTCCCGTCCTCCCCGGGGTGGGGGCAGGGGGTTCTCCCCTGCCGTGCCCATGTTTGGCTTTCCCGGCCCTCCCCACCGCATGCGGGCAGGTTTGCAGGCTGATTTTCCTCTCTTGAAGTCAGTCAGATGAAAGGTTTCTGCAGACCCGCTCAGCCTGTCCAGGTTTTTCCCGGGGAAGGGTGAGTATCTGTCTCTCTCCTGTCTCTGTGTGTGCGGGGAGGGGGGTCCCTATGTGACACCGTAATCAGCGATGGCTGTGTGTGCGCCGGGCTGGCTGGGTAGGGTGTTGTGACTAGCTGGTCCCCGTGGGAGTGGTCGGTGCTCTGTCTGGGTGCAGTCTGCATGAAAACTGTTGGGGAGAGGCCTGCACGACCTGGGCTCCCCCATTCTTGGGGGGTGTCACTGCACAGCCAGGAACTTCTCAGGGCTCCAAAGTCTCTTTCCCTTTCTTTAGTAACTTGCCGGTGTTATCCCACAATAACATTAAAGTGGTCCATAGCTCGCTGTCCCCTGGAGTGCGCTGGGAACCTGGGTGTGTGCTCCCGGCACCCTGCCAGGGTGGGCACTGGACTGGATAGGGTGGAGGAGGGGAGTGAGTGAGTGCTGGTAGGTCTCATCCAGGACTCCCTTTCCTGAGGTCTCTGGTCGGGTTGTTGCTGTGTCATGTTCTCCAGGGCTTGGTCCAGGTTGGGGTTGGGGGCAGCTGGGTTCTGAGTCCTGGCCCGGGCACCTCCGGGGCCGCAGCCAGTCCCCTGCTGGGCTTTGGGCTGGGGGCTGCGGTGGGATGGGCAGCGCTGTGGGGTGCTGGGTCAGGGTGCTTGCCCGTGGCCAGGAGGCAGCCTCTGAAATGCCAGTCCTTGGTGGGTGGGGCTGCCAGCGCCGTGGGCCTGCTACTGGACTGGGAGTGGCAGTGCTGTCCGCAGTGGGCGCTGCCGTGCGGTGACCTCCCCTGGCCCTCAGAAACAATAGGCCCGAAGATGCCCGAAGGTGGCCCCCAGCATGGCCTGCTGCCCCCCTTCTCCAGCGGGGAAGTTGGCCTGGTGAGGGTTCTGCCCTGCAGGGTGCCCGGTGTACCGTGCTGCACTGCCATGGGCGGGGGAGGCGATTGGCACGTGTGGTACCTGGGCTTCTGGCCCTGCGGACTCCTGCGGGATGCTGGGCTCTCCCTGGCCCTGTTGTGCACCCCAGGCAGCTGGCGAGGGCCTGACGGCTTTTAAAAGCCCCTGGACAGTGGTGGGTGAAGGGCTCCTGAAGTGCGGTGGGACCCCAGGGGTCAGAGATGAGAGCAGGGGGGAAGATGCAGGGAACTGCCTGGAAACGGCAGGGCCCACGGGCTGGCCCCACAGCTCTTTCCCCCTTATGTGAGCCAGGCTGCTGTGGGATCCTGCTGGGAGAGGGTCTGACTGTGCCGGCGCGCCCCTGCACAGAGCTGGCTGCCCCCTGCTCTGCATTGGCTCTGTGTGTCCCCCAGGACTGCGCCCGGCCCAGCGTCGGGTTACAGCTGGAGCCGGGCTCTGTTTGTTTGGCTTGGATGGCTGGGGAGGGTTCCCGGGCAGGGCTGGCCCAGGCCTGAGCTTCCTGCCGCCTCTGGCTGGGCACCTCTGTGCGGCGGGCGGTGCTGTGCTCCGGCTGGGTTAAATGGGCTCCCCTCTGTGCCCGGGGAAGGAGGCTGCTGCTGGGGTTGCTCTCGGCTGTCAGGCAGCCTGGGTCTTGGCTTGGCTGCCCTGCTCCTGCTCCGTCACTGTGGCCTTTGCACTGTAACCACGGGGGAGGGGAAGCAGCCAGCCAGTCCTCTGGGGTGAGGCCTGTCCGCATGGGTGGTGGGGCTGGGCTCTCCCTGCTGCTCTCCAGATCCAAGCAGCCTGGGGGGATGCGGGGGGCACGACACCCAGCGGACATGGGGCAGGGGATCCCCCGCTCCCGATGGGCGTGGGGGTGAGCGCAGCCCTTGCTCAGGGTGCTGGTTCCAGCCTTGCCCGGCAGGGATCCCTGTGGGACTGGGGTGCTGCGGTGCTCTGTGAATCGGGCTCCCTTACGTCTGTCCGGCCTGTGGCAGCCGCAGGCAGATGCGGTGGGTCATGAGCTGAGCCCCGGGGCCTGGCCCGCCCCTGTAGTGTAGATGGGCCCACGCAGATCCCAGTAGCTGGGTTCAGGCCTTGGCCTGCGAGCTGGAGAGGCCTGAGTCCATGGGGCTCCTGCCTGCCTGTGGCTAGTGGTCTCTGGGAGGGTGGGCCTGGCATGCTGGGTCCCCAAGAGGAGCTGCCCCACCACGCCCTCAGCCTGGGGGGAGCCGGCCTGGGCGTAGCTCGTGGGCTGTGACATGGAAGGGCCCCTGCAGCGCTTGGGCTGCCTGATGCAAGGAGTGCTAGTGAAGGGGGTGTGTGGATGGGGGTTAAACCCATTTCCTGGTGTGGGGGGGGCTGTTTCCCCCTGGCTCAAATGGACCTTAAAGCTGGGAGAGTTCTCGGCTGCCCCCCACTGTCACCAGGGCGTTGGGCAGAGATCGTGCCTCGGTCCATTCTTGGTTTTTTTGGGGGGGCAATGACTGGGGTCCCGCTGCTGGGATGGGGGCCGGGTTCCCACTGCCTTGGGGCCTGTTCGGACTCTCCCCGGGAGCTGTCTGTAGTGACTCCATTTTGGGAAGCTCTTGGCTTGCGTTGGGCTTTGTGGCACTCCCAGCCGCCGGAAACATTTGGGTGTTTCTGTTGGGGGACGGGGGCTGCAGGGGAGCCCGTGCCTGAGGACCCCCCCCCCCCCCCCCCCCCCCGGCCTTATCTAGATAGTGCATAGGGTGGAGGGCCCCCAGGAGTTGACTGCTAGAGGTGGGCCAAAGCCACAGCCTGCAGAACCCATGGGGGCAGGGCGGGCAGGCAGGAGAAGATCAAGGGGGCGGGGAAGGAAGTGGGGGTCCAGGGCTGATTCTTAGGCTGGGGCTCCTGGATTCCAGCCCCTCAGCATCCCGGCTACGTGTGGCACCCACTGAGCACTCCCGCAGGGGTGCGGTGACTGCCGATGCCTGGCTGCGGCTGGCTGAGCTGCCCCGGGGTCTGCGGTGGCCAGTCTCTGCCGGAGAGCCCGCTGCGGAGTTGGGCTGCGCTAGCTAGCTGGTTTCTGAGGCTCAGGGGCCAGCGTGCTTTGCTGTCCTGGCAGGGAGCCCCAGGGGCCAGCCCAGGGCGCTCTGCTTGTGCTGCGGACTTGCGTGGACCCGGGCTGCAAAGTCTGCCAGGGCCGCGTGGGCCGAGGCCTCGGTGCGGCCTTTGGGGAGCCCCCTTCCCTCTGCTCTGCTCCCCCCGGGCTCCTTCCCCTCCACTGAGCCTGTGCCGTTTTTCTCTCTGCGCAGATAGCGAGGGGATCCTTATGCAGCACCACATGAAATGAACAAAGCTCCACAGCCCACAGGAGGAGCCCCGACAGCCCCACACCCTGCCCCTTCTCCTGGACTTCCACAGGTACGGCTCCTCTCGCACTCCCTGGCCCTTCTCCGAGGCTTCCACGGATGACGCGTGCCCCCCGGGAGCCCTCCATGTGCCTGGTCCCACCCTCCCGGCCATGCTGCCGTCTGCGACGCGAGGGGGGAAGCCCGGTTCAGCCCTCGGCTCCTCGCTGACTCAGCCCTGGGCTCAGGATTGGGTGCTGGGTCCCCGGGTGAGGCGGGGCGTGCTCCGAGCCTGGCAGCCGTGGGGCGCTGGGTTATGGGCAGCTCAGCGAGTGGCCCAGCGGGGGAGCGCCGTGTACAGGCCCCGGGGACGTGGCCTTGGGTGTGGGGAGCCCTGGTAGCTGCCGTGCCAACCTGCTCCTTCCTGGTCTTCCCGCAGTCGGCGTTTCCACCTGGTCAGACGGCACCTGTGGTTTTTAACCCATCGCAAGCCACACAAATGAATACGCCTTCCCAGCCTCGACAGGTAAGGGGGCGCTGGGGCAGGGCCGCTGCCGCCACACAGCCAGGGGTTTTCTGGGGGCCGCTGGGGCTCCCGTGGCCGTCTGGCCGTAGGGCTCTGACACAGCCAGTGGCAGCTGCTGCCTCCCGGCTGCGTGGTTCTCTGGGGTGCCAGCCTGGCTGCGCTTGGGGGCTTTTAATTTGCCGTCAAGCCGGTTTTGTGTTGCTGGCGGTGCTGGATTAGCCCCAGCGCCGGGTCAGGCTGTAGGGCTCCGGCGTGCCAGGCAGAGGGAGGGCAGAGCTGCCCTGAGCGGGACTCCGGTCCCGTTGTGCGAGCGTGTGTGTGTGTGGAGAAGGCGGGGGCTGGATGCACGCGTGCGCTCCGCTCAGAGGGAGGTGGGGACGCCTGCAGGGAGCTGTGCGGTGGTGGAGGGACGTCCGTCTGTGCCCTCCCTCCTGGCCAGCATCTCCTTCCTCGGGGCCCAAGGGAGGGGTGCGTGGCGCAGAGCCGCTGGCGTGCGTGTCCGTTTCCAGGCCTCGCCGTCTTGTCTGAACCTGAAGTGACCTTGCTTCTTCTCTCCTCTCCCCTCGCTCTTTCCTGTCTTAGTTTCCAGCAGGGCCTCGTGCTTTACACCAGCAGGTACTAACCAGCATGCAGTGCGGACCCCTGGGGATGCAGCCACATGGTGCTTTGTATGGACGCTGCAAGGAGACAGCCGGGCTGCAGGAAGGGGTCGGGTGGGGGGGAGGGAAGGGTTGCTGCACCACACCAGGGGTGAGTGGTTTGGGTTAACACAAGGAGCAGGAAGGCCTGGCAGAGTCTCACCTGGTTCCCTGTGGCTCAGGGCCCCTGCCAGGTTCTCAGGCCAGCGGTGGTCCCGCCACGGGGAGAGTGGGGCACTGGGTGTGGAGAACCCATCGCACAAGGAAAGCGGGTCCCGAGCATTGGTTGAGTCGAACCAAACTCAGAGGGCATGTGAGCTAGGAGCCTGGTGGTGGGGCTCTGCAGGGGCCGGGCAGACAGCTGGAGTGGGAGCCGGGGGCCTTGGCTGGCCCAGTAGGCTGCTGAAGGAGACAGCTCAGCGCGCTGGGAATCTGCTGGCCGTGTGGGTGGCCCAGGGCAAGGGGTCCTTGGGTAGGAAGCCATGGGAGTTTCGCTGCAGTGTCCGTACCTCGATGTGACTCGTGCATGAAGCTTGGAGCATGTGGCTGCTTCTCTGCTACCAGCCCCACAGCCCACTCTGCCCCCCAAAGCTGCTTCTGCCTGTGCCCGACCCACGGGCGCTCTGGCCCTTGCTCCTCAGATGGAATCGTCCCTTGTCAGTGCCCAGGGCATCACCCCGAAGTGGCGCCATGCCGTGCTGCCGCCGCAATCTCTCTGAGCACTCACCCCTGTCCCTCGCTAAAATAGCTGCCATCTCACGCAGCGAAGGACGGGGATGCCACGGCTGCAGGGCGTCTCTGCTCTGCTGCCAATGCAGCGGGGGCCGGAGCTGGGGGTGGGAGGGGTGCTGCAGCTTGTTGGTAACTGTGGTTCCTCCCTGACCTTTCACTTCCCTCTGCACCCCCTGGCTGTCAAGTTGGCTCCACATCCGATCTGATGCACCAGGGTGCACGTGGGGGCTGGGGGCCCGGGGAGCACCCTGCTAGGGGGCCATGTGTTTCTGTGCAGGGGAGGAGCTGGGGTGGCCGCAGCCCCCTCAGGGTGGCGGGTTTGCCTCCAGAGAGTTGGTTGGAGTTGTTTGCTGGAAGAGGTGCGCCGGCCCCTGAGACCAGGCTGCGGGTTGGCATTTCCTTCACGTCCTGGAGGTGCCAGCTTGACTCTGGGCTGTCTGCACTGATCACATGCTGGGCGGGGAGTGGGTGTCAGTGCTGTACACGCTGCTTTGTCTTGGGTCAGGCTGAGGTCCTTGGCCCCATGCCTTTAAGACCCGGCTTGGGCTCTGGCCGGTCTAGCAGGGCAGAGAGGCCCGTTCACCTTCTGCATAGTCCTGCTTCTCGGTGCCTGGGTGGAGTTTGTGGGGTGCCCCTCCGGCAATCTGCTGAACTTTTCTGCTTCCCCGGCCCCTCGGGGTCCTGCTGCCCTGGAATCTGGCTCCAGGCCGGGGCTGCCCGCCGAGATGGAGAGCGGCACAGGCTCTGATGGGGGGCATAGGCTCTGATGGGGCCATGCTGCCTTAGAGGAGTGGGGCGTTCTAGCCCGAGGGGCTGGGCCCTGATTCTGCTTGGGGCTATGAAGCCCATCCCAGATTGGCTGGTGTCTGTAGCCCCCCCGTACGCAGGCTGGGGTCCCTTGGAACGGGCAGCCCAGGCTGTGAAATGATTCCCCCGCTCTCACATGCTGTGTCTGGTGGCACCTGGAAGGCAGGTGCTGGGTCTGCAGGGCAGAAAGCACCCTGGCTTGCAACATCCTGGGGACGGACGGGGGTAATAGAGGGGCCCTTGTGACCTCTTTGTCCAGTTCTTGCACATGGGGGGTTTAGGTCCCTGAGCCTCCTGCTAGCCCAATGGACCATGGCTCAAAAGACATAACCGGTCACCCGGGCTGCCTTCTAGAGCATTGGGGGGGTGCAGCATCTGCACATGGGGCTCCAAAGCAGAGCTACCCTCGATGCGCTTGCTTTGCTGCTCTCCTGCCTGGCCCTTCCCTCTGACCTTCCCTTACAGCTGGGCAGCTCCTGCACCAAAAGCCCTTTGGCTTCCGGCTTGAGCTCTGGCTCCCCCCATGGCCGTGTTTGCCTCCGGCAGGGCCTGTCCCCGGGGCCTGGGCGCTTGTGAGACTGCGGGGTAACTCCTGTCTCTTTTCTCTTCTCCCCTTGTGTGTGTGCTCGCTAACAGGGAGGATTCAGGTCTCTTCAGGTAACGCTCTTTCTTTACCCCTGCTCAGGCGGTGCTCTCGGCTGGGGAGTGGGAACCAGGGCACGTGGTGGGGGGTGTGTGCGTGCGTGCGTTTGTGAACACGGCGTGTACTGTCTGCCGTGTCCCAGTCGGCTGGGGCTGTGGAACTGCTGCCCTGGGGGTAGCGTGGGACTCCAGAACGGATCAGGCTTGGTTTGCAGTAACTTCCCTCCCAAAGCCAGGGGGCTGTGATGTTACACAGGGATCTGGGAAAGGCCCAGGGCTGTTCCCACTTAAAATGAGACCCCTAGGAGGAGGATGCAGGGCTGGGCTTGCCTGGTGCGTTCCGGCACCCCTGACAGCAGCTGGTTAATGAGCTGCTTGGGAAACTCTCCCATGTGTGTGGGGAGAGCAATTTCCACCCAGCCCCGGCTGGTTGCTCTGGTTGCTCAGCTCCATCTGCGGATGGCCTGCAATTACTAACACAGCGGAGCAGCCCGTGGAGACTACATGTCCCAGGATTCAGTGCTCCGTCACAGACCCAGCTGCCTGGCTGCATTGCAGGCTAGGGCCTGCAGACTCCGCAGGCCACAGCATCTGTAGTGAGGGTGCTGCGAGTGGCTGCCATGATCAGTTCTGTTAGGCCCTGGGCGGAGCTTGTTTGGGCATTGTGCTTAAGGTGGATACGGGGAAGCAGATTGCCCCACTTCCTGTGGTTCCCTCCAGGTGCATTCTGGGAGTTGTAGTTTTCCACAGCTGTTCAAGGCATGGTGGGAAGCTTTGCTGGGGGAAGGGCCCAGTCCATCAGCACCAGTGTCAACCTGGGGGATTGCACACCTTGGGTCCTGCAGTGACACACTCACAGCCCCAGGGGCAGGAGACGCGGGGTGGGGATTGCAGCCATCTTGTGATGGGCACAGATGACAGCTATGTCTCTAAAACAATCCCACCCACCCCCTGGCAGCTGGTCATGTGTGTGTTGCCAGGTGACCTCCTCTTAGCACTGGGGTACCAGGTGTCGGAAGGGTCCCAGCAGTGCAGCACAAGCTGTGTTGGGGCTGCCATGCACCTCACACACCCTTGGGACTGCCTCTCCCATCCCAGCTGGAGGGGGTGGGTGGAAAGTTATCTCTGCATTTGGGGTCCCGGCTCTGGGGGTAGTGATAGCTGCTATCCAGCCCTCTGGGTAGGGGATGCGGAGAGACGGGAAGCAGCTGCCTCCATGGGGCGTGGAGCTGGGCTGTCCTGGCACCCTGCTGGGACTAACCAGGTGCCGCCGTCCTTCTTTTCCCAAAGCATTTCTACCCGGGCAGGGCCCAGCCTCCGACAAGTGCTTCCCGCGTGCAGAGTAACACGTCGGCCCGGCCCGGCCCGCCTGCTCATGTCTATCCAGCTGCTTCCCAGGTGATGATGATCCCCTCCCAGATTTCCTACCCTGCTTCGCAAGGAGCCTATTACATCCCAGGACAGGTGAGGGCTGCACCCGGACACTGGATTCCTTGGGTTTCTGCTCCCTGCCACGTGGGTCTCAAACTGGCTTTGAAATGGGGATGTGGTGTCGTCTGGCCAGAAGAGACCCACCAGATCATCTTCTTAGGAGGGGGAGGGAACGCTCGGGGGCTCCTCCATGTGAAGTCCTATGGACCCTGCACCTTTCTCTGCTGCCCCATGCTGGGGCCCATCCCCATGCCCTGTGGAAGCCTGTCTTGCTGCTGTTGAGGTGGAAAGGCTGGTGCTGCGTGACACCACATGTCTCCTCCTGGCCCAGGAAGCCTAGAGGGCCAGGTGCGGTTGCAAGCTCTGCTCGCTGCTGGACTGGCCGGGGCTGGCCACCTGCTCCGCTGAGCCAGGTCTCGTGGGGCCGGCAGCCTGGTTCCAGGGCCCTCCTGCTCTGCAGTGTGTGCGCTGCCCTGCTTGCCAGCTTCACCCACGCTCTGGGTCCTGCCCTCCGTGACCCCGAGGGCCGTTGCTGGGAGAGTCCCCTCAGATCTCTGTGGCAAGCAGATGTCTCTTCCGGAGCGTGGCAGGCAGTAACCGGCGTGTCCTTCTCTCCCCTCCCAGGGTCGCTCCACGTATGTAGTTCCAACTCAGCAGTACCCAGTCCAGCCGGGCGCCCCCAGCTTTTACCCTGGAGCCAGCCCCACGGAATTCAGCACCTACGGTAAGGGCCCCCAGAGGACGTGACGGCTCTGTCTGGGCTCCGCTGTGCCCCACGCAGCTCGGTCTGTCCCAACGCGCAGCCCCCGCTGTTCCAGCCCTGGGCTTTCCACACCCTCAGCTCTCCTGATGCCCCATAATCCTGACACATAGTGTCCCCCGGTTATCCCTCCCCCGCCCCCAACCCCGCTATCCGAGCTCTGGCCTCCCCGCAGTTGGGGGATGTTTGTTTTCCTTGGAAACATCCCTGTCCTCATTCCCGAACTGGTCCTTCCCCAACGAGAGGGAGAGGGACGGGCCCTGCCAGGGGGTAGGAGAGATGTGAGCAGGGGGCAGAACGCTGAGGCTGTCCCATTCCGTTAGAGGCCCCCCCCTGCCCTGCCACCCCCAGCCAGGGCAGCTTAATGTTTAACTGGCCGGGCAGACTTTAGCCCCAGCCTGCCCTTTGGTTGCGGCAGACGCACAGTTGTGCTCGCCGGCCCCGTTCCCTAAATAAACACGGGGCCCTGGAGTGTGTCCAGCCACGGGCTCAAGGGCCACATGCAAGGGGGCTCCCGTGTGCCCCCACCTTGCCTTGGCTGCCTTGTCCCCAGGTTGCCATTGTGTGGAGTGGAGCGGTGTGTTTGTGCAGCCAGCCGCCCCTCCCCTCCCCCCCCACATGCTGCGCTCACATGGCCAGCCAGGGCTGTGACTATATTTAGTCTGGATCCATCCTGGGCGGCTCTGCAGACGCAGCAACGTGAGCCGGGGCCTCCGTCCCGTCCCATCCCTGGCAGCGGCAGCCTTTATGGTGCTGGGTGGCGGGCGTGGTGCCAAAATGGGTCCCCTCTGAGACAGGTAGGTGCAGCCCCTGCCCTGCTCCCCACCCGGGATTCAGCATCTTGGGGGGGAGAGCCAGAGGCTGAGGCTTGCTGGGCTGGGCTCCTTTAGCCTTCGGGCTGGGCCTGTCTGCGTCTCATCCCCAGCTTGGGGGTGGGGTATCCAATAGGCCCCAGCATCTCTAGACCACATGTCCTTGTGTAACAGCAGCTAGTCAGCAGTGGCATCTGCAGTCGTGTGGGTGAGTCACGGCAGGCTGGCTGGGCGGCTGCGGCTAGTGCCTGGCCGGGCGTGGAGAGGGCACCAGCCCCCTTGCTGGACATACAGGGCAGGTGACTCATCAGTGCCTGATCTCCCTAAAACAGCATGCTGGTGGGAGTAGCAGCTTCCTGCCAGAGGCCCAGGACGGACGTGCAAAAGGGTCAGGGGCAGAGCTGTGGAGGGAAGGGGTCAGGCTGTGGGAGCTGGGCTGCAGGTGGTGGCAGATTTGTGTGGTAGGAGCTTCATCACTCTGCCCTCGTGGCTGCTTCTCACCAGTGCATTAGTCACTAGTAAATGCCTGTCCCGGGAGGCTGCTGGCTGCGTGTGCCAGAGGTGGGGCCCGGCGTGCAGGTTTTTCAGCCTCAGCCCCTGGCTGCTTCCGGCTCCCTGTCAAAAAGCGTCATTGTTCAGGCAGGGATCCTGCTTGGTGGTCACCAGCCATTGGAAGGGCCTTCAAAGAACCTGGCTTCCAGGAGCCGGTCTGGCCACAGATGCTTTGGGCAGCTGATCTGGGGGGGGTCGCAGTGGGGGTGGCTGGCTAAACAGTATGTGGAAACTACACTTGCCAGCATTCCCTCTGGCTGGCAATTGCACATCTCCCTCCATCTTGACTTGAGCCGCCTGGCCGCATTGCATCCTAGGCTTCGGTCCTCCGGCTGCCGGTCCCGGCAAAGACAAGGGCAGTGAAGTGGGGCTCCTGGGCAGTTCCCTTGGCTGGGCTGAGTCTGGCTCCTGGAGAGTCAGGCTGGGGACAAGCTCCAAGGGGCCTGTAAGAAACAGGGCTGGCTTGAACCTGCCCCTCCGAGCTGGTGTCGGGAGCTTCAAATGGGAGAGGTTCTTGTTCCCTTGCTGGGAGCCCTGTCTGTACCTGGGGAAGGACAGCCTTATGGCTAATCACAGGACCGGGCTCTGCCGATGTTGCCACTGACTCACCGGGTGACCCTCCCTATGTGTACAGAGGCTGTCGTGCCCTAGGAAAGGCTGGGTGTTCCTCCAGATGAAAGAACTTCACTGGGCTAATTCCCTCCCCACCCTGGCCAGCTATAGAAGGACCGTTCCTGGCCGACCTGCCTGAATCTCCTCGCACTTGGCCTGCCCCGTGGTTGCCTCCCGGCTTGAGCAGCGAGTGCCCCGCGGGGCTGTGTGGGTGGCCAGCGAGTTGGGATGTGCCCAAGCCCTTGGCGTGGGGACGCAGAGCTCCCTGCTAGTGCTGCTGCAGCTGGGTTACGGGTGTTAGAAGCCCAGGAAAGTGCTGGACTTGGGAGGAGGCCAGGCTCCCACCTGTTACTGTCTCTCCCTCCCCGTGCTGGCATCCCTCACGGCTGCTGCCTGCCCCGCGGAGGAAGAGCGTGGGGCATCCGTCTGGCCCATCGCTTGGAGGAGGCTGGCTGCTCGGTCAGAGCTCAGGTCAGGCTGGACAGGCTTCTCCCTTTGGCTCCTTCCTATGCCCATGTCCTGCTCTTGTGTTCCACGGGGACCTTACCCAGGGGCCTGGCTCCCGCTTGGTGACTGGGGCAGAAACGGGGTGTCTGCAGATACTGAGACAGGCCAGCTCTGACTTGGGCTGCCTGGCTGCTGGTGCCTGGCCTCCGAGCAGCCAGCTCATGCTGCTGGCTCCTGGCCCAGCGTCACTGTCCCTGGGGCTCTTGGTTGCCCTGTTCTGCCCAGTGTGGGCAGCTGGGGATCATGGGACCTTACAGCAGCCGCAGAATTGGGGAGCACCAGGCATGTTACCCGTGTTGTGACGCTGGCTCATCTTGGAGGGGGCAGGCTGGTGCTGTGGTCCAGCCGTGTGGGGCTGGGATGCTGGCTGGCCTAGCCGCCGTGGGTCTGATGAGGGCTCTCCGGCCATTGGGGCAAAGGGCCCTAGGGTGTGAGCAGAGGGAGCTGGCAGCTCATTCTTACTCGCTTCTCCGCAGAGCTGGGGTGGGTGCACTTTGGTGCGGGGGAGATAAGGCCAGGGAGCCACTGCTAGGAGTGAGCAGCTGCCGCTGCCGAGCTGGGGCACTAGGAAGGCAGCTGCGGGAGGAGACAACTGAACCCCGCGCTTGCTTGTGTCTCCCTGCCCCTCGGGATGGGCATGGACTCCACGTAGAGGCTTCCTCCCCTGCCCGGCTGGTTGGTTCGGAAGGGGGCTGGGTGTGAGTTTGAGCTGTCCTGTAGCATTCGGGGACGTGTAGCTTGGGCCTGTGGTGGGGATTTCTCTCCAGTACCTCCTCCCCCAGCCCTGGCAATCTTGGACTGGCAAGCTGAACTCCTGCTTGCCAGCGGGATGGCGTCCCTTGCCTTGCCACGGGGTGGGAGTGGGACTGGCTAGCCCCCTGCAGCAGGAGACTGGACGAGGGGGCGGCTCACGGTGGGGAGCGGGCGGCCTGGCTACGCTCTGCATCATGGGGAAGGAATTCTCATAAGGGCTGGTTGGTCCTGTTGATCTGGTTTGGGACGTTCCTGGCCAGGGCTGGAGACTGCAGGGAGAGGATCCCGCCCCGCCGAGCAGCCCGTGGGCCTTCTGTGTGTATGGGTGCAACAGCTCATTGGGTAGGCGCTCTGGTTTCTGAGTGGCATGGGGCAGTGAAGGCAAAGCTGGAGACGTCTGGGCTGTGGCCCAGGGGGTTCCGTGTCAGGGAGGGGCTGCAGTGCTGGGGCTGTCTGGCAAAACTCCTGGCCCATGAGTGGTGGGGGGGTCCTTGGGGGAACAGCACCCGCACAAGGGCCCCAAGGTTATTTGCCTCTGGCGCGGTGACTCCAGGCTGCAAGTGCTGGCGCTGCCTGGCGCTGGGGTGCACTGGGAATCGGCCCGGTCAGTTCCTCTGACTCGCTTTCCTTTTCCAGCTGGTGCCTATTACCCTGCTCAAGGGGTGCAGCAGTTCCCAGCCGGAGTCCCTGCCGCCCAGGTCATGATGAACCAGCAGCCTCCCATCCCGACAAAGCGCGAGCGCAAGACGGTAAGGAGGGTGCGGGAGAGGGGCCAGGTTCCTGCGCCGTCTCCCCCGGAAGCGCTGTGCCGGTGACCCCCGCCCGCCGCAAGGGCTGGTGCTTCTTGTGGGGGGCCTGCTAATGGCTCAAGGCTGGTTGGCCCCCAATGGAATGTGCTGCCTCTGGGGAGTGAGGGCCCAGCTGCTTGGCCAGGCCCTGCACACCCGTCCTTACTCACACGAAGCAGGGAGCGGGCGGTCCTGCGTTGTCCCCGCCGCGGCTGCGGGTGAGGCAGCTCTCCAGGCCGTGTGCCGGGTGTGGCTGCGTACAGGGGCTGGGGGCGGTGGTGGGGAGAGAGAGCTTGGCTGTGTCCCAGTTGCGTGTGCAGCGTCAGGCCCGACCTTCCCTGTCCTCCCTGGTGGGGAGAACGTGCTGAGTCATGGCTGCTCAGGCTGGGGGTGGGTGCTGCAGTTGCCAGCCGGTGCCTGCCTGCCTGCCGGAGCTGCAGCAGTGTTGTTGCTCAGACGCTTGGCACAGGATCTTTTCTAGCTTTAAGCCGCCCTCGGTGAGCGCTGCAGTTTGGGTCTGCCAGGGCCCCCTCCCTTGGGGGGGGAGGCAGATTCCCTCCCCCACCCCCCGGCTTCACCCCACCTCATGTGGATGCATGTTCCTGAGTGGCTTGTCTCAAACCCTCGGCCACCTAGTGTCTCCTGTCCCTTGCTGCCTGGCCGGTGGGCACCTGTTGAGTGGGACACATGAGGAATCCTGCTTTGCTGGGAGCCCCATCTGCCCGGGTCCTGGACTTCGATACTGTGGCAGCAGCAGGCCACCTGGAGGCAAGGAAGAGGCATCTGTGACTTTTGGGAGCTTGGCTCTGAGTCAGCCCAGGTTGGATGGGGAAGAGCTGTGCCCCTGACGGCCTGTTGCCTCCTCCACCCCACACGGAGCTGGCCAGCAGGAAGCTTGGGCCCCTCCGGCTGCTCTGCCTAAAGTGGGAGGCAGAGGCCCCCACTGCAGTGCTGAGGGTGGGGTGCAGGCCAGGGGCTGTGTGATGTGGGGATGTCAGATAGGTTGTCGGGGCCGAGCCATTCCTGGTGACCCTGGAGCAGCAGAATAGGACTGTGTGCTCAGGGAGGGTGGGCCTGCTGGGCCCTGGGTGCGGGCAGCTGCCGTGTGGCTTGGCGTGTGACTGACCCTGGCAGTGGGGGGTGGTGTGTGCCCCACCTTGGGGGTGGAGGGTTCTCAAGGGGTCAGTGCATCACCCGCATGCAGGTGGAGACTCCTAGAACCTGGCTTGTGCTGTGCCCCACCTCCCCCCTGGGTTCCAGGGCAGGATGGTTGTTTGCAGGCTCTTCCCCAGGGCTGGGGGGCTGCCCGAAGGGGTCTCACCCTGGATTCCAGCCTGTTGTGCGCAGGGCAGGGGGGTGAGACCCCAGGGCCAGCAGGGAGCCTCTAATGGCAGATGCATTGGAGCGGAGTCAGGAATGTGGGCAGCTCACAGACCCCCCAACCTCATCCGCAGTGGGGCCCTCAAATACTGCAGTGATGGGGGAAGGGCCTTTAAATATGATAATGAATCTCTGAATATTCTGCCAGGGGGAGTGGTCAATTCCCTGAGCATTGTGACACCCCCTCATCTCATGCAGGACTGTCCCACTGCCTAGCTTGAGGGGGGGGGGGAATATGGGACTGACCCATTGCCCTGCTGGTGGTAGGGTGTGTGTGTGGGGTGGGTGGAGATGCCTAGACTATCCCACTGCCCGAGGGGGGGGGGTATGTGGAGGGGAGAAGGAGTTTGGGGGGAGGGGAAGAGGTGCCTGGACCATCCCACCACTCGAGTTTGGGGGGGGGGGGGGAGGGGAAGAGGTGCCTGGACCATCCCACCACCCGAGTTTGGGGGGAGGGGAAGAGGTGCCTGGACCATCCCACCACCCGAGTTGGGGGGAGGGGAAGAGGTGCCTGGACCATCCCACCACCCGAGTTTGGGGGGAGGGGAAGAGGTGCCTGGACCATCCCACCACCCGAGTTTGGGGGGAGGGGAAGAGGTGCCTGGACCATCCCACCACCCGAGTTTGGGGGGGGGGGGAAGAGGTGCCTGGACCATCCCACCACCCGAGTTTGGGGGGGGGGGAGGGGAAGAGGTGCCTGGACCATCCCACCACCTGAGTTTGGGGGGGGGGGCGGGAAGAGGTGCCTGGACCATCCCACCACCCGAGTTTGGAGTTTGGGGGGGGGAGGGGAAGAGGTGCCTGGACCGTCCCAGTGCCCCAGTTGGGGGGAGATGTCTGGATGTCTCGGGTGGGGGTTTGCTGTCTTGGCTGGGGCTGCCTCTCTCCTTCCTCCAGTTTGGAATGTCTTCTGCCTGGCCCAGCTGGTGCCCAGCTGATGGGCCTAGCACACAAGGAAGGCTGCTCCATCATTGGCTGCCAGACAGAGCCTCTGTGACCTCACAGGCTGCTGCTAAGTGCCTTCCTCCCCCTGCCTTTGGCCTGCCTACTCCCCCTCCAGCAGCCGAAGTCCCATCCCGGCTGCTCTCCGGGCAGGAGGAGCCGTTTCCTCCTGGCCTGGGCTCCGTGGGAGGGGGGAGCTGGGGAATGTGCCGAACAAGCACAAGCGGGAGTGAAATGGCAGCTGGCTACGGAGCCGCTGGCCCCCTGCCATGGGCTGTGTGAGGTCCCAGCCCAGCGTGCGTTGGAAGGGGGTGAGTGCTGTGCTCCACGTGGCTGCAGCAGCCCACCGGAAGTTAAACAAACCTCCCCTTCCTGCCCGGCCTGATCTGCTTGCTGCCCGGCTGCTTGGGGATCGGGTGAGGGCTGCCCTGGCCCTGGGGCGTGCAGGGGGCTCGCTGCCTGGCTCTGTTTGCCTGGGAGTCCAGGCAGACGGCTCGCCCCCTTGTGCCACCATCCCGGAGCAGATCCCCAGCAGGTCTGTACATGCTAATGGGGGGGGGGACGAGGGAGAGTGTGAGCCCCCCTTCACCCTGCTAACCTGACTCTCTCACATGGGCAGATCCGAATACGAGATCCAAACCAGGGCGGCAAAGACATCACCGAGGAAATCATGTCTGGAGCAAGGACCTCCTCCACCCCCACCCCTCCTCAGGTAAGGGGTCCCTCCCTGGCTCCCACGCCGACCCAGGCCCCCACACAGGTGATGGGTCCTGCAGGTTCTTTCTCTAGGGTGGGGTGGTATGTGGCCAAGTTGAAGGGTTTGTCTGTGCTTACAGAGCTGCACGGCGTAGCACTTAATGAAGGCGCTGCCTGTGCCGACGGGAGAACGTCTGTCTCCCTTTAGCATTGGTGCGCAGCCTGCTGAGGCGGTAGCTGGGTCGATAGGGGAAGCCCGAAGCCCTCGTGTTGACGTAGTGCTGTCTACACTGGGGGGGTAGGCCCACGTGACTACGTCGCTCCGAGGCATGGAGAGCAGCCTAGTTATATCAACATCCATTGATGGCACAGACTCAGCCTAAGAGGAGGGGTGTGTGGGGGAAGGGCACTCATTAACCCTTCATGTGCTTCTGTTGCACAGGCTGGAAGCTGCTTGGAGCCACAGGCCAATGGCGAGATGCCCCATGTAGCAGTTATCGTCCGGCCAGGTGTGTGTCCGGGGCAGGGGAGGGGGTACAGGATGGGGCATCCCATGTGTACTTGTTCGCTTGTAATGGTTGTGGAGAATCTCGAGATGGAGCTGTTGGGGTGAGGGTGGGAGACGCTCCTCTGACTTCTTGGGGACTTCACGGCGGGATTGGTTTCTAGTTCGGTGTCCCAAGTGATGCAGCTCCTGCCCCTTCCCCAGGCAGCCGATGCTCCAGCCCCACGTGTCGTTCTCCCTAAGACTCAGCCGGGAAGCCCCCCTTTCTTAACGCTGCTCCGTTCCCCTGAGCCTCCCGCCTTGGGGTTTCTGCCTGTCAGATAGTTGGACTCAGCCAAGTTGAACACATCCAGTGCTCTGCCTGTGGCTCTTTTCTGAACTCCTTCGGTGGCGCAGGGTGTCCCTGGAGGGGTGTAGGGAGGGACCAGGCCCTTCCTGCTCCAGGACAGGGGAGGGGACTCAGTGCATGCAGCTCAAACTAGTTCAGTGTCCTAAGTGATGCATCAGTCTCTCTCCCATGTGCCCATGGCAAACTCTGGTCTGGTTGGAAGCCCCCTTGGTTTCTCCCAGCTTTTCCTTCACCCTGGTCGGGGGTCTGGATTTCAGGTTATTCCCCCTAAGAGATCAGCTGCAGTTTCCTGAGTTGAGTCTTCCTGTCACTGTCTGCTTCTGATCTCTGGACAATCTCAGCAGGGCCTCCTAGTTCAGGCTCACCGGGACGTAGTGCTCTGGGGCAGTCCTTTGTAGCCAGTCCCCACCCCCAGAGCAGCACGCAAGCCAGGCGGCTCTCATTCTCCGAGTCGTACTGCGGGAGATGGGGTTGAATGCTTCCCGAAAGCCCAGATATTCCTCTGCTAAGTTCCCAGCTTGCAACCCGCTTTATCCATCCAAAGCCAGCACTTGTCTGGCTGGCCCTGCTTAGATCTATACAGACCCCAAGGCTGATTGTAGCGCCCGCTGACAGTTATGCCGATGTGCCAGAAGGACCCATTCCCTGCTCTCCTAGTACCGAGAGCCCAATACGCCTTGATTTCACTGAATGATCAAAATCCACCCCAGACGTGTCTCCCTCATTTCCACTCCCCCATGCTGCTGTCCCTTGTCCCACCCCACCTCTGGTCATACTTAGTATTTTGTCAGAGTTTCTCAGCCCATGGGTCGGGACCCAAAATTGGGTCACCAGAATGTTTCAGTCCCACGGGGCTGGCTGGGCTCGCCTCCCTGCTCCAGGCCCTGCCCCCTGTGGGGTCTCAGCGCCGCTCAGGTTTGGCCCAGTCGTCATGACGACGGGAGTCCAGGTAGGCCAAATGTGAGTGAGTAGGCCAGGTCACAACTCCGCTCTCACAAATTTGGTCCAGTCGGGGCAGGGTCAAACCTGAGCAGTGCTGAGACCCTGGAGGTTGCAACGCTGGGAGCAGAGAGCCAAGCTCAGCCTCCCCCATGGCACAGGAGCTGCCGGAGCCGCCACTGTGGGGTGAGTGGGGGGCAGGACCCGACTGAAACCACTCCAGAGCAGGCCCAGGGCACAAAGCTGGGGGGCAACTTGGGCTGGGACTCAGGGAGGGAGCGCCACCTCCACCCCTTAACTCACTTTAGTGGGCTGCCCAGCTTGTCTGGGTTAAGGAGCCGCAACTAAAAAATTGGGGAGTGTGATTACCCCCCCGCCCACACACACACACACTCTTTCACATTGCCTCTAGTAGGGTGCGCAAATACGTTTGCTTGCCCCGGGTGTTAAAATGCCTAGTTACGGCTCTGCCCCACAGCCTCCACTCCAGACTATTTACTGCGTTGTGATGGGCCGTAAACATTTATAAATTGGTCCTGAGCCCAGAAAGGTTGAGAACCACTGGTCTAAGTGACTGTGTTGTTTCACTAGAGGTCAGACTTGCGGGGTGTCGTTGCCAGGGTCCGCTCTTGCTGACATGCTTGAAGAATTCGAATGGATCAGCAAGGCAAATCTTTCCCCTGCAGACTCTAGGCCGATTGTCCGCTTCGTGGCAGGATCCTGTGGGGGTGTCTTATCCGTCTGCTTCTGTTGTTTCACCCCGCTGCTATACCCACCATAGTAAAATTTAACTTTAAAAAGGGGAGCGAGACAGGAATGAGGATGATAGATGGAAATGAAAAAGGGCACTCCCCAGGGTAAAATGCCTGCAGTCGACACGGAGACTACTTTAAAAACACCTTAATAGAAGCTCAGACTAAATGTGTACCCCAAAACAAACAAGACAATAGGAGGACTGAAAGAATGCCATCATGGCCAAACAGCAGAGTAACGGAGGCTGTTAGAGGCAAAAAAGCATCCTTTAAAAGTTGGACGTCAAATCCTAATGAGAAAACTAGAAAGCAGCACAAACTCTGGCAAGTAAAATGTAAAAATATAAGAAGTCTGGCCAAGAAAGAATTTGAGATGTAGCTTGCTAAAGATGCAAAAACTAACTCTACATTTTTTTTTTAAGTTCATGAGAAGCAGGAAGCTTGTCAAACAGTCAGTGAGACCATTAAACAGCAAATGTGTGAAAGGAACACTCAAGGAAGACAAGGTCATTGCAGAGAAGCCAAATGAATTCTTTGCATCAGTCTTCACTACAGAAGATACAGGGGAGAGACCCATCTCAGAGCTATTCTTTTTGAGTGACCAATCTGAAGTGCTGTTCCAAATTGACGTGTCAGTAGAAAAGATTTAAGAACAGATTGATTGATTAACTAAATAGTAATGAGTCACCTGGACCAGGTGGTATTGACTCAAAGATGAAATTGTGTAACTACTGACTGTAATATGTAATCTATCACTGAAATCAGCCTTTGTTCCAGATGACTGGAAGGCAGCTAATAAACGCAGATTTTTTTTTTTAAAAGGGCTTCAGAGGAGATCCTGGCAGTTACAGGCCGATGAGCCTAACTTCAGTACCAGACACATTGGTAGAAACTGGAATTATCAGACACACAACATGATTTGTTGGGGGGAAAGTCATGCCTCACCAATCTATTAGAATTCTTTGAGGGTGTCAACAAGCCTGTAGATAAGGGTGATCCAGCTGATACAGTGTACCTGGGTTTTCAGAATGCCTTTGACAAGTTCCCTCATCAATGGCTCTTAAGAAAACTAAGTGGCTGTGGGGTAAGAGGGATGGTCCTCTCCTGGATCAGTAACTGGCTGAAAGATAGGAAACAAAGGACAGAAGTAAATGGTCCATTTTCACAGTGGAGAGAGGTGAACAGTGGGGTCCCCCAACGATCTGTGCTGTTCAACGTTTTCATTAATGATCTGGAAAAAGGAGTGAACAGTGAAGTGGCAAAGTTTGCAGACGATCCAAAATTATTCAAGATACTTAAGTTCAAAGCTGACTGCAAGGAGTTAAAGGATCTCACAAAACGGGGAGACTGGGCAACAAAATGGCTTTTTCTTGTCTGGGCAGGACCCTCCCTTTGCCTCCATAGACCTTTGCCCTCTGCTCTTCCAACCCCTTCTCCTTGCTGCTGTCCTCCCATCTCTTCCTGCTCCTCTCATGGCTCCTTTGTTCTTCCGCCTTTGTCGGGTGCTTCACCCATCTCTGCTTCCTTGGCTTCCCCTGTGATCCTGAGCCGTTCCCTCCTCCAAGACAGCCAGATGGCACTCAGTAGACCCCCCTGGCCCAACTTCCTCCTCCTTCCTTGGCCGCTCCTCCACGGATTGGCCAGGGGGAGGCAGGGTTTTCCTGGGTCTCACTAACGTCCTCTCTCCTTTCTTTGCAGATGACCGCCCAAAGCCTGTCCCAGTTGTAAGTAAACCTGTCTCCCTAGAGCCAAGTAAATCGGCGTCCCCATCTCCCCCGCCGCCCCTGATCGCCGAAGCGGAGCCGGAGCTGCCGGCTGCGGTGACGCTGGTGCCGATGGAGGGCCCAGTGGAAGTTGACACTAAAGTGGAGCTGGATGAGGCTCCTGCAGAACCTCACGAACCTCTTAGAGCCACCACTACAATGCCGGGGGACATAGAGCAGGCCGAGGAGGCCCCTGCCTTGGACACAGAGCCGCAGGAGGAGGCAGTGGCCCCCCCTGTCCTGGAACCCCCAGCCCAGCCAGTGCTGGTGGAATCACAGGAGGAGGAGATGCCAGTGGTGGTAGTGGCCCTGGAGGAAGTACCCCCGGAGGAGGAGCTGCCAGCCAAGCCTGCTACTCCCCCAAGCTCCCCGCCGCCCCAGGAAGAGGCACCCTGCGAGGCCGTTGTTGAATCCAACGGCGTCTTGGAGGAAACGCCCGAGCCGGTGGCAGAGCCACCTGTGTGCCAGCCGGAGCCAGTCGTGGACTCTCCCATTGCCCAGCCCGAGGAGCTGGTGCTGCCCAACGGGATGGGGGTGTCTGGCAAGCAGGAGGCTGATGAGCCGGAGGAGCGGCCGGAGGCGGATGTCAGCCCCATCTCGGAGCCCGAGGAGGGTAAGGCGGAGGAGCCGGCCATCCCAGCCTCCCCCCCTGCAGAAGAGGAGCAGGAGCAAGAGGAAGAAGAGGAGTGTGAGGAGCCGGTGGAGGCAGAAGAGCAGAGTTCCCAGTTGGAAGCGCCTCTTTCCCAGAGCTCCGAGACGATCACGCCAGGTGAGAGCTGGGTGGGGGCGCCCCCGCCCCGGGCTAGGGAGAGGGGCTCCTGGAGCAGGAAGCCAGGTCCTGTGTCGTGCTGTCCTGCTGCCTTCTGTTTGGGTTGTGCTGGCAGCCTCGTCACGCTGGGCTTGGCACTCCCCAGGGTCCCTCACTGGGGCAGCTGGGCCGTGTGCTGGGGAGGCAACTGACGTAGGGTTGGCTCTGCCCAGGGCAAGGGCTCCGGAGTAGCAGGGGAATCTTGGAGGGATGGCACGGGCCAGGGTCTCTTCCCCCCCCTTTTGGGGCCAGGGTCTTACTTCTCCCTCCCTCCCCTTCAGTCGCCATGTCGGTGCCAAAGAAGAAGCGGAAAATGAAGATCTTCAACAAGAAGGAAGCAGTGGGCGACCTGCTGGATGCCTTTAAAGAGGTGGGTGTGTGGCCTGAGTCAGCGCGGGCGCCGCGTTCTCTTCTTCCCTGCCCCACAGCGCCTCTCCGAGAGCTGCTGCCTCTCCGTGATGAACTCTGTTTGTGCCATCGTGTCTGGGCCACTGATGCACCATGATGGAACTGAGGATCTGAGTTGTGGCAGGGAGTCCTGCCCCCAGCGGGGCCAGTGCTGCGGGCGTGGGGCAGTTGTGTGTCTAGTGGCACCCCCCCCCCAATGGGGAGCTCTTTGCGCTGGGGTCTGCTGTGGGGCGGGCTGTCCTGGGGGCCCTGAGTGTGTTTCCGGTGGGTCTGGGGAGGGTCTGGCTGGGTCCCTCGCTCACTTCTTGACCCGCTGGCTCCTTTCATTGCAAGTCTCAGACCAGCGATGGGGCCTCTGAGGAGGAGAACAAGCCCCCAGCCTCCATCCCAACCCCTGAGCCCCAGGAGGCTGCTCCAGCCGGCCCGACGGAGGAGCCGGAGGAGACGTGGGAAGAGAAGGAGGACAAGCTGGATCCGGAGAAGGTCAAGACGGCAGATCAGAAGTACCAGTACAAGGAAGGTGAGCCTTCCTTCAGCCAAAGTAGGTGTCCTGCTTATTGCTTCCTCCTTGTGCTTGGCCTGGCCCGGCCTCCTGTGACGACATCCGCTGTGAGCCGTCCTGCCTGGGCCGCTGGCGCTCTGTGGAGGATCTGAGGATCTGAGCGGGGGGCCCACTCGGGGGGTGCTGGGCGCGCACTGGTTGTCCCACTGAGTTTCACAGCTCTTGGCTGTCACTTTCCCCGCGATCACTGTCTTGGCTCGCCAGCTTCTGCAGAGACTAGACCCCAGCAGGGCCCACCAGAACCTAGCACAGACTGGAACTGGGGGGAGGAACAGACCCATTCACGTCCCACTAGCCCAGTGGGCACTGGAGGCAGCAGCTCTTTGGTTGGGGCGTTAGCTTCAGGCTTTCCTACGGCCTTCGGGCTCGGGCTCGTCTCCACTTGACACGTATCGGTGTGGCTGGGCCCCTGTAAGAGCGCTGGAGCAGCCGTGTGATGTCGGCGGGGGAGAGCTCTCCCGCTGACCACCTAAAACCACCTAAACGAGCGGCCGGCGCAACCAAAGCTTTGCCGGCGTCGGTGCTAGTGTAGACGAGGCCTCTGGCTGCAGGTTGGGTCCTGCAGAGGCTGGAGGCTCCAGCCCTACACGCCGGGCAGCCGTGTTAGCAGCTTTCACAGGCTGCAGCTCCCAGCGTGCGCTGTGGCTCGCTGGCTGCCCCTCTGCGGGATGTGAGGCTGCCCCATTGTGGAGCCTCCTGACAGGCTGTCACAGTGCTGGGAGAGGCCTCGGCTCGGGGCACAAGGGCCTGCATCTGCCACAGTGGGCTGACGTGGGCTTTACCCCACATCCCTTTGCATCAGGGCGGTGGGCAGAGACTGGCAGGGTCGCCACTGAGCCAGGCTTGACCTTCCTCCCGCTGCAGGGAGCCCCTGAGGCGGGGCTGGGGTCAGTCCAGCTCTGTGCTCGCCGTGTGGGGCTGTGCCTCTCTCCCTGCCCCACTCTGCACTTGGCCTTGCCTGCTGCTTCTCTGCCCCTTCTTCCCGCTTTGCGACCTCCCCCCGGGTGTGGGTTGTGGCCGGGAGGGATGTGGTTTTTCAGGGCGCTCTCCATTCCTCCTCCACAGAGCAATGGAAACCCCTGAACCCAGAGGAGAAGAAGAGATACGACCGGGAGTTCCTGCTGGGCTTCCAGTACATCTTTGCCAGCATGCAGAAACCCGAGGGGCTGCCCCAAATCACCGATGTGGTGCTGGACAAGGTCAGTGCCACCACCAGACTGGTGAGGAGCCGGGATCTACAGGCGCTGGCTGATTGTCCCATGGGCCCTTAGCTCCGTGTTTGGTCTCTCTGCGGACTCTGCTCTGGCCAGAACGCGAGAGCCAAGCAGTGCGGGAGGCGGGCGGGCACTGGGAACGGGCGTTGGCGTGGCACGGGTCACATCCCAGTGGCAATATTGAGGCGTTACCCACCGGAACCTCGCTTGCTTCTTCTGACCCTGCCTGGAACCCCGTACAAACCACAGCCACTCCGCGGCTGAGCCGTGCCGGAGCTGGCTTCCCTTGGAGTCGTCCCCTCCCCTTGCTGTGGGGAGTGTGATTCGGCTGTTTCCCTTGCTGGGCTCCTACTGGGCCCTGGTAGAGCTGTATGGCCTGAGCCTTCTGGGTGATCAGCTGGTGTCAGACCTCCAGCCCTGCTTCCCTCTGCTGCAGCGACCCTCCTCCACTGCGGCCTCCTGGGGATGCACCTGTCAATGGCCTTCAGCCCAGCGGGGAGCCTCAGTAATTCCCCTCCCCACCTTCATTTGTAGGTGAACAAAACGCCTCTGCGACCACTGGACCCCATCCGCCTGAGCGGGATGAACTGCGGCCCTGACTTCACCCCTTCCTTTGCCAACCTGGGCCGTCCGTCCATGGGCAACCGGGGACCCGTAAGTGCTCCAAAGGGTCCATCCCCATCAAAGTCGCAGCCCCTTTCCTGCTCACCTACGTGATGATCTCCTGTTTGTGCCATCGTGTCTGGGCCACTGATGCTCCGTGATGGAACCGAGGATCTGAGCAGGTCCAGGAGCCTGGGCTGGTGCCATTGGCCTGTCTGGCTTGTTCTTACACTGGGGGCTCCCCAGCCTGAGTGTTGGCTACAGACCCATTGCATGGGGTGCAAGATGCCAGGCCAACCTGGGAGCGGTGTGGGGGGAGATGGGAAGGGAAGTGCTGATGTCTCCTCTTCCCCCTTCTCAGCCCGCAGGGTTGGGCCCCCGCCGCTCGCAACAGAGCCAGAGGAAAGAGCCCCGGAAAATCATTGCCACAGTCTCCCTGAACGAAGACATCAAACTCAACAAGGCTGAGAAGGCCTGGAAGCCCACCAGCAAGCGGCCCGCTGAGGAGGAGGATCCTGACAACATCAAGACGCAGGTAGGGGGCTGGCACCGGGGCCTAGGACCGGACTGCCAGCTTAGGGAACCGAGCCTCCTCGCTGCGCTCCACTTGTGGGCTGCCGGGGGGGTCTCGTTGAGCTCTGTGGGGCAGTCAGGCTTTGCAGGAGGGGGGCCGTGGCGAGAGGCTGGGCCTCCACGGCCTATGTGGGGAGCGAGGCAGCCTGTGGCGGCAGAGGGATTGGGGACGGATGGGGCCAGCTCTCTCTAACCACGTTGGGGGCATCCCTGCAGGACCTGTTCCGGCGCGTGCGCAGCATCCTGAACAAGCTGACGCCGCAGATGTTCCAGCAGCTGATGAAGCAGGTCACGGAGCTGTCCATCGACACCGAGGAGCGGCTGAAGGGTGTCATTGACCTCATCTTCGAGAAGGCCATCTCTGAGCCAAACTTCTCCGTGGCCTATGCCAACATGTGCCGTTGCCTTATGGGGGTGAGTGCCATGAGGTTTCAGCTCCTCTGGGCTCTGCGTGCCCTCTGGCATCTTCCCTCCACAGAGATCCAGGCTTCTTAGTGCCTTTGTGGAGCAGGGACCACTTCTCACAGGTGGGGAAACTGAGGCACCCAACGGGGGCGGGATTTATATGCGGGGGCGAGGCTGGGGATGGAACCCACTTGTCCTGGCTCCCAGCTCTAGGGCTCCGACAACGCTACTTTGTGTGAGGTGGCGCTGACAGCTGGGTTGGAGCCGTATTGGCTGCTGGGGGCGAGGCTACAGGGCCGCTTGGCCAGCCTGGTGTGTGTTACACCCCCCGCATCTCTGGTCCTGTCCCTCCCTGCAGCTGAAAGTGCCCACGACTGACAAACCGGCCGTGACCGTGAACTTCCGCAAGCTGCTGCTGAACCGCTGCCAGAAGGAGTTTGAGAAGGACAAGGATGACGACGAGATCTTCGAGAAGAAGCAGAAGGAGATGGACGAGGCTGCTGCTGTGAGTGGGGTTGTTCCAGGGGCCTGTGGGGCTCCAAGCGCGGGTTGGCGGGGTGTGGGGGGGTTTGGGCGGCACCCCATGGTGAGGGGTTCTCGGGAGCACAGTGGCTGGGCCGCCCTCCTGTCTGTGCGCGCCTGGGACTCGGCTCTCCCGTGTGAACCCCGCTCTCCTCCCCTCAGCCGGAGGAGAAGGCGCGCCTGAAGGAGGAGCTGGACGATGCCCGGGACAAGGCCCGGAGGCGCTCTCTGGGGAACATCAAGTTCATCGGGGAGCTCTTCAAGCTGAAGATGCTGACGGAGGCCATCATGCACGACTGCGTGGTCAAGCTGCTCAAGAACCACGACGAGGAGTCGCTCGAGTGCCTGTGCCGCCTGCTCACCACCATCGGCAAGGACCTGGACTTCGAGAAAGCCAAGGTACCTGCTGCCCTGCAGCTCAGGGGGCCCACTTCACCCAGGGAGGAGCAGCAGGAGGCAGAAGGGGCCGCTCCGCCTTGCTCAGTGGCTCTGGCACCCCACTGTAGGAAGAGGTGCTGATGCTGACTATGGAGAGGGACAGGGCACTTGTTGTGGGGGGCAGTGAGAGTTGCGGAGGAGTCCCGTTGGGAGCAGTAGGGCCTACCCGGCCTGAATTACTCCCTCCTTCCCAGAAGGGACCATCTGCTTTTTGCTCCCTCCATTCCTGCTTCCCAGAAGAGAAGAGAGAGGAGGGATTTGATAGCGACCTTTAACTATCTGAAGGAGGGTTCCAGGGAGGATGGAGCTAGGCTGGTCTCAGTGGTGGCAGAACTAAGAGCAATGGTCTCAAGTTGCAGTGGGGGGAAGTCTTGGTTGGATATTAGGAAAAGCTTTTCCACTAGGAGGGTGGTGAGGCATTGGAATGGGTTACCTGGGGAGGTGGTGGAATCTCCATCCTTAGAGGTTTTTAAGGCTGGGCTGATTTAATTGGGGTTGGTCCTGCTTGGAGCAGGGGTTGGACTAGATACCTCCTGAGGTTCCTTCCAGTCCTCATCTTCTATGATTTTCTGATTGTCTCAGAGTGACTCCCCCAGGGGACTGGTGCCCCAGCTTGCATGGGGTACTGTGCTCGCAGCCCTAGCGTGGCGAGCTGTGGGATCCCGGCATGCTGCAGTGCCAGGCTGGGGGAGCCGGGTGGTGACTGGGGTAACGCTGTCTCCCCTCTTGCAGCCCAGAATGGATCAATACTTCAACCAGATGGAGAAGATCATTAAGGAGAAGAAAACGTCTTCCCGAATTCGCTTCATGCTGCAGGATGTGATTGACCTCAGGCGGGTAAGGTGCCAGCCTTGCCCCTGGATAGGCAGGCGTGACCCTCTTGGGTAAGGTACGTGTGTACCAAGGTAGATGGATGCCAGCCCCACCCCCATGCCCCTGGATACACAGGGGCATGGCCCCAATGGGTAAAGTACACACCCCTCCCCCAGCTCTGGCTAGATGGGGGCACAACCCTGATGGGTACAGCACACTCCCCTTCTCCTGGGGTAGATGGGTGCATGGCTTTTCTAGGTAAGGTACAAATCCTTCCTCTGCTCCTGGGCCCATGGCTCCAGCCCTGCCCCCCTGGCTAGACAGGCATGCCGCTGCCGGGTCAGGTGTTTGCCGAGCCCCCTTCCTGGTAGCAGGAGGGCTTCAGCCCAAAGCCTTTGGGATCCAGGCCCATACCGTGACCTCTGCTCCCAGCTGGGTGACCCCCGTTGCTGGGGGTCCCACATGGCGAGTATAGTCAGCTGCGTTGCAGCCCCTGGTAGCCTCCAGTCATTGGCTAGGGCAGTGGGCTGAGAATACCTCTGGCAGCTGTTCGATGCAGGTGGGCTCCCTGTTTTAAGCCTCTCTGCGCCAAGAGCTATGGAGGGGGGCAGGGGTGTCTGGCACAGAGCGGCGCTGTGGCCATGGAGCCCGCAGTTCCCACGCCACCCTTGGTCAGTGTCGGCTGGCCTCCCCAACGCCCGGCCAGGTCGTGCAGTTCCTATTCCCCGGAGGTGTGGGAGGGCTGGGGAGGGGAGCACGGCGGGAGGCTGCCTGGGCTGGTAGGTGGAGCTGGATGGAGGCCTTTGCTGGGAGAGTCCATGAAGGCTGCCCCACTGCCGGGGGGGCCGGAAGGCTGGCTGCTATGGCAACGGGCTCTGGATTCGAAGGCAGGTAGCCACAGCAGCGTGTAGGTGGAGCCTCACCAGTGAGCCCCTGGCGGCGGGCAGGATACTGGAGAAACCCGCGCCAACGTGCCCCATTGGGCCGTGCCAGTCCTGCACAGATGGGGAAGGCAGTGAGTAGACAGCCTGATGGGTCTCCCCCCTGCAGCCACTGTAAGCTCTGCTCCCCCCATGCCCTTTGCAGAACAGCTGGGTGCCGCGGCGAGGGGACCAGGGCCCTAAAACCATCGACCAGATCCACAAGGAGGCGGAGCTGGAGGAGCATCGGGAGCACATCAAAGTGCAGCAGCTCATGTCGAAGCAGGACAAGAGGAGAGGGCCTCCGGGCTCCTCATCCGGAGGTGAGAGGCCGGGTACAGGGCCTGGGAGCGCCGTGCTGAGCACCGGGATTTGGGGGCTCTGGACCCTGCCGTTGCCAGGATCTCGTAGGCCTGTGACATTTACAGACCGGTTTGAAGGGTTCCCCCTCCACACACGCGCACCTGGGGCTCCTGGCCTCTTTGGGGAAGGCTGATAGCCCCTGCCCCAGCAGACCCAGAGCGCATGCTGGGGTAGTGATCCCATGTGCCTGTGTATCTCTCGGGGGTGGCTGGGGACCGTGGCCTGGGACAGGAGCAAGCACCTGCAGCGTGATCCTTCCCGTCTGTCCCCGTGCCATGCAGGTGGGCGAGGGAGCCAGGTTGCAGATGATGGCTGGAACACCGTCCCCATTAGCAAGGGCAACAGGCCTATTGACACCAGCCGGATAACCAAGATCACAAAGGTGAGTGGGGCTGAGGGACGGGCGGGGCGGTGTGCTGGGGAAGGGAGTTCTCTGCAGAAACAGAACTGGGCTCCTGTCTCCGTTTTCCTTTAAACGTTTCTAGTCTTTACGACTGTAAAGCTTTGAAAATGGGCCCGCCTGCAGCTAATGCAGCTGTCTGCAGACAGCCTGAATCGATAGCCCTGAGACGGGTGAACTGCCCCATTCATCCCCACGGGCTGTAAACGCTGAAAGATGGCGCCTTGAACGGCAGCGTGAACTACTTTGCTGGGGGTGCTCTCAACAGAAATGGCCGGCTCCTACTTACCCTTCGGTCCAGGCTGCGTCCCCATGAACACTGAGCGTACTGGCTGGGCTCTTTCACCCCTAGCAAACTCACGAAGTGAAGTTGCGGCGGAATGACGAGACACCGCTGGATCCAGAGCTTTTGCTGCAAGATTTAGGGCCAGTTTGCGTTGGGCAATGGGAGCTCCTGGTCCCAAAGGGCTTGGGAGTCCAGCTCTGGGTGGCTCCTATCTACCAGGGCCTTTCCCTGCTGGGCTCTACGCTCTGCGTGCTGGCGTTTGCCCTCCCTGGCGTCTGCTGGCTCCCTTCGATGGGCGGGCGGTGGGTGTGCTGGATGAGGAATGGCTCGAGCCAGCTCCGTGTCTTTCTCTCTGCAGCCTGGATCGATCGACTCCAGTAATCAGCTCTTTGCACCTGGTGGGCGTCTGAGCTGGGGGAAGGGCAGCAGCGGGGGATCTGGTGCCAAACCTGCTGAATCAGGTACACGGGCCGCGCTCGCCGGCTCTGGGGTGAGCAGAGGGGAGGCCTGGCACCTGGGCAGTCTGTCCCAGATGGGTGTCACTGTGCATGTGCCCGGCTCTGATCCCTCTATTCTCTGTGCCCAGCTTCTGACGCCACCCGGCCAGCGACCAGCACCTTGAATCGCTTCTCAGCCCTGCAGCAGTCGACCCCCGCGGAGAGCCTGGATTCCCGGCGCGTGGTGCAGAGGTGAGTCCCTTGCTGTTGGATGAGCCCCGTTTGGCTGTTGGCCGTGCTGCCGCCAGGGCCTGGTGAGCACGTTCGGCATGGTCGCCGCCTGCGGTGCCCAGGCATGGGGCTCTGCGCGCACTGGGGGCAGATCCTCAGCCCGACACACAGTGAGGGGAAGGAGCTTGCCCGAGTGCCGGGCAGTCCCAGCCCTGTGCAACGTGGGGGGAGGGTGTGTGGCCGTTTCTTGTCTCGGAGCATGCGGGGCGGCGCTGCTGGAGCAGAGCCTTGGAGAAGGGCCCAGGCCTAGAGCCAGTGGGGCCCTGCTGGCTGACACATCCCCTGACCCTGCGGCGTCACTGGGAGGTGCGAGCTCCTGCCCAGCTCCCTGCAGGTGCCACTCATCCATCGGGTGGGGCGGATGAGAGGGGCCTGGTGGCGGCGTTGGGGGAGTGATGCACTGCCCGTGGGGGATACGGACTCTCGGCTAGGCAGTGCCACAAAATTCAGAGCTCCACGGGTGGGGGGCTTCCAGCTGAGACCCAAAAGGAGTTAGGGCTGCAGCGGCCGCGGAGAAGGCGGCTCTCGCATCTGCAGAGAAGGGGACGGGGAGAGACGCGCCACGGAGCCAGACAAGGCTTTAAAAACCCCAGGAGAGGGCTGGGCGCCGGGGCCGTCTCACCCCAGGTTCAGGGATGTGGGGAAGCGGCACGGGCAGTCAGGAGAGCAGGGGGTTGGGTGTGAGGCCGCACACAGGTGGCCGGGGTGGGGGGGGAGGCACTAGCGTACCGGGGGTGCTTTACCTCTGCTCTTCCCCCTACTCCCCAGGAGCAGCTCCAGCCGCGACCGGTCAGAGAAGGCCGGAGAGCGTGGGGAGCGGTTTGACCGCGAGCGCTTGGAAAGGGGGGATCGCTTGGAGCGCCCCGACAAGGGGGAGCGGGCAGATAGGAACCGGCCCCCCATCACCAAGAGGAGCTACAGCAAGGAGACGGAGGACAGGAGCCGGGAGCGCGAGAGGCAGGGAGCCCCCGACGCTGTCCGGAAGGTGGCCAGCATGACGGAGGAGCGGGATAGGAGCCGGGAGCCCGGTGAGGAGTGGGGCTGCCGCGCTGACGGAGGGGAGGGATGCCGCGTTACCCCGCCTGGTGCCCGAGTCCTTTCTGGGGCTTGGCTGCCTGCGCTGGGCTAGGGCACTCACCCCACAGCCCGGCCATGCTGAGCGGGTCTGTCCCTCCCCACAGTTAAGCGAGAGCCAGCGCCCCCCGCTGCCGCCCCCAAGCCGGCGCTGTCGGAGGAGGAGCTGGAGAAGAAGTCCAAGGCCATCATTGAAGAGTACCTGCATATCAACGACATGAAGGTGAGGAGTGGGGCGGGGGCGGCCCTGGGCCCACCCCTCGGGCGGAGTGTTGCATGCTGGGATCTACAGTGGGGTCTGGGGGGGGGGGGGCATGGAACTGGCAGCAGAATTTCATGTGATAACGCTCTTTCTTTTAACAGCAGCTCTAGTCCCTGCTGGCAGGAGTGGACGGGATGGGACGGGGTGGGGCGGGGCTGTGCTGGCCGGGGTGGCCCTGCTGAGGGCCAGGAGCATGCACAGGGCCGTGCCGAGCCATGCCAGTCTACCCTGCAGGAGGCGCTGTGGTTAGCGCTGAGCCCCCTCTCCCCTGCAGGAGGCGCTGCAGTGGGCGTGCGGGTGGAGGGCTGGGACTGGGGCCGTGCTGAGCCCTCTCTCCCCCCGCAGGAGGCGCTGCAGTGCGTGCAGGAGCTGGGCTGCCCCTCTCAGCTCTACGTCTTCGTGCGGAACGGCATCGAGTCCACGCTGGAGCGGAGCATGATCGCCCGCGAGCACATGGGGCTGCTGCTCTACCAGCTGGTCAAGGCCGGCAACCTCTCCAAGGAGCAGTACTACAAAGGGTGAGGGGGCCGCGGGATCACTGGCCATGCCCTCTCGCCCGGCTAGGGAAGGGTCTGTAGCCGGGGTGCTCGGAGCCCTGTCCCGCCGAGGGCTGCGAATCAGCTCTGAATGCCCGGCCGGTCTCACGGCCAGGGAGCTGTGGGTGGGATTCGCTTCTCTGTCCCGCCACTCACTCTGCAGACCCCCCCTTGGCTAGCGGGCAGCCACGGCAACCATGTGGCTAGCCCTGTGCACCAGCTGACTGGACCTTCCCTTCCAGGGTGCACGAGATCCTGGAGATCGCCGAGGACATGGAGATCGACATCCCGCACATCTGGCTCTACCTGGCCGAGCTGATCACCCCCATCCTGCGGGAGGGGGGCATCCCCATGGAGGAGCTCTTCAGGTGAGGGGCTCTCGGGGGCGCTAGTGTTGCAGTGGTGGGGCCAGCTGGCCCTTGGAGCGTGGCTGGCTGGGTGGCAAGGAGTTGACCTGTCTCTTTGTGCCCTGCAGAGAGATTGCCAAGCCCCTGGTGCCCATTGGGAAGGCCAGCACCCTCCTGCTGGAGATCCTGGGGTTGCTGTGTAAGGGAATGGTAAGTGACCCCCCCACCCCGCCGGGTCTCCTTGCCAGGCCCTGCTAGTGGGGCCTGGAGCTGGGGTCTGCATGTAGCATCTGGGATGCGGCCCTGGCTACTCCCATCTGGCTCTGCCCCCCCCCCTCCCAGTCGTCCCCATCTGGCTCTGGGGTGAGGCCCTGCTGCCCGTGACTCCTCTGCTGTCGGGATGTTGGGTTGGAGGAAGCACCGCTGGATGCCCGAGTGCAGGCTCCAGGCTTTGCCTCACGGGCCCTGCAGCGCTGAGCCCGCAGTGCAGCCCCGCTCTGCGCCGTTCAGAGGCACTTGCTGGGGTTGCAGAAGGAGCCGAGTGTCTGCGGCACTGGGGTCTCTGGCCAGCCCCTTCCTCCAGCCGGGCACAGCTCACTCCCCCCCCACGCATTTGAAAGGGGTAGTTTGAACCTGCCTGGCAATCGGATGGCAGGAGAGCTCTTCCGTGCCCCCGTTCCCAGCAATAAACGAATGCTGGGCAATAAACGAACGGGGTGCTGGGCTGGGGACATTCCTACCGGCCTACCCCGGGGCAGCATGACCAGCTGCAGAGCGAGCCACCCTGCTGGCGGCTGGGGTGTGCTGGCCCTAAGCTCCCCTCCCCCGGAGCAGCACAGCGCACCTGGGCCACTGGCCTGGCCATCCCGGCCTGGCTCAGAGGAAGGGGTGAGAGCTCCAGTTCTGCGACTCCCCGGCAGCGGGAGGGTGCTGTGGGCTGATGCTGCTGGATGCGAGGTGGCTGCCAGCGACGGCCGCGCTCTCGGCGGTGTGGGCTTGGAGGGGGAGCTGGGGATCGTGAGCCGCTAACGGCAGACTCTCTGCAGAGCCACAAGAAGGCGGGGACGCTGTGGAGAGAGGGCGGCCTGAGCTGGAAGGAGTTCCTGCCCGAGGACCAGGATGTGAACAAATTTGTCACGGAGCAGGTGAGCAGGGGGCCCCTCTCCAGGATGGTGGGGGTGGGAGGGACCCCAGCTGCCCTCGGAACAGCTGTTTCTGGAGCTCTGGGTTCTGGAGGACCCTGCAGGGAGCATCTTGATGCTGAGCGATCCGGTGCCCGCCGCCCGCAAGTGGGATTCCCCCCAGGCCTGTCTTTTGGGGCGGCGTCTCCCTCCTGTCGCTGTGGTCTGGCTTCCCCTCACTGGCTTCTCCCCCCACAGAAAGTGGAGTACACCATGGGGGACAGCTCGGACACGCCCAGCCGCAAGGAGCTGACGGCCGAGGAACTGTGCAAGCAGATGGAGAAGCTGCTGAAAGAGAACTCTAACAACCAAAGAATATACGACTGGATCGAGGTGAGTGTGCTGCCCCGTGGGCCTCCCTCGAAAGGGGCGCCGGCTGTGCGGGGAGCCCTCCAGGTACTGCAGGCGGGAGCAGGGCAGGAGCACTGGTTTGGGGGTGCTCTTGGCTAATCCAGTCCCCAGTCTCTCCCAGAAGGGGGTGTTGTAGTTGCAGAGCGGGCGGGTTGGCTGTGTCTCAGGATCACGGCTGCAGTTCTGTGTCTTCCCTGGGGAGGACAGGAGGGTGGGATGCAGGAGGGGGGGTGTCTTTCTTCCTAAAGTGCTGTCCCTGGCTGCCCGCTCTGACGTGTTCTCTCCCCACCAGGCCAACCTGAGCGAGCAGCAGGTCTCATCCAACGTCTTCGTCAGGGCCCTGATGACGTCCGTGTGCCATTCGGCCATTGTCTGTGAGTAGGACGGAGGTTCAGCCGGGGCCCAGACCCGCCTATGCGGGTGGCCTGAGCTAGCCAGAGACCTGGCAGCTGGGGTGGGAGAGGGAAGCTGGCTGGTGTCCAGTGCAGTTCCTTGGCCCTTTCCCGTACTGTGCGCATCACGCCTGCTGCACCGTGAGCTGCTGGGAGCTGGGTAGGAGGGCGGGGCAGGAGGGACCTGTGTGCGGCTGCCCCCTGCCTTTCTCACTTGCTGTCCTCCCCCCCCGCAGTCGAGAATCCTTACCGGGTGGACACGGCGGTGATCAAAAACCGGGCCAAGCTGCTGCAGAAGTACGTGAGCGAGGAGCAGAAGGAGCTGCAGGCGCTGTACGCCTTACAGGCCCTCGTGGTGAAGCTGGATCAGCCGCCGAGTGAGTGTCTCCCGCTGGCCAGGGCCCAGCTGCTGGCTCTGGGTGGGCCGGGGGACGGCGGGCTTGGGGACTCCTTGATTCCAGGGAAATGAAAGGAGGCGGGAGGGCAGCATTCCTGGTGTGAAGGCTGCAGTTAGTCGTGTGTTGGTTCTGGGCCCTCTGGCATGGTCGTGCCATTGCTTGGCAGGACCTCAGCCCGTGCCCTGCGGTCATGGCATCTGTGCAGAGTGCTTGGCTCTCTGCAGGGGCTACTCCAGTGTCCCCCTGACCCCCTCTCTCACCCTCCCTGCAGACCTGCTCCGAATGTTCTTCGATGCCTTGTACGACGAGGACGTCATCAAGGAGGAAGCCTTCTACAAGTGGGAGTCGAGCAAGGACCCGGCGGAGCAGCAGGGCAAAGGGGTGGCCCTCAAGTCGGTGACGGCCTTCTTCACCTGGCTGCGGGAAGCTGAGGACGAGTCTGACAACAACTGAGGAGCGGGGCCAGGGCCCCGCCGGCCCTCCCCGAGGCCTGGACTCTGTTGCGCGGAGGCCGCGGGGAGCCGCCCTGCCTCCTGGACTCTCTCCTTTCCTTTTGTTTTGTTTTCGAGGCCTGTATTGGTTTGTGTCTGATGATAATAAATTGATGCCGAAGGAGGCAGGTATGCTGCGGCGCTCTGCCCCAGCGCAGGGACCCGGATTGATCGCAGTGAGCGGGGCCAAACTCTGCAGGGTGCAAAGCACCAGAAACTCGTGTCTGTTTGGGGGCCGTCTCCTCCCCCCATTTATTGCTGAAATATAGAGAGATTATATATATATAAACTTATTAAATTTGGTTTGGGGACAGGACTTTGCTCTCCCGCTCCCCCATCCCCGGATCACAGCCTGCACCACAAACCTGCCGGATGGTTTTTTATTTTCCAAAAAATCATTTCAGCCCCCCTCCCCCCCAAATCTCCCACCTCTGAAATCGGCTTGGGAGCTGCTGGGGCTGTTCTGGGAGGAGAGGGGGGCGGGTTCCAGCCCCCTCTGCGCCGGGTGAGCTCCCACAGGGCCATCTCGGCAGCTCCTGGGCAGCTCCTGTCCCCCGCCACGTTCAAGGCCACAATTGTGCGAGGTAGCGAGCGGTGGCTTCATCTGCATCCCCTGTATTTATAGAGTGCCGGATGTTAACGAGCCGCACGCGTAATTATTAAAACAAGGATTCAATTACCGGTCACATGAATTTGTAAATATTTTTTTGCTTTTCTTTATGGAGTATTTAATTGAAGATTTAAAGGCATCTTTTCACCTTAAACTGGAAATAAAAGAACATTGCTAAATAACGCCGCGTGTGCCGCTGTTGGATCCTGGCCTGTGTCTGCGAGGGCTCACCGGCCCCGCCTGCAGCCCCAGCCCCCACAGCGCTGTGCTGAGAGTGGCTGCAGGCTGGGGGGACTCGCCAAGCCAGCAAATGGGCGCTAAGCGCTTAGTTTCCACCTGGAGCCGCTGCTGGCGGGATGCCCTGGATGGGGTGAAGGGTCCCATGTGGCACTGACCGTCCGCCTGAAGCCATCACTCTGCGTCTGGCCGAAGGATCCTGAGCTGTCGTCAATGCTGCAGAAGTCCAAAGAGAAGTGCTCACGGGTCTGGTCCGGCGGGTGAGACGGGAACCTGCATACAGCCCAGGAGTCCAGCGAAGACCAAGAGCGGCAGGGCAGGTGCCACCCGTGGGCAGCTCCAAGGAGCCTGGGTCCTCGAAGGATTGTGGCCGTTCTTAACTGGGAAGCGCAGTAGGCAGGAAGGAAGGGGAGTGAAGAGTCCAGAAGGCCTGGGCATTTTGGAGAGTCAGCTGCACCAGATCTGGGGAGGGGGCCAGACCCCTGGGCGACTGTCCCCCAGGCTGCAGGGGGCCCTGTGTGTGAAAGCTGGGCAGAGCCAAGGCGTGTGGGGTGGTGGATGGATTGATGGATTCGTAGTGTAAGGTCTGAAGGCCTCATGAGCGCATGTCACCCTGTAACCGATGTATGGAGCCCAGCGATTTGGCAGGTAATGCCCGACGTCCAGGCCGCCCAGCGAGACCCCAAGAGAAGGTTATGCCACGCTGCCCTGCGGGGCTGGGCCTGGCTGCTACCCACACGCCCTGTCAGCGCCGCGGCCTTCACTAGGTGTTGAATTGGTCTGGTGTCCAGTCATCAGGCCTGGTTCTGCCTCTGCTGCTGGCTTGGGAGCCTTGGACGAGAGACTGGGCCTTTGGGACCTGTGGGGGGGCTGGGGGGGCACGGCATGGGGCACAAGGCTGGGGGCTGAATGGGACAGGCCCCACCTCTGGCTTCTGTGCAGCCCCAGGAGGCTATGTGGAGTTGAATGGGGGGGGGGGGGGGGTTGCTTTGCCTGGGCAGCCCCTTCCTGCCTGTCACGCTGTTAATGGGGCTGGATGAATTGCCCGGGGCGGGGGTCAGGGAATAAGACGTGGGGCCTTGCCCCAGTGTGGCTGGGGGGGGACATACAGGCTGGTCAGTGGGCTCGGGCATGGGACGCAAGGCTTGTCTCCTGTAGGGGGTACCCAGCCCCAGATGGACACAGGCAGGGGCCCTGGCTGGCGCAGGGAGGACGATCGGGGGGCTTTCCCCTGGTGGGCGGCTACGGGCTCCACTCCAGCCCCAGGCCGAAGGGCACAGGCTGGCTGTGGCACGGGCTGGCTCTGTGGCTGGCTGGGAGAGAGCAAGTCCCAGGCCGGTTGGTCCCTGGCTGGTGCGTGTTCGCTGTCGCAGCTGCTCCACGTGATGGCTATGGAGACCCAGCTGCCCACTTTGGGGTCGGGGTGAGGCCTGCTGGCAGTGGGTGGGTATGGAGCCTGCCCTGCCCCTGCCTGGGGTGTGTGGGGCAGAGTCCGGGGCTTTGCCACATCCTCCCTCCCTGCGTGGGGCAGGGTCCTCTCCCCTCCCCCCCTGTGCGGGGCAGCATTTTTAGAGGCTGCTTTGGATTTGGATTCCTTTTTATTAACCCTCAAAGGGCTGGTTTGTTTCTGCTGGCGAACGCCTGTGATCTGGGAGGGGGCTGTGCTGGGCACTGGGGAGGGGCCGGGTGGAGAGAGGGAGCCGAGCCCTGTATTAGGGAGGTGGGCCTGGGCTGTGATGGGGTTGGTCGGCAGGGGGAAGGGGACAAGACACCTGGGTATTCTGACCATATTTCCCAAAGGGCACCCCCAGGCCACGTCCCGCCCCTCCTCCATGCACAGGGCTGGCTTGATCTGCTTCTTTTCTCCCCCCCCACTCTCCAACACACACACACACACACACGGGGCTCATCATCCAGAACATTCGTCCACTTTTCTGGAAACGAACCATCAGTTGGCAAGAGCAAATGGGCCAAATGCTCCGTTTTGCCAACAAGAGTCGGGCTGTCCCGGCCCCACCGGGATGTATCGTCACCCTACTTCTGAGTGGCAAGAGGGGCCCTGGGGTGTAATGGATTGGCACCTTCAAAGGGCTAATGGGACATGCAGAAAGGGAAACGCCCTCAGGAAAGCTCTGGCTGGGCCCCCTTCCCAGCAAAGGCACCCCGGGTGCCCCGTGGGCAGTGCCAGCCCCAGAAAGCAGGGCCAGGCAGACAGCTGGGGCTTCTGGCCTGCTGGGGTGGGGGATGCAGCCAGCCAGTTGGGGTTGGTTCTTCGTGTGCCTGCTCTTACCCCTTCTAATGTAGGTGTGGGCGCACTGTGCCCCGCTGCCGCAAAGACCTTTTCCCCCTCGTGATATCCGTGGGGTTGGCTCTGGTGTCCCCTGGGGTTGTGCCCTCATAGCACTGGCATATAGGGCCCCGCTGCCCCCTCGGTTCCTTCTTACCGCCCGTGACAGTCACTGGAACGTCTGGTCACCCTTATGCTTGCCCAAGTTCTCTCCCCAGTGGATTTTTTTCTCTCTCCCCCTGTTTGTAGTTAAGGAAACAGTCGTTAGTTGTCACCGTTTGCGTAGTTAATAGCTATAGAGCAGGACCCCTCTTACGGGTGGGTTGTTCCCCCTTCCTTGGAACCGGGACGTGTGTCTGTCTCTGGGGTTAAGCCGGGTGGGGCTTGCCACACCCAATCAGGATGATCGCAGGGCTCACCAGGGTGGCCCAGGCTCTGGGGATCCAGGTGGAGAACATTTCAGAAGCCTCCCATGCCCTGTTGGACATCTTGGCCCCTATGGGGCCGTCACGAGTGGCCTTACCCTTAAGCAGGGCTGCCATCCTGGAGCCGGTTCAGAGCCTGTGGCAGACTCCAGCTTCCTGGCAACCCATGGCAAAGAGGGTGGAGAGAGATGTGGTGGCCCCAAAAGGATTTGAATATTTGGGCACCCAGGTTGCTAGTGGTGTCAGCGCACGTGAACAAGAGAAACGGGCAGCAAGGGCCGGCCCGCAGGGCCAAGGATGTTCAGAAGCTGGATCTCTGTGGCAGAAAGATTTACTCCAGGGGGGGCTCCAGCTCTGAATCCCCAACCGCCAGGTGCTGCTGAGCCGATGGGATTTTAACGCCGGGGGGGCTCTGGCTACGTTTCAGGAGTGACTGCCACAGGAATCCCAGGCCGAGTTTTCGGGTCTAGGTGAGGACGGCAGGGCGGTGGCTCACGTGTCCCCGCAAGCGGCTCGGGATGTGGCGGGTTCAGCAGCACGAACCAGGGCTTCGGCTGTGGCTCCGAAGAGGGGCTCCTGGCTGCAGGCCTCGGGCCTCCCCTGTGAAGCACAGCAAACGAGCCAGGGCCTCCCTTTTGGGGGCCCGGCTCTCTTTTCAGAGCAGACAGATTCTGAGCTCCGCCGCTTGAAGGACTCGAGGGCCACCTCGCGGTCACTTGGGCTGCGCGCCCTGGCCCTGCTGCGTAAGCATTTTAAGCCCCAGCCTGTGCTTCTACCACCCTCAACGGAGGCAGGATAATGACAGGAGGTGGGGTAGGAGCTACGAGAGGAGGCCTCTGCCCCAGTCCTTGTTGGCTCGGGGCCTGGGCCTGCTAGACAATCGTCTGCGTCTAAACAGGCCTTTTGAGGGCCTGCCAGAGGATGGCATCCCAGGACTGTCTGGATCCAGCCCCCTGATTGTTTTGGCTGGTTATCCCACTTCTATCCGGCGTGGGCCCACGTTACCTCAGGCCTTTGGGTGCTATGCACGATAGGACTGGGAACCACCCTGCAGTTCAGTTCTTCAGGGACCCGTCTCATGAGCAACTTCTAATCCAGGAGGTGCGACTGCTCCTATAAGTGGGAGCAGTAGAGGAGGTTCCTCTGGAGCGAAGGGGCAAGGGGTTCTCCTCCTGTTATTTCCTAAGCCTGAAGGCCAAAGGCTGGCTTAGACCCATCCTGGACCTGTGAAACCTCAGCAGATTCATGAAGAAACTGAAGTTCTTCTTCAAGTGCTTGCTCACATTCATTCCATTGCAGATGCATGCATGCCCCATGCATGGTTACTGGAAAACTTTTCCCCTTAGCAGATCCCGTAGGGCCGGCTTCGGTGCCCCCCTGGAGTCCCGCAGGGATGGCGCGGGATATGAGGCACTGCCGGCTCTGCGCCCCCTCAGTTCCTTCTTTCTGCCACTGCTGGTTACTGGAATTGCATTCTTGCTTGCTTAGGTACGTGCCTCTTAGCTGTAGCCTTTGTTTGTATAAGGAGTTGTTAGTTGTTGTAGCAGTAGATAAGGTAGTCCCGGTAGGGACCTCCACATGACGGGGTGTGCCCCGATCTCTGGGCTTCAAGCCTTCTAAATCCTGCGGGAAAGCCTTCCCGATGAGCGACCCCCCCACAAAGACTGTTTAAAGGAGTCTCCTCGAAAGGCAAAGTGCTGCATCCACACGGCGTTCAGACCAAGGACTGAAAAGGACCGAGATATCTGTCTGAAGGCCTTGTTAATGGAGGGGGGAGAAGGACGTGGCAGCGGGGATGCCGAGCGGGGAAGGGGAGGCATGGAAGAGAGGCGGGAGGATAGGGCCTGGGGTGGGGGGCGGAGCAAGGGTGGAGAGTGGGCGGAGCCACGGGCAGAAGAGGCGGGGTGGGGAGCTAGCCTCTACGAGAGAAACCTTCACCCCCTGCCCATGGTCGTAAACCTCAGCCCTCCTTTCAAGGGGAGCCGTTGACCGTCCTGCCCTGGGTGCCGGAGTTGCCTGTCGGCGGGCCTGGACCCGAGCAAGCCCTCGACGAAGGGGACCGGTTCCTAGCCTTCCCCACCTGCTCTTCTGGGCGATGTGCGGCTCGCCTCCGTTCCACATCCCCCCGCCTGCCCCTCTCCCGGAGTCGGCCGGCAAGAAGGAAGTGGCAGGGCCCGTATACCGGCGCTAAGAGGGCGCGACTCCAGGGCGCACCAGAGCCGACCCGCCGGACGCCACGAGGGGAAAACCTTCCCAGCGGCAGAGCACGCGCCCCCCCTGCGTGAGCAGCACCTCCCGCAGGAGAACAGGTAAGAAAGGCCAGGAAGTGGTTTTGCCTCGAACTCCTGGGGCTTCCTCTGCCTGCTGCCTGTGGGGCCGTAGCCCCGCGGGATCCATCTGAATCAGCCGGTGGACACAGCAGTCTCGGGAGTGGAGCAGAGCCCAGCTCTCTGCCACCCCCCCACCCCACCCCGAGCCCAGCTCTCTGCCACCCCCCCACCCCCCCAGTGCCCCGCTGACCTCTTCACCCAGTGCCGTCCCTGTGCGGGGCTCACAATTGTCAGGCTGCTGCGGGCCAGGCAGGGGCAGGCCCAGTCCCGAGGGAAGTGGATCGCCGTTCTAGCAGTAATGTCCAGGAACCCCATTCACGGCCCAGGCCCCACTGGGCTAGGCACTGCACACGCGTCTGACAACTCTCCCTGGCTACATGCAACATACGTGTGCGCTGGAACGGCCGCGTACCTGGGGCATGGTTGGGATGCCTTGCTCACGTCCATTCCACTATAGGGTGTGTGCATGCCACCGTGCACGGCTACCAGAACTTTTTTCCCCTTAGCAGATCCCGTAGGGCCGGCTCTGGTGCTCCCTGGAGTCCCACGCACATGCCGTGGTATATGAGGCGCTGCCGGCCCTACACCCCTTCAGTCCCTTCTTTCTGCCAACTCCGGCAGCAGGGCCTGGGGGTGGGTGTGGAATGGACATGAGCAACACATCTCGAAGAACATCAGCTACTGGTAAGTAACCTTGTTTTCTTCTTCCAGTGATTGCTCATGTCCATTCCACTAGAGGTGACTAACAAGCCGTACCTTGGAGGTGGGTAGGAGTTACCGGTGAGCTGCCTTCAGCACGGCTCTGCCGAATCCCGTGTCCTCTCTCGCCTGCTGGACGATGGCGTAGTGGGACTTGAAAGTATGTACCGATGACCTAATACATTTCATATTTTGGTGTAGCTATACTGAGAATTTGCATTTCAGTACATTTAATAATGAAAGCAGTTTTATTTCTCATTTTTGTTTGCTGCTTGTGTAATAGCCACGTGATGGTGTTTAACCATTGCCACGTATTTTATTTAGCTTTAAGGTTTTTTAACCTTATTTGGACTAAGTCCACATTGGTATATATTTGTTTTTGTATAAGACTATTTTGCAATTAAGATAGTGAGCTCAATTTGTTCTTAATTACTTTTAAATTTACAGAATTCAGAATGCTAGTTTTAGTACTTCTGTTGCTTGTTTAGTACTTCGGTTAGCTTACGCCTTGCTCGTGCATGGAGGTACTGATGTCTTTGGACGTGCTAAAAGACTAGGAAGAGAATAAGGTGTACATTTGGGTTTTATTATATTATGTATTTATTTTTAAATTTTAAATATAGGAAATTAAAAACAAAAGTAAGTAACTTAAAAAAAAATAAGAACTTCAAGTTTGATTCTACAATCATCCTCCAAGAGCATCGGTGCGTCCTGGCAGAGCCCTGCTCCCTCCCTCGTGTCTTAGCCACCGGGCCTGTGGACTAACACGAGCAACAAAGGCTGGTAATTATACGTCATCTTTGTAGAACTGTGTGTGTGTGTGTGTGTGTGTGTGTGTGTGTGTGTGTGTGTGTGTGAAAAGTGTGCAGGCAATTGCTTTTTAAAATCTTTGTATTCACAATAAATGGGGCGTATTGTCTTGTCCCTCTGAATAAAATCCAGTTTATTTTATAAGTATAACAGTGCAGGGTCAGTGTTTGAACTAGCCATGGCTGCTGGGGCATCCCATGGGGCCTGTGTCATCTTGTGCCCCTGGGCAAGGGTTTGTCTACAACCCTCCTTCAATCCCTCTTATCAGCTGGGCCCGAGAGCTGGATGTGTCCAGTGCGTCTATCCTCCTCTGCACTCTCAGAAGAAATATCACTGGCCAGTCCTCCCGGCTCCTGGGGCCGGAGCCACGGCGGCATAGGAGACAGCACAACGTCATCACCGTCGCTAACGGTGGCGATGTCTGCTTCGGTGCAGACCACGTACTTCGGCATGGCCCGCTGGCCAGGGAGTCCCCACCCTGGAAGAGTTGGGACAGCTTCCTGATGTGTGCCCCCACGGCCTGAAAACGTGGTTAGTGGTGAAGAAGCCAAGAGCCTGCTGGCTGGACAGCGGATGAAGGAAGAGATAGCAGGTCTGATTCTCAGCATGGGACCCAGAAAGGGGGCCAGGTGGGCACTCCCCAGAAATGGGAGGGAGTGGTGACCCCAAGCCAACCCCCTCAAGGGAGACCTGTGTGCTCTGAGGTATGTTACCTGTTCGTTTGCCCCCTTGAGCCTGCCCCCTGCCACCCCACAGTGCATGGTACCGTAGCGCTGTGCCATGGCATGCCAACACCCTGGCAGTCCAGATGGAGGAGGAGCCAGGATGCTGCCCTACCTGTGCAGCAGATTAATGGGGCGACTATAGCCCCAGACAGGGGGACCCCACGGTATTTCATCCAGCAGAGGTGGCTGGGAACAGAGTCTGGGGTTGTGGGGGAGGAGCAGGCCATGCCCCCTACCCCAGCAGCTGTGTCCCCATTGGAGCTACTGGCTGATTCTTCCTTCCAGAAGCCGAGGCTGGTTCCCGCTGTTGAAGGACCGCTGTTGAAGGCAGGGAGGTATCGGGGTGGGATCGGGGATTCCTTTGCAGGGATCAGGCTCTCCCGGGGTAGCAGGAGGCAGTTGATGAGGCCCCGGAAGTACCACCTTAAGCTGGTTGAACTTGGCTCATGCTTTGTCTTTGTCCCAAGACCTCTGGGAATCCAACGCACACAGCACAGGCACTGCAGGCATGTTACTGGTCTGGAGTTTTGGAGGCAGTTAAAAATGATTGCAAAACGTGTGATTCCTGCCGGAGGATGGGGAGAGAATGAGATGGGGTAATGCAGCCATGATCCCCTGCCCATATAGAGGGGGCCATGGATCGTGGGTAGCCCAGACAATGAAAATTATGAGGGGACCGGAGCACATGACTTATGAGGAGATGCAGAGGGAACTGGGCTTATTTCATCTGCAGAAGAGAAGGGTGAGGGGGGATTTGATAGTGACCTACCGGAAGGAGGGTTCCAGGGAGGATGGAGCTAGGCTGGTCTCGGTGGTGGCAGATGACAGAACAAGGAGCAATGGTCTCAAGTTACAGTGGGGGAGGTCTAGGTTGGATATTAGGAAAAACTCTTTCCCTAGGAGGGTGGTGAAGCACGGGAATGGGTTAGCTGGGGAGGGGATGGAATCTCCATCCTTAGAGGTTTTTAAGGCCTGGCTTGACAAAGCCCTGGCTGGGATGATTTAGTCGGGGTTGGCCCTGCTTTGAGCAGGGGTTGGACTAGATACCTCCTGAGGTCCCTTCCAACTCTCATCTCTGAGATAACCACATCCTGGGGGTGATGGCCTACGCTACTCCGAGGTGTTGGCTCTGTCCTCCACAGAAGCAGACGTGGCAGCTAATGCCCCTTTGACAATTTTCAGCAGGGTGGGTGTCCTCACCCAGGTCCCTCCTGGGCCAGTGAGCCAAATTCATGTCTGCTCTTCCCCAGGGCTTGTGGGAGAAAGGCAGGAGCGGCTGCTTCTGGGCCGCTGGGTGTCCCTCACCAACCAGTGGAGCCTGGGAAACGGTTCAGGGGACACTTACAGCGAATCTGTAAACCCAGGGAGATCTATCTGCAGCCAGTGTTGAACTTCCCTGCTCTCTGGCCAGAGGGGAGTTTCCCAAGAGTCCCCAGGGTTGGCCCCTTTCCAGCTGAACCTCGGAGGCCGCTGTGTGGCCCCTCGGGTCTAATGAGGGTTGAGTGTGGAGGGGGTAAGGCCTCTCCTGAGGGGGAAGTGATGGTAGAACTCACGAGCTTGCCCAGGAGACAGAGCAGGCCTGGCCGGGCCGCACTGCGGGGTGCCCAGCGCCGTGGACCAGGGGCAGGCATTCCGGTGCTCGTTCCCGTGTGGCGGGATACGCGCCAAGCTGCCAGGGGAGAGGTCCTTTAAAACCATCCAGCCGTCCAGTGAGGAGAACCGTTGTGGAACTCTCTAGCCCCCCTCCGTGGGCAGAACGTAACAAACCGGAGTGAGGGGAGACGCTGGCCTTGGCGGTACGTGGGCAATCACAGGAGCCCCGGGCGGGTCTGGTGCCAGAACCAGGGGCCGGTGCTTTGCTGGAGTCCAGGTCCCTCTCTGAACACTTGACCCTGGCCCAGCAGCATCCAGAGGCTGCAGGGTTACAAACATCTCCCGCAGGCCTGGCTGCACCTCACCTGCTGTCCGGCAGGTGGAGCTGGGGTCCAACTTGTAGCTCTCCCATGCTGGAGGTGCGGGTAATTCAGCCTTCTCACAGCCCATGGGACTATCAAAGATTGTGTCTGCCAGGTACCCGATGCCCAGGACTGATGAGAGACTAGACAGGCTGGGAAATGCACGTCCCCTCCCTTTGCCGCCTGGTGCCAGACTCCAAGCTGCATTCACTACCCTGAGGGGGTCTCTGGGAGTGATCTCTGGGCCTGGAGGGGATGCCAGCCGCCTTCTAACGTGGGTGTGTCAGTCTGTGGCTGGGATGGGGGACGGCCCCCTGGTATGGCGAGAGGATATTTGTTTCAGCCGTCAGGCCCGGGAGGCAGACGTGCCTCTCTGGGCCGTGGAGGGGGGTGTGGCTGCATTAAATGTGAAGATAGAAGCTATTCAGAATTGGCCCACTCCCCTGACCAGGAAACAGGCCCGGTCCTTTCCTGGGTCAGCAAGTTGTTACAGGAGCGTCGTCCCTCATGGCAGCTCCAGCCCTGAGCTGTGTCCAAAGGGCCAGCCAGACACAGGAGCTGGGACTGACCAGTCAACAGGCCTCCTGTGATCCGAAAGCCGCTCTCGGTCAAGATCCATCCTGGCAAGCCCAGACCACCCTTGGGGCTGTCGCGCTCCTGGCTGGATGCTGTGCTGTGGCTAACCAGTGACAACGGGGAGGCAGCCGGTCTGCATTGGAGCAAGATGTTTCTCCCCCGGCAAAGAAACGATGCAGCTGATGCTCAGAAGCGTCTGGCCCTTGTGTGGGCCCGTGGAGCGTCCACCCACGTCGTGGTGGGTGCCCTTGCGTGGTGTGTGCACGGACCCTTCTCCCCTCGCCCGGCTGCGTCAGATGAAAGGGCCCAATGCCGACCTGCTGAGACGGAGTCTGGCGTGGTGAGATGACTGACGCGTGGTAACGGGAGTGTGAACAGGACTATCCCAGAAGGAGGTGTGAAGGCGTCCTGGGTGGACACCCCTGCTTTGTTCATCTTCGAGGGGGGGAGAGAGGGGCCAACCTGGGCTCTGTCTGGTCTGGTTATAAACTCCGCTTTGTGTCAGGTGCTGGACACGGCTGAGGGCAGTGGACTGTATCGCACTCCAGCCCTCGCCCTGCCCAGCAGAAGGTGTGACGCTTTGCTGAAGGACTATCACTGAGAAGCCATGGCGATGGCAACCTGGAGCGATCTGCTTGGTGTGTGTGTCAGGCGCTGGCCCGCCCCATGGAGTAATGTTGTTTCTACACAGGGGCTCACGGGGTTGGCGGGGAGTGGAGTGGAGCACACGGCCCCCAGAAGACAGACTCTACCCCACCTCAGACTCCCCAGAGGGGGAGCATAAAGGGGGGCGGAGGGCCTCTCAGGACTGGTGCTGGTTTCAAGGATCAGTAACTCTCAGGAGGGCTGGGGTCTATCACAGGAGTGGGTGGGCGAGAGGCCGTGGCCTGTGACATGCAGGAGATCAGACTGGCTGATCATGATGGTCCCTTCTGGCTTTAGGGTCTGTGAGTGTGGGAGGAGTGAAGTGACTGTGGTTAGGAAGGCCCTTTGCAGAGCCTCTGTTCCTGGCTTTCCTGCCCCACCATCCCTGACGGGTTAAACTAGAAGCCCAGAGCCCCCTCGGCCTCCGTGAAGCTCTGGCTGAAAGCGAATCAGCAGCTAGGGAATGCAGGGGGCTCGGGCAGCGGCCCCCACTTTCCAAGGAAGTGTCAGACCAGCAGTGTTAGCCCAGGAGTGCGCCCTAGAGACCATGAACAGACGCTACCCGGCCCTGGCTGGCTCGGAAGCACGTGAGACCCAGCGGCTGGGTCAGCTCACAACAGGCTGGTGCCCGGCGTGGGGGGACTGGGCCAGGCTGTGACAGGATGCTCTGGATGAGATGGGAGAAGGAGCCTCCCTGCTCTTGCCTGGTTGCTTTGGCTGACGCAGGGGCCAGTCCTGCCTTTGCTGACTCATCACCGGGCACTGGCCAGTAAAGTGGCCAATAATTAACTGGGGAGCTGTTTCCCAGCTTAAAGGCTGAGCCGGCTGAGCCGGAGCACTGGGAGATTAACAAATGGAAACGTTAGGCTGCAAAAAGCGCCTCGTGGGATTAAAGTGAACTTTATCCATGGAGTCACAGGACACAGCGGGTGCAGCCCTGGAAAGCACGCTCCCTGCCCCGCAGAGCACCCTTCTAACTGTGCCACGACAGGCTGGCTGGCTGGGATCCCCCTCTTCATTTCCCCCCATTTTACTGTCATGCAGGGGGTCTGGGCAGTGCCCTGCAGCACAGAAATGAGCCCTCGGGAAGATGCAGGTTCTCCAGCGCCGCTTTGACACGCTGTCCCTGCTGCAGTGACGGAGCAGTGAAACGAGGCGCCGTGTAAATTGCCATCGCTGGGTTTCAGAGTTAACGCTCGCCCTGAGGGGAGCAAAACCCGCTCCCCCCTTCTCCGCTCCATGGCCGAAGGCCGGCAGTGCTCGGCCCCACAGCTGGAAACGGGGCGAGCGCTTGGACACTGCTGGGCACAAGCGGAGGGGTGCTGAGGGAGCCAGCTGGCCCTGTCTGGCTGAGAGCCTCATCTCCCTCTGCTGGCGCTCTCGCTGCCCCCCCCCCCCCCCCGCTCTGATCTCTGCGTACAGCAGGCGGGACATTATGCGCAGACACCCGCAGGCGCGTGTGCATTGCTGGGCTGCAGTCGCGCAGGGGCTGGGTGTCGGAGGACAGGCCCACAGGCCGACGCAGTGACCATGGGTGCTTGGTGCTGCTGGCTGTCGGCTCCGTGACGTCTCCTTTGCTCGGTGGCTCTAGAAGGGGCAGCACGGCAGAGTGGCCTATGCATTGCCCCACCCGCCTATGCGTGCAGCTGCGTCTCTGTCCTTCTGCCCGCTGGGCCAGCGCCCGGTTTCCCCTTGGCCCTGTCACAGCTGCTTCCTCCCCGGTGCAGCTGCTGTCCCCAGTGCCACGATGCTCCCTGTTCAGAGCTGCCTCCTTGCGGGCGGACACCTGGCGCATCATGGTCCCTGAGGCCAGCACCTGCGGCTCCTTGTCTGTCCTTCCGAGGGCGTGGGAGGAGTGTCGGGCCTGCAGAGGGACCGAGCCTCACCCTCTCCCTAGCAAGCTTCGGGGAAAAGAGGCTTCCCTGTCCCAGCAGGACCGGTTCCCCTGCTCTGCCTGGAGCCACGTTCCCTGTGCTCTTCCGGGACGAAGGCTCCGGCCGGGGCTATCGCCCTCTCATTGCTTTTGGGCAGGCCTGGCCTGGCTGCTGCTGGGGCTGGGCTATGCTTGCAGCCGTGGAGCCACGCGCAGCAGCCCGTCCTGACGCAGTCCCAACTCGGAAGCCGCCCAGGCCACGCAGGCGGCAGTGGAGTTGTCACCAAGGGCGGGCGTGCAAGGTCCCCCAGCCGGGGTATGGCCGGCATGAACGCAGGCAGAGAGGTTTACCTGGGGCACAGCAATGTGGCCTTTGCCCACTAGATGGCGCCGGAGTCTCTCAGCCCCCTGGCAGGCGGCTGTGGGGCGGTGTGGATGTCCTGGGGTGGACGCTGGCCCCTAACTTGCTCATTTCCATGCTGCTTCCTCGCCCCCTGGCTGGGCCCGGGCCCACGGGGGATGGAGCCAAGTGCTGGTGTGGCTCCTCTTGCGTTTCCTTGCCCGCGCGGCTGCTTGTCTCACTAGCCCCCCGTCGTGGCGCTGATCCCGCCCCCCGTCTCCGTCTCAACCCTGCACTGGTGGCCGGGGATTATTCCCCTCTTTCTCCCGCTGTGGAAGAGCATCGCTGGCCCAGAGCTACGCTGTGGCTGAGCGCTGGCCCTCCCGGCCCAGAGAGCAGCTGGGCCTGCCTTTCCTAGGGGGGGCCGAACCCATGCTCGGGGGTCCTGGGATAAAAGCGGGCTCTGCCGCTGTCACTCCACATCTCTGTTCCTGCCGTGCTCAGTGGCCCCGTTCAGGGAGCAGGGCTGCATTGTGCCGGGCGCTGCACAAGCGGCAGCCCCGTTCCAAGGACGTGCGAGCTCCAGAGGCGAACGCTGGACAGGGCTTGGGGGAGAGACAGGCAGTGGGGGGTCCAATCTGTCACCACGTTTGCTTTAAGAATAAACATATGTGGACAGCCGCTCCTTGGCCCAGCTGCTACTGCTTGGATAATTGCCCCCCAGGCGTTGCAGCGGAAGAGGGGCTGGATTTGAAGGGTCAGAGGAGAGCGCCAGTGGCTTTCCAGGGTGGGGAGCCCCATGTGGAAAGGAAGGCAGCAGAGATGCTTGTCTGAGGAGGCTGGTGCATGGGGTGGTGGGCAGAGGGGGCATGCTGGGGGAGAGCAGAGCCGGGGAGTGCCTCGGAGGACAACAAGCTTGCATTGGATCGGGGGAAGGAGCCAGGGTAGTGGTGACGTGGTCAGAGGGAGGGGGACGGAGCTGAGCAGCTGCATTTTGAATGGCCGGGAGCTGGCCTGCAGCTGAGCGTTTGGGCTGGGTGGGTGTGCAGACGGAAAAGGCGGCTGGGCCAGTACTATGGAGGGTGGGGTGGCAGGCTTAGGTGTGTGAAGCAAGAGCAAGGTAGGAGCCAAAGATGCCCCTCAAGATATGGGCCTTAGGGGTGGTGAGCCGCTCTGAGCCACTTGGCAGGAGATGTCGGAGACAGGCCAAGAGCGGGACTGGCTGGGGCAAAGCTGGGTCCGAGATCACCCCGAGACAGGCTGCGAAGGCAGAAGAGGAGGGGGCCAAGGACGGAGCCCTGGGTGTCATCCCCCCCCCCCCCCCCCGAGTGGGGGAAGGGAATCTTTCATAAGGAGCAGAGGGGAGGCAGGAGAGGCTGGCGTCGTGGCAGTCCAGGGCAATGGTTTCTGGGAGGGAATGTCTGGTCACGTCCCTGGGGGCAGAGGGGTCAAGGAGGAGGATGCAGCAGAGGCCCCGAGCTCTGGCCAGGAAAAGGCCCCTGGGCACCACAGTGGTGAGCTGACTGTGTCTCCAGTGCCCGGGTGAGCGCACTGATTGGTGCTAGCCCGCAGAGGCCTGGTCTGAGAGCTGGCCGTGGCTCACGCTGGATCCCACCCGTCTGCACTCTTAGGAGCAAGCGCGTCCCATGGGGTTATGGAGCCGTCCATAACAGCAAGTCAGCCTGACAGACAGGAGCTGTTGGGCACGCGCGGCAGGTGGCCGCTGTCAGCATGACACAAACCTTGTCTCTGCTAGAAGAGTTATCCCTTGCTGACAACAGGGGAGCAGAACTGGTGCTGAAAACGCTTGGAGTGCAAGTGTAGACAGGATGAGCCCATGTTCGGTTGCAGCTCAGGCTCCATCTACTTGTGCAGTTTCACCGTGTTCAGCTTCCTCTCTTGTGTGCAGTGGAGAGTCGGTGGCGTGGAGACGCTCATCGTGTAGGCCGTGATCTGCCTGTGATCGCTCTGGGCCAGATTCTGCTACCCTCGTGTGCTAGTCCACGAGCAGCCCTATTCATTTCAGGGTGGCTACGAATGGCGTCCGGCCCGGTGGGAATAAACACATTCCATCTCACGCTCTGATCTCCCTCAGCATCCATGGCAGAGCACAGTCTGTGAACATGGTCTGGTCACTGGCCTCTCGCTTGGCTTTTCTTGCCACCACTGGTCGCTGAAGGGGAAAGTCTCCCGCTGTTTTCCACCTGGAGTTTCTCATTGTCAATGGAACATTTTTTGGGGGCAGGGGGCAACTTTGCTTCTCAAGTGACAATAGAAACTGTGGCTGTTTCCATCAGCTGTGCAGAAGTGGGTGTACACACTGGTTCAGGGCCCAATTCCCCCCTCCTCACCTGGTTCTCCCCTGCCTCGAGGGACTCTCCACCCCGTCCGTGCTCCTGGTAAGGCCCAGCTGTTCTGGCTGGCAGGGTGAGTCAGCAAAGCGGCTCTGCATGTCCACAGAGCCAGATGCCCCGTCACCGTTTGTTTTAGAAAGGGGAAGTGGCATTTTCCCAGCAAGGGTTTTCATTCTTCGAAGGACATTGCTTGGGCTTTTCAACAGAAAATGGAGAGCTGAGTTCCTTCCAACCGTCTTTGAAATCCCTGCCTTTGCTTGGTGTTGCCTGTAGTGAAACACCACCTCCTGCTGGCAAACGGCAACCCCAGGCAATGGTGAACTTCGCAGAGAGGCTTCCCCTGCAGCACGTGCCACAGATTTGCATCCATCGGAGCAGATGAGGGGGCCTCTATTGACATCTGCTCCGCTTTCAACGCATTGATTGTCCTCTGGGGTTGTCCCCTCTCCAGCTGCTTCAGTGCCCATGCTGCCTCGTCAGTCATCTGCTCCAGCATCTCCTGCCTCTTCACCAGCTGAGCTCTCCTGTGCCTGCCCAGCCTGTCCTGTTAACCCTCTGCTCAGCACGGGCTTGAATGGACACTAACCTCCTCTGGAACATCAGCCCTAAATGCCGTGCTCTCATGCTTCACTGCGGGGTCCTGGCTGACGCGGCTGCCCATCAGAAGCGTTAGGGAGATGACAAAGAAGCAGAACCTTCGTGAGTGTGAACGTGTGGCTCCCTTGTCCGCAGTGGGGTTTTCTGCAGATACAGAGTGGCTTTTCAGGCCACCGCAAGGTGTTCATGGTCCACAAACCACCGGGGAATGAGTGGGGGGGGGGGGGGCCTGCAAAGAACAGCGATAATGGGGTTGGTAACCTCGCAGATTGCAACAAAACAGCACCCCACAGAGCTGCCTGCCGCACCCCTGCTGGGAGATCAGACGTGTGCAGCCAGCTTTGCCGGATCCATCATAACAAGGGTGAGAGGAATGGGTCGATCTCCCTGCAAATCACATGGCCAATGTCAGCTCTCAGAAGCACCCCGTCAGGGTCCCGGGGAGAACAGCCCGTCGGCTCAGAATGATGGCCTGCCCTGTCTGGCTCTTTGTGCATTTGTTGGCCACCAGGGGCTGCAGAAATATCTTGTGAGTTGGGGGAGGCCAACAGCACACAGGCCAAGCTATTCAGACGCAGCTGAGCGAGCGTCTGGGGCGAGAAATAACAGACAATTGTGAACCGACTCTGCAGTCTGGAGCCGGTGACTATGGCGGCAGAGGGGATGGTGGCGGGGAAGGCACAAACGACCTTTTGCTTGAGGAATTTGCACGATGATGCCATGGGAGCAGCTGCTCTCCAGCTCACTGGCACCGGTGACTGGGAGGGACTTAACGGAGAAGATGCTGGCTAAGCCATGAAACGCCGCAGGAGGGCTCAGTGGACAAAGTGGGCTTGGGTTTTGGTGGAGCTGGTGGAATAAAGCAGATGCCCGCTGGTGGTGACCTTCAGTTGCGCCGGACACACATTGTGCAAACTGTCGTCTCCAGGTGGTGAACAGAGAATCCGGGGGGTTCCTGCCGTTTGTAATTGTTCCATTGCACAGACAATGTTCATCAGCCAAAGGTGAGGGCGTGGTGACGAGCGCTTCTGGGGACCAACGCATAGCTCTGCACACGTGCTGGCCCTCAGCAGGCTGAGTGACATGCTGCTGCTGCTGTTTCCCACCCGCTGTATCCAGACATTTTGGATGCTCTGGTGGACGGAGATGGCTGGGACATCCCAGGAGATGTAACTATTCTCCGGCATCCGTTACAGGATCCAGTTTGTCGTCTCACTTGGCATTCTCCAAGCAGCTTTGGGTGAGACACAAAGCGGCCGTGGCGGCCTGCAGGGTGCCATGCCTGACTCACGCCTACCCGTCAGCCACATGGCAATGGTGAAATGGAATTTCCGAGACTGGTACCAAAAGGAGGATTGACGTGGTGGTTCCAGTGGCAGGGGGAGGTGCCCCGTCTCTTGCCATCATCACAGAGACTTGTGGGGAGGTCCTGGCCAAAATGAGGCCACGCTGAGGACCTGCCTCAAGACACGTGGCTGTCTGATGAGAGCACACCTGTGGCATGTTGGCTGGGGAGCCTGCCGGGGCATCTCTGACACCCTGGCTATTTTTGGCTGTCTGCAGCCCCTCCAGAAAGTCAGAGCAGCTTCAAGATGCGCTGTCCACTCAGTGCCTCGGGCTGGTGAGATGCCAGACAGACGAGGTAAAGCCAGATGCATTTGGGCTCACGGACTTGTCCACAATCCACATCACTGAGTCCAAAAAAAGAGTTTGTTGCTGTTCTTTCGGTGCTGGCCTCTCCTCGTGGGTCTCCAGATTGCCCCAGCCACACCCGCAATGGGCCAGTAGACATTACTCCACCCCCGTTATGGGGCCTGAGTTGAACTCAGCATCTCCGGAGAGCCATGAGAGTACTCCAGCTTTTTGGGAGGTGGGTTTAGCCATGAACCCAGCAGAGGATGGCATTGACTGAGCAGAGATACCGGGATATACCCTACGGAACGGACCGATTATCCATTGGGTCAATGAGGGGCTCGAATGCCCAGCCTGTGCTGTGGAGAGACGTCTGCGATCATCCTTAGGGCTGGCTGGTCACCAGTGGCAGCTTGTGCCTGGATTTTCCACCCTAGTGGCTTCCTTGACAAACCTTCCAAAAGACAAGGCCCCCGGGAAGATATTCAGGACGCCAGCATATGCAGATGCCTCTGGGGAATCAAGGGCGTCCGGGGCACTAAATTGGCACTGCCCAGTCCAGAGGTCCCTCACCAATCGATTGTGCAGGCAGATGCCCCTAATCTGGGGCCTGGAACAGCCCCGCCTCTGGAAGGCAGCAGACTCGAATGCCCCGTGCTCTGTTTGAATACAAAGCTATTTCCTCGGCAGACACCGTACTCCATGCTAGAAGAGGGGCCACCTGTGAATTGGCAACAGCATCCCTGCACGTTCTATAGCGCCCAGTTCTGTGTCTTTCATCAAGATGCAACCCATGTGCATTACACCTCTGGGATAATGCTGCTACTTTGCACCCCATCCAACCCCCGAGTCCTGCAGAATCTGCCCTGTCCTTTGGCTGGAAATCGCTCTCTGGATTTGTCTGTATCCAGGACCATGGAACAAATTTCTTCCCACGGCTAACCCCAGCCCGCCTCTCCCAGTGCTAAGAGCATTGGGAGCAGCAGTGTGGTTGGGCGACCCACCAGAGGCTGCGTGTGATGAGGAGATGCTACCAGACATTTTTAGATCCTCTTTATAGCGGTTACTGTAATTCCCAACTTACAAAACAGAACAAGCTTCCCTTTGTAATAGCCCGTCTAGCAAACAAAGCTGCCGTGTGGCTAGCAAGAGCAGGAGCAAGCCAGCATTTACAGCTTCCCAGGAGAGAGAGATTAGCAAACCCTTTATGCCACGGGGATAGGATCCCCTCTTTAGACGGAGGTGACCGTCCACATTTGAAATGACCCCAGAGATTTGGGCCTGTGCTGTAATGAGCTCAGAGACCTTCTCCCAGATCTTTCTGTGCAATGCTACATCTGAGACCGCTCGCTCGCTCTCCAGCTGCTGCCGTACAGACAGGGAGGTCTCTGGCTGACATCTCGTAGCCGTCTCCCCCGTTGAGTCTGTCGCTGGCGAGCTGCTCTGTCTCTCCCGCCGCTGGCCTGGACAAGGGGCAGCAGCTAACAGCTTTGATACGCTGTACTGGGCACATGAGACATTCCTTCTGCACACCAGGTGTGACCACTTCTCGCCCCCACACATGCGGCCCTAGCCTTACCCAGATCTTACCTGCCTGTGGCAGACACTGGCAGGGCCTATCCCTTGCTCACACTTTGGCAATGCTTTCCTATCTGGCCGTGCCATTAAAGTCTCACTGGACTGACATTCCTAAGATGGCCACGGTACCCGGCCCTCCCAGCTGGGTTGCTCTAAGATGCATTGGCCACACATTTACGGACTCATCCGCTCTATCTAGCGAGGGGCAGTATCCCACTGCTGGATCAGCTGTATTTTCCCAAGGCGAATCTCATGGTCTTGCCTGCTTGTGTCTCCAACCTTCTCTAGCCCCCTTGCTTTACACTGTCCATGCTCCATTGTCTCTACTGGCAGGAGAGTGGGGATAAGACAACTAGGAAGTGGATAGATGATAAAGCCATATTCAGCCTCATCTATTCCATTGCCCACTGACTATCGCAGGAATCTACCCTACAGAGTGTCGGGCCAGCTGGGAGGGTTCCCATTGTCCCAAGCACTGAGGTTTCCCTGGGAACTATTAGTAATCCCTAGGGAATAACCCGTTCAGTGCCCAGCACTTTCTCCTTGTGGCGAATCGTCCCCCAGCTGCGTGTGATTTCCTTGATTTTAATTTGAATTACGTGGCATTATTTGCCCGACACTACCTGCGAATCATCCTTTGGCTACTGCCTGATTGCGAATAGCTGCTGGCTGAGCTGTTTGATAGGGTGTGTCGGTCTGTGACCTCACGGGGGGAGCGCCAGGTTTCCGGTGCAAGGGTTTGCGATGGTGAATTGGAACGCTGTTTCGTGGGACTCTTCAGAACTGTTTGCTCCAATGTTCCTGCCGCCCAAGTCACCGGCGGGCTGGGCCCAGATGCTGACCTCAAGAGGGAGCAGGACACTGCTGTGCCTCGTGCGCGTTGTAATTTGCGGGACGCGATTGGAGGGACTCGCCCTGGAAGAGGTTCCACCCTTTCCCTCTCGAACAGGGTGATTGACTTGTGCAGGACTCGTCAGCTGGTGGCAGCCATTCCCTTCGCACGGCCAAGGGTGTGTGTGTGTGTGTGTGTGTGTGTGTGTGTGTGTGTGTGTGTGTGTGTGTGTGTGTGTGTGTGTGTGTGTGTGTGTGTGTGTGTGTGTGTGTGTGTGTGTGTGTGTGTGTGTGTGTGTGTGTGAGAGAGAATAACGAGGCCCATTCCAGGCTCTGTACAGGTGTGTGCACTAGACCCTCCTATGCCAATCCCTCCAGTCTCTCCCTCTCCCTTTCTGCTCCTATCCTTCTCTCCTCAGCTCCTGTGCCTGTCTGCTACCCTCCTAGCTCCTGCCCCATCTTCCTCTCCTTCCCTTGTCCACCCCCTACCTCTGCTCCTGCCCCACTCCGCAGCTCCTGTCTATGGTTCTCCCCCCAATCCCTCTGCTCCTGCCCTTCTCCTCCCCTCTTGCTCCTGTCCCCGTCTGCTGTCCTCCTCTGCCCTGCTCCTGCTCCTCCTGCTCCTGTCCCCCCACCCTGCATCTTGTCCCCTCACCCCTCTATATCCCAGTCAGGGAGCTTCCTCCACCTTCTGTAGGCTTCCTGGGGGAGCACTGAGAGCACAGGAGAAACAATCGCCCTGCTTTCCGTTCTGGCGCCTGGCAGCAGGAGGAAGCAGCAGTTGCAGATAAAATCCCGCTCAGTCCCTGCTCAGTTGCTTTGTGAGGATGGCCCATGCACAGTCCAGCCAGCACCTGGGAGATGTGAGGGGACAGAGCATGCTCAGTGCGGATGGAATCTTTGGGGAATTTTAGCTGCCAAACTCTAATCAGTCTCTTCTGAGCATGTGTGAACGGATTCTTCAGCGGCTGATAACTTGGCCAAACCTGGGCAGCGAAAGGCACATCCCTGCCACCAATTTGCCCCCTGCCAAATTTCAAGTCCCTGCTCCAAAGCATGGAGGCGCGAGATCTTCCCACGAATCAATTGTACCATTTTTTTTTTTAAACTTGGTCGAAAACCATGTTTTCCTTAATCTCGTTCTGCGGAAGAAGTTTGGCAAAGTTCTAAGCAACTGACAACACGGTTTTGTAGCAGGAAGTCCCAGGCAACCTGAAGTAGAGGCTGTGCCACCAGGAATAGTGAAAGATTAATGGACATGCTGTAGTGACGCCATGAGGGAAAAATCTAAGGCGTCTTTAAAAATCAATTGCTTCTGATTTGGGAACACACACACACACACACTAATATGCGCGTTGTAACTGTGTAGTTATTGCATGGCGTCACGATACAGTGATATTAAGGTTGTTTACTTGCCTTAACTTTGCATTTCCAGACCATAACATATTTGGATTTCTTTTAAGTCGAACCTTAATGCTGAATTCCCTGGGTTTGTAATGCTTGTTTTGGGGGTAATTACGACGTCTTTGGAATGTACTTTGCCCAAATCACTGCTATGTTCTCTCCATCTTAATGTAGCTTTTGTCTGGGGATGGAGAACAGATTTAAGTGCCTTTTACAGGCCCAGTCCTGCTTACAATGTATTGAGCTGACTTGGATAAGAATTGCCTATTGTTATTCTCCTTTTCCCACCCCTCTATCAGCATATCTCTCTGCTTTGAGATGATGATGTGCAGTCCCAAGGGGGCAGAGGGTTTAATAATCTAACTCCCAGTGACCTGAACTGCCCTCTGATTACCCTGCAGTTAAAGTTCCCAGGGGATAGGATCCCTCAAAATGTTTCTCAAGGGAAGGCCTCTGTGTGAAAGTTACCTCCCGCACCTTGTCTCTTCCAATGGTTCCTAAAACAAGGGGGAAAGATAACAAATGAGTGCTTATTAGGGGTGGGAATGTTTAGGCCAGGCCCCCAGACCAAGCTGGGGCCCCAAAGGGGGAACATGTGACTCACTGGGCCCCTGCCTGCACAATGCCCGCTAGCTATTAGCACAAAGACATTTTAAAAAATAAAGCAATCTTATGCTGCCCGGAACAGCTCCCAGGACACATGTGGTAAGATTCCGAACAGAACACAGCTGTTGTTTTTGTGGGCTCGCTGGCTGGCTACGGATTTTACCCATGCTTTCCCGTTGTCTATTTCAGAAATAGATCCGGCTCGGGGAGCGCTTCCAAAACTGGTTAAAACCAGCCTTGAAATCCCACTGGCATTTTCATCCAAGGATGGCTCATTCCTGCCTTTTTCCAGGCTTCAGGGGGTAACACACCATGCCCCCTGCTCCTTCCCATGGGCAACATGTGATGCCATCACCCCAGTTTGCTGACACCAGCTTGGTCCTCTGGGCGCCTCCCCCTTCCTTCCCCCTAGAGCTAATCCACCCCAAGATGCTCCTGGTTCGGGTCGGGTCGGGTCTGTTCTGTTCCTGTAACTTAGGAGGAAAGTTGATCTAACGTAACTTGTAGGAGTGACAGACACTCTCCACCCATGGAGGCTGTTCAGTGGTTTACAATCCTTTTTCTCTCATGCTTTTGTCCACCCGCTAAATAAGGACACTTTGTTTAGAAGAGGCTGTTGGGCAGCAGAACCCTGGTCCCGTGTCCTAAAGAGAGAAAAGTGGGTGCCCCCAGCCCAGCCAGGACTTCAGGGGAGAAGCAGTTGCTGGCGGGGGCAATGTAACTGAGTCCTGGTCTAAAAGTGGATGACTCAGGGGATTCCACCCTTAGACAGGGAAGGGCCTGAGCCCATGAACTTGAGGGGGTGTGCTCAGAGAGCCTGAAGAGGGGACAGGTGCAGCTACACTGCAGCCATGCCACTGTAAGAAGGGGGGTAAATTCTCTGCTTCCCATTTTTCAGGGCATTTAGGTGAGGCAGTGAGCATTTGCCCAGGGTCTCACAGGGAGGCCACGAGAGAGGCCGGAACAAAACTCTAATCCAGCTGCACGTTCCTTTTCTAATGCACCTTCAGGGCTCTAGCTCTGTATCTTACTCTGAACACCAGCGTGGGGAAGACGATGGGCTGGTGGCATCTCCTCTGGCTTCAGGGAACATCACTACTGCCTGCTGGTTCTTGTCTGAAGCAACTGAAAGGTTGATCGGCCATGACCTGGGGGCAGGATTGTGGGGTGCTGCTCCTGCAGCTGAGTGACACCCCAGGCCCTGGCGACTAAGCAAAGGAGGAGCTAATCCTGTTTGGCTGTGCAATGCGGAGTTGCGTCTGATGTTCAGAGGTGTGCAGCAGTTAGCACTGGGCTCAGCAGAAGCTCTTACTTCACATTTCCAGCTCAAAGACCCCCCAGATGCTGGCCTAATGACGGGGAGGGGCCATTATCTATCTAAGTACCTCTAAGGTGCCCCTCATCCTGGTACCTGAGCACCCCTCTCCTTTGCCTTCTCTCTGGGTCGTTAACACTCGTGACTGTAACTCCTCTCTCCCAAGAGATGTACCATTTGGAGTCTACAATGAGCATGTGGGATGCTCGTGTTCTCTTTCCCTTTTCTTGCCTGGCAGGATGCTGAGGGGGTCTGTGCTGGATAAGGGGCTCAGCAGGGACTGGGTGTAGTAAGTTACCCTGGGATTTCAGAGGCCTCCGAGAGCATCTCTGCACGTCTCTCTAGGCTAGGGGCTGAGTCCTTCTGAGTGATTCACTTACCCACTTAGCTGTCTTATCTGGCTGCAGATCCACGGGCTGCCCTCCAGCCAGGCAGGGAGAGAGGAAAATGTTTGAAGGTGATGGTCTATCAAAGGAGTCCATCGCTGGGGCCAGTCACTTGGGGGATTCCGGGCCCCCTCTCCTGAAGGCTTGCTTCCAACGCAAGCAAAGCTGAAGCCGAGGGAAAGGGTTTGTGTCACTCAGTTGAAGCCTGGCTGGGCTCGGTCCTTGTCTGCCTGGAGGCAGGTGTGTTGGAGTGGGTAATTGTTTGCTGTGAATGCTTGCAGTGCACAATAACCTGCCTCTTATGTATGTCTCCCAAGAGCACGAGGGAGTGCACGCTGAACGAATTAATGGGAGGAAGAAGTGGCTGCTGGCTCACAAATCCCCCCCCCTTGCTTCTCTGCTCAGGGCTCTGCCACTGCACACAGAAGGCAATTCACCTGCCCTTAAATCAGCAGGGCCTCCTTTCTGCCTAAGCCAAAATCCCTGGCAGCCTGCCCCACCAGAGCAGAGCTAATCTGCCCTCCAGCTAGCACACAGGGAACCCACGCTGAGTACCATGTAATACTCCTACCTAGACCACTTACCTACTAGGGCCTCGGTGGAGGCTCTCCTGCAAAAGCCCATTACATGGGCGCGTAATCAATTAATTATGGAGCACAGCCTGAGCGTAGGCTCCAGCTTCCAAAACGAGCCCTTTGCAAGGGGCTCGAACGAGCCTTTCTGGCTGGACACAGCCTTTACCGTAGCGGAAATTTCCTGCCTCCCACGCTGTTTGTTTTTCAGGCTGTCGCTATGCCGTGCAGCGGCAACTGTGCATGAGGAATGTACCCTCTTAGTCCCTCACTGGTGTGGTCCTGGCCTCCTGGGCCGTTGGTTGGGGGAGACGGGGCTGTTCAGAATGATTGCTGATGGTTTGTGCTCCATGGTGCTGGGTGCTGGATAAACACCTAGTAAGAGGCTGTCCTTCCCCTGAAGAATGTACAGTTGAAGTAGACAAGACAGACACAAGGGGGGGGGGGGAAGGGACATTAACCCGGCACATGTATTTGAATCCAAGAGAAACCCAGAGGCATCATTTGCTGTTTATTAACTGCCACCCGTGTGCTCAGCTCTGTGGGAGGCGTGAGCAAATGATTGGCCCTGCCTCAGGGAGCATACAGCCCCCAAGCTGCATCCAGGGAGGAGCGGGCTGCAGCAGGTTTTTCTAAAGCTCTTCTGCTCTCATGGGGAACGGTGGGGTGGGGCAGTTAGCACCTTGCACGACACAGTGACCTCTCAGAGATGCACCGCCGTAGCTCTTAGAGACGGGAATGGCCGACGGTCCCGTCTGGTGCGGTGTAGGGCCAGGTGGGAGAGTTCTTTCTAGTCTAGTTCCCCGTGTCCTGTCCTCTGGCAGGATATTTCCACAGTCTAATTGGCTGTGACAAGCGTGCTGCTAGTGCCTGAGCCAAGGAACTATTGAAAGGCAATGAAAAGCCTCCTGTTGGCTTCCGTGGGCTTCGCAAAAGGCCTGTACAGCGCAGCATTCATAAGATGAAGCAGATAATCTTCCCCCTAGCCTTGTTACAATGAACAAATTGCAGAGGAGTTCATAAAACAAGGCTAACGTTGAAGCCCCTGGAATGTGAAGGTACCTCATTCATAAAGCTCAGCTCCACACCCTCCAGTTGATTTGCTCAGAAACACACATTTTTTATCACCCCCAACAGCAATTTCCGCCACATTGTGTCCTGCAGCCCTAATGCCGGGGGGGGCCTCCTCCCCCCAGCCTTTTTGTTCTGCAGCCTTTCATTTCTGATGTCTGCCGCGGTTTCCTCCCCGACCTTTCGCTGCATGTATTTATCAGTCCATTCCATCATGTGACACTTGGTCATCGACGTGCCACCTCTGTCATAAACGCAGCGGCGAGGGCTGGGCTCGGTGCCGCTGGTGAAAAAAAGGCAGAGCGAAAAAGCCAGCTGTTTGGCCCCCGCCCAGCGTGGGCAGCAGAAGGGCACTGCTGTGCCTGGATCGTCCCTCAACCTTAAATTGCCAGGGCCGTGCTAGGAGGGAGAGAGGCGTTCCGCCTGCAGGCTTGTTTACTCCTCTGCCTCGGCTGAGCCTGCCAGCTGGGCTGCCCCCTGAGTGCCAGTTACACCGTTAGTTGTGCTGGGCACACCTGCTTGCACAAACTGGTCCCAGTGGCTCCCGCCCCCACACCTCTCTCAGAGGGTAAAAACCTGCCTGGCTGGATGTGAACCAGCCGCCAAGAGCTGAAAGGCTCCATAACCCATTATTGATCACACCCTGCTCCAGCCGGGATTTATGACTCACAGCTAATGCCAGGGACGCCGTTCACATGAGGAGCCATTGAACTGGGGCCTGATCGATGCTGCTGAATGATTTGCAGCCAGCTCGCAGCACACCCAGACTTTGCTGACAAGGAAATGTCAGGCTATAAAATGGGCACAGCCAGCTGTCCTGCACTGAGCGGGGCGTGCAAGCCCCACCCGGTGGCAGGTGCCGTGTTTGGTGTCCTGTGTGTGGTGGCCTTCCCGGGGTGAGAAGTGGCTCTGCCGCCATTTCTGTGAGTGGTACTAACACCTGTGAACCAACATGCCCAGCTGTCAGCAGGAAGGGGAGCGCTACTCCCAGTTCAGCCTGGAAATGGCTCTGGCTGTTTCTGCATGGCCTCATGGCAGCTGCGTAGGGTTGCTGGAGAGCACAGAGTGGCCTGGCGGCTGGTGGTGAAGCAGCAGTGGAAATGGTCAGCTCTGCCACAGTCAAATGCAGCTTGGGCCTGGTGCAAAGGGACAGGTCTTGACTGGGGTGCTGGGTGCTGCACGTACACGCTGGCCCTGCCCCGAGGAGCTTACAGGAGGCTGACAGTGGGTGGGAGAAAGGAAGGAGCATCCTCTCCTCACAGATGGGAACCTGATGGCCAGAGAGCTGGTCACAGGGGCAGCCTGGAGCACAGCCAGGAACTGAGCCTAGATCACCCGAGCCTCTCCTTGTTCCACTGACCCACCCAGGCAACCCCACCCAACACAGAGTGGGTTGAAGCCTCAAGTGAGGTTAGCAGGGCTTGTGTGTGCTGGAGCGGGGGTGCACCTTCGTGAGCTTTGCACCAGAGGCAGGCAAGGGACGTTGCCATGGCTCAGCCCCTCCCAGCCCAGCAGGGCTCAGGGCTCTTTCAGTGCGTGATCCTTTCCCCGGGGGAGAATCTTCCCCATAGTGAATCCCGCCCGCAGGCAAAGGCGAGGAGCCCGGCTGTAGCAGTGGGGGGTGAGATCACTGCTCTGGGGGAGCCCCTGCCAACCCTGAGCCAAGGGCACCTCTGCCTAGGGACGTTTCAGATTCAAACTGGGCCCAACCCCTTCAGTGGGAGCCAGGAGCGCACTCCCCGGAGCAGGAATCTGGCAGATTTAAACTCCACCTCGGTCCATTTAAATGCACAGCTCGCCCAGGGGCCATGGGGAGCCGAGTCCCTTGCAATCCCAAAGTCCCTGGCCCTGGTGTCTTAACTGCCTGGGGTCTCTGTGCTGCCCTGGAGGGGGGAGGGGAGGAGGGAAGGGCTGAGTTGGTTTCGCTTCTGGACCAGAAGCTGTTGCTGGTTTTCTTTAGACTAGTGTTTGTGGCAGTGGGTGTGTGGGGGGACACCCCATTTCTGGCTGCAGATCTCCCCCGCCGGGGCGATGGCTGGGGTGTGTGTGGGGGGACGGGACACCCCATTTCTGGCTGCAGATCTCCCTCGCCGGGGCGATGGCTGGGTTGTGTGTGTGTGTGTGGGGGGGGCTCCCCATTTCTGGCTGCAGATCTCTCCCGCCGGGGCGATGGCTGGGGTGTGTGTGTGTGTGTGGGGGGGGGGGGACTCCCCATTTCTGGCCATCTTCTGGGGTGTGTGTGTGTGGGGGGGGGCTGCAGATCTCCCCCGCCGGGGCGATGGCTGGGGTGTGTGTGTGTGGGGGGGGGACTCCCCATTTCTGGCTGCAGATCTCCCCCGCCGGGGCGATGGCTGGGTTGTGTGTGTGTGTGTGTGGGGGAACTCCCCATTTCTGGCTGCAGATCTCCCCGCCGGGGCATGGCTGGGGTGTGTGTGTGTGTGGGGGGGCTCAGTGTAGATGGCTGCTCCCCGGTTACAAGAAACCTGGCTGCTCCTGCGGCCCCCCCCCCCCGACAAGAAAAGTTGGCAGGAAGGCCTGCCGGCGGGAGCGGGCTGGCGCGGAGCGGCCCGGGCGGGGGGGCGGTGACTGAGCCGGGCCCGCAGGCCCCGGGGCTGGGCCCCCCGCGAGCGGCGGGCGCTGCCCAGCGTGCTGAGCCCCACCGGGCGGCCGGGCCCGGGGCAGGCCGCTGGCCCCGGTGCTGAAGCCCGCCGCCTTCTCCCCTGGGGGGGGCGGGAGGGGGGCGGCCCGCGGCCCGCCCCGCCCAGCAGCGCTGACGTGGCCGGGCGTGCAGGCGATTCCGCCCCGCCGCCGCTCCAGCCCGAGCCGAGCCCGCCGCCGCCGCCGCCCGCCCGCCCGCCGCTCCAGGGGCAGGGACCGGAGCCAGCCGCGGGGGAGAGGCGGCGGCGCGTGTCCGGCTGCGCCCATGCGGCTCTGCGGCGATGCTAGCGGGCTGGGCCGGGCTCCGCTCCCCGCCTAGCTGCCGCCGCCGCCGCCGCCGCGGCCGAGCATGGGCTGCATTGGCTCCAAAGGCACCCTCGGTAAGCGCGGCTCGCTCGCGGGGCGGCTCCGGGCGGGCGGGCGGCGGCGGGGACCGCGGGCGGGGGTTGGCTGCACGCCGCCGCCGCGGCCGGGTCCCGGCGCGATTAGTATGCGGCCGGGATTGCCGTTGCCAAGGCACCCGTCTCCTTAGGAGACCTTCGGCTTCCCCCGGTTCTGCTCCGGGCTGAGCGGGGCCGGGACGCGGTGCGGCAGGGGCCGGGCTGGGGGCAGCTGGCGGTGGGCCCCGCTGCGGCTCGGCGCTGCTTTGGAGCGGGCTGGGCCGGGGCCGGGGCCCGGACGCGCCGAGAGCTGCGGTGCCCGCGGGGACCGGAGCCCTGGAGTCCGGGTGGCGGCGTGCAGGGCCGGAGGTGCCCGGGGCCATGTGCTGCGTCTCCGCCCGGCCCCCCCAGCCGCCGGGCTCGGTTTGCACCCGCCGCCGAGTTGCTAGAAGTTGGCTGGAGGGAGGCGGCCGTGCCCCCAGCCCAGCCCTGGGGGGGGCCGGCCCCCTGCCTTGGCGGCTGCCGGGAATAAGCTGCCGGTCGAAGCCAGCCTCCCTGCTAACCCCGCGGGCAGCGGCGGCTCTGCCAGCCCCAGGCCCCAGCCGCTGGGCAGGGGGGATCCTGGTGCCACTGGCACCTGCCTTGTTACTCTGCGGGCAGTTCTCAGGCTGCGCCCCCTGCAGTGGGGGTGAATTTCCTGGGACTGTGGGGAGCCCTTCCCAGGGCAGGACTTGTCCCCCAGAGGGGAGAGATTCCATTAGGTGGGCTGGCCAGGGCCTAAGGGAACCGCCTCCGGGCCGCGGAGCCCACACAGCACAGGGGGCTGCTAGCCGAGGCGAGCCCCAGCCAGGAGGGCAGGGCGAGGGTGGCTGAGGTCTGATCGATGGCTGGGCGCCCTGTCCTGTTCTCACCAAAACTCACCTACCTCTGAGTCTCGGGGATCCCAGTCCCAGGTTAGATCTCCGTACAGATCCTACCCAGCTGCCTGGCCCCCTGCCTGGCTCGAATGTACTCCGCCAGGGGGAGGGGACAGGTCCCAGGGTCTTTTACGGTGTCGGCATTGTTGGTGCAGACGCCTCACTTCCTCCTCCCTGCCCTCTGAGACCCCATCCCAACAGCGACAGGGACCCACGGTACTGGTGGGTTAACTGCTGCTGTGGACGGGTCAGGCGCCGTTATGGGCCTGGGGAATCCCATTGGCACTCTGACTAGCAGTTATTCGGGAAGACCTTGTCTCCTGCCACCAAGCCTGTGTTTTTGCAAGGAAGGGTGGGTTTGTGGATAAAGTACTGGACTCCGACTCCAGCCCGTAAGGGCTTAAGTACTGCCTAGGCCTTGTCCAGATCTTTGCAAGGGGTGTTTTTCATGCATATTGTGTACCTGGGGCCTCTGCTTAGTCTCCTGCAGAGGCCAGGCCTGGGCCCAGGAGTCCCTGAGCTCCAGCTACCTCAGCTTCCCTCAACTTCCTGCTTTGAGGGCATGTCTATGGCCTGCAGCACTGTCCTGTCGATGCTTCCTACATCGTGGGGGGGATTTACTGCCCACGTGGCTAATCCGCCTCTCCGAGAGTCAGTTGCTAGGTGGACGGAAGAATTCTTCCGCTGAGCTAGCTGCGTCTCTGCCAGGGGTTAGGTCGGCTTACCTGTGGCATCGTGGTACGGATGCGTCACAAGCCTGAGTGGTGTCGCTAGGCTCATCTATTTTCCAAGAGGAGACCAGGCCTGAGTTTCTCCCGTTCTTGGTGGAGGCCTCACTGATTTGCCACTCCGTGCACCCCTGGCCCACCAATATCCCCATCGCTCACTATGGGACAGCCTTGGGCACAAAGCCCGTGCTCCCCTTCTTCACCGTCCCATGTAGTCACCCCCAACCCCTGGACAGGCTGGGGCCCCGCAATACCAAAGGCAACCGCTTCACGTTGAATGCATCTGCGCCCTTTTGGTTATGTCTAGCTCTGACGACCTGTCCTTCAGAGTTTCCCTGTCTTTTCCGGGCCTTGTTTTGACCCTACTTAAGTCAATGTGGGTTTTTGTCCATTGACGTCATCAGGAGCAGGACTGGGCCTTTTCTTTCCAGTGCACACCCAGCCTGCTGTGATTCAGGCTGTTAGGAAGGATCCCTGCTTTGGCACGGCCTAGCGCACTCCCGCGTCTCCCAGTTTAACTCTCTGCCACGCTGTTTGCTTTGCTCTGAGGTCTCTGCACCAGCTGTGCCTCTAATACCATGTTTGAGGTAGCCTGCGGCCTGACCCTGCGCTCTGAGCTCACAACTCAGCCTAGCAACCCGCTTCTTCGCTTGCTTTAAAAGCTGCCCCTTTAAAATCAACAGTGTTAACACACTCCCCTCTTTAAGGGTGTTATTACACCAAACCTCTGGGCCTGATCCTACGAGATTCTGAGCTCCCTCTGCTCCTGTCGACTTCGGTGGAGACTGAGGGTGCATAGCATACTGCAGGATGGGGCCCTAATTATATCACACTGGTGCTCAGTGGGTCTCCTACACTCGCATAGCTCCTGCCTCTTCCAAAGACTAGTTGCATTCTCCCGTGTCGGCTCCAAAACAAAAGCTGCTCTGACAAGCCGTCATTTCGGGCTCCAGTCATTTTCCCTGTTGTGCCATTCAGCCGGGTAATAGCAGGGGCATTCAAATTGCCTGTTAGTATGACTGTGCCCGTGGCTTTTGCTGCTTAACCACGCTTCGGCTCTGAGTCCCCGGGCGTGACCCCGACTGGACAGGGAGGGATCCTCTTACCTAGCAACGTGTTCTCAAACTGGGTCTGGTTTGGTAGGCTTGGGCTGTAACTAGCTCCCCTCCCCCATCGGTTTGTTTGTTTTCCCTTGTTGCATTGTGTCTGAAACCGAAGGGAGACGCTCCCCTGGGGCTGGGAATGTCTCTTACTCTGTGTGTCCAGCACCGAGCACAGTGGAGCCTGGATCACGCAGCAAGATCATGACGGATCGTCCCGCTATCCCCACCGTGGGCTCCTGGTTAGGATAACCCCTGCCTGCCTCCTCCTTGCTGATGTCACTTTTCCTTCCCACATAGTTTAGAGGCATCACCGTATCCAATTGATTGTTATCATCCCACCACGCAGCGGAGGCATGAGTGATGAGCTTTGCTCCCCCTGGCAAGTGTTTTGCTGAGCCTTTTTTGGCCTTAAGCTTCTCTTCTACCATTAGCATAAGGCCGGTTGTCACTCATTGCTGTGAGCTCCGTGTAGCTGGCAGCCGGCTTTCGCTTGGCACAGGGCTGTGCCTGCCCCCGCGCTCTTCTCCTAGCCACTGGACATGTCAAGCTTCCCAGCACAAGGCAATATACCCTGGGAGCCACATGCTGCTGGCTGGGTGGAGTCAGAGGGCAGGAGTTTGATTCTGCTCCCACTGAAATCAACGGGATAACTCCAGGGACGTCAGTGGGAGACCAGGAGCCTGACGTGGGAACTGGACACCCGCTAGGGGAACCTGCAGGCCCTCGGTCGGGAAACTCAGGCTGGGGTGGGCTGAGAAGGATTTTCCTTTCTCTGCTCCTTGTCCCATGACCCAGCTCCTAACCCCTTGACTGGCCCAGCCCCTGCGTACATCACGATGTCTGTCTGTCTGTGTGCTCGCGCTCAGTCACGCTCGCTAGCATGAACACTCACCAGCACACTCACCAGCAGCACGCCCCGACACATGGCATACTTTCATATATCGGCCCCACAGTGAGATCAAACCCACAGTCGCTCACGTAGCAGGCAGCCTGGATACCCGCCAGGGGTCCCGGGTACACGGCTGGCGCCTGGCCGCACTTAGTCATCGTGTGTGCCGTATCCTGAGTCTCTGGCAGCTGGTCGAGTGGCACTGCAGTGCCAGGTCTGAGCCAGGAAAGGAGCCCAGCCACGGGATCTGCCCCCAGCCCCGGTGCCCCTGGGTCAGGCCCACACCTGTTGAAGTTGCAGCTTCGTAGCCCCAGAGCAGCGACAAAGGCAGGTGGGTCCTGTGATGTGGCGTGGAGATGGAGATGGAGCTGGGCCTCTTCCTGGGTGGAAGGAGGGGTTCTGTTGCCCAAGAATGTGTGTTGCTAGATGAATTTGTCACGGTCCGTGGGCTTGGGGCAGTGCTGGGAGGGTCATGGGGGCAGTGTCTCTCTGCTCTGTCCCCCACTGTCCACCCCTCCCCCCCCGCAGCCTGGCTCTGATACCAGCTGGGGGAAAAGGGGGCCAAATGAGACCTTGGCCATCCTCGCCCTATTCTGTGCCTCTCTTCTCCCCTTCCAGTGTTAGCCGCTGGAGGTCTCCAATCCAGTGTGCTGGGGGTCAGCCCCTGGGCCCCTCTGCTCTCCACGCTGACGCGCATGCCGGTCCTGTGTGCTTCTCCCTGACCCCTCTCCAGCTTGCCACACATCCCCTGGCCCCAGGGCTGTGGGTGCTGTGCCAACCGGGAGGCTGCCCTGGGAGGAGGAGTGTTAGAACTGGCCCGCAGCTCACGCCTGACGCTGGGCGGGAGGCCATCTCCTGTCTCAGCCCTGACGTGCGCTCATCAGAAAAACTCGCTGCTCCGGAGATGCCGGCGCCCCCCTGGAATATTAATGGCTCCATGGTGGGAACATCGCGTCCCTCCAATGGAACAGGCGGTAGCAGAATGCAGCTTCCTGGGAAGGAATCCTGGCTGGAAGGCATATTCCCTCCTCTTCATCACAGGGTCTGTGGAGCGGGGCTGTCCCTCACCCCTGACCTGTGGGGCCAACAGACTCCTCCCTGCCCCCACTGCCTTCTCCCCCTTCCCTCCCCCCCAGGGCTCAGTGCCTTCTCCCCCCCCTCCCCAAAAGGATTCATTGCATCTTCCCCCCGCTTTCTCAGTGTCTGCTGCCTGCCCTGGCCTGCAGGGCTCAGGGCCTCTTCTAATTCTCCATTCCCCCCCCCCACCAGAGTGCAATGCATCCTTCCGTCCCCACCTGGCAGGGCTCAGGACCTCTCTCCCCATGCCGCTGCCCTCCTGCCTGGCTGCAGGGCTAGGTGCCTCTCTGGGAAGGGAGGAGCAGGAAGTTCAGGACCTATGATTAAGCACACGAACAAATCAGTTCCTTAGAGCCCTGTCCCCAGGACTCATGTTGAAAACACCCCAGCCCTCCCCACTCTGCTCCCAGTCCGGTCTGTGCCCTGCCCCACTCCCTGCCATGGCAGCCCCATCTTGCTAGCCCCGAGCATCCCAGACTGCATGCACACCCAGTCACTTGTGCAATGCAGCTGCTGCTGGGGGGTAAAGGTGGAAAGCGAAGGAGAAGCCCGTGTCCTGTGGCAGGGACAACCTCAGGCAGACAGGGTATCATTACACAGGCAGGTCTGTGGAGATACCGCCCCAGTGCACGTAAAAATGACCACAGACCATTGGGTTTACATCTCAGAGTGAGCCAGTGCCTTCCGGCGCTGTACTGGGGCACTGATTGAATGCTGAGCCCGATGGAAGAGTGCCCTTTGCTGAATCACCCCCACCCCCTTCCTGCAGCTGGCTGGTCCTTGGAGGTCTCCCCTCCAAACTTTGGCAAGGCCTGCCCCTGCTTAGCACAGACAGGCTCCCAGCGGTTTGGCTCTGTGCCTGCCTTCCTCTTCTCTGGGGCTGTCAGCCTGCCACGCGGCTGGCCCCCTCATAGCACCCGCCCAGCTCCGCTCCTGATTCACCACAGTGGCATGCAGAGGTTATGCCCTGGGTGGGAAAAATACCCCAGCCACATTCATCCGTGCCCAAGGTGTCACCTGCCAGGGGGCCAGGAACTGCAGCGAAACCCAGGCAACCTGCGACTGGTTTCAGTAAAGCCCTTTGCTGCTCCTGGGGGGTGCAGCCCAGCTGCTGGGGAAGGGGGAACCGAAGGAGGGCTTTAGCCGGTGCAGTTCCATCTCCCTCGCCTCCAGGCATCTCTGCTCTCCCCGCTCTAGTGCAGCGTGTCCCGAAAAGTGGGTCCTGACCCCTCAGTGGACCATGGGAAGAGCATAGGTGGGTCGTGTGGGCCCCGGAGGCACTCTGCCCCGTGCTCTCACTTCCCCTGCGCAGCAGGATCCAGGCAGCAGCAGCATGCGGAGGAAGTGAGTGGAGAGTGAGCAGCCTGGCCGCGGTCGTGGCCCTGCTGGTGTGCAGGGCTGGGGAGAGGGGGTTTGGGCTGAGAAGGAGAGTGGGGGGCAGGGGAGGGGAGGGGAAGGGAGTGGAGAAGGGGGCTGGAGGGCCCCCACTTTCAGTGGCACTCTGCAGGCCTGTGTGACCGCTCCTAGCAAGCAGTAGCTTATTTCTCTCTCTGTGTAATGCAGCTGGAAAGTCACCTTAGTAAAATGTTTGGGGACTATTGCTCTAAGAGGCAGCGCTGCCTAGTCATTTGAACCCGGGCTGGGGAGTCTGCTCCTGTTTACACCTGGGTGAATCTGGAGTGACCCCACTGGCGTCAACGCGACGAGCACCCAGCCCGGGGAAAGAGGAAGGGTTAGGAACGCGGGCGGAAGTGTGGCGGCGCTCGTGTGCGCCAAGGTGGCTTTGCTGGGGAAGCGGAAAGGGCCGGGGCCTCCCTTCCAACGCAGTGGGTGGCCTCTGAAGATGGGCCCCAGGATGAGAAGCTTCCTCTTGCTAGGACTGGCCTGTGGGTCTAAAAGTGGGGTTGTGCCGAGAAAGCACTGCATGCTGGGAAATCCAGTCCCTGGGCTGCAGCTCCCCGGGCACGCTGAGCTGTGTTGGGGGCCCCACTGGAGCATGGCGTGGGCTGCATTTGGTCTGATGCAGCATTCTGGGACAGTGCAGAGGCAGACCCGGGGCAGGGAAGGGATAGCTAGATTTTTTCCTTATTCAGTGTGTGCCTTGCAGCTTCCACTGGGAACCGCTGTGTTTGTCTCTCGGGTGGAAGAGGTTCCAAACGAGTGGGGCAGACCTCGACTCCTGCTTCACCATGGCACCGCCATAATGATTTCATTGACTGCGGGGCTTGATTTGTGGGAGCGTCTGAAGGCTCCAGCCAGGACCAGGGCCCCGTCGTGCTGGGTGCTGTACAAACGCAGTCCTTGGGGCCCTGGAGAACTTACAACCCAGTGAAAAGCAGGAGGCAGCGACTCAAACAAGAGGAGGGGAGAAGGTCAGGCGGTGACACGATCACGGCCCTAGCAAGGTCGCCTGGCTTCTAGCGGGCGGCAGAGTGGCTCCAGCAAGGGGCAGTGACTTCCCGGAGCAGATCAGGGAAGGCGCTAATGTGGGCTGAATGAACACTATGCAAACCAGACTCACGTTCTCAGCCCGGCAGGGCATGGGCAGGTTTTCCCCTGGCGCAGGCCTGCCCTATCTATGCCGTTCACAGGGTGCAGGTCTCCTTTTGTGCCGGCTGGGTGAAATTCACCCCCTGGAGCAGAGGGAGGAGGCACAAGGCCTGGGCAGCGCTTATGACTTGTGCTGGCCCCTCTGCACCAGGTGGATTATTCCACTTGAGAACCTGGCCTGGTTTACTGTCAGCATTCCCTAGGCGTCCACTCCCATGGTGTCCCTGCCTGTCTCCAGGACTGCGACTTCCCCATGGAGCGGAGCCAGGAGACCCCTTAGTCACGTCCTCCTTTACTTACCTGCCAAGTCCTTGCACCCAGGACCCCCTGGGTTTTCCTGCCACCCGTGGTGACGTCAGCTCTTGCAGGGGAACCCAGAGCCTCTAGTCAGGTCTTGGCAGGTACGTAGAGAGGAGATGGGGTTTTCAGCCCTTTTGTTCTGCAATGTAACAGATGCCTTGAGAATGGGACCATGAAAATCCACTCCCCCCTCCTTGGGCCCTGGACAGGCGCCTGTTAAAGTCACTGGCAAAATTCTTAATGGGAGCAGAATCAGGGCCTTAAACGGCTTTAAAAAACCAG